>NC_023758.2:19048033-20248033 GCF_000499845.2 Phaseolus vulgaris
ATAATAGGTATTTAATAATAATACGATAAGTAATAAGTAATGAAAAATAAATTCAGGCAAACACAAAAACATGTTTTTTTACATTTCTCACAAAAAAACATTTTTGAATCCGGGTAAACAACTTTACCACATAAGCAAGCCGTGTACCACCAATCGTCACCAACTACAATATGTTTTATTGTAGCTAAGATAACAAAAGTGCTTTCTTGTAAAAAGAAAAGAAATTGATCTTAAACTATTAATAATACATTTCAATAAACTGTTAAAACATAATATTAATACTTCTTTGCAATCTTTCAGGTCTTGAATAGTATTTCATCCTCAACAATCTGTTTTCCAGAATCACACAATTGATTGAGTCCCTGTGTAGGAGAATTTGTACTTTCAATCATCCTACATATGTAAAAGTTGTGGTTAGAAAGGATCATACCTTTTAAGTATCGAATAACAATGTATTAAACTAACCTCTTCTTGAGTTCGGTTGCGTCTTTAGACTGAATGTTATATATTATTTTCGTACAGTCCAAGCAATTTTGTAGACAAACCTTGTCTACATTGAAATATAATGCATTGTTTTATAGCAAAAATAATGTAAATACAATAAATAAAAAATTAAAAAATTAAATTAAATTACACATTCATCACTTCACATACCCTGGAAAATCTTTACTTAGCCAAACTGCACACTGCTGACAATATTTTGCAACTCTCCACATGAAAGAAATGCATTGGGCTAATCAACATAATTACCAAATAAAGTACACTCCATGCGGTAGCTGTTGTAAATTAAAATTACAATTGTAAGAAAACACATTTTAGATTCGTTATGGTACACAATATTAGCTTACCCATCAACTTCAAAAGAAATCATATTTAACTTAGTTGATGACCTTGATCTATTCATCTCTCTTTCAGTTCCCACACCCAGTTAATATTCCAATAACATCTGTAAAAACATATTCATTTAAACACATGTCCAAAGAAATCTGTTCAAAGTAAAAGAATATTACTTACCCACTAAGTAGTCAATATCAAAACCAGGGGCCCTTAACATAGACATTGGAGTGTACTGAGGTATTGCACATGAAACCAGATCATTACCAACACAAGTTACTTTGGTTCCAAACTGAAAATTTATTTTGTATTGGTGACAAGTAGTGCGATAAGATCCTGAATTAGTAGACACACTAAATAAATTGAAAGAATAAACTTTATCCTCAAAAATATCATTTTGAAATTTATAAATTAGTGTTCTTCTAACGGAAACATGAATTCTATCACTCTCAAAGATAGCAACAAACATTAAGCATGATTAATAAAAATTACATACAAAAAAATATGAAAGAAAATGATAAAGTATTTTACATCTTTGTCTTGTATCACCATTTACATGGAGAATGGAAACTTTGTTTTCTTGAAGTCAGAAACAAACCACAAACGTATAACCCTTTCTATCCGGATCCAATTTTCACTTTGTGGATTAACATCTTTGACACAATTTGTATTTTGTCTTAACACAGACATTGTAAGGGTGACCTTTGAGTAAAAGGAAAATGTAGAATGCAATGGTCAATGTGAAACACAAACATACCGATATATATATATATACTGAAGAAGTGGTACAAAATTATTTTCAAAAATATCAAAAAACAACTTTACAATTTCAAATTGAAATAGCTAGGAATAGTTAGAAAACATAATAAGAGTATTGTGACACAAAAACAAACATTGAAATTTTCAAATGGGAAATAGTTTTACCTAGGAATAAACATGACTTTAGTTCAAATATGTCATAAGACAAAAATAATCATACATAACATGAAAAAAAATATAGGTAATGAAAAAAATATTAAGTTTTAAAATTCTCAATAAATGACAAAAACAAAATTAAACATGTCAGGTTACATATAGAAGATATTAAAAATCGAAACTTTAAAACGTCCAAAAGAATTTGCTTTTAGATTCAAAAGAACATGTTTCTACTTTATTTTTTATTGTATTATATTTAATTATGTAGTTTTATTTTAAATAAATATTATTTGAGTTTAAAATAGAAAAAAGATAAAAAATTAAATTAAAAATAATTAATTATAAATATATATATATATATATTTAAGACTTTCTTTGCAAATCTCTTATGAGAAGGGAAGAAAGTCTGAGGTTAAAAAGTGTTCTTGTTTTGCGTGATGATTCTCTTATTTTGCATGCTTTCTTTAGAAACAGTAAAACATTGCATTTTCGCCGTGGGATACAAAAAAGCCCTAAATGACTAAAAATTAGAATGAATTTGATAAGGTTTTAGAAGAGAGTTTAACAATAGAAAGGAAATGTCTTTCGGATGAAAAATTTGAAATACATTTCAAATGTCCAAAAATACAACTTTAACTCAAAAGAATTTAGTTACATGAAATAAATAGAATTTTAAAAAATAAACAAAAACTAAAACATATAATAAAGTTGAGGAAAATAAATGTGACTTTAGTTCAAATATGGCATAAGACAAAAAAATCATAAATAACATGAAATAAAATATACATGTAATGAAAAAAAAGGAAGTTTGAAAATTTTCAATGAAGGACAAAAAAAAGAAATTAAGCATGTCAGGTTTTATACAGAAGATATTAAGCATATAAAAAATCGAAACTTTAAAACATGCAAACAATTTTTCTTTTAGATTCAAAAGAACATGTTTCTACTTTCAACATTGCGATTAATGAAATTGATGTTTGACTTTTAAAACATGAAAAGTGCAGGAAATATATTTTTCATGTTGCATGAAGAAAACATTTGAACATACATGTATGTATAAACAATCACACTAAACAATTCAAGGTCCAAGTAATGTGTCTAAAAAGTGAAACACAAAGTACAACATATTTGAAATTTCTAGCATGATCTCAAAACCCTACCATGCAAAAAAATGGGAATTTTAGGTAGGTTTGTTTTGAACATTTGCAAAAGAGGCTTTTTGTTTAGCAAAAAAAAGAACCCTTGCTTTGAAAGTTTTGAAATAATACACAGATTGCCAAAATACACAGATACAAAACATAGACAGAAAAAGGTGGAAACCATAAACGACTAAAAATTATAAGGAGTCAGATAAAGTTTTAGAAGAGAGTTTAACAATAGAAAGGAAATGTCTTTCAAATGAAAAATTTTGAAATACGTTTCAAAGGACAAAAAGTCGAAACACTAACTACCAAAAAAAAAAAAACTTAATCCATTAACGATTAAAAAACCCAAAAACCCATAATGAAAACAACCATGTGTACAGAAGAATGAAAATATAAAAGAATGGAATCCATAATCGGGAAATCTTACCAATTTCATTGAACCATGCATTCTTGCTTTCCCATGCGTACAAAAGAAGGAAAAAATCTTACCTTGGTGCTTGATATACTGTGGAATCAGTTTGAAAACATGAAAAATCAAGAAACAAAGCTATAAAAGTAGCGACAACGTTCACAGATTACTGAAAACGTAAAGAAATCAAAAGGAGAAAAAGTGAGATAGAAAGTGCATAGATAAACATTAATGACTTAACATAATCAGGTAATAAAAACAAAAGAACCAAATGTAAGAAAACCGATAGAAGTATAAAATCAGATCTAACATTTCTGAAAGTACAAAATGGCCCATGCCAGATCCAAAATTTTAAGAGAATGTGTTCTGAAAAAATACGAAATATTTGAAAAAATGAGAACTTTTTAACACTTCCTTTGCGAAACATGAAAATCAAGATACAAACCTATGAAAGTAGCGGTGGCGTTGTGATACAAACCCAAAGATGACCAAAGACACTACAAGCAAAATCCAAAAAGGGAAGTTATCTCAAAATACAATGCTGAGGCTCACCAAACATCAAGACAATATCAGTAGAAGAAGAAGCCATGAGCCAGAACATCTCAAATTCTTCCTACTAGTCTTCTTAGTGAGTAGGAAATGTTGTAAAAAAGTTGGGCTCAATTGTAGGGGCCCAAATAGTAGAATAAATAAAGAGTAGGATTAATAGACATAAAAGGGAGGTGTGGATATGAGTTTAGGGCTTATGAGAAGAAGAAACAAAGTCACACCTTCCATGTGACATAGGTTTAGGCGCCAAATTCAAATGTGTTTCATTTGAATTTTCTCACTTTAATTTCAGCCCTCTCACACTATAAATAGAGGTGCCATGATCATGTAAATTCAGATTTGGAATTTGAAGAAAAGTTAGTCTACTCAAATTGGGAGAGATTTGTGTGAGACTTGTTCTCCTTCTACTAGTCTTATCTTGTGAGTTTGGGAAGCTCTCAAGCGGCATCATCTAGCACTTATCTTGGATCAATCACCATCCAAGTGGCGTGTTCTTTCATTCTATGGCTTCATTCACATAAGTTCTTCTTGATTTCATCTTCCATTTCCATTTCCGTTCCATACTTCAATTTCTATTCGGTTATGTTGTCTTGTTCTTCAATTCTACCGATTGTTCTTGTTGTTCTTGTGTTTCCTTTTCAATTCTGCACTTATTTCTTCATTCCAATTAGTTCATTTGCTTTATATTGTGTTTATATTTGGTTTAATGTGTTAATCTTGCTACCCTTTCAATTTCTGCATTATATTGTTGTGTAAGGATATGACACTCATGCTCTATGAGTTTGGTTAATCATTTGGAAGGAATTGAACTCCATTGATGTTTCCTTAAGCCTCCTTATTATGCTGCACCTTGTCTTCTTTTAGTCAATTCCTCATCATGTTCTTAAAGTGTCACAATATTAATGAATCTCAAAATTCTATTCGGTCAATTGTGTTTGTTCTTCATTTCTATTTGGTAGTTTGTGTTCTTGTTTAATTCAATCGGTTCAATTTCTTTACGTTGTGTTTCTAATCAGTTCAATGTCTTGTTCTTGCCTTCTTTAAGTTTCCGCACCAAATTCCATTGTTCTCTTGTTGTTCTTGTGTTTTTACTATTCAATTGTTGTGTAAGGAGATGACACTCATGTTCATGAGTTTGGTTCATCATTTGGAAGGCATTGAACTTCATTGATGTTTCCTTAAGCCTCCTTATTTTGTTCTTAAAGTGTCACAAATTAATGAATCTCAAAATCAACTCTCATCATGTGGTATCTAGAGCTATGGTTGTGTTCAATTTTTTTTTGAGTTGATTGACACTTTAATTGGGATTTTGTGTTAGCTATTTTTTTTGTTTGTTTTTCTTTAATTGAGTGTTTCTTGCTATTTTAATTGGTATAAATTAATTGTGTTTGAGTCATTTTGATTTTTGAATCCATATATGTTTTGTCAAAGTCATGTTTCTCCTAAATGTCATCAATTCTATGTAGTACTTTTATTCATAATTTTGGTTGATTGATTTTCTTCAAGTACAGTTTTTATAATTCTGTTTTTGATTCGTTGGTGCATTTTTATTTTTAGAATTGAGTTCATGCTTGTTTGTTACATCCATAAAAGTTTCTACACATCAATTCCATTGTGTCTTTGAAGTTTCAATTCTGTTTTTTTAATTCCAGAATAGGTTTCCTCTGTTTTCCAATGTTTGTGCTGACTGAAATTGCTTATGAAAATTAATTCCGTTGGAGAAAACTTCTGACGTTCTAGATTTAAGTATTTTGAAGTGTTATAAAAGAAGTGGAAAAAACAGTGAATCAAAATTCAAAATAAAAAAAGATGATAAATGAAATACAATCATTGTGCAATTCTGGCACGGAAAAAATGGTGAAGCACGATTTTGAAAATTTTATCACAATTAGTTGGCGCATTGTTTTTGTTTGATTTCAGTGCCTAATTTGAGATAAGATCTTGAAATTTCAGTGGTTTAAATTTCAACTTCCAGTTTGCATTATCCAGTTAAACATAAATTGTTAAAGTCACACACATTTTTTACACAAATTCCAGTAGTACTATTTTTGGTTTTCTTCATCTTATTCTAGTACTATTCTTTAGGTTCCTTTTGTGTGCTATCTTTTCATTGAGTGCCTTATTTTCTTGATTGTCTTTTTCATTCCATATTCTTTTCCAGGTTTTGTCATATCTTTTACTTCCAATTTGGTTTAGCTATTTCTTGTTTACACATTTTCTTGCTTGTCTTTTCTTGTTTTCTCAAGTTTTGTGGTGATTTGTTGTTTGAGTAAGTGTAGTTTGCTTTGGCATCTTTCACTTGAGGCTCATCCAATCCACAAGAGAGGTTTGGTTAAGGAAATAAATATTTTCTTGGAGTGGTTGAGTGGTTTTTATTCAATTGCCGCAAACCTTGTGTTCTTCCTAACTTGTTTTTTTTTTCTAATTGTTTTTTATATAAAAGTTTTCATGTTAGGCATCACTATGCAACTTGACATCTCAGCAAGGCTGACACCTCAAGTAACAACAATCATCTGCCATCACATGAAAAAAGTATTATTAAAAAAAGAAAAAGAAAGAAAATACAAAAATATGGGGGGACTAGACCAAAACCCACATGTTAACAAAAACGATACATAGGTAGACTATACCTATTCATAAAGAATTCTAAGAACAGACTAGATGGAAGTCTATTATACCAATGAAATGATTCTCTATGAATGAACCCTAAATTAGCCAACTTATCAGCACAAGCATTCCCCTCCCGAAAAATATGAGTAACCCTAAACCTGATTGTCCCACAGTAATTAAGACAAGAATTCCATCGATTACGAAGCATCCACGGAACATTAGTTCTAGTAGTAAACGCAGCACAAACCAAGACCGAATCACATTCAAGCCAAACATTAGTAAGTCCCATCTTTTGAGCTTCCTCCATAGCATGTATAACTCCATAAAACTCAGCAACCAAAGCAGTCTGAACTTCAAGAAACCCTGAAAAAGCACCAATAAATTCTCCCATACTCCCACGAAAAATACCTCCACAAGTAGCAAGACCAGGATACCCCCTAGCAGCTCCATCCGTGTTAATTTTAACCCAACCTGGTGAAGGAAATTCCCATCTAACAGGAAGAGGACGAAGAACTTTCCCACTACGAGTCTTAATACCAAAAAACTTAATCACGTTGAAATCCAACATATCATTCTTCATTGAAGCTTTAGACGAATTTCCCACTAGACAAGTTAAATATTTAATTATCGAAATAGCCTTAGAAACTTCAATCTTATCCTGAAATCTAGCATAATTCCTTATACGCCATATCACCCATATAGAAAAGGTTGTCACAACAAGCTTAATCAATTTAACCAAAGGACTACCATCACTCTTAATAAAAGAAAGAAGATCATCCTTATTAGAGAAATGAGAAGTAAGAAAAATCTGTCGAACCCAACTCCAAATATGTAATGCAGTAGAACATTCAAAAACTAGATGTTGAATAGATTCTTCATACTTTTCACAAAGCGTACACATAGAACATATATGCAAACCCTTATTCTGAATATGCTGATCCGTAGGAAGTCGCCCATGAATATTTTTCCAGAGTACTAGAGTTTTGGAAGGCAGAATAGATGAAGACCAAATGAACTTACCCCAATCACATGGAACTCCTGGTTCCAAGAAAAAAGTCCTAGCCGATTTAAGAGTGAAACGAACAGACTCCTCTAGAGTCCAATTAGGAATATCTTGTTCCTCTCTAACCATGATATGATTAAAAAACTGCGGCATCTACTGTAAAGATAAGGGAATATTCCAATCATAACCTGACCAAAATTGAGAGACTGTATCTGGAATGCTAGCCCCATCAGATAACCCTGCAATATTTGCTAAAGAAGTAGTAAAACACCATTTATCATTCCAGAAATTAATAAAAGAACCTGTACCAACAGTCCAAGAAGTATAATCAAGTATGATAGAATAAAATTGCTTAATTCCTAACCAAAGAGAGAAGGATCTATAAACCATTCTAAACTTGTATTTTGATTTAAGAACTCTGGCTTTTAAGAGTAAAGACCAAGGTTTTTTTTCTAATTGTTTGTTACTTGTGTTTATTGTTTTTTTGTTGTGATGGCTAATATTTCACGTGGTGCATCTTCCAAAACTAAATCATATCACAAACCTCACCTTTTGGGAGAACTTGTGGAGGTCAAGAAGAAAATTGTCCACAAAGATGAGGAACTAAGCCAACTTGCACAAAGATTGCAAAGACTAGAAGAAACTCAAGCAAGGCAAAATCAACAAAAGGAGGACAAATGGAGTTTGCACAATTTTGCCAAAAGTCACCATCAAAACTAACCACAACAACAACATTCTTTTAATTTTGTAAAGTTACCTAGTTTTCATGGGTCTAATGATCCTTCTTTGTATTTAGATTGGGAAGCTAAGGTTGAACATTTTTTTCATGTGTATAAGGTCACCGAGGACCAAAAGGTTAGGTTATCTTCCTTAGACTATGCCATCCAATGGTGACATAAAATTGTAATGGACATTGGGCTAAACAAGAGACCAACCGTTGTTTCTTGCTATGATTGAAAAGCATGTATCCGCACGAGATTTGTTCCTCCTCCTTATAGGAAGGAACACTTGTTGAAGTTCCAAAGGCTTCATCAAGGACATAGGACGATAGATAAATACTTTCAAGATTTAGAAACAACTTTGACTAAAATGAATATGTATGATAATGAAGAGTCAAAGATAAAAAGGTTTGTAAGTGGTTTAAGATGTGAAATTAAAGATTTTGTAGAATTACATGAGTACTCTTCTTTAAAGAAAGTGGTTCACCTAGCCATCAAGGTAGAATCACACCTTTTGAAAAAAAACAACTTTAAAAAATACTCATGATGATGGGTTCTACAAATCTTCTTGGAAGGATACAAACGAAAAAATACTCCTTCCACTTTTTCAAAAGACACCACTTTTAACTCTTCTAGGAAGGATGCAAGTAAAATTTCTACACAAAATTCTCCTTCCAATTTTTCAAAACAAACCACTTCTTCCCAAAACGTTTCTTCACAAAATCCTTCTACCCCTAACTCACCCACCAAAACTTCAAAACCAAAATGTTTTAAATGTTTAAGTTTTGGGCACATAGTTGCCACATGTCCAAATAAACAAACATAAAGTTAAACATGGTTAAACAAGACCAACTTAACCTAAACAACAAAAGAGAAAATGACAGAGAAAACGAAGGACAAGATACAATTAGTCTCATTCCTTCACCTCCAAGGTGTTTTCCTTCCTTATCTTTTTCATTACCTAAAATTCTAAATACTTGACATTTTTTAAAAAGTTTAGGGATGCTATTCCAAACCCTCCTAAAGGGTCTCACCTTCTAAGAGGTTTTTTTACAAAATATTTCATCCCAAAATCTTCTTCCCAAACATGTTTTGTTGCTAGAATTCACACATATCATCTCCCTAAATTTAATGAAAATAAGTTTGCTTCACCCCTCCATTCTCCAACTAACGTGAACAAACTTACTATTTTATTTGCAGGCCTACTAAATTCGTGGACAAATTCTTTCGTGCCTGGGGAGCATGATACAAACCCAAAGATGACTAAAGACACTACAAGCAAAATCCAAAAAGGGAAGTCATCTCAAAATACAAAGCTGAGGCTCACCAAACATCAAGACAATATCAGCAGAAGAAGAAGCCATGAGCTAGAAGATCTCAAATTCTTCCTACTAGTCTTCTTAAGTGAGTAAGAAATGTTGAATCAAGTGTGTTCAAGCTTTGAAGAATCCAAACCCTTTGAAGGTTGATGGAAGGCTGGATGTGCTTGCTGTTGCTGAGCTGTCTTTAGATAGGATCTGGGGTAGATTATATGTGTTAAATCCACTATTGATTGAATCCAAAGCTTAAGCATTCTCAAACCTTTTAAATGAAAAGTGTTTTTCAAACTAAGTGAAAAACAACTTGTTGTTTTGTCGAAACAACCGATTGTTTTTATACTTAGGTGTTTTTAGAAATGTTGAAAACTGTTTTTGATGGTTGACTTGCTGTCAAACCAAAACAACCGATTGATTCGAGCATTCAACCGATTGTTTGTTTTGGGACCATAACAGAAAACTGTTTTGTGCTTTGACTGAGCATTAAATGATTTTATAACTGAATACACTCCAGCTTTAAATGCTTTGACGAGTCTTTGAATGCAATAAATAGTTTGTTCAGATTTTATAACAAACAAGAACTGAGATTTAATCAAAGAAAAACAGATTTGAGTTTTTCACTGATTTTGCTTTTGAAGAGTTAGAGATTGCTTTGATAAAAGAGAGTGTGATATAGGATTTTCATCTTGTATTGATTTCAGATCTTTTCTATAACAAGTGTAATCCTTTGTACTTTGAAGAAACTCTGTTTGTAAAGCTGAGAAGTGTTGTGTGTTCTTGAGGCTGTCAAGATCAGCATTGTTAGTGGTGTTTGTGCTGAGCCAAAGGAAGTGTGTGTCTTGAGGGGATCAAAGTCACTTCTTTGGTGGTGTTGTAAGTAATCTAGGGTTGATTGCTTAGTGGATTCCCCAGGGGTTTTTGGGAAGACGGGATGTAGCTCTTGGTTAACAGTGAACCAGTATAAACCTGTGTGTTCAATCTCTCTATCCCTTGAAATCTTTAAATTCAGTTTTATATTTGTGAACTGGTATAAACAACCGATTGTTTTTCTGGTGCTGTGCTAATTTGCTTTGTGTTTTGGCAAACTGATTTCTTAATCAAGTTTTTCTCAAAGTAATTTCATTCTAGACTTAAAAGTTTGCGAAAACCCTCTTTAAACCATTCACCCCCCCTCAAGAGCTTGGTACTTGAAATATAATCAAGTTTGATCCGAAAATATTTTTCTATGGATGGAAAACTATCTTTTCAGGAAGGTGCTTCAATCTACAAACCACCTTTATTCTGTGGATTGAATTACAAGTATTGGGAGGCTAGAATGAAAATCTTCGTTGAATCTATTGATCAAGGAATTTGGGATTCAATCAAGAATGGTCCTTTCATTCCAAAGCTTAAAAAGAATGGATCTTTTATTGCAAAACCTTGGTCCCAATGGACCAATGAAGAATGTAAGATGGCCAAGCTTGATTGTACTGCTTAAGACATAATAGCTTCTGCACTAGATACTAATGAGTTTTTCAGGATATCAAAATGCAAAACTGCTAAAGAGATGTGGGACACACTCAAAGCTATTCATGGAAATATCAATGAATAAAAGGAAGTAAGGTCAAGAAGTCAAGCACAAAGGAAAAGGAGGCAAAACAGAAAAAGCCTCAACCTCTGCTTCATGGCCAAAAAGGAAGATGACTCAAGTAGTGTAAGTTCTTCTAACTCCTCAAACTCTGGAAATTACAGTCATTTACTTCAAGCCTTTCAAGAAACACATGAAGAAGCCAACCGATTGGCCCTCTTGAACAACCGGTTAAAGGGAATGAATAGCTGGCTTGAAAACAGAGTCAAAACACTGGAAGAGGAATTGGAAAATTCAAAAACAGATTTTGAAAACCTTGAAATAGTTTACAAAAACTCCTCTTGCAAGTGTGATACTCTTATTTGTGAAAATTGCGAAAATCTTGAAAAGAAAGTCCATTATCTTGTTAAAACTGTGGATAGGCTTTCTAAAGGTCAATCCAACTTTGAGAATGTCTTGGCATCTCAAAACTGTGTTTTTGGAAAAGCTGGATTGGGTTTTAACCCACAGAACAAGCAAGATAGATTTTCAAAGTCATTTTCGAAACTGCCAGAAAAACAACCGATTGGACTGTCGAAACAACCAGTTGTTACATGCTTCTACTGCATGAAAAGAGGCCATTCTGTCAGATTCGGTAAAATCAGAAAATATGTTGTTCCTAGGGGCTTTATGAAGTGGATTCCCAAGTGTAGTAAAGGTTCAAATGATGAATGTAAACCAAATGGACACACATTCATAAGGGGACCAAATCTTTGTACTTGAAAATCTTCTTTGTAGGAAAACTTGGAGGAGAGCATGCAACAGTGGTACCTGGACAGTGGGTGCTCTAAGCACATGACTGGGGACAAATCAAAGTTTCTGAGCATCTCCTTTAAGCAAGAAGGGCACGTTACCTATGGGGACAACAACAAGGGGAGGATTCTTGGGAGAGGATCCATAGGAGACAAAGATATCTTGGTCATTCATGATGTTCTCTATGTAGAAGGTTTAAAGCACAATCTGTTGAGCATTAGTCAATTGTGTGACAAAGGATATCAGGTTATCTTCAAAACAAACTCCTGTGAAATCTGTCTTCCCAACACAGAAGAGGTAATGTTGATTGGTAAGAGAATCAATAATGTTTATCTTCTAAATATCTCTTCACCTTGTTCAATTGGTTGTCTTCTATCCAAGCATGACGAGTCATGGCTTTGGCATAGAAGAATTGCTCACATTCACATGAATCACTTGAACAAGTTAATTTCTAAAGATCTTGTGATTGGGCTGCCAAAGGTCAAGTTTGAGAAGGACCATATTTGTGAAGCTTGCCAAAAGCGGAAACAAGTGAAAAACTCTTTTAAAATAAAAAATGTTGTTTCTTCTTTAAAACCTCTTGAGCTACTTCACATGGATATTTTTGGACCTTCAAGAACCATGAGCCTTGGTGGAAACTACTATGCTCTTGTTATTGTGGATGATTTTTCTAGGTTCACTTGGACTCTCTTCTTGATATCAAAAAGTGATGCCTTTTCTGCATTCAAGAAGTTTGCAAGAAGATTTCAAAATACAAAGAACAACAACATAGGCTCAATAAGAAGTGATCATGGAGGTGAATTCCAAAATGAAAAGTTCAACAAGTTCTGTGAAAAGATGGGAATTCTGCGTAATTTCTCTGCTCCAAGAACTCCACAACAGAATGGTGTGGTGGAGAGGAAGAACAGGTCCCTTGAAGAGCTAGCTAGAACAATGCTAAGTGAATCTTCTCTTCCTAAGTATTTTTGGGCTAATGCAGTTAGCACTTCGTTTTATGTGATGAATAGGGTGCTAATTAGGCCAATTCTGAAGAAGACTCCTTATGAACTCTTCAATGGAAGGAAGCCAAACATCAATCATCTCAGAGTTTTCAGTTGCAGTTGTTTTGTTCTCAACAATGGAAAGGAAAACCTAGGAAAGTTTGATGAAAAAGATGATCATGGTATCTTCATAGGCTATTCTCTAACAAGTCATGCATACAAAATCTACAACAAGAGGCTAATAACTGTAGAAGAGTCTGTTCATGTTGTTTTTGATGAAATGGATCGGAAAAGCATTCAAATCCCAAAGAACAGTGCTGAAAAGGATGAGCAGAACATCAGTTTGGAGAAGCTGGACATTTGTGCAAAAAAACAACCGGTTGATTCCTCAAAACAACCGATTGAAATTCTGCAGCAGTGTGAGTTGCCTAAAGAATAGAGGATTCCTAGAGATCTGTCAGTGAAAAACATCATTGGGCAGATAAAGGAAGGTGTCTCAACACATAGCTCCATCTCAAACTTCTGCAGGCGCACTGCTTTTGTCTCTCAAATTGAACCAAAGTCAATTGATGAAGCCCTTAAGGATGAAAATGGGTTGAAGCTATGCATGAAGAGCTGAATCAGTTTGCAAGGAATGAAGTATGGTTTCTTGTCCCTAAAACAGCAAAGATGAACATCATTGGTTCGAAGTGGGTGTTCAAAAACAAATTGGATGAGGATGGTATGATCACAAGAAACAAAGCAAGGCTAGTTGCCAAAGGCTACAATCAAGAGGAGGGAATTGATTATGGTGAAACCTTCGCTCCTGTTGCAAGATTGGATGTTGTGAGGTTGCTGCTGGCTTTTGCATGTATGATTGGTTTTAAACTCTTTCAAATGGATGTCAAGAGGGCTTTTTTGAATGGCTACATCAATGAGGAAGTGTATATGGATCAACCACCGGAATTTGAAGATCATCAACATCCCAATCATGTCTTCAAGCTGAAAAAGTCTTTGTATGGGCTGAAGCAAGCTCCAAGGTAGTGGTATGAAAGGCTTAGCAACTTCTTGCTGTCTCATGGCTATGAAAGGGGAATGATTGACAATACTCTCTTCATCAAAAAGTCAAATTTTGAAATTATCCTTGTGCAAATCTATGTAGATGACATCATCTTTGGTGCTACACAAGATAGTTTGTGTGAAGAATTTGTGGCAGCTATGAAAGGTGAGTTTGAAATGTCTATGATGGAAGAATTGTCTTTCTTTCTTGGATTGCAGGTTAAGCAAACAAAGGATGAAATCTTTATATGTCAATCAAAGTATTGTAAAGAGATTCTCAAGAAATTTGAAATGGAGAGTTGCAAGGAAGCAAGCACACCTATGCCATCAAGTTGCTACATGGATGCAGATGCTGCTGGAAAAGGGGTAGATCAAACTAAATACAGAGGTTTGATTGGCTCTTTGCTCTATCTAACAGCAAGTAGACTTGACATTATGTTTGCGGTATGTCTTTGTGCAAGATATCAAGCAAATCCTAAGGAGTCACACTTCAAAGATGAAAAGAGAATTCTGAAATATCTCAAAGGAACATCAACTGTTGGGTTATGGTATCCTTCTCACTCTCTCATTCATTTAGTTGGTTATTCAGATTCTGATTTTGCAGGATGCAAGCTAGATAGGAAAAGCACAAGTGGCACTTGCCACCTTCTTGGTTCAAGCCTCATCTCATGGCATAACAAGAAGCAAGCATGTGTGGCTCTCTCTACTGCTGAGGCTGAGTACATAGCTGCTGGAAGCTATTGTGCACAAATCCTATGGCTCAAACAACAACTTGCAGACTTTGGATTGCAAATCAGCAAGGTCCCTTTGATGTGTGGCAATACAAGTGCTATCAATCTTACCAAAAATCAGATTCAACACTCAAGAACTAAGCATATTGAGATACACCATTATTTCATCAGGGATCATGAAAGCAATGAGGACTGTGAAGTGAAGTTTGTAGAGACTAAACTGCAGCTAGATGATATCTTCACAAAACCCTTACCAAAAGAGAGGTTATTCTTTTTGAGAAATGAGTTAGGTATCATTGACCTTCAAAATCTTTCCTAAATCTGTTTTAATATCTGTTAGAGTCTATTTGTGAAGACAAATAGGGGGAGAATTGTTTGGTTATTGTGTATCTTTCTCTGAACCTGTTTAAATCTGCTGAAATCTCTGATGTCAAAACTGTTTATGCTTTTACTGATAGAAACAACCGATTGTTTCGTGTAAACAACCGATTGTTTGTTTGGAATTCTGTTTTCAATATGTGAAAATCTAACCTGCTGCTGTAGGAAGCATTGGATTGTATATATGCTATTTTTGCAGGAACTGCTTCAGATTCAATCAAATCCAACACAATCAACCAGGGATTTGTCTTCATCAAATAAGGGGAGATTGTTGAATCAAGTGTGTTCAAGCTTTGAAGAATCCAAACCCTTTGAAGGTTGATGGAAGGTTGGATGTGCTTGTTGTTGCTGGGCTGTCTTTAGATAGGATCTGGGGTAGATTATGTGTTAAATCCACTTTTGATTGAATCCAAAGCTTAAGCATTCTCAAACCTTTTAAATGAAAAGTGTTTTTCAAACTAAGTGAAAAACAACCTGTTGTTTTCTCGAAACAACCGATTGTTTTTATACTTATGTGTTTTAAGAAAGGTTGAAAACTGTTTTTGATGGTTGACTTGCTGTCAAACCAAAACAACCGATTGATTCGAGCATTCAACCGATTGTTTGTTTTGGGACCATAACAGAAAACTGTTTTGTGCTTTGACTGAGCATTAAATGATTTTATAATTGAATACGCTCCAGTTTTAAATGCTTTTACCAGTCTTTGAATGCAATAAATAGTTTGTTCAGATTTTATAACAAACAATAACTGAAATTTAATCAAAGAAAAATAGATTTGAGTTTTTCACTGATTTTGCTTTTGAAGAGTTAGAGATTGCTTGGATAAAAGAGAGTGTGATATAGGATTTTCATCTTTTATTGATTTCAGATCTTTTCTGTAACAAGTGTAATCCTTTGTACTTTGAAGAAACTCTGTGTGTAAAGCTGAGAAGTGTTGTGTGTTCTTGAGGCTGTCAAGATCAACATTCTTAGTGGTGTTTGTGCTGAGCCAAAGGAAGTGTGTGTCTTGAGGGGATCATGGTCACTTATTTGGTGGTGTTGTAAGTAATCTAGGGTTGATTGCTTATTGGATTCCCCAGGGGTTTATGAGAAGACTGGATGTAGCTCTTGGTTAAGAGTGAACCAATATAAACCTGTGTGTTCAATATCTCTATCCCTTGAAATCTTTAAATTCAGTTTTATATTTGTGAGGTATAAACAACCGATTGTTTCTGCGAAACAACCGATTGTTTTTCTGGTGTTGTGCTAATTTGCTTTGTGTTTTGGCAAACTGATTTATTAATCAAGTTTTTGTTTGAAGTAATTTCATTCTAGACTTAAAAGTTTGCGAAAACCCTCTTTAAACCATTCACCTCCCTCTAGTTTAAAGCCATACATTCTAACAAGAAATGTTGTAAATAAGTTGGGCTCAATTGTAGGGGTCCAAATAGTAGAATAAGAAAAGAGTAGGATTAATAGACATAAAAGGGAGGTGTGGATAGTAGTTAGGGCCTATGAGAAGAAGAAACAAAGTCACACCTTCCATAATACCTTCCATGTGACATAGGTTTAGGCACCAAATTTAAATGTGTTTCATTTGAATTTTCCCACTTTAATTTCAACCCTCTCACACTATAAATGGAGGTGCCATGCTCATGTAAATTCAGATTTGGAATTTGAAGAAAAGTTAGTCTACTCAAATTGGGAGAGATTTGTGTGAGACTTGTTCTCCTTCTACTAGTCTTATCTTGTGAGTTTGGGAAGCTCTCAAGTGGTGGCATCTAACACTTATCTTGGATCAATCACCATCCAAGTGGCGTGTTCTTCCCTTCCATGGCTTCATTCATATAAGTTCTTCTTGCTTTCATCTCCCATTTCCATTTCCGCACCTAATCTACAAATTCTATCCAGTCAATTGTGTTTGTTCTTCATTTCTATTTGGTAGTTTGTGTTCTTGTTTAATTCAATCAGTTCAATTGCTTTATGTTGTGTTTCTAATCGGTTGAATGTCTTGTTCTTGCCTTCTTTAAGTTTCCGCACCAAATTCTGTTGTTCTTGTGGTTTTACTATTCAATTGTTGTGTAAGGAGATGACACTCATGTTCATGAGTTTAGTTCATCACTTGGAAGGCATTGAACTCCATTGATGTTTCCTTAAACCTCCTTATTTTGTTCTTAAAGTGTCACAAATTAATGAATATCAAAATCAACTCTTATCACGTTGATAGATTACTGAAAAACGCAGAGAAATCAAAGAAGAGAAAAACTTTGATACAAAGCGTAGAGAACACCATTAATGACTTAAGCTAATAAGGTAATAGAAACAAAAAAGTCAATGCAAAGCACGTGGGTAAACGTTTAAAATCATATCTAAGTTTACTGGAAGTAGAAAATGGGAGTGTCAGATCATACAATTTTTCGAGAAAGTGTTTTGAACCAAATGGGATAACTGTGTAAAATGAAAACTTTATTAACACATCCTGTGCAAACATTAAAATGAAGAAACAAACCTAACTTTGACTTGAATACTTGTAAAAATACAAACATTATTAACACTTTCTTTGAAAAATGACCAAAGATGAAACCTTTATCCCTTTTCCGCCACATGGTTAACCACACACTTCCTCTAGTTCCTAGCTTGACTATTGCCAACACAAACCAAAACAAAAATAAAGGTCTTATGTTGTAGACGTTTAGCATAAAAAAAAAACCATAAAAGTAAAAAAAAAAAGTTCTTTATCCCAACAAAAAGAATCACTTCCATTTAATGGACTGTTTTGAGGATATCAAAAGATGAGAATGAATGTGTTGATCAACGATGATATTGAAGCTTTGATGTCTCCAAATCCATGGTGTTTGATGGAGGGCTGGTGTTGCTGTTTGTGTGGCTGGGTTTTGGGTAGAATGATGTGTAATCCACTATTTGTTTGAATCTAAAACAATTTAGAATCAAAACCTTTTTGAAAAGATTGTTTTATAAATAAGTGGAAAAAAACCAATTGTTTTATCGTTTCAATCGGTTGTTTGACACTTAGAGGTTTTTGAAAAAGGTTTTAAGCTGTTTGACTTTGTTGACTTTGCAATCAAACCAATTCAATCGGTATTTTTGAGAATTCAACCAATTGTTTGTTGAAAATCCATAACAAAATTTCTGTTATGTTTGCAAATCAGCTTTAAATGTTTTCTAACTGAATAGGATCATGCTTTAAATGTTTTAACAAACTTTTAGAGTATTTAAAGAGGTTGTTATACACTCTTAAAGTTTGATAACAATTTTGAGACATTTGTGAAAGTGTGAAAACAGATTTGAGTTTTCAAGATTTGCATTCAAGCTTTTGGGTTTTCTCAAAGAAGTGGAATATGATTGCTATAATCTTTTGATTTGATCTTCATCAGGTGTAATACTTTCTGTATCTCTTGTATTTCTGAATACTGGTGTGTAAGTGCAAAATCAGAAGGTGTTTTGATTTCTGTGGTGTTTGTATGCCAAAGGAAGTGTGTGACTTGAGGTGTTCAAGGTCACTTCTTTGGTGGTGTGTTTGTAATATGGATTTTGATTGCTTAGTAGATACCTAGTGGTTTCTGGGGACTGGATGTAGCTCTTGGGATAAGAGTGAACTAGTATAAATTGCTTGTGTGATTTTCTCTAACCATGAACTCATTTAAATTATGTTTTTAAGTTGTTTTTAACTCTGCAGATAAAAACAAATGGTTGAATCACTAAAACAACCGGTTGATTTTATGAAAATCAACTTAAACAGTTTTTGAATGATTGCTTTCTGGATTTCTATATATGTGATTCTGTATCAAACTTCGTTATACCTTCAAAGTTTGCGAAAATCTTTCATAAACAATTCACCCCCTATTGTTTAAGGCCATATATTCTAACAGAATGAACTTTTCGTGGAGCTGAAAAAAGGAAAATAAATGAACTACTGCAGGAGCTGGAAAATGACAATGAATAAACTATTGCAGAAGTTGAAAAACCAAAATGAATGAAAAATTACATTTATTTAATAGTATTTGATATTTATAAATTTTGAATTAACTTTTATTAAATTAAAATAAGTATGATAGTCCATACAGTGCAAAAATTATAAAATAACAAATTAAAATAAAGAATATAAAATAACATTCCATAATAACATTTAACATAAATATTAAATAACTTTATCAGGTAGGTAAACAAAACTTCATAACTAAACTAAAATGTAGGTAAACAAAACCTCATAAATAAACTAAAGTAAACAGGATTATTTATCTCCATAGAGTTATATTTATCCACTGAATATTTTAACAACTTCAAAACTTCCCATGTATTACTTAAATAAATGTTCTAAAAAAATAATAGAATTATATTGATCTCCTAGCGAGCATGTACCTCTAATACATCATATGAAGATTTAATATATCTTGTAATACTTTCTGCAATATAATTTTATAATGTCAGTGTAAAGTCAATAATATTAACATAAAAGTAAATTTAAATACATTAAATTCAATGAATAAAAATGTTTGTTTCTTTTCAAAAGCATGATTTCGATGAATGATACATTAAATTATAAATTTTTGTGTCCTAAAATAAAATAATACTCATAAAAAATAAAAAATATAATACGAATTTATAGACTACAGTAAAGATGCATGCCTCTTTTTAATACTCATCATCATTCACAAATATTAAGACAAAATTTGAAATGAACAAAAAATCAAGAATAACTTTTTATAAAGTTTAATGTACTGGTAAATGTTTTAGCACAAACAACATGTGTTTATGCCAACACATTCTAAAAAAATAACACACATTTCAGGTGTCTTTTTCAAAGTTCCTACACATTTATTTTATGGTATTTGACATGATTAAAAGTAAAATTAAATACATTAAATTGAATAAATAAAAATGTAAGTTTCTTATGAGAAACATGATTTTCAATGAATGCCACATTAAATTACGCCACCACCTTTCTCATCAAAAGTAAAAACCAATATAATAACCAATATAATGGTGAATCTATAATACAAATTGAATATCTATAAGCATAACATTGTCCTTGGCAAATACATATTTGCGAAATTAAATTCAGAAAAAAAAATATTTTTGACTTTTCAGAGCACTAACAACACCATCATATGAATTGGGGTTACTCCACTATTAGCTTCAAAGATCAATTTGTCGCCTTTACGAAGTGCATGGATATGACAAAACTTCCTCCATCCAGAACCAAATTTAAGAGAAGCTTTCAGAGTTGGCCTTATAAGAATTTTGCAATTTACTTCACTCTTATGTCCATGAAGGACAACATACTTTAACCTGCTTTCCCGAATGTAATTGGCAAAAGCAAAAGGAAGGTCCTAAAAGCAAATAAACACATGTATAAATACAGTAATGAAGTAATATAATGTAAGAAAAAAAATTAAGAAATTATGCAATAAAAAATTACCAGATGATTGGAATGACACTGATAATGTGATAGTACGATAGTGAAATGAACATAAGAACCCTCAATGAGAGGACCACGATTTTGGAGACGATCATAAAATTTGTCTACGGATGAAGAAGTCGATTCTCCCTTAAAAAAAGTAAACTTAAAAGAGTTATTTCCAACGTAATCAAAATATACAACATGATCACCAGAAAGGGCATAAAATTCGCGTATTTTAGTCCATTCTCCATTGAGCATAGGATAAGACAAATCCATATTATACTTAAGAACGTGTCTGTTGTTGGAATTGTAGGCCTTAAACAAGAGGGGGGGGGGGTGAATTGTTTTTTAACGTTTTCTGAAAGTTTTGAAGGTATGAAGAGAATCAAAGAAAAATCACAGCCAAAGGAATCAACGAATGCAAGGTAGAAAACAATTTTAGTTGAATTCCAGAAATTCACCGGTTGTTTCTGCGATTCAACCGGTTGTTTTTATCAGCAGTATATAAAAACAACTAAAAACAAATATACAATAATAAAGGGAGAGAAAGAACCACACAAACAATTTTATATTGGTTCACTCTTATACCAAGAGCTACATGCAGTTCCCAGAAACCTCTGGGTATCCACTAAGTAATCAAAAACCAGATTACAAACGCACAACCACCAAAGAAGTGATCTTGATCCCCTCAAGAACACAAATTTCCTTTGGCACACACAATCACACCACAAATCAGAACACCCTCTGACTTTGTGAACACAAGTCCTTACCTAAATACAATTGAAGGAAGAAATAGGATTGATCACATCTGGTACAAATCAAATCAAAGTACATAGTAAGTCCTACTTCACTCTTAGAGAAAAATCCAAAGCCTTAAGCAATCTTGGAGAAAAACTTGATTTCGAAAACTGATCTTGTAACCTTTTTGCTAGGAGCGTATAATAGAACATTTATACTCTAATTAGCAGTTGAAAACATTTTTTTATAAAAGTCAAATCAGTTTGAAAACATTTAAAGCAGATTTAACACACTTAACAGAATTTTGTTAAGGCAGTTAAAAAATAGTCGGTTGTTTTGTCGAAACAACCGATTGAATTGGTTTGACAACAAAGTCAACCAAATTCAAATCTGTCAAAACTAGTTTAAAAAACCTTAAGTATGAAACAACCGATTAAAACGATAAAACAACAGGTTTTTTCTGCTTCTTCATAAAACACTCTTTTAAAAAAGATTTGCATTAAACCAACTTTTGGATTCAAACTAAAAGTGAATTAACAAATTCAAACTACCTCAGAACACACCCAACTAAGCTACAATCAGCCTTCAAGCAATCCATGGAGATTTGGAGTCATCAAAGCTCTTCTTCAACATTTGTGACCTTCGTTATCCACCAAAAACCAATTTTGACCAAGTTCCGAGGCCCACTCAATGGCAAAAGCCCGATCAAAAAAAGCATGACCCTTTTCAAAAGAAAATCTATGTTACATTTTCATTAATTGTAATCTGAAATAGAATATAAAATAAAAGACAACATACCTTGTTTAAGAGGTGCATTGTCTGGAACTTTCCTTTGGTTTCCATTGTCAAAACGTCATCCAAATTTGGTATGGGTGGTACTATAATAGAGAGTGGTACTATAACATAGAGAAAATGGTAAATAATAGTAATAATGGACACAATATAATAGAATAATAATACACAAAGTATAAAACAATAGAGTCGAAACAATATAGTCTCATAAACCAGTAGAAACAATAAAGTCTCGTAAAACTAATACAAAAAGTGAAAAAATGTGAAAAAAAACATAAAATAGATGAACTGAAAAAAAATACCAGCTTGAAACTGTGTTGCTATTTTACTGAGTTTTGGGAGTGTTTTTTAGAAGAAAAAATTGAAACCAAAGACCAATGTCTTAGAGAACGTTTAAAGACAAACATTAAGCATGAAAAACAATCATCTTTAACAAAAGAACTTGAACATTCACTTCAGATTAAAAAAATAAGTGTGAAAAAATAACTCCATTAAAAAGGTATAAAAACAAACATTAAGCACGAAAATCACACATCTTTAACAAAACAACTTCAACATTGGTTTCGAAATGAAAAATAGGTGGAAAAAAGGTGAAAAAAAGTTTAAAAAGAAAGTTTAACAACAAAAAAGTGATCAGTCTTTGAGAGGAAGTCCAAACCCTAAGTACCAAAAAAAATTTACTCCATTAAGGATTAAAACAACAAAAAACCAATAATGAAAACAACCATGTAGACAGAAGAAGGAAAAAATACACATCTTTAACAAAACAACTTCAACATTGGTTTCAGAATGAGAAATAGGTGGAAAAAAAGTGAAAAAAAGTTTGAAAAGAAAGTTTAACAACAAAAAGGAGATGTCTATGAGAGGAAGTCAAAACCCTAAGTACCCCCAAAAAAATTACTCCATTAACGATTAAAACAACAAAAAACCAATAATGAAAACAACCATGCGGACAGAAGAAGGAAAATATTTCACCTTGGTGCTTGAACATACGATGGATTTCAGTTCGCCAAACATGAATATGAAGGAAAACCTATTCCATTATCGGTTGCTGCACAGACAAAAAAAAGCCCAAATCAAATAAAATATGGCGAAATGTGAGAAAAAGCATAGAACAAACCCAGAGAAGAAGAAATCCAAGAAATGAATGAGAGAAACCAAAAGGCAACAAAATAAAAGAAAGAGAAACGTGGAGGTCGGGAAATAAAAGAGAGAGAAACGCTGAATGAAAGTAAATGGGAGTTTCAAATGAGAGGGAAATGAGAGTGATAATAAAATGAGAGTTTTGTGACACGTGTAAGTTCTATAGCGTGCCACTTGTCACTCCCAGAATAAATTTGAGATTACTATTTTGAATTAAAATTTGATTTTTTTTTAAACTTACCTTGGGAGTGCCTTCCATTTGTATTATAGATTGATTTGGGATGTGGTACTAATAATTGGTCTATTTTATGGAGTCCACTTAGTTGATATTATATATATATAGAAGGTTAACATGAATGGTGGTCATGACCTCCCAAATGACGCATCATACTCATGATTATGAGTGAAACCAAGAGCAACACAAAATAGAAACTAAAAAACAAACACATAAAATGAAATGAGAAAATGTATGATGGTGGGTGAGAAATGTCACGCCACTTAGATAAGAAATCATAAATCGATAATAAATATATTATAAATTTATAACCCTAAAATTTATAATAAACCATTATCTTTTTACAGTTTTTAGTATTCAAAGTATAAATCAAACATATCATAATCCTTAACTTTAAAGTTTAATAAAATACAACAATACCCATTTATAATAAGACTACATCTAAAGTAGAAAAAAAGAAAAAGAAAAGTATAATATAAAATTATAAGAAATTAAGATATAAAACTTTGTAAATTAATATAAATGAAAAAATTATGTTTTATAAGAAAAAAGTAATTATATTTGATTAATTAATTTACACCTATATGCAATTTTTTGTTAAATATATAATTATATTTATCTATAGTATTTTATATTTAATTTAAAAGTTAATAGAAAATAAAATAAGATGATTTATGTGTACCAATTTTAATGATTTTACCAAATTTAAACTAGTTTGACCAGCTATTTATAAGTTAAATTGAGGTCGTTTCTTTCTCTACCTCCATACATTATTGACACCTCCATACTTTATGTAAAACATATTAAGTGTCATTTAGTAAAAAAATACATTCTGCATTATATAATTGAGAAGTCTTTTATGAATCTAGAAAGATTTTTGGATTATGTAATCCAAAATGCATTTAAAAATAATAATTTCAGGTTACATAATCTAGAATATAAATTTGCATTACGAATTGACTAATTTGGAACATTTTACTAGATTCGGGGACAAGTTTAGAAACGACTAATAAAAAAGGTACACAAATATTTAATTTAATTTCAAATTGTTTAATCTAATTTCCTAATTACACAATAGAATATACAAAAAAACACACCTCCATAACCAAACCTTCAAACATTTTAACTTTTTTCACAAAAGATATTTTTGGAATTATAAAACTTATGGAGATGTTGCAAGAACTTACGGAGATACAGGAGGAAGCCGTCTAGAATGGAAACACAAACAGTTTAACAAACCAATCCAAACATGCACACATCACATTAACCATGGGTTTGGAGATTTTTTTTTATCAAAATTGGGTAATTTTATAGGTTAATTATCAAAATGAGTAAAATTTTAAAAATTTAACAAAATGGATAAGTCTTGCAAAGTTAACACGACTTTATTGTGAATAAGTTGTGCCAAAGTGACATAACTTTGTGTATTTGAACTCAAGTTGTGCTAAGGTGACACAACCTTAGTATAATTAGATTTTAGCGTAAGTCATGTCACCTTGACATAACTTCAATATTAGATAATATCTTATTAAAATGAAGTTGTATCAAGATGACACAAATTACTCTTTTCGATAATTTTTTAAAATTTTATCCATTTTAATAATTAACGTATACAATTACCCTAATTTGGTAAAAATAATATGGGCTTGCAAGCAATTTCAAAGAAATCTAGATATCTTGAATTTAAATTTGTCTTATTTTAAATTATTTTATTTTTTACATATTTTATTTGAATAAAACAATTATATTCATTAAATATTATTTTTTTATTTAAATAACATATTTTAATTATTATCAAATAAAAATATTTAAATATAAAATAATTGTTAATAATTTAAATATTAATATTAATAATTTTTTTTAGTTAATATTGATTGATGCTACTTTTTAATGGAAAAGTTTGTCAAAATTATTTTAGGTAATATTGACAAAAAATTTCTTATATCATAAATATTTGTTTTACAGATAATCAATATCAATATTGAAAAGTAATAAGTATAATATAAATTAATTGAAAAAAATCTATTCTTTACAACATTTGTTTCATTATTGACATTAATTAAGAAAAACAAACAATAATAGTGATCATAGTAACCAATAAAGTAATCTTAACAATTTAAATTAAAAAATAACTCCTGCCAATATAATAAAAAAATCTTAGTTAACATCAATTTCTAATTTTTCAAATTCCTTACCCAAACATATTTTATAGTAGAGCATTTCAAATTTTCGAGAAAAATAAATCTTTTAAAATTTCTATCCAAACATTCTATAAAACAATCCCATTTTCTTTAATTTTGAATTGAAAGTATATATTTTTTTTATGCGTAGCGTTTTATCTTAGATGCATACATATATGAAACCTGACTGTGCAAACGTGAAAAGGTGATAATCAGTTCGTACAAATGAAAAAATGTTGATCTTCTTCGTGTTATATTGTCCTTTATTCCAAGCTGTATCAGTTGATCTCTGATTGTGAGTGTTCCAGTTTCCACTGTAGCAAAAAGGGCAGTCTTTTATCTACATTCTGCCCACACAAGACGGAAAAAGGTTTTGTAGAAGAACTGTTTCATTCTCATCGTGCATATAAAACTATGAAGATATAACTCCTCTCCAAAATATTGGTAATACTCGAGTCATCTGAGCTCAGAATTCTGACAGCTAATAATTCAGATATCTGATTTGCCTATCGTAGTTGTCCCTGTAGAAACTTCATGAAGTAAGTTTCCAAGTAGCCTTTGATCCAAAATCATATTAGGAACCTGGAGACCAAGCTCAAAGGTCAGGTCTGTGAACAAGGTCAGACAGATATTATATTAACATAGCGGGTAGAGGAAGCAAATACCTTGTCCCCAAAGAAAATCTTCGTGTTATTAGCAATGGCCTCAATAAATTTTAGATGAAGAAATTCAGGGGTAAGCTTCAAGGTGTTTGCCTCAGCTTCCTTAATTACTCTTGAAATTTCAAAAACAATATAATTAATAATTTATTTCTTTCAATTCCATAAATTGTAATATCTTATTCGTAAACTTACATACAGCAAAACATTAGGAATAGGAAAATCTCACCGGTAGAAGTCTGCATCTGCCTGGCTCTTTTCACGGGCCAGGTACATTGCGTTCTCTATTTCTTCTTGTCTTCTAGTACTGTCCTTTTCCAACAACTTTTGCTCCATAAGGATCTTGCTAACATTGGCATTCTTCTCAGCCTCGCTAATGGCCATCTTCTTCATAGTCTCTGCCTCTTTCTCCGCTACTTTCTGTTTCTCAATAGCAATTAAGACCTATCCAATAACATCCAAAGCACCTTGCTTAACATCATTCAGTAGAGAGAAGAAATAAAGCTAAAATAAAATGGAGAGTCTAGCATACAAAATCCTGCTAGAAGCATTTATAGGACTCAACAAAATGCACAAATCTGAGAGGAATGACGGGGCAAATCAATCATAAAGGAAAAGAAAAACACTGAACATGTGCATGTTCTCACACATGTTTAATAACCCTGTCTCCTACAAATGAAATTATCAACTAAAACTACTTGTATAGGTCCACACATCTCAGCAGGAAAATGACAGCTCTGACTGAAAGTATACCTTAGTACGCTCCTCTTCCATCTGTTCGAAATTGCGTCTTATGCTATTTGGAATGGTTGGTTTTGTGACCCGGACACTAATGATCTCAATTCCTGGAGCATAGCGGGTGCAGTCAACTTGAAGAGCATCTTTCATCTTTTCATCAATCTGAAAGGATCCAAATGATGGTATGACAACAAGAAAGGAGAAAAACCATAAGCCAAAGATGCACATGGGTTTAACTCATCTTTACAAAGGAGGAAAACAATTACAAAGTACGGTACAATAAAAACTTGCATAAACTCTGTAGAAGCTACAAGTTACTAAGCGTACATCATACTGTTTAACATCAAGTCCAACCATCATCTTGTTCTTAATTTACATTATAAAATGGGAGTACCAGAATAAAATAAACTATGGCTGTAAACCTCACTTATAAATATTAATATTTAACCTGATCAAACACATCAATATAGACTTGTTGTAGACTGTGAGAGCTGCAGAACTGATTGATCTCATGATGAATCTTGTCATATATCCATGTCTTATCATACCCTACACCATAGTTGAGTAATGTCTCAAAGACAAATTCCTTATGCAGTCGGTTAACAACCTAAAAGAAGAATATAAACCACTTCATATAAAATTATTAAATAAGTGAAAAAAAAAACAGAACACTAGTAAATCTAAGATTACAGAAGAAAAAGCTATTACCTCAATCTTCTCAAAATTGATCATAACACCTCCTTTAGTACCGCAGGGTATATCAGTCACCTGCAATAGACACCATAATTTCAAAATTCAAAAGTATAGAGCCAAAGGAACTGAAATTCCCATCCTGAACTTTCTCTAATCAAGTTACCTGATCCGTCTGAAGTGTCACTTGAACAGGTTCATACTGGGTCAGAAAAGGCATCTTTAGATGGAAACCTATAAAAATTAATATAAAGAAAACTAAGAAAACCTTTGCGCTAATATACACTGAAGAAAATAACTGAATATTCAGCACCTGGCTCGGTAATTGTTTTCAGAAGGGCACCTCCTCTCCAATATACCCCCACATGGCCTTCTGGGACTTGGTGCAGGATGGATAAGGTATTTTGGAAGGATGGTGATGCTGCAGGAACAAAAACCTGTAGGTGAAATCACATATAGTTCAGTAAAAGTTCCAACATAATCAACGTTGATAAACAAGCAAAAAATGAAAATTATAAGTAGATTATCTTTATTCTCTGAAGTGATCTTCCCAAAAAAATAGAGTATGTAAAACAATGCCAAATCAACAACAAAACAAGACACATATATATAGCCTATTCATCATCATCTAACTTCAGTAATTTAGAACCTTCCACTATTCCTCTACCTAACATTGTAAGCTATATGCAATATCATATCATATTTGATGCAAAAAAGGTTCTCTCCTTCTCACCCAACGCGGATGTTAGTTATTACATTCCCTTTGTACAACTACAATCTCATCACTAAATGCAAGGCCTATAATAAAATTCATCCAAAAGTTATGAAACAAAATAATTAGTATTCCAAGTTTCTGGTAACAGCTACTACAATTCAACTCCACCTTGCTTGTTTCATTAAGGTCAGTCCACTGAACGAATAGTTGTTACAGTTCAGAAATAGCACATAATTGTTTTTGCTGAAATATTCCTAACACAATGATACAAGTTAAAGAAAACATCGAAATCAGAGAGAGGCAAACCAATTAAACAACCAAACCAGATACGTGAGTAATGCATCGATAAAGGATTCATATACGAGTGAGATTCAGCGGAACATGATTGTAGTTATACGACATTAGCCGTGGAGGTGCAATAAAGTGAGCCATTGGCGCTTATGGAAAAGCGGAAATGCAAGCAGAGATTGAAAATATTATGGAATCGCAATGAGGAGAGAGGGAGAGTTACCAGAGCGACAACGGCAAAGAATGAGAGGAAGGTGAAGAGAATGGCGATGGAATCGCGGCCTTGCGACGACGGTGGAGAAGCCACTGTTCGGTGCTGCGAATCCATGGCGGTGGACAACTTGTTTTTTCTTTTTGTTTTATATATAGATTCTTTGCGGCTTTCTTGGGGTTATGCAAAGAAATTTTGTCTGCTTCACTTGCGGTACTTTTTGGACAATCTACACTAATCTTACTGCTTCAATCAGAAACCAGAATGTGTACTCCTTTATTCGCTCAAGTTTTTGCAACCGCCAGCTCCAAACCCAATTTTTGAACCACCAATATTTAGTTAATAAATTTCTTTTTGTTCTATTTTCAGTTTGATTTTCAACAATTTTTATTACATGCCTAGCCTTTCTTTCGATGACTACATGTTGGTGTAAAATCCCATCTCTACTCTACTATACTCTATTTCTATCAATCTATAAAAGTATTAAAAAAAATAACATTTTACTTTACAAAAACATGTATAATACTTGTATGTATTCCAAGACTTGTTAAATAAAACTTTTATGATGTAAGTTTGGGACTAATGTCTTAATTTGTAATGTTACGTTCCCTCTATTAATAAGCATAGTTACTATAGTCTTACAAAAGATAAAAAAAAAGTATAATATTTCATGATTTTGATTATGTATTTAATATAACAAAGTATAAAAACAATATCTAACAAAACCAAGTTTTGATTAAGTGTTGAAAACCACAAGGCATAAAACATGAATGCATGAGATAAATGATTTTAAAAACAAATCATATGAGATGCAAGTGTTTCATCTATCAAATGATACAATACTTTACAATTTTTTATTACATTTGATAAAACACTTATATGATCATATCATACGCTTATAAAATTACATACATGCAATTAACATTGTACTACTTGAATATATATATATATATATATATATATATATATATATATATATATATATGCACACTTATTCTTTGCATGCAGAATGTGTTCAAGTGTTTATTGTCATTGTCTGCTTAAGAGATTCGTCAAAGGTGCAAGTCAAAGTCAACATAAAATGATCTCTTGGAAAAAGATTTAAAGTTGTTTTCTTCATCAAACTCCTAACTTAGTTGTTTGCCTTAAACAGTGTGCATTTTTACCATGAATTGGTGCAAAATGTTATGTTACTTAGGGAGATGAACATTGTCAGTGAAGAAGGAACACATTTAAAGTTGCATAGAATGCAATCAACCTCAAGCGTAAAAAGGACATGCATAGAAGTTGAAGTTGCGTAACGACTATAAATGGCCTTTCAATGAATTTCTTCTTCACCAAGAAGAAGAAATAAAGAGCATAGGTAACACTGTTCCAAATTGTTGTTGAAATTCCTCATGCCTCTACAAAGCTTAAAAAATATCCTAGTGCAGAGAGTTTAAGATCTACTATATCCTTGGATCTGAAGAAGTCTCTAGACTAACACTAAAAGTGTTCATCCAACTACCTAAGAGAGTGAGCTTATCCATTGTATATGTCGAAAGATGCAACATCTTCCTAGAAAGCAGAGAAAATGATTTAAACTAGGAGAGAGAGAGAGATTAAATATCCTTCCTAGTTAGATACAATGATATGTTGATCATTAAAAGCTTCAACCTTTCTACGTTAGTCAAAAGTGTCTGTTTATCAAACAATACTCGTTAAGTTAACAATGGTTTGGTAAAGAATACTCAAGGGACTATCCAGAGTAGTTAGGTGCCCAAAAAATACTTGGTTAAGGTAGGAGTGACTTAGTAAAGAATACTTGGTCAAACCAAAAATGGCTTAGTAAAGAATACTCAAGGGAGTAGTCAGGATTGGTTAGGTTTCCAAAGAATACTCAGTTAAGTTAGGAGCTACTTGATAAAGAATGTTTGGTCGAGCCATGAGTAGCTTGGGAAAGAATATCCCTGAGTCGAAAGAATACTCAGTTAAGCTAGGAGTGACGTGTGTTAAGAATACTCAAGAGGTTAACCAAGAGTAGCTAACTACAAGCCCAAAGAATACTCGAAATGTACTTCACAACATTAGTTTGCCAATGAAGCTCAATATGTTGATTGAGATATAGATGAAGTTTGCTGGGATAGACGAACCATTATAAATTACTATGTGTATTTTTCTCTTCTTTAATCTTTTTACATTACATGTTATTATTGTCTGTAATAATTGAAGAAAGAGAGTTATTGTGAAAACACTTATTTGAAAATATTCTTTATTCAATGGTTACAATAAAAGTTTTAACTTACATCAGTTATGATTCATTAGACAAAAGTGTTATAGTATGATATCACGTCTACAACCAATATTAGACGACGTTGTAAGTTTACTTTCTAAACACATTTAATAATATTTTTATTGATATTCAATTAATGATTAATTTTTCTAATAGTATGAGATGTTGTAAGAGCATTAACAACCCCAATCACAACTTCATTATGAGCATGTTGGATCTTCTTCAAATATTCACCAACAATTTCTTGGTCAATATAATCTTTAACCACATCCAATATTCAAATATATGCACCATCATCATAATTTGTCTACCCAATCTTCATATGAAAGTTCTTAAACTTACAATATTTTTCCATGTCAACCAAATATTTTGTCTAGTTCATCAAATATCTTTACCATTTCTACAATGACACAAACTTCCACATAATCCAATACTATTCATGTATTACTATTAACTCATAATGTCTTTGCAAAAAAGTTCAATAATCGAAATAGAGAGGACAGAGATAATGATAATGATGTTGATAATATACCACAGGTTCATACATAAGTTGTGATGCCTCCTCATACAACTATCAACCATCACCTAGAAAGAAGACCTAAAAGATAAAAAAGAATCAACTTGTAACACCAATTTTATAAAACATTTTTATTACCATTCCGCAACAATGTTATTGTACAAATTTAATGATGATTTCAATTTATTTTAGTTAATATAATAGTCTTATTTATTACTATTTTTTTTATTATCTCATATCAGATTTGTACTTGTATAGCGGAAAGGGGGGACCCAAGTAACACAATTTGGTGACGTGTCCGTGTCTGCTAGTTGTATGATGGGTATCTTCAAGCTTCCTTCCTTCGTTGTTGAACTCAGGCGGTCGGGGGTATCTGTGATTGCACTCCGATGCTCAAGTCAATACTAGTATTTTGGGTGTGTTCTTTCAGAGTAAAAAAGTACCTTAAAACCTTGTGGAGGTTTTATTTATAGTGCTAATTATGGGTTTTCTCCATGATGGGTCAGCTATCAGTTATTAACTGATACATCATGATCCCTGATTAATAGGGAGGTATGTTGTTTAAGGAATATCTGCAATGTCTTTCAGTTAATCAGTATTTAACTAATTTTACGGAGAAGTTTCTCACATATTTTAGATACGATTGTAGCACATTAAATGCTATTGTAACTGTGGTTACTCTTATTTAATGTGTGGCTTGAAGTGTTCTTTGACTCGGTCGGTCGGTCCCCGTGTCCGAGACAGACTCGTTCGGTGTCGACCGATACACTTGCCCCCTAGGCTTGAAGAGATTCATATATGAAGAGTCGAACATAACTATTGGGGTTCCCGAGGTTGGATGGGACTGTTAGGGGTATTAAATGCGTGGTAGGGATGTGACGTTTGGCAGAGTCGCCGTTTCAAGATGCACTGTTTCATGAGATGTATTTAATGGTCACAATTTCACGTCACTTCATATGCCGAGTGGTGTGACCATTGGATAATGTTAGATCCAACGGTTCCGATCGAATGGTGAAACACTCTAATGTGAGTTGATTAGGAAATTCATTAAATTGTGACACTTTAAGAACAAAGTAAGGAGGCTTAAGGAAACATCAATGGAGTTAAATGCCTTCCAAATGATGAACCAAACTCATGAACATGAGCGTCATCTCCTTAAACAACAATTGAATAGACAAACACACAAAACAACAACAATATAACAAGATACGATGCGGACACTTAAAGAAGACAAGAACAAGATATTTAATCGATTAGACCAACAACTAAACACATTTGAACTGATTGAATTAAACAAGAACACAAACTACCAAATAGAAATGAAGAACAAACACAATTGACCGAATAGAATTTGTAGATTAGGTGCGGAAATGGAAATGGAGATGAAGTAAGAAGGAACTTATGTGGTTGTAGTCATGGAAGGGAAGAACACACCACATGGAGGTGATTGTTCCAAGATAAGTGCATGAATGCCGCCACTTGGAGCTTCCCAAACACTCACAAGATGAGACAAGATGAAGGAGAACAAGTCTCACACAATTCTCTTTCAATTTGAGTAGAGTAACCTTTCTTAAAATTCCAATTCTGAATTTACAAGAGCATGACACCTCATTTTATAGTAGGAGAGGGCTGAAAATGAAAAGGCAAAATTCAAAAACAAGACCATTCAAATTCGGAACCTAATCAAGTCACAAGGGATGTGTGACTTGATTTATTTCTTTGGCACCTCCTAAAACTACACCTACACCTACTTTTTATGTCACATGGAAGGTGTGACTTATCTTTGTACATTTACACCTCTTATATCTATATCTACACCTCCCTTTATGTTCTACTAAAAAGACTACTCAAAAGTAATTACAAAAAGAGACATCCAATGATGCTCATCACCCAAAGCCTTGACCTTGCTCCTAGTAATCCTTTGAGGCATGAAGGATGTTGATTTCATGGGTTGGGCTTGGGCCTCCACTTGGGCTTGGGCTTGTTGGGCGTAGGCCTCAGGCGTCTCCTCTAATAGTTATTCATCATACTTCCCGGGTTGGAGAGAATTCATCCACGAATTTTGAAAACCAGCAGAAAAAGGAGTTAGATCACTAATATTAAAAGAATTACTACCAAGGTATGTATCAGACATATCTAACTCATAGGAATTATCATTAATCTTCTTGATGACTCGAAAATGGCCATCACCGCAAGGTATAATTTTGGACTTCCTTTGAGAAGGAAATCTATCCTTTCTCAAGTGTAGCCAAACCCAATCGCTGGGTTCAAAGATTAATGTCTTGCGCCTTTTGTTGGCAAATTCAGCATACTTGCCAACCTTCTTCTCAATTTGCAGTTTGATGTGGTTATGGAAGTCTTTAATAAAATAAGCCTTTTCAAAACCATCTTTGCATAAAACCTCATCAAGTACAGGAATTGGAAGAAGATCTAGAGGTGTAAGGGGATTGAACCCATAAACAACCTCAAAAGGAGAATGGGTAGTGGTAGAATTTACTGCTCTATTATATGAAAACTCAATATGAGGTAGTAAATTCTCCCATACCCTTGGGTTCCCGAAAATAAAGCATCGTAACATTTGACCCAAAGTTCTATTAACCACCTCAGTTTGACCATCAGTTTGGGGGTGACAAGTAGTAGAAAATAAAAGTTTTGTGCCAAGTTTGCCCCATAAGGTCCTCCAAAATTGGCTTAAGAACTTGGAGTCCCTGTCGGACACTATACTTCTAGGAAGCCCAAGCAAACGAACAACTTCCTTAAAGAAGAGATTTCCAATATAACAAGCATCATCAACTTTGTGGCATGGAATAAAATGAGTCATTTTAGAAAAACGGTCCACTACCACAAAGATGGAATCCTTACCCTCCGATGTCTTGGGAAGTCCTAAGATAAAATCTATAGAAATATCAACCCAAGGCATTGTTGGGATAGGAAGAGGGGTATATAAACCATGGGGGTGGACTTTAGATTTAGCCTTCCTACATGCTATACATTTATCACAGAAGCTATGTACGGATTTTCGCATGTGAGGCCAAAAGAAATGTTCATGCAATGTTTCTAAAGTCTTAGATACCCCTAAATTTCCCATAAGCCCGCCCTCATGAGTCTCTCTAACAAGAGATTGTCTTATAGATCCTTGGGGAACACAGTCTTTTTCCTTTAAAAAGAAAACCATGATGTAAGAAAAATTCTTAGTGTCCTCCTTTGGAACACTCTTGAAAGATTAGAGAGAAATCAAGGTCATCATGATAGAGTTCCATTATGTGATCAAAACCTAAATATTGAACATCCAAAACATTTAACAAGGTATATCTTCTTGAAAGAGCATCAACAACCACATTAATTTTACCTTGTTTATGTTTGATCACATAAGGAAATTGCTCAATAAACTCCACCCACTTAGCATGTCTCTTATTAAGCTTGTTTTCGCTTTTCAAATATTTAAGGGACTCATGATCACTATGGATCACAAATTCCTATGGAAAAAAGATAATGTTGCCAATTTTACAAAGCTCGAACAAGAGCATAAAGTTCTTTATCATAAATGGAGTAATTGATATGACTCCCTTTGAGTTTCTCACTAAAATAAGCTATGGGGTGGCCCTCTTGAAGGAGGACAACCCCAATGCATATATTGGAGGCATCACACTCTATTTCAAATGTCTTAGCAAAGTTAGGAAGGGCTAAGATTGGGGCTTTAGTCATTTTTTCTTTCAAAGTTATAAAAACATTTTGTTGCTCTTGTCCCCACTTAAAAACCACATCCTTCTTTACTATGGCATTTAAATGTGCAGCAATGGTACTAAAGTCTTTCACAAACCGCCTATAAAAACAAGCAAGTCCATGAAAGCTTCGTACCTCATTAACACTGGTGGGTGTTGGCCAATGTTGAATTGCTGCAACCTTTGTTTGATCAACATGCACCCCTTTATAACTTACAACAAAACCTAGGAAGTCTATATGATCTAATGCAAAGAAACATTTAACATAGTTAGCATGCAACTTCTCCTTCCTAAGGGTTTCTAAAACTCGCCTAACATGTGACTCATGATCTTCTAAAGACAAGCTATATATAAGAATATCATCAAAGTAAACTACAACAAACTTGCCAATGAATGCTCTTAAGACATGATGCATGAGTCGCATGAAGGTACTAGGAGCATTAGTCGAGCTAAAAGGCATGACTAATCACTCATATAAACCAAATTTGGTCTTAAAAGCGGTCTTCCATTCATCCCCTTTTTTAATACGAATTTGATTGTAACCACACTTAAGATCAATTTCGGAAAATATTTTAGACCCATGTAATTCATCCAACAAGTCATCTAATCTTAGAATGAGATGCCTATACTTGATGGTAATGTTATTTATAGCGCAACAATCCGTACACATCCTCCATGTCCCATCCTCTTTACGGACAAGTATGACAGGCATAATACATGGGCTCATGCTATCTTGTACCCACCCCTTAACTATTAAGCCCTCAACTTGTTGTTGAATTTCTTTGGCCTCTTTGGGATTGGTCCTATATGCTGGGCGATTTGGTAAAGAAACCTCGAGCATGAAGTCTATTTGGTGTTCAACCCCTCTTAGAGGTGGTAAGCCTTTAGGAGGATTTTAAAACACATCTTCATATTCCTTTACCAAATTGTCCAAACATGTGGGACTATCTTTAGCCGACTCACACTCAATGATCCTAGGAATAGCTAAAAAATAGGATTTTGAGCAACTATTACCTTTTTGACTTGTTGTGTGGACATGAGAAGGCTTTTCTTGGAACTTTTTTTTATCATTTTCTTTCTCTGTCTTTTCCTTCATTTTAATTTGGTCATCATGGACTTCCTTTGGAGAGAGAGAGACTTAAGTATGACCTTGTGCCCATGGAAGTTAAAAGAAATTTTGTTGGTAAAGTCATCATGAAAAACTTTTCTATCAAATTTCCATGGTCTACCCAAAAGAACATGAGTTGCTTCCATTGGGACAACATCACACAAGACCTCATCTTTATATTTACCAATGGAAAAATCAATGAGGACTTGTTTGTTAACTACGATTTCCCCAACCTCACTTAACCATTGTAGTTTGTAGGGCTTTGCATGAGAGATAGTAGACAATCCAAACTTATCTACTACTCTTGTGCTAGCCATATTAGCGCAACTTCCCTCATCCACAATTAAAGAACATAACCTATCATTAATGAGACATCTTGTACGAAAAATATTTTCTCTTTGACTTTTATCAAAGGGTTTCAAAACTTGACCAAGCATTCTTCTTACTACTAATAGGTCACCTTCATGTGGACTTTCACTCTCTTGCTCACTTGGGGACCTAGGAGGTGTGGAAGATCTAGAGGAATCTGGACTATGCTCACTCACAACCATCCCATCATGTATCATCATATTTCGCTTTGAAGGGCAATTAGAAGCTATATGACCATAACCTAAGCATTTAAAGCACTTTTCACTAGACAATTTAGTTGGTGATTTAGGAGTAGAAGTGGAAGGCTTGGAATCTCTAGGTTTGAAAGTAGAATCTTTAGAAGGATACTTTGAAAAAGATTTATTTTTGTTTTTTGAAGAAGAGTGGTAGTAGCCATCATTATGAGAATTTTTAAAAAGAAGTTTTCTTTGCAAGTTTAGATTCTACCTTGATGGCAAGGTGAACCAAAGTTTCTAAAGAAGAATACTCATAAAGCTCCACTACATCTTAGATATCCCTTCTAAGACCACTAACAAATCTAGCCATTTTAGCTTCATCACTTTCATGCATATCAACTTTGATTAAAAGCATTTCAAGTTGTTTAAAATAACCATCCACACTAAGCGTGCCTTGATGAAGCCTTTGGAGCTTCAACAAAAGGGCTTTCCTAAAGTGTGGAGGGACAAATCTAGCGCCCATGCATGCTTTTAAATCATCCCAAGAAAGGCCCAATGTCCATAAGAGTTTTGTGTCACCATTGCATGGCATAGTCCATGAACTCTAAAGAAGCTAGCCTAACCCTTTGGTCTTCTAGGACCTCATGTACATGAAAGATTTGCTCAAATTTGGCCTCCCATCCCAAATACACATTAGGATCCCCCTCACCACTAAAACTAGTTAATTTTACATAAGGCAAATAAGGCTTAGCCATATTTTGGCGCCTTTCTTCATAATGTTGGTGCCTCCTCCATTCGGTTTCTTCATGATGTCCATAAGAACTTTGAGAAGTTCATGAGGCATGCCTATGATGATGATAATGTCTTCTCTCACAGTATTGGTGAGTATCTTCATGGTCCATCTCCAATCTTTGGAGCCTTGCCTCCATTTGTCATATCACTTCATCCTTTTGTGCAATTGTTAGTTTAGCATCCTTTAATTCACCCATTAAGTATGCTTTTTGAGGTGAATGAGGCTTAGAGGATTCTCCACTAGAAAGATTAGCCATGATAACAAAGAAACACAAAACACAAAGAGAAAACAATTAGAGAAAACTTGTTAGCAAATAAAGCAAAAGAAAGCTTGCGACAATAAGCAAAAAAAAATTCACTCAAACCACTCCAAGAAAATATATTCTTTCCTTAACCAAGTCTCCTTGTGGATTGGATGAGCTTCAAGTGAAAGATGCCAAAGCAAACTACACTTACTCAAAGAACAAATCACCACAAAACCTTGAGGAAACAAGAAAAGACAAGCAAGAAAAGGTGTAAACAAGAACTAGCTAAACCAAATTGGAAATAAAAGATATGAAAAACTTGGAAAAGAATATGAAATGAAAAAGACAATCAAGAAAACTAAGGCACTCAATGAAAAGATAGCACACAAAGGAAACCTAAAGAATAATACTATAATAGATGAAGAAAAACCAAAAAGAGTACTACTAGAATTTGTGTAAAAGCTGTGTGTGACTTTAAAAATTTATGCTAAACTGAATAATGCACACTGGAAGTTGAAATTTAAACCACTAAAAATTCAAGATCTTAGCTCAAAATAGGCAATGGAATCACACAAAAACAGTGCTCCAATTAATTGTGATAAATTTTTTAAAATCACTGCCACTCATTGTTTTTCCAGAGTCATAATTTTGCACTCTGTACATATTTTATTTATCATTTTTTTTGTATTTTGGAATTTTGATACACTGTTTTTTCCACTTTTTTTTAATAACACTTCAAAATACTCAAATCCAAAGTTTCAGAAATTTTCGCCAACAGAATTAATTTTCACAAACAATTCCAGTCAGCACAAAAACTGGAAAACAGAGAAAACCTATGCTAGAATTAAAAAAAAAACAGAATTAAGAGACTTCAATAGAATTGATGTATATGAACTTGTATAGATCTAATACACAAGCATGAACTCAGATCTAAAAATAAAATCAACCAAAGGATCAAAAACAAAAATAGAAAATCGCACTCTAGTAAAAATCAAGCAACCAAAATTAGCAAGAAAAGTACTACATAGAAGTGATGACATTATAGGAGAAACATGACATTGACAAACATATATGGATTTAAAAAGCAAATGACTCAAACAAAATTAATTTGTAACAAAGAAAAGATCAAGAAAGACTCAATTAAAGCAAAAACAGAATAACTAACACAAAAACAGAATTAAAGTGTCAATCAACTTAAAAAAAAAATGAACACAACCATAGCTCTAGATACCACATGATGTGAGTTGATTAGGAGATTCATTAAATTGTGACACTTTAAGAACAAAGTGAGGAGGCTTAAGTAAACATCAATGGAGTTAAATTCCTTCCAAATGATGAACCAAACTCATGAACATGAGCGCCATCTCCTTACACAACAATTGAATAGAGAAACACACAAAACAACAATAATAAAACAAGATATGACACGGAAATTTAAAGAAGACAAGAACAAGATATTTAATCGATTAGAAAAACAACTAAACACTTTTGAACCGATTGAATTAAACAAGAACACAAACTATCAAATAGAAATGAAGAACAAACACAATTGACCGAATAGAATTTGTAGATTAGGTGCGGAAATGGAAATGGAGATGAAGCAAGAAGGAACTTATGTGGTTGTAGTCATGGAAGGGAAGAACACGCCACTTGGAGGTGATTGTTCCAAGATAAGTGCATGAATGCCGCCACTTGGAGCTTCCCAAACACTCACAAGATGAGACAAGATGAAGGAGAACAAGTCTCACACAATTCTCTTTCAATTTGAGTAGAGTAACCTTTCTAAAAATTCCAATTCTGAATTTACAAGAGCATGACACCTCATTTTATAGTAGGAGAGGGCTGAAATGAAAAGGCAAAATTAAAAAACAAGACCATTCAAATTCGGCGTCTAATCAAGTCACAAGGGATGTGTGACTTGATTTATTTCTTTGGCACCTCTTAAATCTACACCTACACCTACTTTTTATGTCACATGGAAGGTGTGACTTATCTTTGTACATTTACACCTCTTATATCTATATCTACACCTCCCTTTATGTTCTACTAAAAATATTACTCAAATGTAATTACAAAAAGAGACATCCAATGATGCTCATTTCCCAAAGCCTTGACCTTGCTCCTAGTAATCCTTTGAGGCATGAAGGATGTTAAGCTCATGGGTTGGGCTTTGGCCTCCACTTGGGCTTGGGCTTCTTGGGCTTGGGCCTCAGACGCCTCCTCTACTAGGTCTTCATCACACTCTCTCTCTTACTTGACTTCCTATAAATAGGGCATTCTCAAAACGTGGTGAGGTTTACACTTTCTCTACTGCTCATAGAACATTCCTTTGCTCTGAGTTCCGAATCGACCAACTTTCTTCTTTAGTGATCGAATTCCCAGGTCAGTAATGTCTTCTTCTGTTGATTCTTCTCATTATTTTGTGAATATAGAATCTTCTGTGACTCGAACTGTGTTTGGTAGTGTGAGAGAGGGTAGTGGTTCAAGTCAATCATCGAGTAGTCTAAGCTAGGATTGGGTTGACCCTTCTATTTTAAAAATTCCCACTAAGTTGAGAGATTCTGATAGTTTAAACCAGTTTTTGTCTAAGAATTCATTTATAAGACCTGATTGTCCAACCGATGCGGTGATAGCTAATATTTGTGGCCTTACCGACCGTGTGTGCCATAGTCAAGAAAACGCACCGCAAGACTTCTTTTTTGTATATAATACTTTCTTTGCCGACCTGCATATAGCCCTACCTTTCGATGATTTTACCATGGGGGTCCTTCGGATCCTCAATGTGGAGCCTACCCAACTGCATCCTAACTCGTGGGTGGCCCTTCAAGCGTTCTGAGTGCTTTATGACCTTTTCAAGCTTATTCCACCCCTCAAGCCTTCTTGTATTATTACAATACCCGTCCGAGTACTCCAGTGAGTTGGTTATCTTTATCTAGTCGACTGGGGAACGTTCGGTTTGCTGCTCATACCATATATTATAAAATTTATATAGAAAAATATTTTAAAATCTTTGTGGAGCCGGACGACCGAGACTTCTTCTATGATGCAGAGGGGCACACAAAGTTTCCTATCCATTGGACAGAGAATCCGACCCAACTTAGTAACTGGCTGTGGTCGAACATGTCAGTTGTGGATAAGTCAATTCTGGTGGTATTTGACCAGCTTCCTTATAAACTTCCCACCCGGGAGCTGATAGCTTTACATGGGTCATCCAAGAAGTCGACGGATTTCAATGGTAAGTAGATTTCTTGCATCTGACTGTGTATTCGTTACGTTGATGTGGTTTAATTTTGTATGTACCTTGCAGCTATTATCCTACGGATGGACCCAACTTTGAGTAGTTTCATGAATAGCCTCAAGTGATAAGCGACCAACTGGAAGCTTGGGAGTCTAATGGCGGTCGGGAAGGACAAAGTTGTTGTTCCGATTGAAGCAGCTTTGACTAATGCCCCGGTTCTGGCGATGGCCAATTGAAAGAGAGGCCAACCATCCAATGCCTAAGATGGTGCTAGGGTGGGGCAATCTTCTATCAAGCAACCTTCAATGCTAGGTCCCTCGCTGCAACTTACACAGGCTGTGCAGTTCGATTTGCGAGGATGAGGGTGTCTTAGCAGCCATTCCCATTGGGAATTTGATAAAAGAATTAGTAGAGTTGCAAAGCCAAGCCACTTTTTTCGGCAAGGCACTTGGTGAAGAATTGAAGAGTACTAGCGCAGTGTTAATGCCTAAGTTAAGGACCAGGTTGGCAGAGTTGGCCAACTCATTGAAGGTGGCATTGGGGACTGCTGAGGCATGTAGGGAAAAGATGTGGCAGGATCAACTGGCGGCCGAGGAAGTGCAAGAGGTTTTGAAGACGGACCTTGCTAGGGTGGAGGCCTAGAGAAACTTATGTGGGTTGATTTTAGGATTGTTCATTTGATTAGTGACACTTTTCTTAGATTTAGATTTTAAAACAAATATAGGTGAGAAGCCTAAGGAAAATTCCCACTGGGCATTAACCTAACAAGTGTTAAGTAGATGTGAAGGTTCATTTCCATAAGGCCAAAGGAAAAACACAAATCAACAGTGAGAATGAATGACAATTAGGTGCGAAATTTAATCAAACATAAGGTATGCAAGAACATGTACTGAATTGAAATTCAAGAACAAGAACAAGACATATTTTGGAATTGAAAATAGGAATGGAAATGGAATGGAAAAAGATGAGTGAAAGGAAACTTAGGAGTGGTGGAATTGTGAATGAGCACGCCACTTGGATCGTGAATTGAATCCAAGATAAGTGTGGATGTCGCCACTTGAGAGCTCACAACACTCACAAGATAAGACCAAGGTTTAGAGAGACAATGCTCACAAAACTTTAACACAATTTTTGTATAGTAACTATACTCTTCATTCAACATGAATTTACATGAGCCAAACACCTCTATTTATAGCTTAAGAGGGTCGGGTTTCAAAAGGAAAATAGGTGCGAAATTCAAAAGGCAAAACCATTTGAAAATGGCGCCTAAGTGAGTCACATGGAAGGTGTGACTTGTTTCCATTTCTTCTCATAAGCCCTAAACTACTATCCACACCTTCTTTTTATGTTATATTAAATCTACTCTAAAGAAATTACAAAAAGAGACATCAATTGATGCTCATCTCCTAAAGTCTTTGCCTACTCCTAGTAATCCTCTGAGGCATGGTAGGTGTTGAGATCATGGGTTGGGCTTGGACTTGGGCCTCAGGCACCCTCTCTCCCAGGTCCTCATTAGAAACCAACTCTTAAAAGATAAGGTTCATGCCAAGTTGAAGGAGAAGGCGCTTGTTGTCGAACTGGAAAAATGTCATGAGTTCATGTTGCAGATAAATGAAGAGAGTTTTCAGCAGGGTGTCCGACAGGTAGCATTTTTCCATGGCGTGCCAATGGATGATCCCAGCTATGATTTAAACAAGGACGTTGTGGATGGAAAGCTCGTGCCACTCGGCGAGAATGTCGATACTGTTATTGAAAAGCCAGAGGATGGGCCAAATCGCATCGAGGCGACCAAGCCATAGCCATCCTTTGAGGAAACAACAGAACCTCTGATGTAACCTGGACCAGGGTTGTGGGCTCTTAACAACTTTTATTTTCCTTTGAACAATTTATTTACTCGTTTGTATTTGCGTGATTCACCGACTGCCATATGTTTATATATTTACATGATTCACCGACTGACACATGTCTATCTGCATAAACCCTGAATCTTAAATATATTGTTCTGACTAACCGAGCGGTGAAATTAATGTGTCACTTAAATCTGATCGCAGGGTGCGATACGTATGTTGTACTGATCACTTAAGGTGATAACTAAGATGGTAATAATCAATCTGACCGATCAAAGATGTGCGGATTGATTCGAGATTATCAATAGTTTTAATTCTGGTCACATCTCGTGGGTTTATCAGAGGAGTAATCCTTTAAATAAATGCAATTGGAGTTGACACTCCTTATATTCTAACATGTCGTGGTAATAAAAATATATAAAGATAAAAAGAAAGAGATAGGATGATAAAATTGTTTAAAGTGACTCGTTAAAACCTTCTCGGTGGAAAACCCTCCTTAGGGATAAAACAACCGAGTGAGGAAAGCATACACTGTCAATGTTTATTAGCTATAATAAAATTTTAGATGTGTGGCGTTCCACGTTCTTGGCACAGTTTTTCTTGACAAATATTCTAAGTAATAAGCATTGTCGGCTACTGTGTCGGCAATATAGAACAATCCTTCCCAGTTTCTTGAGAATATGCCTTCAATCTTTCAAGCGTCACTTCACCTTTGCCACACTAAGTCTCTTCTTTCAAAATTCCTAGGCTTTACTTTTGAGCTATACCGTCTTGCCGCCATTTGCGTGCATGCCTCTTCCCTGATTCTGCTTTTGTCTCTTAACTCATTGATGAGGTCTAGGCCAACCAACAAGCTTTCATTGTTGAGGTTCAGATCCAACGTCTGTCATTGCAGAGAAGGTTCTCCCACCTCGACCAGGATCATGGCTTTTGTCCCGTAAGTCAAACTAAACGGTGTTTCTTGTATGGGGGACTACAGCGTTACAACGTACATTGATAGGCCCATAGAACTTCTAGGAGTTCTTCAGTCCACTTACCTTTAGTTGGCCCAAGCCTATTTCTTAATTCATTAAGAATAACTTCATTAGCAGTTTTGGCTTGGTTGTTGGTTTGTGAGTGCTCAACTGAGCTGGTGATATGTTTGATATCAAGCTTTTCGTAGAACTCGGTTAGTCCTCCATCAGTGAATTGTCGGTCGTTGTCAGTGATGATTACCTGTGGCAACCTGAACCAACAAACGATGTTTTTCCAAATGAAATTTTCAACATTCTTCGCGATGATACCCGTTAAGGGTTCGAATTCTATCCATTTAGTAAAGTAATCTATTCCGACCAATAGAAACTTACATTATCCTTTGCTAGGAGCGAACGGTCCAATGATGTCCATGCCCCACTTCGTGAACGGTCATGGGTAGAGAATGTAGTGAAGGTTTTCTGGTTTTTAGTGGGTCAGGTTGTCGTGTTCTTTGCATTTCATACACTTACGTACGTAGTCCGTGCAATCACCATGGACGGTCGACCAGTAATATCCCGCGGACATTATTTTGGCTACCATTGTCCGAGCTCCTGAATGGGTACAACATACACCTTCGTGTATTTCTCGCATAACGTAGCTGGCCTGTTCTGTATTAAGACATTTTAAAAGTGGGCGAGTGTAGCCTCGCCAGTAGAGATCTTGATTGATTAGTAGGAATTGGGTCGTTTGTTGCTTCATCGTTTTATTTGTGAGTGCTTCACATGTGTCGTTAGTCAAGAATTGCTTAATCGGTGTCATCCAGTCTGGTTGGATGTCAGTTGTCATGCACTCGTTTGTGCCGATACTAGGTTTGGCTAATGTAACATATACAACCGATCGATGGAGCCCTTTTTTGGCAGTAGTTGTGAGGCGAAAGAGTGTATCAGCTCAAGCATTGTGTTCTCGGCGTATGTGCTGAATTGTTACTTCATCAAACTTAGTGAGCAATCCCTGCACAAAGTGGAAATATCGTTGTAGTAGGGTTTCCCGCACTTCAAACTCTCCTTTCAACTGTCCGACCACTAGCTGGGAATCACTCTTACATACTAGCTTTTCGACATCCAAGTCGATGGCGAGGTTAAGGCCATCTATAATTGCCTCGTATTCAACCTGATTGTTGGATGCTTTCAAATCAATTTTCAGAGCTTTTTCAATAACGAGGTTGGAAGAGTTGTTGTTGGAAGAGTTGTCAACGTGCAGGGTCCATGGAGATTTATTATCTTCATTTGGAAGGGGACTAAATTCAGCTGCAAAGTCAGCCAGAGCTTGCAATTTAATTGCTCCCTCGGTTGGTACTGGATGTCGAATTTCGATAATTCGACGGCCCAGCCTATCATTCGTCCGGCCAAATCTGGTTTCGCCAGCATTTTCATAATGGGGTAGTCAGTTTTGACTATGATCCGATGATTTTGAAAATACATGTGCATTCGTCGAGTTGTGACGACCAAAGCGAGTGCGACCTTTTCTATCATCTGATAGTGGTTTTTTGCACCGTGGAGGATTCGGCTAATAAAGTAGACGGGTCTTTCTGCTGTATCCATTTCTTAGACCAAGGCTGCACTGATTGTGTTTTCTGAAACGACGAGATAGACAATTATTGGTGCGTCGGCGATCGACTTTTGAATGATCGGCGGGGAGGTCAGTAAAAGCTTCAGTTAGAGAAATATATTCTCACATTCGTCCGTCCATTGAAATTTGGAGGCTTTACGTAGCATTTGAACGATATGTTTAGTCTTTTCTGCCAATTTTGGCACAAATATGGAGTGTTGTGAGTCGCCCGATCAATCTCTGAACTTCTTTAATGTTGTTGGGGCTTCGCATTTCGGATATAGCTCTACATTTTTCTGAGTTAGCTTCTATGCCACGGTGGGTGAGCATGAAGCCTATAAATTTTCCTCCTTCCACACCGAATGCAGACTTGTCGGGGTTTAGGTGCATGCGATGTTTTCGAAGGGCTCTAAAGACTTCATGCAAATCTTCTATGTGTTATTTGCATGAGTCAGATTTGACAATAATGTCGTCTATATATACTTCAAAACTTCGTCCAATCATGTTGTGAAAAACATAATCCATCAGCCGCTGGTATATGGCCCTTGCGTTCGTAAGGTCGAACAACATGACCTCGTAATAGAAGTTGCCCGAGTCGTTTGTGAATGTCGTCTTCTCTCTGTCTCTCGGATGCATATAGATTTGATTGTATCATGAGTATGCATTAAGTAAGTTGAGGATATGTTGGCCTACTGCACCGTCAACTAGTTGATCAATGGTTGACAAGGGGTAAGAATCTTTTGGACACGCTTTATTGAGTTCGGTGTAATCTACACACACTCGCCATTTACCACTAGATTTCTGAACCATGACTACGTTAGCCAACCATGTAGTGTAGTGTGTTGTTTTAATAAAGTCGGCTCTCATCAATTTTTTTGTTTCTTGTCGGGCGGCTTTGCGCCTTTCCTCCCCCAACTTTCGCTTTTTTTGTGCGACCGGTCTTGCTTCTTTGTAAACAGACAGATGATGTGTGATAATTTCTGAATTCACGCCAGGTATGTGGGCGGCGGTCCAAGGAAAGAGGTCAGCGTTATCCATTAAGGTTGTGTTAATGGTCCTGTGGTCGTCCGGCTTCAAAGACGTTCCAATGTACGTCTTATGCTCATCCTGTTGAAGGTTCCATTCGGGCATCATCTAGTCGGGAATCCAAGTCTACAAGTGTGACCATGTGCTTTCTTGATTGTTCATCTTGGTAGTATTTCTCCATTGATCGCTCTCATCTTCTTGGAGATCAGCCGTGTGGCGGTGATCTACATAAACGCCTGGTTGGTTCCACCTTCAAACTTGCTACAGAGCATTCCCGGGCATTTTTTTTGTCAACGTGGATTGTTGCAATGTCTCCGGTTGTAGATGGAAATTTCATCGCTAAGTGTGGGGTAAGACTATTCCTCCTAGACGGTTGATAGAGGGATGCCCGGGTAGTATATTATATGAGGTGTTTGCACTGAACAATAAATACTTGACTTTAATGGTTTTGCTGAGACACACTCTTCCTCGTTGAACGTGATGTACAAATCAATATATCCTCTAGTGTCTACTCGTTCGCCCGAGAACCCAACGATCTGCTCGTCATAGGGCTGAATTTCAGTTTCGGGGATCCTCATATTTTGGAAAGTTTTCCAATATAGAATGTCTACTGAGCTGCCCTAGTGCAAATTTATCTATCTTTACAGTGATTACCATAAGGTTGTCTTGTGCTGGATCTATTACGGTGAAGTCTTCATCCATGAATGTGATCGGGGCATGCGTGGTCACGGTCAGACTGGTGTAAAGTGGACCGACTGAATGGCTATAAGATGTTTCTTTCTTGCTGAGTTCGAACATCCATCCATTTTTCAAAGCCTCCTACTATATAATGGACATCTCTAGGAATATCGAGTGATACGGGACCGGCGACGGTGTTGATGACCTCCTGGACTCTGCGTCTGGTTCTATTATTTCTTTGAAGACTCTTACTCTGTTGTCTGGTCCCTCTGACTGGGCTTTCACTTCACCTATGTTGCGTGGGACGACTGTTGTCATCGTGGGACGTCTGTTGTCATCGTGGCGATATAGGTTTTCTCATCCAGGTCGATCGTGATGTTTGTTAGGGGGTTGGTGGTGTGTAAACGAGTCAGTTTTGACGAATTGACAAAAGTGTCTCGCCAAGAGAAGTTCTTCTATTTTTTCTTTTAATGCTTGACACCCCTCAGTTGTATGTCAATAATTACGGTGATATTGGCAACGCTTGGAAGTGTTAGCGTTTCGCGAGGTCTGTGATTGCTTTAAGACCGGGATCAGTTTGGCTTATAGAGCTTCGTCTAGGATTCTCCCTCTGGGAAAACCTAGAGGAGTGTACTATTAAACTGAGGCACTCAGTTTTCCCTGAAGCGGTCATTCCGACTTGATACAGGCCGGTTGCTTCTGTCTTTGTCCTTTTTTTTCACCTTATTTGGACCTTCCACTGGATGATTCTGGTGATAGTCAATGTGTCCTCTATCTGCATGAACTTAGTGGCGCGATTGCGCAATTCCTCCATGTTCTAGGTTGGTCTCTTGATTAGACTTTCAGTGAACCGACCGGGGCGGATAGTGTCGACCAGGTGATGCATCGCAATTTCGGGAATTAAATTTCTAATGCCCATACATACTTTGTTGAATCTATCCCTGAACGCCCGAAGGGTTTCTCCCTTTTCTTACTTCACATTGAGTAGGACAACAAGGAGGTGTGATGAGGCCGACTTGCTGCATATTGTGTGGTGAACTTTGTAGTCAGGACCTTGAAATTTCCCACGAAATTGGAAAAGAGGGTTGTGAACCATCCTAGCGGTCCCTCTTGCAGAGTGGCAGGGAAGACTTTACACCAGACAGACTTGTCGGTTGTGTACAAAGTCATTTGTGTTTTTAAGACATTCAAATGTTCGTTTGGATCATTGAAGCCATCATACAATTTAACGGTTAGCCCTTTCCACTTGGAAGGGAGTGGTGTTGCGATTATCTCGTCTGTGAACGGGTGTCCCCAAACGTCTTCTTCATCGTCTGGGGCAATGTGAATTCTGGAACTTTGGTGCGTCTGATTTGTTTGGAAAGTGGGCGGCAGTTGTGGGGTTGGATTGGTTGGATTAGTTGGTGGAGCATGAGATTGCCCTTCTCGTTCATGACCCTCAAGTCGTTGTTGCAAGAATTTGTTTTGCTCCCTTAGGAGGGACATTTCCTCTACATGACGGCGTTGGTTTTCTTCATTGCGTAGTTGATTTGCGACACTTTTTTGACGTAGTTCCTCCATTTATGCCTGAAGGGCTCGAATCATGGTTGCTTGTTCATCCGTCATGCGGTCGACGTTGTTTCTTGTTGAGACCATGATTGCTTGTTTTTGTTGCCGAAGATCAAGTTGTTACCTCGACCCCACGGTGGGCGCCAATTGTACCTGTATAGAGGGAGGGGGACCCGAATAAAACAATTTGGTGATGTGTCCGTGTCTGCTGGGTATCTTCAAGCTTCCTTCCTTCGCTGTTGAACTCAGACGGTCGGGGGTACCTGCGATTGCACTTCGACACTCAAGTCAATACTAGTATTTTGAGTGTGTTCTTTCAAAGTAAAAACGTACCTTACAACCTTGTGGAGGTTTTACTTATAATGCTAATTATGGGCTTTCTCCATGATGGGCCAGCTATAAGTTATTAACTGATACAAGGTATGTTTTTTAAGGAATATCTGCAACGTCTTTCAATTAATTAGTATTTAACTGATTTTGCGAAGATGTTTCTCACATATTTCGAATACGATTATAACACATTAAATGTCATTGTAACTATGGTTACTCTTATTTAATGCGTGACTTGAAGTGTTCTTTGACTCGGTTGGTCGATCCTCGTGTCCGAGACAAACTTGTCCGGTGCCAACCGGTACAAGATTCAATTAATATGATTGAATTAATAACATCTCCAAATTATGTCGTTTGAAGTAAATAACATGTCCTAATTACAATTTCTTAAAAAAACAAAAATAATAAAATAAAATAAATTACAAGTGCAAATATAATTAAATAAAAAATTAATATATATTAAAAAATATTAAAAATAAAAAAGTTATATTTCCAAATGCACCACGAATTCCATAAATTAATTTTTTTTCTTATTATTTGTTTTGATAAATAATGAACTTATAATATATTAAAATTAAAAAAACATAAAAGATGAAGTGATGTTTCTATTTCACAACTTCACTTAATTATTAAAAATAAATAAAGTCTTGTTTTATATACACGACTTTATTTAATATTAAAAAACTAAAATAAAATTTTCAATACACAACTTCACATAATTGGTAGAAAAAAAAATAAAAATAAAGTTGTGCTTTCGTTGCATAATTTCAATTAATTATAAAAAAATTATCATGTTAAAGTTGTTTTCTCTAAATATAACTTGAACAACTAAAAATTAGAAAAAAACAACAACTAGTACTTGCAAAATTCTAGTAATTTTGTGAAGGATTTACATCATAAATGGTAAGAAACTCCAGAATATAATGAATTGTACCGTCCCGTATCAGGGCGTTGACTAAGTCAAAGTCAACGACTGGAAAGTCAAAGTCAACTTAAGGTGTCGCCCAGGTGTAGAGACGCCACGAAGAAGCGTCGCCAAGATAGGACCAGGCGTCGCCAAGGCAAGGCGTCGCCTGGGTGAAGGCGTCGCCTAGCCAGGGCGTGGCCAGATCAAATAGTGTAAAGGTAAGGCAATCACAGTATGGTTCCCCGATACCCATGGGTAGGAAATACCATGGAGGGAGCGACGCCGTGGGAAGCCTCAGGACCCGATATCTCGGGAAAGTGATAAAGAGAAGGAAAAGGTGGCTTCAAGGCCATAGTGATAGTACCAGTGAAGGGCAGCCTGACTCGTGAAGTACCCTTGCCGCCCCAGAGACGCCTTCGGGACAGATACGACCCAAGAGGAAGGTCACGCCCAGGATAACCGGGTGCAGGGTGCGAGAGGAAGGCAGATACGCTCTCAGAGTAAGTGGCTAGATACTTGGGGGCATGAGTTGGCACCCAAAAAGCCACCCCTAGCGCAGTAGCACTCCCAGGCAGGAGGACCCACACGCAGAAACGCCCCCAGATGGGGTCATGGCGTCGTGAGGCCCTCCACGTGTACGACAGCCATGCCAGAATAGAAACACCCTCTAGTCAGGTGCCAGGTAATTAAGATATTCAATACAGTTTCCCTTTCGAGCATTCAGGTACTATTAGGGCTCCCGAGCGTTTCAACGTCTTAAATGCGCTACGTTTCGTAATTAAGCGCTTTAAAGAATACGTTACGTTAGAGATTAAAAGCGCTTTAAGGCGCTTTAAATGCTGGGGCAGTTTAAATAGCGCTGAGAATGTCGGAAAGAGGGTTGGAACCTTTGGCAAACTTACGAGAAACTCTTTGGTTGCTTGCCCGTGCTTTAAGGTTACGTACAAGTGACTGGAGAATATTTTTGCCTAAAGGAGACAATACACACACAGATACACAGTTCTTTCACCACCTTCAGAGTGCCACACGCGGTGCTCAGATACGTGGGTGGACAGTTTTTTGGTGTTTCTTGCTGGCTGACTTGAGCGTCGGAGTGCAAACGGCCGCTAGGGCGCCTCTTTGTCTCTTTTTTGCAGGAATTCACAGGCAATCAGTGGGAAGGAGTCCTTAGCTGACGGTTGAGGTCGCGCACGAAGACGTCCCGGTCAACCGGACGGAACATTTGGCGCCCACCGTGGGGCTCGATATAAAACATCAGTCCCATCACAAGTTCGAGGAAAATTTACCAAGCTACAGTAACGTTGAAGGAGGTTGGAGTGACAATGGCCCCCACCAGACGAAGAGCAGCGCGCGCAGCCCCAGCAGACCTATCCATGCAGCAGGTCCTGGAAATAATGAGGGGGCTGCAGCAGGACATGGCGGATTCGAAGATGGAGCAGGAGCGCATGCAGGCAGATCTTGACGCCTCGCATGAGCGCAACGAAGAGCTCCACCGTGTGAATGAGGAGTTGCGCAGGGCCTGAGAAACGATCGGAGGCGGCCTGGACAGGACGAGACGGAGAACCATTCCCCACCAAGGGAGTTTTCCACTCCTTTCTCGCAGGAGATCCTAGATGCAGCGATCCCGAACACGTTCGCGGGACCCAAGGTAATCTTCACTGGGATGGAGGACCCAGAGACGCACCTCGCTGCATTTCACACACAGATGGTCCTGATAGGCGGTTCTGATGCTGCCAAGTGCAAGCTCTTCATGAGCACCCTGACCGGGATGGCTATGGACTGGTTCATTAGCCTCCCCGAGGGCCATATCACATCTTTCCCCAGTTGTCGCGGTTATTCAGAGAACAGTATTTGGCCAACAAGGCCCCGCCGCCGGTCTCTTACGACCTGTTTGACGTGAAGCAGTATCAGGGGGAGACCCTGAAGGAGTATATCAATCGCTTCGGGGCCCAGGTCGTGAAGGTTGGTACAACAGAGGAGCCTATGATCGTGTACGCATTTGTGAAAGGCGTATGCCCCGGCCCCTTTGGAGAATCTATTATCCGCAATCGCCCTAGGACTTTCGCTGAATTACGGCGTAGGGCGGTAGAGCATATTGCTTCGGAAGGGGAGGTATGTGTGAAGCGCACCAGCGCCGTGCCCTCACGCCCGAGGGGACCGGCGCGAGTTCAACCCGTCAGAGTCAATGAGACCACGACGGGAAGAAAGAAGCCAGAGGCGAGACGCCCCTACGAAGCCAGAAAGCCCCAGCCCCGGGGCCCCGCAGGAGGCGAACGCCCGCCAGAGAAAGAGCAAGACCGGCGAGGTACAACTTCGTAGTTGAGTTGAAGGATTTGATCGCCGTGCCCAACATAGCCGAGAGGCTGAGGCGACCGGCGAAGACCGACAAGGTGTTAGGGCCCCGCAAAGACTCTTGGTGCGAATTTCACGAGGCTTTCGGGCACCAAATTGATAATTGCCTGTCGTTGGGCTACCAGCTAGATGAGCTGGTGAGGACTGGGTTTTTGAAAGATTATGTCGCAGAGTCCACCACGACCGCCACCCTGCCGCCGCCGGCAGATGAGCCAGCACACGAGATGCCTGTGCTTGGCGAGGTCCACACCATTGCTGGAGGTTTTTCCGGCGGAGGACCCACCGCCTCCCAGCGGAAGAAATACGCGAGGGGGGTGAATTCAATCGAAGAGAGGCTCTCGGGGGAGCCCTGGGAGTCAGATATTGTGTTCACAAGAAGAGACCTCCGAGATGTGGTGCCTCATGACAACGATCCCGTTGTCATCTCAGTCGTCACGGCTGGAAGGAAGGTCCACAGAGTGCTTGTTGATCAAGGAAGCTCGGCAGACGTCATGTTTCTGTCGACCTTTAATAAGTTACGGTTGTCCCCCGATCTGCTGAGTCCCTATACGGGATGCTTGTATGGGTTTGGGGATAACCAGATAGAGGTCCGGGGGTACCTGGAGTTGAGGACTACGTTCACAGACGGAGAGGCCTCCCGTACAGAGAGCATTCGGTACCTCGTCGTGAACGCCAATTCTGCCTACAATATTTTGCTGGGCAGACCGGCGTTAAACCGTCTGAGTGCAGTATCCTCCACCCGTCACATGAAGATGAAGCTACCGGACCTCAGTGGCCGGGTGATAGTCATCAGATCAGACCAGGAGGAGGCGAGGAAATGCTACGAAAACAGCCTGAAGACGAAGAGAGGCGTTTTCATGGTGTACGAACGTCCGCCGAGCGCGGACGCAACGATGATTGAGGCGACGCCCGCTGGGCTGACGCTTGAAGAGGCCATAGCAGAAAGGGCGATGCCCGAAGCAGATGTGCCAATGGAGGAGGCGCCCGTGGAAGAGGCGGTGCCCCCCGAGAAGCGGCGCCCGTAGAAGAAGCGGCGCCCGCCGAAGATGATAATAGGGAGCAACCTGCAGCTAACACCCTAGAAAGGGAGATTGGCGGCAAAGCTTTCAAGTTAGGAAGCTCGCTAAGTCCAGAAGAACAGGAAGGGGTGGCAGAAGTGATTTCGCGCCACATGGATGCCTTCGCATGGTCCGCCTCGGATATGCTGGGCATCGACCCCGATTTCCTGTGTCACCACCTCAGCATGGACGCCACGGTCCGCCCCGTGCGTCAGAGAAGGAGGAAGTTCAATGAGGAGCGACAACAGGTGGTGAAAGACGAAACGCAGAAGCTGCTGAGTGCTGGCCACATTAGGGAGATTCAGTACCCTGAGTGGCTCGCCAACGTCGTCTTGGTGAAAAAGGCGAACGGAAAGTGGAGAATGTGCGTTGACTTCACGGACCTGAACAAGGCGTGCCCAAAGGATTCCTATCCGTTGCCCAGCATCGACGCCCTAGTGGACAGCGCGTCTGGCAGCAAGGTGTTAAGCTTCCTGGACGCCTTCTCAGGGTATAACCAAATCAAGATGCACCCTAGAGACGAGAGCAAGACTGCGTTCATGACTGAAACATGCAGTTATTGCTATAAGGTGATGCCCTTCGGGCTCAAAAATGCGGGCGCCACGTACTAGAGGTTAATGGACAAGGTCCTGGCGCCAATGCTTGGGAGGAACGTATACGCCTATGTAGACAACATGGTGGTGGCGTCGCAGAACAGGGTGCAGCACATGGCAGACTTGGAGGAGTTGTTCAACACAATATCCAAATACCGCCTCAAGTTGAACCCCGAGAAGTGTGTTTTCGGGGTAGAGGCCGGTAAATTCTTGGGTTTTCTACTCACCGAGAGGGGGATAGAGGCGAACCCCGACAAATGTGCGGCTATTATCGCCATGCGGAGTCCGACATCGGTAAAGGAGGTTCAACAGTTGACAGGGCGGATGGCGGCTCTCTCGAGGTTTGTTTCCGCCGGAGGAGAAAAGGGGCACCTGTACTTCCAGTGCCTCAAGAGAAACAGTCGCTTTGCATGGACTGAGGAATGCGAAGCGGCTTTCGTTAAGCTGAAGGATTACCTGGCGACGCCTCCAGTTCTCTGCAAACCGGTAACGGGCGTGCCCCTCCGGTTGTATTTTACTGTAACAGATAGGGCCATCAGTTCTGTGTTGGTCCAAGAGCAGGACCAGAGTCAGAAGCCCATCTACTTTGTAAGCAAGGCCTTACAGGGAGCTGAGACAAGGTACCAAGCACTGGAGAAGGCGGCGCTGGCGGTAGTGTTCTCGGCTATGGAGGCTCCGTCATTACTTCCACAGTTTTACGGTGGTGGTAATGACCAACCTCCCTATACAGAAGGTGCTGCAGAAGCCCGATGTGGTAGGAAGAATGGTACGCTGGGCAGTGGAACTGTCAGAATTCGACATACAGTACGAGCCTAGAGGATCCATCAAAGGGCAGGTGTACGCGGATTTTGCAGCAGAACTTTCGCCCGGAGGTGAGCAAGAGGTGGAAGCGAGTTCACAGTGGCTGCTCTCGGTTGATGGCTCCTCAAACCAACAAGGGAGTGGTGCGGGAATAGTGCTGGAAGGACCCGACACATACTGATCGAGCAGGCCTTGCGTTTTACCTTCAAGGCAACTAACAACCAAGCAGAATATGAAGCCTGATTGCAGGAATGCTCCTGGCCAAGGAGATGGGCGCACAGAACCTCCTAGTGAAGAGCGACTCCCAGTTGATTACGGGGCAGGTGTCGGGTGAGTTCCAGGCGAAGGATCCCCAGATGGCGGCGTATCTAAAATACGTCCAGTTGTTGAGAGGGGCGTTCAACACTCTTGAGTTGATACACGTCCCGAGGGAGCAGAATGCCAGAGCTGACCTGCTCGCAAAGCTGGCCAGCTCAGGCAAGGGGGGTAGACAGAGGACAGTGATCCAGGAGACCCTCAAAGCTCCGCGTCGATTCGTGGAAGACAACAGGGTGGATGTCCTCCAGATTTATGCATCAAGGGGAAGGCCGAGGAGTCATTCCTCATTAACCCAAGATACGCAGAGGGCGCCCCGCATCAGTATATACGCGGGTGCGTCTGAGGAAGAGCAGATGCAGGTTTGTGTCCTGTCCACGGGAGACACCTGGATGACGCCCTATAAACGATACCTGGCGGATGGGGCCCTTCCAGTGGACCCTGAAGAGGGTAAGAAAATCAAAAGGAACGCCGCAAGATATACCTTGGTGGATGGGGTGCTGTTCAGACACGGTTTCGCTCACCCTATCCTAACATGCGTCAGTGGCGATGAGTGCACCAGGATAATGGCGGAGCTACACGAAGGCATCTGCGGAAGCCATGTAGGAGGAAGGTCCTTAGCCTCCAAGGTAATACGCGCAGGTTTCTTCTGGCCAACAGTGAAAGAGGATTGCGCACGACACGCCCAGCGGTGTAAGCAATGCCAAAAGCACGCCGACTGGCACAAGGCGCCGCCAGAAGAGTTGCGGTCCATATACAGCCCGTGGCCTTTCCACACATGGGGAATTGACATCCTGGGCCCTTTCCCACTAGCAATCAGGCAGATGAAGTATCTGATCGTCGCCATCGAATACTTCACTAAGTGGATAGAGGCAGAGCCCGTGGCACAAATCACTGCGCATAAGGTACAACATTTTGTGTGGAGAAACATCGTGTGTCGCTTTGGCGTACCAAGGCACCTGATATCTGACAACGGGACCCAGTTCGCCAGTCAGCAGTTGAGAAATCTGTGCGCTGAAGTGGGAATCAAGCAAGTGTTCGCGTCGGTCGAACACCCCCAGACCAATGGACAAGTAGAGTCAGCAAACAGAGTTCTGCTGAGGGGGTTAAAAAGAAGGTTAGAGAAGGCCAAAGGGGCGTGGGCGGAAGAGGTGCCAAGGATTGTGTGGGCATACCACACCACGCCCCAATCCTCCACTATGGAGACGCCGTTCAGTTTGGTGTACGGGTCGGACGCGATGATTCCAGTAGAAATACACGAAAGCTCACCGCGTTTTCAAAACTTTGTGGTGGAGGAATCTAACGAGGAGAGACGGGTAAACCTAGATCTACTAGAAGAGGCCAGGGAAGAAGCTAGAATAAAAGCTGAAGCGATGAAAGAAGAGTGGAGCGGCAATATAGCTCTAAAGTAAAGCCGCGACAGTTTCAGGTGGGCGACCTAGTGATGAGGAAAGCTCACCCTTACGAGTTGGAGAATAAGCTGTCTCCCAAGTGGACCGGGCCCTTCAGAGTTATTGAGGCTAAGGGCAACGGTTCGTACAACCTGGAGACTTTAGATGGAGGCCCTATCCCGCGCAGTTGGAATGCAGCCAACTTAAAATTTTATTTCAGTTGACTTATGTAAGCAGCATGTAACAATTTAGTTGAAGGGGACGCTCTTTTTCCATTTCGGGGGTTTTTTAATGAGGTCACCCTAATAAATGGAAAAACCAGTTGAGAAAAAGAAGTGCCTTGGTTTTCAGCCTTTATCTTTCCTTGTTAGAAGTAATGTGATGCGCCGCCTAGGCCATGGTGTCGCCAAGGAAGAAGGCGTCGCCTAGGTCTTGGCGTCGCCCAGAAAGAAGGCGTCGCCCAAGTAAAAGCATGCATCGTTGGCAGAACGAGACGAAAGGAAGTCGCGCGGTATATGAAGCATATGCAAAGTAAAGCGGCGTTGTAAAGAATTATGATATTGAAAAGTTGTTGTTACAAGCAATGTTCAGTACAAAATGCAAAAACACAAACAAGCCACTTCTCAGCGCTCATCAGAGTCATCACTGGAGGAAGGCGAAGCCCCTTTCCCAGCCCGCAGCGCTCGAGTAAGTCGTGTCCTCTTTTCTTGGCTTATCTTCGAACCTGCACAAAGGGAACAGATGCATTAGAAACACCGTGAAGGAAGACAGGCACAGTTAGAAAGGAGCGAAGGCCGAAGTCGCCTAAGGCAGTGGTTCTTACTTATGTACTTCTCAAGGGTCCTAGCGTTGGACTCCAAGCTGATCACCGTAGCAGAGTCAAAACCTCCCGCCTCAGCAAGAATCCGGCAAGCTATTTGATCACTTGGAGCCAGATTCTTGAGGGGTTTGGCTTTGAGGGCCTTTTCCTCTCTCACCCAGTATAGTGGAAACCTATCCAGAGCGTCGGGAACAAGGTCAGTACGGCAGATCTTGAAGAACCGGCTTTTCCACCCGGTGAACGAGCTTTGGAAGGGTGTAAAGAGAACCCTCCCGGGCACATTACTGAGAGTTACCCAGAGGTTGTGTCTCTGTCTCTTCACCTCAAAAAAGTGAAGAAAGAGGTCAACCGAGGGTGCACAACCCAGAAACCCAAAGAGGACATCGAAGGCCTTGACAAAGGCCCAGCTGTTGGGGTATAACTGGGCTGGAGCCACGTTGATCTCCGTCAGCAGTTCCTTCTCGAACCAGGAGAAGGGTAAGCGCACCCCGATGGTCTTGAACACCACCTGGTAAAAGTAAAAGAAAGGGACCCCGTTGTTGGCCCGTTCGTCTCCACACACTGGCTCCCCCAGAGTGCAAGGGAGCACAGCGATGTCGTCATCGTGCCTCCTCGCGAAGGCCCGGTGGTCGTAAGAACACAACTCCCCTTTGTGTTCCCGTACGGCCCTGGTGGAGAGCAAGCATGAACACTCATCAAGAAGTTCGCTCGAGGCCCAAGGGTACAAGTCTTTGGGACGGACCCTAGGGGAAGCATCGTGAGAAGACATTCTTTAGCAAAATCAGGATGGCCAGAAATGCAAGGGTTGAGCGAGGGGAGCGAAGGTTAGAACAGCCCTTCGACAGAGAAGAAAGGGTGCAAGAAGAAAGGGTGCAAGAAGAAAGAACGCAAGTAGGTTATGAGAAGTGAGGAAACGATGAAGATAGTTCTAGAGCTTGAAGAGTTAAATAAAGCGGTTAGAGCGCCAAACGACGTGAATGGATGCACCGCACGATTGATACACGTGGCAGAAGATGAAAGGATGACGCTGGCACCTCTGGTTTAAATCAGAAAATGTCCCGTCAACAGAATATCCAATGGTACGATCCGCCGTCGAAAATGAGCCAGGGGTACAGCAGGAGTCGGAAAATGAAATGACTAGATACCCCACCAACCATGTAAGCAGCGCCACGTGGATCAAGCCGAATGACAGAAGGTCCCATCAGCTATACAAGGAGCGCCACGTGGATGGCACAGGCAAAGCCTTGGGCTCTTCGCTGTTATCAGGCGTTGACCAAGGCAAGAATTAAGGTCAATGACGAAGTAAAGGTAACGCCTGAGGCGTTGCCAGGAAGGACGTAAAGGGCGACGACAGACGAGAAGTCGCGGGCGTCGCCAACCCAAATACCGACTGGCGTTACCTCCCCGATACCCCCAGGTAGGAAAGACTGAGGAGGGAGAAGAAATCAGAGGAAGGCAAAGTTAGTTGCAGGCGTCGCCTCCCCGATACCCACAGGTCGGAAAGACTGTGGAGGGAGACGAGACCGTCAAACGCCAGCGAGTCACTGGCAGGGTGTTCCCCGATACCTATAGGCAGGAAAGACCATGGAGGGAACAAAAACCCCACAGCACTCAGCGTTTTAGACACCCGGGGACGATACGGTGCTGCTTTAGCAGGCCTCTCCTTAGGCGTGGGCGCCGAGCGTTAAAAGATCAAAGAAAGAGCCTTTCGGTATCAGAGACGTCCCGTGGACGATACGGCACCACTTAGTGAGCCTCTCCATGGGCGTAAGGGTTGGCGGGCGACCTTACCGAATCATACCAAACCGCCCAACGAAGTGTGAGAAATGGGCAGAACACAGATAAAATAATTGAAGCGTATGAAGGGAAAAGATGAGAACGAAATCGCATAGGCAGAATCGTATGTGAAAAAGAAATAAAGACAACCATGCGAACGTCCCAAATCAGTAACAAGAGTGCGGATAGTTCAAAGAATTACAAGTTTTGGCAAATAAAATCGAAAAGCGAAGGTAAAGAATGAAGAGTTAAGCTTGAAGAGGAAGGTGGCGGATGAGGGGCAGCAGTTCAGTCGTTCAAATCCATGGGCACGACCTTCCCGTCGACTACGTGGTGTGTGGGGTCGCAGTTCGAAAGGTTGACGCCAGGGTTCTCGTAGGACGCCTGGGACAGGGCCTCTTGGAACCCCTCCTCGAAGGTGCCCGCCATCTCCTGGATAAGGGATTTTTTCTCCTTCTCCAGTTCCTCAATGGCGGCGTCTCCAGAGGCCACCTGCTTCTCCAGAGCCTCTTTCTCCACGCGAAGCCGGCTAACCTCGACCTGCAGTTTGTCGTAGTCAACTCGGAGAAGGCCCATAGCTTTGGCCTGCGTGGCCATTTCCTCCTCCATCTGCTCCACCTTGGCAGCCTGTTCACAGCAACGGTCCTTCAGGTCTTTGTGAGTTTCTGCATCCGCTTTGACCACTTCCTGAAGACCCGCCACCTGTACTTGGAGAGCAACTTCACGAGCGTAGAAGTCAGCCTGGAGCTCCAAGGCCTCTGCCAGTTTCCTCTCAGTTTCTGCCCTGGACTCTTGTGCTTGCTTCAGGGAGGAACAATAAGCCTCGTTCTGGCGTCCCAGGATCCTCATCTCCTCCTCCAGGGTAGTTGCCTTCGTTTCCAAGGCCTGGAGAGTTTGAGCTTGCAAGACAGCGTTTCTGGCCTGGGAGCGCCATTCAAGAGCCACCGCCAAGAAGGCCCCCAAATAGAAAGGCATACCTTCCCTCCTGTCGGTACCTTCTGGCATAGTCCCGCCACTGAAACCCCTCATCAGATGCATGATTGGAGGGGGGATGGCAATGAAGTCAGGGGCGGCAGCGTTGGGAGCCGGGGAAGCACTGGTTTCTGGCGGCGGCAGAGGCGGCGCAGATTCAGCTACTTCGCCCCTTTCCTCTTGGAGAATCATAGGAGGGAGTGAGGTTGCGCTTGGAGGGTTGTCCATAAAGGGGTTCCCTCCCTGTGGCGACGTCTCTACCAGAAGAGGAACCCGCGCGAATTTTCTCCTTCTGAAGGGCGCCACACCCTCCGATTCCTCATCATCTGACAGAATCTCCAAAACCCTTTTCCCTTTGTCAAGGGGGGGTGGAGCCGGTGACGAGGCCGCAGCTAGGGGGACAGCGGCGATAGGCGAAGGAGAGTTGGGGGTTGGAAGCAAGTCGGAGCCAGGTGGAGACGTCGGAGATGGGCTAGAAGCAGCTTCAGCAGTGACTGGAGGCGGCGGTGTCGGAGCCGGCGGAAGAATCGGATTGGCAACAGGGCTGGAGGAGACGCCTGCCTTGGCGGCACGAGCCTCCTTCAGTGCTTTCGCCAACATTATTCTTTTGGAAACGCCCATCACTGATCCTATGTCAAGACAGGCCAAACAACAAGGATTAGCACTAGAACAGTTATGCGAATTCACAATACATGAAGAGGCGTGAAAATGCAAGTAACATTGTACAGCGAAAAATGGTAATGCAGATAACCATAACGACTAATGCGTCATAAATCACTAAGGGCAAATACCGAAGTAGGTAGAAAGCCCATGGGCATTGAATTCGTTCGCGATGAGCTTGGCGGTATCGAAAACTATCCCCAGACCCGCTAAGGCTTTGCATACATCCCGGTCAGGCGGGGCAAGTTCGTCCAGAGCCAAGGGCTTCATAGTTATGGGTTTGTCTGTCCAGTACAGGGGAAAGCCCTCTAAGAGGGAAGGATCGCGCTTGGTCGCACGTACCTTGAAGAATTTCCCCTTCCATCCTTTGAATGAATTCTGGAAGAGCGTCAGGATGATGTGCCCGGCGATGCCAGAAAAGCTCATCCAGAGACTTTTCCCTTGCTTCTTTACCTCGAAGAAGTGAAGAAAAACGTCCACGGAGGAAGGAACACCTAGATAGCCGCAGAGAATTTGGAACCCCCTCACGAAAGCCCAACTGTTGGGATGGAGTTGGGCGGGAGCAGTGTTTATCTCTGTCAGTAGCTCTTTTTCGAAGGGAGTTAGGGGTAGACGCAGGCCCACCCTCTTGAGCACCATCTGATAGAGGAAGAAGAAAGCGCACCCCCCAGTATCCCGTGAGTCCGCACAAACGGGCATCCCAGGTCGCACTCGGCTTACCAGGACTTGGGAGTCATGACTTTTGTGGAAAGCATTGAAGTTATAGAGAGCAGGGTCCCCCCTGTGGGCCTCCACGTCCTCAACGGAGTTCAGGAGGGAACATTCGTCCAGAAGTTCGTCGGGGGCCCAGTCATATTCGCCCTTATAATGAGACTTGGGGAGCGGGGGAGGCGCGGTGGTCTTGGTTTTCGCCATCAACGCCAATGCTGAAGATCAAAAGAGAAAGAAAGGGTTCAGAGAAAAGGGGTTTTGGGGAGAAGAAAAGGGGAAAATGGAAGAACCCTAGGAGCGCCCTACCCGCAAGAGAACGAAGGGAAGCGAAAGGAACAACGAAGCATACAAACAATATCCAGAGAAATACGAGAATAACAACAGTCCCAGGCAGTTTCCTATAATGCGACAACAGTGAAGAGTTGAGAGTGCTCGAAACCATACCTTTGCTGTTGAAATGGAGGCGGTAGGAGAGCGCAGGAAGGGGAGAATCGCAATTGTAGAGAGAAGAGGTTTGGGAGGCGATGAACAGGGCAAAGTAGCAGAGTGAATGAATGTAACAGTAGGGTGAGCGCGGGGTTTGGAGTAACTTAAACGTTACATTTCGCGACTCAAGAAGCGCTAACTAAGGGCCGTAGGATCGGGCCACGCGTCAGAGGGTCGATTGCCCAGGGGAAGTGCAAAGGTCTCTAAAGGAGGGCCACGCGATGGGCCACGTGGCGCGCGATCAAGGGTAGCCCAAAAGGTGTAATCATCCCCATTTCAGGGAATGTCCAATCGGTCATTAAGAATACCCCTGTGGTTCAGAAAATGTCGCGTCAGTAATTCGAAAATTTGCTGAGTCAGCAGAGAATGACACGTCATCGGGAAGACACGCGGATGGTGGAGGCAAGGCTTTAGTCTTTGCGCTGAAGACAAGTCTTCGGCTTAAGACTGGGGGGCTTGTGTACCGTCCCGTATCAGGGCGTTGACTAAGTCAAAGTCAACGACTGGGAAGTCAAAGTCAACTCAAGGTGTCGCCCAGGGGTAGAGACGCCAGGAGGAAGCGTCGCCAAGATAGGACCAGGCGTCGCCAAGGCAAGGCGTCGCCTGGGTGAAGGCGTCGCCTAGCCAGGGCGTGGCCAGATCAAACAGTGTAAAGGTAAGGCAATCACAGTATGGTTCCCCGATACCCATGGGTAGGAAATACCATGGAGGGAGCGACGCCGTGGGAAGCCTCAGGACCCGATATCTCGGGAAAGTGATAAAGAGAAGGAAAAGGTGGCTTCAAGGCCATAGTGATAATACCAGTGAAGGGCAGCCTGACTCGTGAAGTACCCCTGCAACCCCAGAGACGCCTTCGGGACAGATACGACCCAAGAGGAAGGTCACGCCCAGGATAACCGGGTGCAGGGTGCGAGAGGAAGGCAGATACGCTCTCAGAATAAGTGGCTAGATACTTGGGGGCATGAGTTGGCACCCAAAAAGCCACCCCTAGCGCAGTAGCACTCCCAGGCAGGAGGACCCACACGTAGAAACGTCCCCAGATGGGCAGAAACGCCCCCAGATGGGGTCATGGCGTCGTGAGGCCCTCCACGTGTATGACAGCAATGCCGGAATAGAAACACCCTCTAGTCAGGTGCCAGGTAATTAAAGATATTCAATACAGTTTCCCTTTCGAGCATTCAGGTACTATTAGGGCTCCCGAGCGTTTCAACGTCTTAAATGCGCTACGTTTCGTAATTAAGCGCTTTAATGAGTGCGTTACGTTTGAGATTAAAAGCGCTTTAAGGCGCTTTAAATGCTGGGGGCAGTTTAAATAGCGCTGAGAATGTCGGAAAAAGGGTTGGAACCTTTGGCAAATTTACGAGAAACTCTTTGGTTGCTTGCCCGTGCTTTAAGGTTACGTACAAGTGACCGGAGAATATTTTTGCCTAAAGGAGACAACACACACATAGATACACAGTTCTTTTACCACCTTCAGAGTGCCACACGCGGTGCTCAGATACGTGGGTGGACAGTTTTTTGGTGTTTCTTGCTGGCTGACTTGAGCATCAGAGTGCAAACGGCCGCTAGGGCGCCCCTTTGTCCTCTTTTTTGCAGGAATTCACAGGCAATCAGTGGGAAGGATTCCTTAGCTGACGGTTGAGGTCGCGCACGAAGACGTCCCGGTCAACCGGACGGAACACCAAGATATTGAGAGGTTAAAAGATTTAGCAAGGTGTATCTTCTAGAAAGAGCATCCGCCACAATATTTATTTTGCCTTGCTTGTGTTTGATCACATAAGGAAATTGCTCAATGAATTCCACCCACTTAGCATGCCTCTTGTTAAGTTTGTTTTGGCTTTTCAAATATTTAAGAGATTCATGATCACTATGTATCACAAACTCTTTGGGAAAAAGATAGTGTTGCCAAGTAAACAAAGCCCTAACAAATGCATATAATTCCTTATCATAGGTGGAATAGTTGAGATGACTTCCCTTCAATTTCTCACTAAAATAGGCTATGGGGTGGCCCTCTTGAAGGAGAACAGCCCCAATACCTATACTTGAAGCATCACACTCAATCTCAAATGTCTTAGTGAAATTCGGAAGGGCCAAGATGGGAGCATTAGTCAATTTTTCTTTCAAAGTATCAAAAGCATTTTGTTGTGCTTCTCCCCAATGAAAGACCACATCCTTTTTCACTATGTCATTGAGTGGTGCGGCAATGGTACGAAAGTTTGGGACAAATCTTCTATAGAAAGAAGCTAGTCCATGAAAACTTCGGACCTCATTTAAAGATTTCGGTGTAGGCCAATTTTGAATGGCCACCACCTTTGTTTTGTCCACATGGACCCCTTTACAACTCACAACAAACCTTAGGAATTCTATATGATCAAGAGCAAACATACATTTAGCAAGGTTAGCATACAAATGTTCCTTCCTAAGGGTTTCTAAAACTTGCCTAACATGCAACCTATGGTCATTCAAAGATAAGCTATAAATGAGAATGTCATCAAAGTAAACCACAACAAACTTACCAATGAAAGGTCTAAGAACATGATGCATGAGGCGCATGAAGGTACTTGGTGCATTAGTTAAACCAAAAGGCATAACTAACCACTCATATAAACCAAAGTTGGTCTTAAAAGCCGTCTTCCATTCATCACCCGGTTTGATACGGATTTGATTGTAGCCGCTTTTAAGATAATCTTTGAAAAGATTTTAGAACCATGTAATTCATCCAACAAATCATCTAGTCTAGGTATGGGATGCCTATACTTAATGGTTATGTTATTTATGGCCCTACAATCCGAACACATTCGCCATGTGCCATCCTTTTTTGGCACTAAGATGATAGGCATAGCACAAGGACTCATGCTATCTTGCACCCACCCTTTCTCAATCAAAGCCTCAACTTGTTGGCGAATTTCCTTGGTTTCACTTGGATTGGTCCTATATGCTGGATGATTTGGTAAAGAAGAGCCCGGTATCAAATCAATTTGGTGTTCAATCCCTCTCAAAGGTGGAAGTCCATTTGGAGGATCGTGAAACACATCTTTGAACTCTTCTACCAAATTTTCCAAGCAATGAGGACTATCAACAAGTGATTCTACTCTAAGAGTTCTAGGGATGGCTAAGAAAAGAGGATGATGAGCCACTATTTCCCTTTCAATGTCACGCCTAGACACAAGTAGGCTTAAAACTCTTATCTTTTTTATCTTTTTTATCTTTTTCACTCTCCCTCTTTTTCTTCATGATAACTTGGTCCTCATGGACTTCTCTTGGAGAGAGAGATTTTAAAGTAACCTTGTGACCATGGAATTCAAAAGATAGTTTGTTGGTAAAGCCATCATGTAAAACTTTTCTATCAAATTGCCAAGGCCTTCCCAAAAGAACATGAGTGGCTTCCATGGGCACAACATCACATAATACCTCATCTTTGTATTTTCCAATGGAGAAATGGATGAGGACTTGTTTATTAACAATTATTTCTCCTACTTCACTAAGCCATTGTAATTTGTAGGGCTTTGTATGAGAGATAGTAGGCAATCCAAGCTTATCTACTACTCTTGTACTAGCCACATTTGCACAACTACCCCCATCCACTATCAAGGAACAAATGTTGTTTTGAATAAGACATCTTGTATGGAAAATATTTTCCCTTTGACTTTCATCAAAAGGTTGTGAAACTTGTCCAAGAAGTCTTCTCACAACTAACAAGTCCCCTTCAAGTGGACATTCGCTCTCTTCCTCACTAGATGCATGAGAATGCAATGAATGCTTTGGAGAATCCGAATCATGCTCACTAACTACAATGCCCTCATGCATGTACATACTTCTTTTGGAAGGACAATTTGCAGCAATATGACCATAACCCATACATTTAAAGCATTTAGTGTTAGATGTTCTAGTGGGAGACTTAGGTCTAGAAGTAGATGGCTTAGATTCCTTGGGTTTGAAAGAAGAATCTTTGGAAGGATGTTTAGAAAAAGAAGTTTTGTTTCTCCAAGACTTGGAGTAGTATCCATCATTGGAAGCATTTTTAAAAGAGTTTTTCTTAGCAAGTTGGGCTTCCACCTTCATTGCAAGATGAACTAAAGAGCCCAATGATGAATACTCTTGTAACTCAACAATGTCTTGAATATCCTTCCTAAGATCACTCACAAACCTAGCAACCATGGCTTCTTCACTTTCTTCTAATTCAATTTTAAGCACAAGCGTCTCAAGCTCCTTATAATATTCATCCACATTTAGCGTGCCTTGTTGAAACCGTTGGAGTCTCAACATGAGGTCTTTCCTAAAATGTGGGGGCACAAACCTAGCGCGCATATGATCCTTTAAAGAGTTCCAAGAGTCCACGGGAGGACCCTTGTGATAGATAATGTCCTTTACAATTCCATGCCACCATTTCATGGCATAATCACTAAACTCTAGGGTGGCTAGCTTGAGCTTATGCTCATCTTGGATCTCATGGATCTCAAAAATTTGTTCACACTTAGCCTCCCAATCTAAATACACATTTGGATCATTAGAACCATTAAAACAAGGTAGCTTGACCGAAGGAAGCTTGGACTTTGCATCATGGTAGAAGCCATTGCCGTAGTGAATTCTTTCCCCTTGGTGATGATGTCTTTGTCCATGGACTTGGGGTGGAGGTCTCCTTCTCCTATGCTCATCTTCACGGCCAACATCATTTGAAGAAGCTCTTGAAGATGGTCTATGAGAATGATGTCCATCATGGATAGAAGGAGATGGTCTAGCTTGTTGGACCTCCATCTTTTGCATTTTCTCCTCCAACCGTCTAATTGTTCTTTGAGCTTCATGTAATTCACCAAGAATTGAAGCTTTGGAAGGAGAATTCTGCTTGTAGGATGCATCACTTGAAAATCCAGCCATTTGTAATTAAAAACAGCAAACACACAAAAACAGCAAACAAGTTAAAAATTAGCAAAAACAGTGAGCTTTTGGCAATGAAACTGCCGAAGTGAACTAAGGCTGAAAAAAGATATCACTCTCAAAGAAATAATGTTCTTGCACCAATCTGATCTTGAGGCCTTGGAATCCTCAAATGAAATATGTCAAAGCAAGCACACCAATCTTAAGAGCAAACCACCACAAAACCAAAGAAACAATAAAGACAAACAAGAAAAGGTATAAGCAAGGAAAGGTAATTGCAAAAGGAATACTATATGTAAGACAAACTCAAAGAGTAAGAATGAAAGACAATCAAGAAAATAAAGAACTCAATGAGAAAAGTAAGTACACAAAAGAATACCTAAGGAAAAGCACTAGAGTAGATGAAGAAAACAAAAAATTTAGCTACTGGAAATTTTTTTTTTTTAAAATGCAAACTGTGCTTGATATTCACTGATTTAACTGGAACGTTGTAGAGCGAACTGGATTATGAAATTTATACCACAGAAACTTCAAGATGTTAACTCAATAATGGCACTGGAATCAATTAAAAACAGTAAGCCAATTGAGAGAAATAAATTTTTTAAAATCGCTGCCAGATTACTATATTTTTTTCGGCAGGAATGTACACTTTTTTTATTTTATTTATCATTTTTTGTGTACTTCATATTTTTGAATGATTCTTTTTTCTATTCTTTTCTAACACTTTGAATATCAATTGCAATACGTAAATCAATTGCAATAAGGAAAAACAGTAAGCACTTTTTCAGAAACAGAGGAATCCTAATAGGAATAAAAAAACAGGATGATGAACTAGCAAAGACATAATAGAAAATGATGTATTGGAACTTGTATAGGTCTAGAATACAAGTATGAACTCAATTCTAAAAAGAAAATGCACAAAGGATCAACATCAATTCAGAAAATTATATGACACTAAAGCAAGAAACAATCAAAAACAATAAAAGTACTACTAGAAGTAATGACATATATGGAATAACATGACTAAGACAAAACTTGACATGATTCAAAAATTAAAAGACACATCACAAATTGTAACAAGTGAAAGGAAGCTTAAGGTAAACTCTAGGAAGGATAATGCCATTCCAAAAGAGCAACCATACTCATAAGAAGAATGAGTGCCATAAACCTTTTCACAAGCACTTGGTGTAAAAGAAAAACAGCAAGAATACTCAAGTAAAATTCTAAAACAGAAACTTAAATTGCAAGAAATTAAAGAGCTCTTGAAATAAAGTGCACACAACTCAACAATTAAACAAGAATGAACCTAAGACTCATGATACCACATGATGTGATTCCAATAGCCACATAGAACAAGATTCTTGACATTCTTAGGAATCACCTTGAGCTGGAAAATATAGAGGCACTTTTCTTAGAGTTGGATCATTGTTCTAAGACAAGAACTCACCAAAAACTAGTACCAAATCCCAAACTCATTTGGATGAACCAAATATTGTCAAATTGAATCAACAAAGAGAATGAAAGCTGGAATGACCGAATAGAATTAAGCAACTAATCATATGAACCGAACAGAATTAAAAACAAAACAGAACATAGTGCTGGAAAATAGAAAAACCGAAACTAAACAACTCAAGAACACAAAGGCATATGAACAATTGAAGAAGAAGAAAGGAAGGAGAAGAGAATGCTCATGAAGATGGAAGGAGGATGGATGATCTCGCCACTAGAAGTGTGGAATGCTCCTAGATGAGAGTGATGCCGCCACTTGAGGACTCCATTGATCCATCAAGATAAGACTAGAGAAGAAGGCTCCAAAAGCTCTCCAAAGATCACTCAAAATTTGAGTAGAGTTTTCTTAGATTAATTCCAATATGAATTTTACAAGGAGAGCACCTCTATTTATAGCCTAAGGTGCTGAAAAATAAAGCTAAGAGAATTCAAAATTCCCTCATAAAACTATTCAAAACCGGCGCCTATTCCATGCATGAGGAAGGTGTGACTCTTTCCTTCACTTTGGTACCTCCTATTCTACTCCTACACCTATCTACTAATACACCCCCCTAAAGCTCCTAACTAAAGCCTAAAAGATGCTAAAACAAAAGAGGTTTCTAATGTTTCCCTCTAAGCACCTTTAACTAAAGAAATTACAAAAAGAGAAAATAAATGTCCTCTAGCTCCCAAAGCTTTGAACATGCTTCTTGTAATCCTTTGAGGTGGACTTTGACCTCCATGGGCGTCTTCTATTTGTGCCTCCACCTCCTCTTGATCTTGTTGATTGGCCTCCATGTCCTCTTGGGCTTGATCTCCATCAACACCTGTACATACTAAGAAAAATTGGCCTTAAGGATTATCAACCTCTCATATTAAAGATATAAATGATGATAAAAATCCTTTTGATAAAATACCATTTATATGAAACTCGCACATTACTCTCATAACATCTTTTATTGTTAACCAAAACCCAATGGTGAACATCTCCCTTGGGTTAGAAACGCCAAGGTCGGGAATAATAAGGTTCTTAGTGAGCCTCCCTCTTGGGTGAGTACACCAAGGTCGAGAAATAGTAAGGTTCATAGCGAACCATAGAAAAATCTTCCCTTGGTAAGATTCCAAGAGTGGGAGTAGTAAGGTTCATAGCAAACCACAAAAAAATCTTCCCTTGGTAAGATTCCAAGAGTGGGAGTAGTAAGGTTCACAACGAACCATAGAAAAATATTCCCTTGGTAAGATTCCAAGAGTGGGAGCAGTAAGGTTCATAGCGAACCACAAAAAAATCTCTCCTTGGTAAGATTCTAAGAGTGGGAGCAGTAAGGTTCATAGCAAACCACATAAAAATCTCTCCTTGGTAAGATTCCAAGAGGGGGAGCAGTAAGGTTCATAGTGAACCACAGTAGAATCTCCCCTTGGTAAGATTCCAAGAGTGAGAGCAGTAAGGTTCATAGTGAACCACAACAAAATCTCCCTTTAGGCCACATAAAGGTTCATAGCGATTCAGGCGTGAATACCTCTTGCTCAGAGAGCTCAAGTAACCCTGATCGCTGCTCGCCATTGTATTGGCACGAGGTAAGTTCCCCTTGGAAAGAATCCAAGGCTGAGAACGTAAAGGATGATAGCAATTCAGATGCGAGGACCTCTTGCTTAGTAAGACTCTGAGCTCGAGTACCATGAATCGCAACTCGCCATCGTTTGGCTTAAGACGGGGAAGACGACCTGTATTGACAAAGATTCTGAGTCCAGGATGTTGAATCAAGTGTGTTCAAGCTTTGAAGAATCCAAATCCTTTGAGTTTGATGGAAGGCTGGATGTGCTTGTTGTTGCTGAGGTGCTTTAGAATAGGATCTGGGGTAGATTATATTGTGTAAATCCATTCTTGATTGAATCCAAAGCTAAAGTATTTTTTCAAACCTTTTGAATTGAAAGTGTTTTTCAAACTAAGTGAAAAACAACCTGTTGTTTTGTCGAAACAACCGATTGTTTTACTCTTAGGTGTTTTGAAAAAGGTTGAAAACTGTTTTTGGTGGTTGACTTGCTGTCAAACCAAAACAACCGATTGATTTGCACATTCAACCAGTTGTTTGTTTTCAAATCATAACAGAAAAATGTTTTGTGTGTTGACTGAGCTTTAAATGATTTTGTAACTGAATTCGGTCCTATTTTAAATGCTTTGACCATTCTTTGAAAGCTATAAATAGTTTGTTCATCTTTTGTAACAAACAAGAACTGAGATTTAATCATAGAAAAACATATTTGAGTTTTTCACTGATTTTGCTTTCAAGAGTTAAAGATTGCTTTGAGCTTGCTTTGATCAAGAGAAAGTGGAATAGGATTTCATTTGTATTGATTTCAGTTCATTCTGTAACAAGTGTAATCCTTCTGTACTTTGTGTAAACTCTGGTGTGATAGGCTAAGAAGTGTTGTGTGCTCTTGAGGTTGTCAAGATCAACATTCTTGGTGGTGTATGTGCTGAGCCAAAGGAAGTGTGTTTCTTGAGGGGATCAAGGTCACTTCTTTGGTGGTGTGTGTAAGTAATCTAGGTTTGGTTACTTAGTGGATTCCCCAGTGGTTTTTGGGAAACTGGATGTAGTTCTTGGTTTAAGAGTGAACCAGTATAAACTGTGTGTGCAATCTCTCTCTCCCTTAAACTCTTTAATTTCAGTTTGAATATTTTTCAACTGGTATAAACAACCGATTGTTTTTCTGGTGCTGTATTAAATTGCTTTGTGTTTTTGGCTAACTGGATTCTGAATCAAGTTTTGTCAAAGGAATTTCATGCTAAACTAAAAAGTTTTCAAAAACCCCCTTTAAAGCATTCACCCTCTAGTTTAAAACTATACATTCTAACAATTAGTATCAGAGTTTGGTACTTGAAAAATACTCAAGTTTGATCCGAAAATCTTTTTCAATGGCTGGAAAACTATCTTTCGAGGAAGGTGCTTCAATCAACAAACCACCTTTATTTTGTGGTTTGAATTATAAGTATTGGGAGGCTAGAATGAAAATCTTTGTTGAATCCATTGATCAAGGAATTTGGGATTCAATCGAAAATGGCCCTTTCATTCCAAAGCTTAAAAGGAATGGATCTTTTATTAAAAACCCTTGGTCCCAATGGACCAATGAAGAATGTAAGATGACCAAGCTTGATTGTACTGCCCAAAACATAATAGCTTCTGCACTGGATTCTAATGAATTTTTCAGGATATCAAAATGCAAATCTGCCAAAGAAATGTGGGACACACTCAAAGCTACTCATGGGAACATCAATGAATCAAAGTTAGTAAAGACAAGAAGTCAAGCACGAAGGAAAATGAGGCAAAACTAAAAAAGCCTCAACCTCTGCTTCATGGCCAAAAAGGAAGATGATTCAAGCAGTGTAAGTTCCTCTAATTCCTCAAATTCTGAAAATTACAGTCAATTGCTTCAAGCTTTTCAAGAAACACATGGAGAAGCTAACCGATTGGCCCTCTTGAACAACCGGTTAAAGGGAATGAATAACTGGCTTGAAAATAGAGTCAAAACCCTGGAAGAAGAATTGGAAAATTCAAAAACAGATTTTGAAAACCTTGAAATCGTTTACAAAAACTCTTCTTGCAAGTGTGATACTCTTATTTGTGAAAATTGTGAAAATCTTGAAAAGAAAGTTCATTATCTTGTTAAAACTGTGGATAAGCTTTCAAAAGGTCAATCCAACTTTGAGAATGTCTTGTCATCTCAAAATTGTGTTTTTGGAAAAACAGGATTATGTTTTAATCCCCAGAACAAGCAAGATAAATTTTCAAAGTCATTTTCGAAACTGCTAGAAAAACAACCGATTGATCTGTCGAAACAATCGATTGTTACATGCTTCTATTGCATGAAAAGAGGTCATTCTGTCAGATTCTGTAAAATCAGAAAATAAGCAGTTCCTACAAGCTTTATGAAGTGGATTCCCAAATGTAGTAAAGGTTCAAGTGATGAACGTAAACCAAATGGACCCACATTCATAAGGGGACCAAATCTTTGTACTTGAAAATCTACTTTGTAGGAAACCTTGAATGAGAGCATGCAACAATGGTATCAGGACAGTGGGTGCTCAAAGCACATGATTGGGGATAAATCAAAGTTTCTAAGCATCTCCTTTAAGCAAGAAGGGCACGTAACCTATGGAGACAACAACAAGGGAAGGATTCTTGGAAGAGGATCCATAGGAGACAAAGATATCTTGGTCATCCATGATGTTCTTTATGTAGAAGGTTTAAAGCACAATCTGCTGAGAATTGGCCAATTGTGTGACAAAGGATATCAAGTTATCTTAAAAAAAAACTCCTACGAAATTTGTCTTCCCAACACAAAAGAGGTAATGTTGATTGGTAAGAGAATCAATAATGTTTATCTCTTGGATATCTCTTCTCCTTGTTCAATTGGTTGTCTTCTTTCTAAGCATGATGAGTCTTGGCTATGGCATAGAAGAATTGCTCACATTCACATGAATGACTTGAACAAATTAATATCTAAAGATCTTGTGATTGGGCTGCCAAGCTCAAGTTTGAGAAGGACCATATTTGTGAAGCTTGCCAAAAGGGGAAACAAGTGAAAAACTCTTTTAAAATAAAAAATGTTGTTTCTTCTTTAAAACCTCTTGAGCTACTTCGCATGGATCTTTTTGGACCTTCAAGAACCATGAGCCTTGGTGGCAACTATTATGCTCTTGTTATTGTGGATGATTTTTCTATGTTCACTTGGACTCTCTTCTTAGAATAAAAAAGTGATGCCTTCTCTGCATTCAAGAAGCTTGTTAGAAGATTGCAAAACACAAAGAACTGCAACATAGGCTCAATAAGAAGTGATCATGGAGGGGAATTCCAAAATGAAAAGTTCAGCAAATTTTGTGAAAAGATGGGAATTCTGCACAATTTTTCAGCTCCAAGAAATCTACAACAAAATGGTGTAGTGGAAAGGAAGAACAAGTCCCTTGAAAAATTAGCTAGAACAATGCTAAGTGAATCTTCTCTTCCCAAGCATTTTTGGGTTGATGTTGTTAGCACCTCTTGCTATGTGATGAATAGAGTGCTAATAAGGCCAATCTTGAAGAAGACTCCCTATGAACTCTTCAATGGAAGGAAACCAAACATTAATCACCTCAGAGTTTTTGGTTGCAGCTGTTTTGTTCTAAACAATGGAAAGGAAAACCTAGGGAAATTTGATGAAAAAGCTAATCATGGTATCTTCATTGGCTATTCCCTAAATAGTCATGCATACAAAATCTAGAACAAGAGGCTAATGATTGTAGAAGAATCTGTTCATGTGGTCTTTGATGAAGTGGATGGCAAAAGCATTCAAATCTCAAAGAACAGTGTTGAAGAGGATGAGCAGATCATGAGTTTGGAGAAGCTGGACATCTATGCAGAAAAACAACCGGTTGATTGCTCGAAACAACCGATTGAAATTCTGCAGCAGAGTGAGTTGCCCAAAGAATGGAGGATTCCTAGAGATCTGTCAGTGGAGAACATCATTGGGCAGATAAAGGAGGGTGTTTCTACACGTAGCTCTATCTCAAACTTCTGCAGGCACACTACTTTTGTCTCTCAAATTGAACCAAAGTCAATTGAGGAAGCTCTCAAGGATGAAAAGTGGGTTGAAGTTATGCATGAAGAGCTTAATCTTTGCTCTTGTTGCAAGATTAGAAGCTGTGAGGTTGTTGCTAGCTTTTGCATGTATGAGTGGATTTAAACTCTTTCAAATGGATGTCAAGAGTGCTTTTCTCAATGGCTACATCAATGATGAAGTGTATGTGGATCAACCACCGGGCTTTGAAGATCATCAATATCCTAATCATGTCTTCAAGCTGAAAAATGCTTTGTATGGGCTGAAACAAGCTCCAAGGCAGTGGTATGAAAGGCTTAGCAACTTCTTTTTGTCACATGGCTATGAAAAGGGAATGATTGACAAGACGCTCTTCATCAAAAAGTCAAATTCTGAAATTATCCTTGTGCAAATCTATGTTGATGACATTATCTTTGGTGCCACACAAGATAGTTTGTGTGAAGAATTTGTAGCTGCTAAGAAAGGTGAGTTTGAAATGTCTATGATGGGAGAACTTTCTTTCTTTCTTGGATTGCAGGTCAAGCAAACAAAGGATGGAATCTTTCTATGTCAATCAAAGTATTGTAAAGAAATTCTTAAGAAATTTGAAATGGAAAGTTGTAAGGAAGCAAGCACACCTATGCCTTCAAGCTGCTATATGGATGCAGATGCTGCTGGAAAAGGGGTAGATCAAACAAAATATAGAGGTTTGATTGGTTCTTTGCTCTATCTCACAACAAGTAGACCGAACATAATGTTTGCGGTATGCCTTTGTGCAAGATATCAAGCAAATCCAAAGGAATTCCACTTCAAAGCTACAAAGAGAATTCTGAAATATCTCAAAGGAACAACAAATGTTGGGTTATGGTATCCTTCTCACTCTCCCATACATTTAATTGGCTATTCAGATTCTGATTTTGCAGGATGCAAGCTGGACAGAAAAAGCACAAGTGGTACTTGCCATCTTCTTGGTTCAAGCCTCATCTCATGGCATAGCAAGAAGCAAGCTTGTGTGGCTCTCTCTACTGCAGAGGCTGAGTACATTTCTGTTGGAAGCTGTTGTGCACAAATCCTCTGGCTTAAATAACAACTTGTAGATTTTGGATTGCAAATCAGAAAGGTCCCTTAGATGTGTGACAACACAAGTGCTATAAATCTTACCAAAAATCAGATTCAGCACTAAAGAACTAGGCACATTGACATTCGCCATCATTTCATAAGGGATCATGTGAGCAATGGATATTGTGAAGTAAAGTTTATTAAGACAAAGCTGCAACTAGCTGATATCTTCACAAAACCACTACCAAAAGAAAGGTTCTTCCTTTGCGAAATGTGTTAGGCATTTTTTACTTTCAAAATCTTTCCTAAATTTGTCTTATAACTGTTATAGTCTATTTGTGAAGACAAATAGGGGGAGAATTGATTGGTTCTTGTGTGTCTGTCTCTGGAAAAAGTGTTTTAAAACTGCTAAAATCTCTGATATCATAATTGTTTTGCTTCTGCTGATAGAAACAACCGATTGTTTGTCTAGTACATTGTTTTCGAAATGTGAAAAACTAACCTGCTATTGTAGGAAACACTGGATTGTATATATGTTGTTTTTACATGATTACTTCAGATTCAAACAAGTCCAACACAAGCAACCAGGGATTTGTCTTCATCAAATAGGGGGAGATTGTTGAATCAAGTGTGTTCAAGCTTTAAAGAATCCAAATCCTTTGAGTTTGATGGAAGGCTGGATGTGCTTGTTGTTGCTGAGGTGCTTTAGAATAGGATCTGGGGTAGATTATATTGTGTAAATCCACTCTTGATTGAATCCAAAGCTAAAGTATTTTTCAAACCTTTTGAATTGAAAATGTTTTTCAAACTAAGTGAAAAACAACCTGTTGTTTTGTCGAAACAACTAATTGTTTTATACTTAGGTGTTTTGAAAAAGGTTGAAAACTGTTTTTGGTGGTTGACTTGCTGTCAAACCAAAACAACCGATTGATTCACACATTCAATCGGTTGTTTGTTTTCAAATCATAACAGAAATCTGTTTTGTGTGTTGACTGAGCTTTAAATGATTTTGTAACTGAATGCGCTCCTGTTTTAAATGCTTTGACCATTCTTTGAAAGCTATAGATAGTTTGTTCATCTTTTGTAACAAACAAGAACTGAGATTTAATCATAGAAAAACAGATTTGAGTTTTTCACTGATTTTGCTTTCAAGAGTTAAAGATTGCTTTGAGCTTGCTTTGATCAAGAGAAAGTGGAATAGGATTTCATTTGTATTGATTTCAATTCATTCTGTAACAAGTGTAATCCTTCTATAGTTTGTGTAGACTCTGGTGTGATAGGCCAAGAAGTGTTGTGTGCTCTTGAGTTTGTCAAGATCAACATTCTTGGTGGTGTATGTGCTGAGCCCAAAGGAAGTGTGTTTCTTGAGGGGATCAAGGTCACTTTTTTGGTGGTGTGTGGAAGTAATCTAGGTTTGGTTACTTAGTGGATTCCCCAGTGGTTTCTGGGTAACTGGATATAGCTCTTGGTTTAAGAGTGAACCAGTATAAACTGTGTGTGCAATCTCTCTCTCCCTTAAACTCTTTAATTTCAGTTTGTATATTTTTCAACTGGTATAAACAACCGATTGTTTCTGTGAAACAACCGATTGTTTTTCCGCTGTTGTGTTAAATTGCTTTGTGTTTTTGGCTAACTGGATTCTGAATCAAGTTTTCTCAAAGGAATTTCATTATAGACTAAAAAGTTTGCGGAACCCCCTTTAAACCATTCATCCCCCCTCTAGTTTAAAGCCATACATTCTAACACAGGAGGTACTAAATCGCAATTAGCGGTAACTAAGAAGCGCGGAGCTAAAGGAATAGAGAGCAACCCACCTCAGCGTTGGTGAAACCATCCAAGCTCGGGCACTTTGTGGAAAAGAAGCAAGATAACCTTGTGGGGGTAGAGTTGCACCACGAAGGCGTTAAGAGTATACTTGGTGTGTAACACTCAAGTCAGACACTCTAAGCTGCCAAATGCCATTTCAAGGAAGACCTGGTGTAGAGATCGGCCCCAGGTCAGATGCTCAGGTCACCCCTGATCTCGGGGAAGGATGTGTGAGGAAAGCGATTAAACATTCCAAGTGCTCAAAAGTCATGCGCGACCAAATTAATTCCCTTAGTTATTTAGTGCTTGAGTAGGTGAAACTTCCTTTGCGGCCCATAATATAGCTCCGCCGAGAGCACTATGATTTACCATGCTTAGTCAAATGCATTATGTTGATAAGGTTGTCTGTTATATTACCATCAGTTAAATAAGGCATACATTTCCCTAAGCTAGTTCAGGTTTATTGGGTTATCTCCTACCCCCTGAGAAACTATTGTTAGCCACCAGAGCACTCAATAGTCTCTTCGCTGAAGCAAGCTCAACTCGAGACTAGGGGCTTGTGTACTGAACCAGACATCGGACATCGGACATCGGACATCGTCATCAGGCATCGGACATCGACACCTGTGGAACAGGTCGACTCGGTGATCTGATCGAGATAGTGGACAACGTAAGTGGGCCCCCAGAGATGCATGTGTTGAAACCCGTGCATAAATAAAAAGCCTAATCAGCAAGAAAGTGCATGTGGTGTGTATAGTACATTTGGGTCTAACAAAAATAAATATCCCCTGAAGACGACAAGGCCCTAGAGCGCTAGTGATGTGATTCCAATAGCCACATAGAACAAGATTCTTGACACTTTGAGGAATCACCTTGAGCTGGAAAATGTAGAGGCACTTTCTTAGAAGTTGGATCATGGTTCTAAGATCAAGAACTCACCAATAACAAGTACCAAATCCCAAACTCATTTGGATGAACCAAATATTGTCAAATTGAATCAACAAAGAAATAGTAACTAGATCAACCGAACAGAATTAAGCTACTAAACAAAAGAACCGAACAGAATTTAAAAACAAAACAGAATATAGGTGCTGAAAATAGAAAAAACCGAAAGCTAGACAACTCAAAAACACAAGGTAACATGAACAATTGAAGAAGAAGAAAGGAAGGAGAAGAGAATGCTCATGAAGATGGAGGAATGGTTGGATGATCACGCCACTAGAAGAATGGATGCTCCTAGATGAGTGTGGAAGCCGCCACTTGAGGAAACCATGGTCCTTCAAGATAAGACTAGAGAAGAAGCTCAAAGCTCTCCAAATGCTCACTCCAATTTTGAGTATAGTTTCTTTAGATAAAATTCAAATCTGAATTTTACAAAGAGAGCACCTCTATTTATAGCCTAAGGTGCTGAAATGTAAGCTACACAAATTCAAAAAAAACTCCCTCCCAAAAAGCTTTGCGCCTAAAACAAGGCATGAGGAAGGTGTGATCCTTTCTCTCACTTTGGCACCTCCTTATTTACTCCTACACCTATCTACTAATACACCCCCCCTAAGACTCTTAACTAAAGACTAAAAGATGCTTTAACAATAGAGGTTTCTAATGTTTCCCTCTAAGCACCTTTCTAAACAATATTTATTTAAAACTTGGCCTTGCCCTTTATGGGATGGTCTTTGGGCTTTTGTGGGCTTTGGCCTTCATCTTTTGCAAAGATTAACAAGAAAAACTTTAAATGTGAAGGCGAATGATCTTGTTCTTCATTATAAAAAGCCACCTTTAGTTGATTCTCATCATACTCCCCAAGTTGGAGAGAATTCGCCCACGAATTCTGAATCCCTGCATATAACAAAGTCAGTGCACTTTTACAATCAAAAGAGTAAGAAAAAGGAATACATGACTGAGTAGAGGGAATCAAAGGGATTGCAGAAAAGGAGGTCCTATGAATCAACCAAGTTGGAAAAATTTGTTTGGGAATGATGATATTTTTTGGAAAAAGACCTCTTAAATGGTGAAACCCATTAGGAGGTATGAAAAAATCATCCCTAACATATTTTAACCAAGGTGGTGTTGAAATAGGAACCTTGGGTAATGAAAAAGATAAAGAAGAAGAAGACCTTGGAGGGTCCATTTGAGGTATAGCACGAGTCAACATGATGGATTTAGAGGAGAAAATGGTGTGACTCGGTGTAGTACTTACTTCTTTTTCTTTCTCATTTTCTCTTTTAGTTTTCATTTTTATTTGGTCCTCATGAACCTCTTTGGGAGAGAGGGGTTTTAATATAACCTTGCGCCCTAGGAAGGAAAAAGACATTGTATTGGATAGGCCATCATGTAAAATATGTCTATCATATTGCCAAGGCCTTCCTAAAAGAAGATGAGAAGCTTCCATGGGCACAACATCACATAAAACCTCATCTTTATACTTTCCTATAGCGAAGTTAATGAGGACTTGTTTATTCACCATGATTTCACCTACTTCACTAAGCCATTGTAATTTGTAGGGCTTGGTATGAGAGATAGTGGGTAAGGCTAACTTCTCCACAACTCTTGTACTAGCCACATTAGTGCAACTTCCCCCATCAATAATCAAGGAACATAACTTGTTGTTGATAAGACATCGGGTGTGAAAAATATTTTCTCTTTGAGTATCATTCAAAGATTTTGGAATTGTGCCCAACATACGTCTTACCATCAATAAGTCACCTTCACAAGGACTTTCACTCTCATTTTCACTTGATGGTCTAGAAGGTGAAGAATGCCTAGGTGAAGTGGAATCATGCTCACTAACTACAATGCCTTCATGCATGTACATACTTCTTTTAGAAGGGCAATTAGCAGCAATGTGACCATATCCCAAACATTTAAAACACTTTTGACTAGACGATTTAATTGGGGATTTAGGCCTAGAAGTAGATGGCGTAGGATTCTTGGGTTTGAAAGAAGAATCTTTGGAAGGATGTTTAGAAAAAGAATTTTTGGTTCTCCAAGACTTGGAGTAGTATCCATCATTGGAAGCATTTTTGAAAGAGTTTTTCTTAGCAAGTTGGGCTTCCACCTTCATTGCAAGATGAACTAAAGAGCCCAATGATGAATACTCGTGTAACTCAACAAAGTCTTGAATATCCTTCCTAAGACCACTCACAAACCTAGCAATCATAGCTTCCTCACTTTCCTCTAATTCAATTTTAAGCACAAGCGTTTCTAGCTCTTTATAATATTCATCCACATTTAGCGTGCCTTGTTGAAACCGTTGGAGTCTCAACATGAGGTCTTTCCTAAAATGTGGGGGCACAAATCTAGCGCGCATTTGATCCTTTAAAGAGTTCCAAGAGTCCACGGGAGGACCCTTGTGATAGATAATGTCCTTTACAATTCCATGCCACCATTTCATGACATAATCACTAAACTCTAGGGTGGCTAGCTTAAGCTTATGCTCATCTTGGATCTCATGGATCTCAAATATTTGTTCACACTTAGCCTCCCAATCTAAATATACATTAGGATCACTTGAGCCATTGAAACAAGGAAGCTTGACCGAAGGTAGCCTAGCCTTTGCATCTTGGTAGTAGCCATTGCCATAGTGAGGTCTCTCCCCTTGGTTGTGATGTCTATGTCCAAGGAATTGGGGTGGAGTTCTCCTTCTCCTATGGTCATCTTCACGGCCAACATCATTTGAAGAAGCTCTTGAAGATGGTCTATGAGAATGATGTCCATCATGGATAGAAGGAGATGGTCTAGCTTGTTGGACCTCCATCTTTTGCATTTTCTCCTCCAACCGTCTAATGGTTCTTTGAGCTTCATGTAATTCACCAAGGATTGAAGCTTTGGAAGGAGAATTTTGCTTGTAGGATGCATCACTTGAAAATCCAGCCATTTGTAATTAAAAAACAGCAAACACACAAAAACAGCAAACAAGTTAAAAATTAGCAAAAACAGTGAGCTTTGGCAATGAAACTGCCGAAGTGAAATGAAGCTGAAAAAAAGAGATCACTCTCAAAGAAACAATGTTCTTGCACCAATCTGATCTTGAGGCCTTGGAATCCTCAAATGAAATATGTCAAAGCAAGCACACCAATCTTAAGAGCAAACCACCACAAAACCAAAGAAACAATAAAGACAAACAAGAAAAGGTATAAGCAAGGAAAGGTAATTGCAAAAGGAATACTATATGTAAGACAAACTCAAAGAGTAAGAATGAAAGACAATCAAGAAAATAAAGAACTCAATGAGAAAAGTAGGCACACAAAAGAAAACCTAAGGAAAAGCACTAGAGGAGATGAAGAAAACAAAAAATTTAGCTACTGGAAAATTTTTTTTTATGCAAACTGTGTTTGATATTCACTGATTTAACTGGAACGTTGTAGAGCGAACTGGATTATGAAATTTATACCACAGAAACTTCAAGATGTTAACTCAATAATGGCACTGGAATCAATTAAAAACAGTAAGCCAATTGAGAGAAATAAATTTTTTAAAATCACTGCCAGATTACCGTATTTTTTTCGGCAGGAATGTACACTTTTTTTATTTTATTTATCATTTTTTGTGTACTTCATATTTTTGAATGATTCTTTTTTCTATTCTTTTCTAACACTTTGAATATCTCAAATCCAGAATTTCAGAATTTTACAGTACGTAAATCAGTTGCAATAAGGAAAAACAGTAAGCACTCTTTTCAGAAACAGAGGAATCCTAATAGGAATAAAAAACAGGATGATGAACTAGCAAAGACATAATAGAAAATGATGTAGTGGAACTTGTATAGGTCTAGAATACAAGTATGAACTCAATTCTAAAAAGAAAATGCACAAAGGATCAACATCAATTCAGAAAATTATATGACACCAAAGCAAGAAACAATCAAAACAATAAAAGTACTACTAGAAGTAATGACATATATGGAATAACATGACTAAGACACAACTTGACATGATTCAAAAATTAAAAGACACAACACAAATTGTAACAAGTGAAAGGAAGCTTAAGGTAAACTCTAGGAAGGATAATGCCATTCCAAAAGAGCAACCATACTCATAAGAATTATGAGTGCCATAAACCTTTCCACAAACACTTGGAGCAAAAGAAAAAAAAAACAGCAAGAATACTCAATTAAAATTCTAAAACAGAAACTTAAATTGCAAGAAATTAAAAAGAGCTCTTGAAATAAAGTGCACACAACTCAACAATTAAACAAGAATGAACCTAAGACTCATGATACCACATGATGTGATTCCAATAGCCACATAGAACAAGATTCTTGACACTTTGAGGAATCACCTTGAGCTGGAAAATGTAGAGGCACTTTCTTAGAAGTTGGATCATGGTTCTAAGATCAAGAACTCACCAATAACAAGTACCAAATCCCAAACTCATTTGGATGAACCAAATATTGTCAAATTGAATCAACAAAGAAATAGTAACTAGATCAACCGAACAGAATTAAGCTACTAAACAAAAGAACCGAACAGAATTTAAAAACAAAACAGAATATAGGTGCTGAAAATAGAAAAAACCGAAAGCTAGACAACTCAAAAACACAAGGTAACATGAACAATTGAAGAAGAAGAAAGGAAGGAGAAGAGAATGCTCATGAAGATGGAGGAATGGTTGGATGATCACGCCACTAGAAGAATGGATGCTCCTAGATGAGTGTGGAAGCCGCCACTTGAGGAAACCATGGTCCTTCAAGATAAGACTAGAGAAGAAGCTCAAAGCTCTCCAAATGCTCACTCCAATTTTGAGTATAGTTTCTTTAGATAAAATTCAAATCTGAATTTTACAAAGAGAGCACCTCTATTTATAGCCTAAGGTGCTGAAATGTAAGCTACACAAATTCAAAAAAAACTCCCTCCCAAAAAGCTTTGCGCCTAAAACAAGGCATGAGGAAGGTGTGATCCTTTCTCTCACTTTGGCACCTCCTTATTTACTCCTACACCTATCTACTAATACACCCCCCCTAAGACTCTTAACTAAAGACTAAAAGATGCTTTAACAATAGAGGTTTCTAATGTTTCCCTCTAAGCACCTTTCTAAACAATATTTATTTAAAACTTGGCCTTGCCCTTTATGGGATGGTCTTTGGGCTTTTGTGGGCTTTGGCCTTCATCTTTTGCAAAGATTAACAAGAAAAACTTTAAATGTGAAGGCGAATGATCTTGTTCTTCATTATAAAAAGCCACCTATTCACGTACCAGTGCTTGCGGCATCATCTGTTTGATGAGTGCCCTAAGTATTCACGTGTCATGCATGCAGTCTTTCCCTGGAAACCCTAACCCTAATAAGCCTTAGCCCCTCCAAGGAACACTTGATTGTGCCATACCCAAATGTACCATACACACCCCATGCATGATCCTCTTGCGACTTAGGCCTTTCTCGAATCTGGGCGTTGACTTCATGTCAATCCATACTGTTCGTGGGACCCAACATACGGGGCCCATCATTACTATCAGTCCACCGATGTCCAATGTCTGATGTCTTTCTCCCAGGCCGAAGATCGAGGTCTGGCATGTACACAAGCCCCCCAGTCTCGAGCACTTGTTTCAGTGAAGAGACTAAGTGATCGCCTTGGCGACCTACGTGGCACTGGGTGTCGGGATGTGAATAGTGCACCGAAGTGACATCTCACCATACTTTTTTATCAGCATACATGTGGCAAGATCAACGACTATGGCTTGTTGGCGCTTGCGCTCCCTCGTATACGTTTAAACCTTTACGCTCCCTTCACTGTTTCATTACTTCAGTTAAGCATTTCCCAAACATTTCTCATTCTTGAAACGCTCTATCTTCTTCTTGAAAACCTCTACCTTCGAACCCTAATCTATTCAAAGGTATGATCTTTACTCTCTGATTGCCCTTGCTTTATAATTTCGATGCTCATAAAATGCCATAACTGTTATGGTTCTATTTATGTTTTCTCATTTTACGTTTTCTCTGTTCTTCGTTTTCGAGTCTCTATTTTTCTGGGTTTCCTGAGTTGCGTCTATCTTCATCTTCTGAGCCTTCATTTTTTCCTATTTTTTCTCTCCCTCTTTAGCTTTCTTCTCGATGGCTCGTACCAAAACCTCACCGAACCCTCCTCCCTTCGTTGATTACATAACCCTCTATCACTAGGCTTCTAATGACCTCCTGGCTTAAACTTCCAAGATAACCTCCAACAAAGACGTAAAGGCCTATAAGGAGAACAAGTCTGATAAGAAGTTTCGTATCTTCGGGAGGGAACATGATGCGTATGTCGCGGTCCAGCCTTGTAGGGAAGGCGAACTCGTATGCGTCGATGATCGTGCAAACCTCGAAAAACCCTTCTTCTTCATGTACTCCACAATCTTCTAGTGGATTAAGCTTCGCTTGCCATTCACGGGGTTCGAGCGCGCACTCCTTACCGAAGTTAACGTGGCCCCTGCCCAGCTGCATCCCAACAGCTGGGCCTTCGTTAGGTCCTTTGCCATCCTGTGCAACTACTTCGCCCGTAAGCTCTCAGTGGACATCTTCTTGTACTTCTTCGAGGCGAAGAACCCTGGAAATAGACTGTCGTTGAGATTTAATGGAATGGCGGGGAGTGTTCTTCTAACTCTCTTCCAGCAGTCATATAAAGGCTTTAGGAAAAAGTTCTTTAAGGTATGTTGTAGCGTGCATAACCCTACCCTGTTGGATGGGTTCCCACTCTACTGGGTGGAGAAACCTGGGCTTAAGAAGCCAAGGAGTCTGAAGGACTTGAGCCCGCCTAGTCGTGAGGTGTGTGGCTTCCTCTCCAGCCTCAGGGTGGTGTTCAACACTGCTGATTTGATCAAACACGAGTATCATCCTAAGTCTCTGAAAACCCATATTGGTACTTGCCTTTGTTGAACCAAGTGGTGTTCAAGCTTTGAAGAATCCAAACCCTTTGAAGGATGTTGAAGCCTTGGCTGTGCTTGGTGTTGCTGTGCTGGTTTAGTATAGTTCTGGGGTAGTTTGAGTATTGTAATCCACCCCTTGATCGAATCTAAAGCATAAGCATCTCAATCTTTGTGAAACTAAGTTAAAACAACCGATTGTTTTGTCGAAACAACCGATTGTTTATACGTAGATGTTTTTAGAAAAAAATTGAAAACTGTTTTTAAAATGGTTGAACTGTTAATAACCAAAACAACCGATTGATTCGAAGAAACAACCGATTGTTTATTTTGGGACCATAACAGAAAAACTGTTTTATCTTTAACTGAGCTTTAAATGATTTAACTGTTTACGCTCCAGTCATTAAATGCTTTGACCAATCTTTTAATGTAATTTAAAAGTTTGTTAAGATTTGATAACAAACTACATCTTTGAATAAATTCAGAAAAACAGATTTGAGAATTAATCTTTGACAAGTTTTTGCTAAGAGTTTTTTGAGTTTTTCAAAGAGCTGAGATTGCTGAAAGTTTGTGATTGCTCAAAGTTGCGGAATAGGATTCTGCTTGTATTGATTTCAGATTATCTTCTGTAACAAGTTTAATCCTTGTACTCTGTGAAAAAAGTTTTGTTTCTGTGTTTGCTGAGATTGGCTGTGTTCTTGAGGGGATCAAGATCAACAATCTTGGTGTTGGTGTGTTGGCCAAGAAGAGTGTGTGTCTTGAGGTGATCAAGGTCATTCTCTTGGTTGTTGTGTAAGTGATCAAGTTGTGATTGCTTAGTGGATTTCCTCAGGGTTTATGAGAAGACTGGATGTAGCTCTGGAATTGGAGTGAACTAGTATAAACATCTGTGTGAAATCTCTCTATCCTTAACTCTTTAATTTTAGCTTTGTTTGTTGTTTGCTGGTATAAACAACCGATTGTTTTTCTGGTTCTACTGTTTTGTTTGCTAGTTTTGTTTTTGGTAAACTGAATTTCTTATCAATTGTTTCCTGAGATAAATTCATTCTTGTTTTAAAAGTTTGCGAAAATCTTCTTTAAACAATTCACCCCCCTCTAGTTTAAAGCCATCCATTCTAACAATTGGCATCAAGAGCTTGGTTCTTGAAAGTTATTCAAGTTGATCTTAATAACCTTTTTAATGGCTGATAGACTACCTTTTGGGGAAGGTGCTTCAATTAACAGACCACCTCTGTTTTGTGGTTTGAACTACTAATTTTGGAAAGTAAGAATGAAAATATTTATGGAATCACTTGACAAAGGAATTTGGGATGCAATTGAAAATGGTCCTTTTGTCCCAAAGTTTGAAAAAGATGGATCTGTTATTGAGAGGCCATGGTCTCAATGGACTAATGCAGAAAGCAAAAAGGCCAAATTTGATTGCATTGCCAAAAATATTATAACCTCTGCTTTAAATTATGATGAGTTTTTCAGGGTCTCGCAATGCAAATCATCAAAAGAAATGTGGGACACCTTGGAAGTCACTCATGAAGGAACAAATGAGGTAAAGAGGGCTAGAAAGCATGCTTTTATCCAAGAGTATGAGATGTTTAGAATGCATAAAGGAGAAATAATTGTTGAGGTGCAGAAAAGATTCACGCACATCATCAATCACCTTATGAGCCTTGACAAGACCTTTGATAAAGAAGAGCTGAACATCAAGATCTTGAAATGTCTTGATAGAGCATGGCAACCAAAGGTAACTGCTATTTCCGAATCTAAAGATCTAACATCATTAAGTGTTGCTTCTTTGTTTGGAAAGCTTAGGGAACATTGTTAGAATATATGGCCTTAAACGAGAGGGGGGGTGAATTGTTTAAGAAGGATTTTTGCAAACTTTTATCCTTAGAATGAAAATACTTTGAAAGAACCTTGATTAAGGATTCAGTTTTTCCAAAACAAACAGCAAAAGCACAAAGCTGGAAAAACAATCGGTTATTTTAGCGAAACAATCGGTTGTTTATACCAGTTCCAAAATAACAAAACTGAATTAAAGAGATAGGGATAGAGAAATTGTACACAGTTGTTTATACTGGTTCTCTCCAAACAAGAGCTACATCCAGTCTTCTCAGAAACCCTGAGGATATCCACTAAGCAATCACCACTTGATCACTTACACCACAACCAAGAGAATGACCTTGAACACCTCAAGAAACACACTCTCCTTGGCCAACACTAAGATTGCTGATCTTAAACACCTCAAGAACACACAACCAATCTCAGCAAAACACACACACGAATTGTTCAGCAGTTTACAAAGATTACACTTGTTACAGATGAAAATCTGAAATCAATACAAGTAGAATCCTATTCAGCACCTTGATCAATCTCTCAACTCTTAAGCAATCTCATAACCCTTTTAAAAACTCTTAGATCAAAACTTTGTTTTAAGATTCTTAAAACATCGAAACAGTTCTTCAGAATATATCTAAGAATATAGTTTGTTATCAAATCTTAACAAACTCTTAATTGCATTTAAAACAGATTGGTCAAAGTATTTAATGACTGAAGCGTATTCATTTAAAGCATTTAAAGCTCAGTCAAAGAAAACAATTTTTCTGTTATGGTTTCAAAACAAACAATCGATTGTTTCTTCGAATCAATCGGTTGTTTTGTTACTTAACAAAATTCACCATTCAAAAATAGTTTCCAAACTTTCTGAAAACACCTAAGTGTAAACAATCGGTTGTTTCGACAAAACAATCGGTTTTTTCAACTTAGTTTGAAAAACATTTTGCTTTGTTAAAAATTGAGATGCTAATTGCTTTGAGATTTAATCTAAGGGTTGATTACAATATTTAAACTACCCAAGAACAAAGCTAAAACCAGCACAGCAGCATCAAGCAAAGCAGAGGCTTCATCATCCTTCAAAGGATTTGGATTCTTCAAAACATTGAACACCACTTGGTTCAACAATCTCCCCCAATTTGATGAAGACAAATCTCTGGTGCTTGTGTTGTACTGATTAAATCTGAAGCAGTTCCTCCAGAGAAAACATTCATACTATCCAAAGCTTCTTACAGCAGCAAGTTAGATTACAACTCTTTAAACATAATAAACAATCGGTTGTTTACACGAAACAATCGGTTGTTTCTATCAGCAGCAGCAGAAAACACTTTTATATTTAGAGATTTAAACATTTTGTTGCATATAAGACACATATATACAAGAACCAATAATTCTCCCCCTATTTGTCTTCACAAATAGAATTTAACATGTATCAAAGACAGATTTAAGAGAGATTATTAAGATCAAGAATACCTAACTCATTTCTCAAGAAGAAAAACCTCTCTTTTGGCAAAGGCTTTGTGAAGATGTCAGCTAGCTGCAGTTTGGTCTCCACAAACTTTACTTCACAGTTCCCATTTTGCACATGATCTCTGATGAAATGATGTCTTATTTCAATATGTTTGGTCCTTGAGTGCTGGATTTGATTTTGGGTAAGATTGATTGCACTTGTGTTATCACACATCAAAGGAACTTTGCTGATTTGTAAACCAAAATCTGCAAGTTGTTGTTTGAGCCATAGGATCTGTGCACAGCAGCTACCAACAGCTATATATTCTGCCTCAGCAGTAGAGAGAGCAACACATGCTTACTTCTTGCTATGCCATGAGATTAGGCTTGAGCCAAGAAGGTGACAAGTGCCACTTGTGCTCTTTCTATCTAGCTTGCAACCTGCAAAGTCAGAATCTGAATAACCAATTAAATGTATTGGAGAATGAGAAGGATACCATAGTTCTACAGATGATGTTCCTTTGAGATATTTCAGAATCCTTTTTGCAACTTTGAAGTGTGACTCTTTAGGATTTGCTTGATATCTTGCACATAGACACACCGCAAACATGATGTCCGGCCTACTTGCTGTTAGATAAAGCAATGATCTAATCAAACCTCTGTATTTTGTTTGATCTATACTCTTTCCAGCAGCATCTGCATCCATGTAGCAGCTTGATGGCATTGGAGTGCTTGCCTCTTTGCAATTCTCCATTTCAAACTTTTTGAGAATTTCCTTGCAATACTTTGATTGACTTAGGAAGATCCCATCTTTTGTTTGTTTAACCTGCAATCCAAGAAAGAATGATAGTTCTCCCATCATAGACATTTCAAACTCACCTTTCATTGCAGCCACAAATTCTTCACACAACCTATCTTGTGTAGCACCAAAGATGATGTCATCAACATAGATTTGCACAAGAATTATTTCTGCATTTGACTTCTTGATGAAGAGATTCTTGTCTACCATTCATCTTTCATAACCATGAGATAGCAGAAAGTTGCTAAGCCTCCCATACCACTGCCTTGGAGCTTGTTTTAGTCCATACAAAGCTTTCTTCAACTTGAAGACATGGTTGGGATACTTGTGATCTTCAAAACCAGGTGGTTGATCTACAAAGACTTCCTCATTGAGGTAGGCATTCAAGAAGGCACTCTTTACATCCATTTGGAAGAGTTTAAAACCACTCATACATGCAAAAGCCAGTAGCAGCCTCACAGCCTCCAATCTAGCCACAGGAGCAAAGGTTTCACCATAGTCTATGCCCTCTTCTTGATTGTAGCCTTTGGCAACTAGCCTTGCTTTGTTTCTAGTGATCACTCCAACCTCATCTAGCTTGTTCCTCATTTCTTTCAAATTAGTTTAGCTTTTCATGCATAGCTTCAACCCACTTCTCATCCTTGAGAGCTTCTTCAATTGACTTTGGTTCAATTTGAGAAACAAAAGTTGTGTGCCTGCAGTAGTTTGAGATGGAGCTACGTGTGGAGACACCTTCCTTTATCTGCCCTATGATGTTATCCACTGACAGGTCTCTAGGAATCCTTCACTCTTTGGGCAGCTCACTCTGTTGCAGAATTTCAATCGGTTGTTTCTGCGAATCAACCGGTTGTTTTTCTGCACAGATATCCAGCTTTTCCAAACTGATGCTCTGTTCGTCTTCCTCAGGACTGATCTTTGGATTCTCACTAATTTTGCGATCTACCTCATCAAAGACTACACGAACTGATTCTTCTACAGTCATCAATCTTTTGTTGTAGACTCTATATGCATGGCTTGTGAGAGAATAACCAATGAAAATGCCAAGGTCAGCTTTCTCATCAAACTTTCCCAAGCTTTCCTTTCCATTGTTAAGAACGAAACAGCTACAACCAAAGACTTTGAGGTGACTGATGTTAGGCTTCCTTCCATTGAAAAGTTCATATGGAGTTTTCTTCAAAATGGGCCTTATAAGCACCCTATTCATCACATAACAAGAGGTGCTCACTGCATCTGCCCAAAAATACTTAGGAAGTGATGACTCACTTAGCATTGTCCTTGCAAGCTCTTCAAGAGATCTGTTCTTCCTCTCTACAACTCCATTTTGCTGTGGTGTTCTTGGAGCAGAGAAATTATGTAGAATCCCCAACTTCTCACAGAACTTTGCAAACTTCTCATTTTGGAATTCTCCTCCATGGTCACTCCTTATGGAGCCTATGTTGTTGTTCTTTGTGTTTTGAAGCCTTCTTGCTAGCTTTTCGAATGCAGCAAAGGCATCACTCTTTGATTCCAAGAACAAAGTCCAAGAGTACCTAGAGAAATCATCAACAATAACAAGAGCATAATAATTTCCACTAAGACTCATAGTTCTAGTGGGTCCAAAGAGATCCATGTGAAGGAGTTCAAGAGGTCTCAATGAAGAGACAATATTTTTGGTTTTAAAAGAACTTTTCACTTGTTTCCCCTTTTGGCAAGCTTCACAAATGTGATCCCTCTCAAACTTGAGTTTTGGCAGCCCAATCACAAGATCTTTTGATATTAGCTTGTTCAAATGATTCATGTGAATATGAACAATTCTTCTATGCCAAAGCCAATATTCATCTTGCTTGGATAGAAGACATCCAATTGAGCATGGTGAAGAGATATCTAGAAGATACACATTTTTAACTCTCTTACCTACCAACATTACCTCTTTGGTGTTGGGTAGACAGATTTCACATGTGTTTGTCTTAAACATCACTTGATACCCCTTGTCACATAGTTGGCTAATACTCAGAAGATTATGCTTTAGGCCTTCAACAAAGAGCACATCATGAATCACCAAGATGCTATCATCTCCTATGGATCCTCTTCCAAGAATTCTTCCTTTGTTGTTGTCTCCATAGGTGACATGACCCTCTTGCTTGAAGGATATTCTCAGGAACTTTGATTTGTCCCCTGTCATATGCTTGGAGCATCCACTGTCCAAGTAGCAAAGTTGTTTTCTTTCCTCCAAGATGTCCTACAAAAAAGATTTTCAAATACATAGGTTTGGTCCCCTTATGAATGTGGGTCCATCTGGTTTATACTCATCAATACAAGCTTTATTTTTCTTGGGAATCCACTTCATAAGCCCTTTAGGAACAACATGTTTTCTGATTTTACAGAATCGCACAGAATGACCTCTTTTCATGCAATAGAAGCATGTAACAATCAGTTGTTTCGATGGTCCAATCGATTGTTTTTCTGGCATTTTTGAAAATGATTTTGAAAATCTATCTTGCTTGTTTTGTGGATTAAAACCCAATCTAGATTTTCCAAAAACACAATTTTGAGATGCTAGCACACTCTCAAAGTTAGATTGGCCTTTAGAAAGCTTATCCACTGTTTTAACAAGATAGTGGACCTTCTTTTCAAGATTTTCTCAATTTTCACAAACTAGAGTATCACACTTGCAAGAGTAGTTTTGTAAATGATTTCCAGATTTTCAAAATCCATTTTTGAATTTTCTAAATCCTCTTCCAGTGCCTTTACTCTGTTTTCAAGCCAGTTATTCTTTTCTTTCAATCGATTGTTCAAGAGAGCCAATCGGTTGGCTTCTTCATGAGTTTCTTGAAAGGCTTGAAGCAATTGACCATAATTTTCAGAGTTTGATGAACTTACACTACATGAGTCATCCTCCCTTCTGGCCATTAAGCAAAGATTGAGGCTTTTCTTGTTTTGCCTTTTCTTTCTTCTTGCTTGACTCTTTGTCATTGCTTCCTTTGGTTCATGAGCAGCCTTGAGTGTCTCCCACATTTCCTTAGCAGTTTTGCACTTTGATATTCTGAAAAATTCATTAGTTTCTAGTGCAGAAGTTATAATATTTTGAGCAGACTTATCAAGCTGAGCCATCTTACATTCATCATCTGTCCATTTGGACAAAGGTTTTGTAAAGAAAGCATTTTCCTTTTTAAACATTGGAATGTAAGGACCATTCTCAATTGAGTCCCAAATTCTTTGATCAATGGATTCAATAAAGATTTTCATTCTTGCTTCCCAAATCTTATAATTCAATCCACAGAATAATGGTGGTTTGTAGATTGAAGCACCCTCCTCAAAAGATAGTTTTCCAGCCATAGAAAAAAGCTTTTAGATCAACTTGAATAAGTTTCAAGAACCAAGCTCTTGATGCCAATTGTTAGAATATATGGCCTTAAACGAGAGATGGGGTGAATTGTTTAAGAAGGATTTTTGCAAACTTTTATCCTTAGAATGAAAATACTTTGAAAGAACCTTGATTAAGGATTCAGTTTTTCCAAAACAAACAGCAAAAGCACAAAGCTGGAAAAACAATCGGTTGTTTTAGCGAAACAATTGGTTGTTTATACCAGTTCCAAAATAACAAAACTGAATTAAAGAGATAGGGATAGAGAAATTGTACACAGTTGTTTATACTGGTTCACTCCAAACAAGAGCTACATCCAGTCTTCTCAGAAACCCTGAGGATATCCACTAAGCAATCACCACTTGATCACTTACACCACAACCAAGAGAATGACCTTGAACACCTCAAGAAACACACTCTCCTTGGCCAACACTAAGATTGCTGATCTTAAACACCTCAAGAACACACAGCCAATCTCAGCAAAACACACACACGAATTGTTCAGCAGTTTACAAAGATTACACTTGTTACAGATGAAAATCTGAAATCAATACAAGTAGAATCCTATTCAGCACCTTGATCAATCTCTCAACTCTTAAGCAATCTCATAACTCTTTTAAAAACTCTTAGATCAAAACTTTGTTTTAAGATTCTTAAAACATAAAAACAGTTTTTCAGAATATATCTAAGAATATAGTTTGTTATCAAATCTTAACAAACTCTTAATTGCATTTAAAACAGATTGGTCAAAGCATTTAATGACTGGAGCGTATTCATTTAAAGCATTTAAAGCTCAGTCAAAGAAAACAGTTTTTCTGTTATGGTTTCAAAACAAACAATCGATTTTTTCTTCGAATCAATCGGTTGTTTTGTTACTTAACAAAATTCACCATTCAAAAACAGTTTTCAAACTTTCTCAAAACACCTAAGTGTAAACAATCAGTTGTTTCGACAAAACAATCGGTTTTTTCAACTTAGTTTGAAAAACATTTTGCTTTGTTAAAAATTGAGATGCTAATTGCTTTGAGATTTAATCTAAGGGTTGATTACAATATTTAAACTACCCCAGAACAAAGCTAAAACCAGCACAACAGCATCAAGCAAAGCAGAGGCTTCATCATCCTTCAAAGGATTTGGATTCTTCAAAACATTGAACACCACTTGGTTCAACAAACATGAGTTAGAGATGAATAGACTCAATGTTCAAGAGAGTGAAGATAAGCACACAAGGAGTATAGCCTTAAAAGCATCCAAGCACTAAGGGAAACAAGATTCCAGTGATGAAAGTGATGAGGAAAACCTTAGCTTGCTGTCAAGAAAGTTCAGCAAATTCCTAAAGAGAAACCGCAACAAAGACAACAACAAAGATAGGTATGGAAACAAGAAATCCAATGATTTTAATTCCAATAACTATACTTGTTTTGGTTGTGGTGATCAAGGTCATATAAAGGCAGATTGTCCAAACAAAAGCAAGGAGAAAAAGCCCATTTATAAGGAAAAGAAAGGCAAGACAAAAAGGGCCTATATAGCTTGGGATGAAAATGAGATATCATCATCAAGTTCTTCATCAAGTGAAGATGAGAAAGCAAACATCTGCTTGGTTGCTGAAAATGATGATGAATCTTGCAGCTCAAGTGAGGTAAGTTCATGTGCTTCCTTAAATAAACAAAATTACAGTGAATTACTTGAAGCTTTTCAAGAAACACATGATGAAGCTAATAGATTGGTTCTTTCAAACAACCGATTAAAAGATCTTAACAGTTGGCTTGAAAAGAGAGTTAAATCACTTGAAGAAGATCTGGAAAAAGCAAAAAGTGATTTTGAAAAATTAGAAATACATTTCAAAAACTTTTCTTGCAAGTGTGATACTCTTATTTGTGAAAATAGTGAAAACCTTGAAAAGAAAGTGCACTATCTTGTAAGTACTGTGGATAATCTTTCAAAAGGAAAATCTAACTTTGAGAATGTCTTGGCATCTCAAAACTGTGTTTTTTGGAAGGGCTGGTTTAGGCTTTAATCCACAAAACAAACAAGATAAGTTTTCAAATTGTTTTTTAAGAAAGCCAGAAAAACAACCGATTGTTAAGACGAAACAATCGGTTGTTACATGCTTTTACTGCATGAAGAAAGGCCACTCTGTTAGGTTCTGCAAAATAAGGAAATATTCAGTTCCAAGAGGTTTTATGAAGTGGATTCCTAAGGGATGTGAAGTTTCTAACTACAAAGAAAAACCAAAAGGACCCAAATATGTAAGGGGACCAAATCTTGTTGCTTGAAATCTTTTTATGCAGGAAAACTAAAGAAAAAGGAGGGAATGAGTCATCTGATCAAGTTCTTGAAGAAAAAGACAGTCATTGAAGCTGAATCAATGCTATGCAAAAGACCTCAACAGTGAAAAGAGGCTTCTTGATCATAAAGCTCATGGCTTATGGAAGATTTAACATAAGGATAAAACTTTCCTTTATTTGTTCTTAATTTGTGTTATCAATTCAAAGAGAGAATCTTGGTCAAAGAATTTGTGTTGAAAGCTGATCATGTTCAGAGAGAAGTTACAACAGTCATAATGGAAAATATTCCAAAATCTTCAAAAGCCTTAATGACTAGTCAAAGATCACATGTGAAGACCATGTGATTCTCAGCTTTTTCTGACATTTTCTGTGCAGAGCAGAGTCAAGTCCTCTCTCTCTGAAAATCAGGTACCCACTAAATAAAATTGAATGCTAATTGATTCTTTTTCTGCTATAAAATCTGGTGCAGCTGATCTCTTCCACAAGAACAACCAATTGCAACATCTCTTGCAAAAATCTGTGAAGAGAGCTCTTCTCTGTTTTATTCTCTGCCATCATGGAATCAACTCCTCCCACCTCAAAGAGAGTCAAATCCAGGGCTGTAAGGTCTGGAGGAAGGCTAGAAGGTTGGTGATGTGATTCCACTAGCCATATAGAGAATGATTCTTGACATTCTTAGGAATCACCTTGAGCTGGACATTATAGAGGCACTTTTCTTAGAGTTGGATCATTGTTCTAAGACAAGAACTCACCAAAAACTAGTACCAAATCCCAAACTCATTTGGATGCTCCACATATTGTCAAATTGAATCAACAAAGAGAGGTAAAATTGAAAGGACCGAACAGAATTGATTAAGCAAACATATGAACCGAACAAAAGTGAAATTAAAAGACAAGAATAGAATATAAGTGCTGGAAAAACAGAAAAACCGAACCAAACAACTCAAGAACACAAGACAACATGAACAATTGAAAGAGAAGAAAGGAAGGAGAAGAGAATGCTCATGAAGATGGAAGAATGTTGGATGATCTCGCCACTAGAAGTGTGGAATGCTCCTAGATGAGAGTGATGCCGCCACTTGAGGACTCCAATGATCCATCAAGATAAGACTAGAGAAGAAGGCTCCAAAAGCTCTCCAAAGTTCACTCAAAATTTGAGTAGAGTTTTCTTAGATTAATTCCAATCTGAATTTTACAAAGGAAGCACCTCTATTTATAGCCTAAGGTGCTGAAAAATAGGTGGGAAATTTCAAATAAACTCATTTGAAATTCCCACCAAAAACAAGTCACATGGGAGGTGTGACCTTTTTCTACTATGACACCTCCCAAAAACTACACCTACACCACTCTCCTAAGTCACATGGGTAATGTGACTTTATTTTACATTTTCACACTCCTTTACTTAATAACCACACCTCCTAAAACTATACAAGAGTATTTCAAAGCTTGGCCTTGCCCCTCATGGGATGGACTTGGGCTCTTTGGGCTTTGGCCTTCTTGGGCTTGGGCTTGGGCTTGGGCTTTGGGCTTGGGCCTCATCTTTATTTTATGTCTTCTTTTAATTTTGAGAAGACTAGAAGGAAGAACTTCAAATGTGAGGGTGGATGTCCTCTTCCTCCATTAATAAAAGCCTCCTTTATTTGATTCTCATCAGTTGGTTTTCTGGAGACAATGATCTTATTGAGAAGTATAGGTATGAAACAAGTATCAAGAAGATAAACAACCTGAAGGTTGTATGCTTTGATTGGATGAAAAGTCAAAAACTTGATAATGTGAGAAGGCTGCTCAAGGATCAATCTCTCAGAAAGTTCCTGGAGATGAAGGGAAATATATATTCAGATTTGGTGAGGGTGTTCTACACAAACCTAAAGTTTGAGGGAAACAATCTAGTTTCTCATGTGAAAGGTGTAGAAATGGAGATAACTCATGAAGTATGGACTGTTGTTGCTGGTCTCAAGTTCTCTGGCCTTAGAATCAACAAAGGAAATCTTGGAGTAGTGGAGGATTTTAACAAAATCCAATACTACAAGAGTTGTTTGAAGAATCAACATGCTCAAGTGAGAACATGCTCGGTTGGAGGTCTAAATCTTGATGAAAGATTGCTTGCTCTTATTGTGACTTGGATTCTAACTCCAAGGGGGAGTAATCATTCTATTCTTACTGAGGAAGATCTGGTATATATTTTCTGCATCATGAAGAAGATCAAAATCAACTGGATTCACATCGTCAAAGAGCACATGCAAAATGCTATGAGGTTAAGTGACTATCACTATCCATATGATGTTTTAGTATCTAAATTTCTACTCTATTTTGAAGTGAACCTTGAAGATGAAACTTCTGAGTTGGTCAAGTCAACTCAAGAGTTGAACAATGGATCACACAGCAAGATGGGTTTTACCAAAGTAGGTGGAAAATGGATTAGTAAGGATGGTGATCTTGTTGCCTCATCTAGTGGTGTTGCTGATCTTGAACAAGATGAACCTGCTGATATGGATGTTCAACATGAAGATCCACCTGAAGATTATCAAGATGTTGGACCAAGTGCTGGTGCTGGAAATCAAGAAGAAAGGATGCCAACCATGTCTCCTTTCGAAAGACTATTGATGAATAGGCTTGATAGCTTCGCTGAAAATCAAGGGAGCCTTCATGATCTCTATGTTAGTAATTTCCAGAGGATTGACACCAGGTTTGACAACATGGATGCAAGATTCACGACTCTAGATGAACAGATTGAAGCTGTCCAGAACCAAATCTTTGATCTTCAGTTTGCTGATGATGAAGAATGAAGGAAAAACAATCGATTGGTGTATCGAAACAATAGATTGTTTTTTGTGCTTATATCTGGTTTTTAAATTTTCTTTCTTTCTGTTGTTGCTGCTTTAATTCTGATGTAATCAAAATAATATCTTGTTTTATTTCTTCTCTTTGTCTATTTGTGAAGACAAATAGGGGGAGATATATGTTGTGTTTAAGTTTTTTTTTTTTTTTAGTTGTTAAAACAGTTTGGATGAGTAATATTTTCTGATATTTAGCTCTGAAGTTCATTACTGTTTATCTGTGCTAACCAAATATCAAAAGTTCTATGCTTTGTTCAAAACTGTATCTTGCAGGAACTGCTTCAGATTCAATCAGATACAACACAAGCATCAGGGATTTGTCTTCATCAAATAGGGGGAGATTGTTGAACCAAGTGGTGTTCAAGCTTTGAAGAATCCAAACCCTTTGAAGGATGTTGAAGCCTTGGTTGTGCTTGGTGTTGCTGTGCTGGTTTAGTATAGTTCTGGGTAGTTTGAGTATTGTAATCCACCCCTTGATCGAATCTAAAGCATAATCATCTCAATCTTTGTGAAAGTAAAATGTTTTCAAACTAAGTTAAAACAACCGATTGTTTTGTCAAAACAACCGATTGTTTATACTTAAATGTTTTGAGAAAAAGATTGCAAATTGTTTTTAAAATGGTTGAACTGTTAAGAACCAAAACAACTGATTGTTTGTTTTGGGACCATAATAGAAAAACTGTTTTATCTTTGACTGAGCTTTAAATGATTTAACTGTTTACGCTCCAGTCATTAAATGCTTTGACCAATCTTTTAATGCAATTTAAGAGTTTGTTAAGATTTGATAACAAACTACATCTTTGAATAAATTCAGAAAAATAGATTTGAGAATTAATCTTTGACAAGTTTTTGCTAAGATTTTTTGAGTTTTTCAAAGAGCTGAGATTGCTGAAAGTTTGTGATTGATCAAAGTTGTGGAATAGGATTCTGCTTGTATTGATTTCAGATTATCTTCTGTAACAAGTTTAATCCTTGTACTCTATGAAACAAGTTTCGTTTCTGTGTTTACTGAGATTGGTTGTGTGTTCTTGAGGGGATCAAGATCAGCAATCTTGGTGTTGGTGTGTTGGCCAAGAAGAGTGTGTGTCTTGAGGTATTCAAGGTCGTTCTCTTGGTTGTTGTGTAAGTGATCAACTTGTGATTGCTTAGTAGATTTCCTCAGGTTTTCTGAGAAGACTGGATGTAGCTCTGGATTTGGAGTGAACCAGTATAAACATCTGTGTGAAATCTCTCTATCCTTAACTCTTTAATTTCAGCTTTGTTTGTTGTTTGCTGGTAAAAACAACCGATTGTTTATGTGAAACAACCGATTGTTTTTCTGGTTCTGCTGTTTTGTTTGCTGTTGTTTGGTAAACTGAATTTCTTATCAATTGTTTCCTGAGATAAATTCATTCTTGTTTTAAAAGTTTGCGAAAATCTTTTTTAAACAATTCACCCCCCTCTAGTTTAAAGCCATCCATTCTAACAGCCTCTACCTTTACCAACCTTTGCTTGTATACTTGTTTTTTAACTTCTTATACTTTATTGCCTTCTTGTGCAGATATGGTGCTTGATGCAGAGAAAAGGAGGAAACTGGTTGAGTTAGTCGCTCGTCGGAAGGCTGCTCTTGTCAATGCGGGTGAGGTGTTGAAATTGAGGGAGGAATCAACTCTTCAGGCCAAGAAGTTCTCCCAACGTGAAGCCGCCTTGCATTAGGAGTTGGCGAACCTTCGCCAAATCGAGAAGGAGACCAAAAGGCTCTTTTTTTAGAAGTCTCAAAAAGCCCTGAGTGTCCATTCGAAGGTTCTGCCCCTTCAGAACGAGGTGATTGAGCTGAAGTAGAAGGTCGAGGAGACGCAGGCCAAAATGGTCAAGCTGGAGGAAAGGGCCACTCAACAGGAGGTTCAACTTAGCCAACTGGAGGGAGAGATAGCCCGCAAGGTCGAACTCTTCAAACAGACTGAGGAAGAGCTCACCAATGATGTCGCCGATGCCTATGATGCTGGGTTTGAAGATGCCATAGCCCAGGTTGCCTGCGTGCATCCTGGGACGGATCTCTCCCAATTTGACGTGACAAAGCGGGTCGTTGATGGTCAGCTAGTTGCCAAGGAGTAACCTCTTGTAATTTAACCGCCTAATGAACAATTTGATAAGTTGTATATATTTATCTATGAAATTTTCCTTCTCTAATATGCTTTCTTGTCTTGTATTAACTTTTTCTAACAACGCCCTTGACGTATATTCACTCCTTAAGCAGCACGCTTCCTCCCACCTGTTTTTCTCTCTTGCGACCTTCATTGTCTTAAGGTATCAGTGATGTGTGTACAAACCCTTAACTGGCCTTATCTTCATCGCACGAAGATAAGGAAGACCCTTACTTGCGGTTTTGACCTTTGTCTTGCAATAATAGAGAAAGGTCTTCCTGCTGATCTCGTCCTTGCCTCTAAGGACAAAGGAGATGTCTTGCTGGTGATACTGGTGAACCATGCTGTTCTCGACCCTGACTTACAAACAAGGGAAAAGTTCATTTTTTCTGACCTCGACCTTGCTCCATGAGGGCAAGGGAGGATTTAACTGTTGAACCATACTGTTCTGTCTTGGCATTCTCACTCAAGAGGGAGGCGTTCTCTGCGAACCATCCTATCCCAATCTTGAGACTTCTAACCCAAGTGAAAGGTTCGTAACTGACATCGTCCTCGCCCCATAGGGCAAGGGAGGATTTAACTCTGTACTGTTCAACCTTGGCGTTCTCACTCAAAGGGGGAGGTGTTCTCTACGAACCATCCTATCCCAATCTTGAGGCTTCTAACCCAAGGTGAAGGTTCGTAACTGCACTGTACAAAATGCTTAAAGTTATATTCTCTTAATTGAATAACCAGAATTTTATTGGGTGACCTCGTTAAAAAAACCCTTATAAGGGAAAAAAAGTGTCCCCTAAAAATTGTGTACAATGCAATAGTTTAACTGAAATAATTTAACTGAAATAAGACTTAAGGTTGATGTACGAGGGATCACTCCACCTTCTAATGTCTTGAGCTTGTATGCTTGATGACTTTTTACGACAAGTGCACCACTTTGTCAGAAGTAATAATTGTCCCTAAGGATGGATATCGATCCCACAAGGAACAATGAATTATCAAGTACAATAATCGCTAAATATAGAAAAAAAAATTAAAAGTGTATTGAAAGTGGTAGTGTTGGCGATGATCAATAAGAAAACAAATAAAGAATTGGTTGCTTCAAGTGGAAAAAATAGGGATTAGGTTTCATCTCTCTCACTATCGTGTATTTTGATTAGCATGTTAATATTAAGTTCTTTGATTGAAATTGATGTCCGTATAAAAATCATTTATTTCGATTCCTCGCATATAAAATCCTTAAGAATGTCCCCTAACTATCGATCCCTCGCATAATTATAAGAACAACTTAGAACGAAGTTCAAACGTTTAATAACAATTAACATTTCAAGTATAGTCTTAGCACTCAAATATGTTAAGTATTGTTGTTTAGGTCCAAACCTTAAAAATACCTCCCGGACACATTTAAGATTCTCAATTTGTCAAGGAAAGTTAAAGTAAAACAACAAGACCAATAATCAATCAAGAACTGAATATTAATATATAAGATATCACCTCAATACATAAGAGTTTAAGCAAATTACTCCCAATCCCATAGGGTAAAATTAGCCACGCATACTTCTAGCACCTTTTATTCTCCCAATTGGGTTACAATTCACTCTATGGTGTTTTCCTCTCAATCTGACACCCTAGGGTTGAGCCTCTAGCTCCCTATTTAACCTAATTTTCTAGGGTTAGGTTACTTCCTGTTTCACACTAATGGGCTAAGTAACATAAAGAATGGCTCAATCTTTCTCTGCATCTTTTTCCATTCTAGGACCTTCCAGCTTTCTCTTTTTAGCTGAAATCATTTCTCTTTAATCCAAATCTCCAATCTTCCTTAGAAATCTGCAATTAACACCAAATTTGGGAATAAAATACTCTTATTCAAATAAAGATCATAAAAAAACATAAAAAGATATAAATTTATAAATTAAAGATTATTTTATACGTAAATTAGCAATAAATCCTCATAAGTGCCTATATTTTAATATGAAATATTACTGAAATTAGACACTTATCAATGCTCCATTCCCAAGGGCCTCTGTCACACTAAAGGGACCAATCCACTTGGGAGACAACTTGTTCTCTAACTGGTATGGGTTGGCCTTTCGCATCACAAGGTCGGCGACTTGGAACTACCGAGGTCTCAACTTGGAGCTGTACTTGTACTCCACCCTTCTATTCAAAGCCTCAGCTTTGATTATGGCTTCCTCCCTCACTTCATCCAGTAGGTCCAGGTTCACCTTTCTTTCTTCATTAGACTCTTCTGCCACGAAGTTCTAGAAACGTGGCAAGTTCTCCTGAATCTCTACAAGAATCATTGTGTCTGAACCATACACCAAGCTAAAGGGTGTTTCTTTAGTAGTAGACTGGGGAGTAGTGTGGTAAGCCCACACAATCCTAGGAACCTCCTTTGCCTAGGTCCATTTGGCCTTCTCCAGCCTTCTCTTCAGACCTCTGAGCAGAACTCGGTTAGCGGACTCGACCTGCCCGTTTGTCTGGGGGTGTTCGACTAATGTGAACACCTGCTTTATTCCTAGCTCCGTACATAGCTTGCCCAATTGTTGGCTTACAAACTGGGTGCCATTGTCAGACACCAATCGTTTTGGGATTCCAAAGCGGCATACTATGCTTTTCCACACAAAGTGCTGGATCTTGGGGTTGTGATCTGCGCCACTGGCTCAACCTCTATCCACTTTGTGAAATATTCTAGGGCTACCACGAGGTAATTCATCTGCCGCACCGCAAAAGGGAAAGGCCCCAGAATGTCGATCCCCCAAGTATGAAACGGCCATGGGCTATAGATCGACCTGATTTCTTCTGGAGGCGCCTTGTGCCAGTCAGCATGTTGCTGGCACTGCTTGCACCGTTGTGCATACCCTGTGCAATCTTCCCTCATGGTTGGCCAATAGTATTCCGCGCGAATGGCCTTCAACGAGAGAGCTCGGCCACTGATGTGGCTCCCGCATATCCCTTCATGGAGTTCTGCCATAATGCGCGTGCACTACTCACCACTTACACATACCAGGATAGGGTGAGTGAACCTATGTCCCATGTCTGAACAACTTTCCATCGATCAAGGTGTACTTGCTCAAATTTTTCTTGATTTTCCTAACCTCTGTAGGCTCCAGCGGGAGTATCCCATCAACCAAGTAGCGTTTGTAGGTTGTCATCCAAGTTTCGCCCTCTTCGACTAGGCAAACCTGCAATGACTTCTCCCTAAAAACTGGGTACGTGCTTATTTTAGGCGTCTTCAACGTCTCCTGAGTCAACGATCGATGACTCCTCTTCACCCCTTCTGAGGTGTTGATCTGTTGGATTTCTACTGCATTATCTGTGGCAGTTCGAGGTGTCTTCAAGGTCTCCTGAATGACTGTCCTTTGTTTGCCCCCCTTGTTGGAACTGGCGAGCATTGCCAGCAAGTCAGCTCGGGCATTCTGTTCTCTAGGCACGTGCACTAACTCGAACACCTCAAACGTCTTCCTCAAAATTTGGATCTACTTCAGGTATGCGACCATCTGAGGATCTCTAGCCTGGTATTCTTCTGTGACCTAACCTGTGACTAACAAGGAGTCACTCTTCACCAACAAACCTTTCACACCCATCTTCTTAGCCAACAAAATTCCAGTGATCAGGGCCTCATACTTTTCCTAGTTGTTATTGGCTTTGAAAGCGAACCGCAGGGTCTGCTCAATCAATAGCCCATTTGGCCCTTCAAAGATGACGCCAACCCCACTACCCTATTGGTTAGAGGAACCGTCTACAGAGAGTACCCATATGAAACCTGCTCCTTCTTGGTGTGTGGCTGCCGAAGAGAGTTCTACCACGAAGTTAGCATAAACCTGGCCTTTGATAAGGCCTTTGGGCTCATACTGCACGTCGAACTCTGATAGCTCTACTGCCCAGCGCACCATTCTTCCTACCACATATGACTCATGCAAGACCTTGCGAATGGGACGGTCTGTTATCAATATCACTGTAAAACTCTGGAAGTAGTGGCGAAGTCTTCGCGATGAGAACACTACTGCCAGGGCTGCTTTCTCAATGGCCTGGTATCTCACCTCCGGCCATTGCAATACTTTTCTAACAAAGTAGATTGGCTTCTACACCTGGTCCTGCTCTTCACAAGGACCAAACTGATCGCCCGTTCTGTAACTGCAAAGTAGAAACAAAGTGGAGTACCCAGCTACGGCTTGCACAACACGGGTGGACTGGCCAGGTACTCCTTCAGTTTGAGGAACACCTCCTCGCACTCTCAAGTTCATACGAACCTGCTATTTCTCTTCAGACACTAGAAATAGGGATGCCCTTTATATCCCCCTGCCGACACAAATCTAGACAGAACGACCATGCATCTTGTCAACTGCTGCACCTTCTTTACTAAGATCGGGCTTTTCATTGCTATGATCGCAACGCACTTCTCAAGATTCGCCTCTATCCCACGTTTAGTGAATAGGAACCCCAAGAACTTGCCTGCTTCTACCCCGAACACACACTTCTCAGAGTTCAGCTTCAATTTGTACTTAGCTATTATGGTGAATAATTATTCTAAATTTGCTACATGTTGCTCCCTCTGCTGGGAGGTGACCACCATATCATCCACATATGCTTGGACATTTTGCCCTATCATGGGCGCTAGCACTCTGTCCATCAGCCTCTGGTAGGTCGCACCTGCATTTTTAAGCCCAAAGGGCATCACCTTATAACAATAGCAAGAGAGTTCTGTCATGAATGTTGTCTTGCATTTGTCCCTGGGATGCATCCTGATCTGATCATAACAGGAAAAGGCATCCAGGAAACTGAGTAGCCTACAACCGGATGCACTGTCTACCAAAGCACCGATACTGGGTAGCGGGTAGGAGTCCTTCGGACAGGCCTTGTTGAGGTCTACGAATTCGACGCACATTCTCCATTTCCCACTAGCCTTCTTCACCAACACCACGTTTTCCAGCCACTCAGGGTACTAAATCTCCTTGATATGGCCAGCGCTGAGCAGCTTTTATGTCTCTTCTCTGACAACCTGTTGCTTCTCGTCATTGAACTTTCGGTTAGAATATATGGCCTTAAACCAGAGGGGGGTGAATTGTTTAAGAGAGGTTTTTGAAAACTTTTTGAGGTTTAACAAAATTCTTTGTGTGAATCCAGAACAAGAATCAAGTTATCCAAGAATATAAGCAATTAAACAGCAAAGCAACAGAAAAACAATCGGTTGTTTCTTCGAAACAATCAGTTGCTTTTACCAGTAAAGCTTAAAAAAAGAATTAAATGAGTTCAGAGTAAGAGAGAGATACACCAACAATTTATACTAGTTCACTCTAAAGCCAAGAGCTACATCCAGTCCCAAAAAACCACTGGGTAATGCACTAAGCAATCAAACCAGATTACAACACAAACCACCAAAGTCACCTTGAACCCTTCAAGAAACACACTCCCTTTGGCAAAACACACCAAGAGTATTGATCTTGACCACCTCAAGAACACACAACACTCCTAGGCAACACAACACCAGAAATACAATAGGGTGAGAAGGGATTACACTTGTTCACAGTACAAACTGAAATCAATACAATTGCAATCTTATTCCACTCTCTTTGAAAAAACCCAAAGCTTGATGTGAATATTCAAATCTTAGAATCAACTTTTTCACAACTGAAAAACTCAAATATGTTTCTCTTTCTTGTTTGAAAACATAAATAAACCATTTATACTTTCCAAAGATTGGTCAAAGCAATTAATGAAGGAGCGTATTCAGCTGAAAAACATTTAAAGCACATTCAACAACCAAAACTGAAATCTGTTAGGATTTTCAAAGAAACAATCGGTTGAAACCACGAAACAACCGATTGTTTGGCTTGACAATTAAGTCAACCAAACTAAAACAATTTTCAACCTTTTCAAAACTCCTAAGAGTAAAGCAACTGGTTGATTCGACAAAACAACAAGTTGTTTTTCACTTAGTTGGAAAAACACTTTATTTCAAAAAGGTTTTAAATCACATCAGTTTTAGATTCAACAAAAGAGTGGATCACATTCTTATTCTACCTAGATCCCTCCCAAACACAGCAGCAACACCAGCCTTTCATCAAACACTTTGGATTTGGATTCTTCAAAGCACTTGATCACTCTTGATCAACACTTTCTTCTCCTCTAACTAACAGGTTGGACCTAGGGGTCCATCGTCAGACGATGACACAGGAAGTCAGGATCTATGCCAGGCATGTCTGAGGCAGACCATGCAAAAGCATCCAGGTGTCGAGCTATGACTTCGACGATATGGTCATGTGTCTCTTAGCCTAGGGATTTGCCAAGCTTAAACTTCTTCCCACCGATCTCCCTCTCCAACACGTCTTCCGCTGGTTCAGGCCGTCTCTCCCGGGCGATCTCTGCTCGGGTGACCCCCTCTTCCCTTGGAGGCTGGGTGATGACGGCGAACACTCCTCTCTTCGTCTTGAGGCTATTCTCGTAACACTTCTTAGCCTCCTTCTGGTTAGATTTGATAGTGATCACCGTCCCCTCCAGGGAAGGCAACTTCATCTTCATGTGCCTCGTAGAGGCTATCGCTCCAATTCTATTTAAATCGGGTGTACCCAAGAGTATGTTATAAGCTGACGGAGCGTTAACAACAAGATACCTGATGTTTACAGTGCGTGAAGTTGTGCCATTTGTGAAGTTCATCCTCAGCTCTATGTGTCCACGCACTTCTACCTGGTCTCTAGCGAAACCATACAAGCAACTGTATAAGGTCTCAACAGGTCTGGAGACAACTGCAGCTTATTGAAGGTCGACCAGAACATCACATTGGTCGAACTTCCCTAGTCCACGAGGACGCGATGCACCCTCCTTCCTGTTGTTACTACCAAAATCACCACTGGATTAATGTCATGCGGGACGACGTCCTGACAATCGGCCTTGGTGAAGACAAGGTCGACATCGGGATTCTTCAAAGCACTTTATCACTCTTGATCAACAATTTCCCCCTATTTGATGAAGACAAATCCCTGGTTGCTTGTGTTGATCTTGATTGAATCTGAAACTGTACCTGCAAAAACAAAAACTATGCAATCCAGAACATCTCTCATAGCAGGCTATAATCATACATCAACTAGTTTTCTGCATAATCACAAAAGCAGAAAAACCAGCCAAAACAAACACTATATCAGACAAACAACCGGTTGTTGCCTCGATTCAATCGGTTGTTTTTATCAGCAGAAGCAAAATCAACTTAAAAACAGAAATTAAAGAGTTATAACAGTTTGTAGAGCAACACAGAAACCTATTCTCCCCCTATTTGTCTTCACAAATAGACTTTATACATAGAAAGTAATTTAAAAGAGATTTTGAGAGTTAAGAATGCCTAACTCATTTCTTAAAAAGAAAAAATTGTTTTTTGGCAAAGGTTTTGTAAATGTATAAGCAAGTTGTAGTTTTGTTTCAATGAACTTCATCTCACAATCTCCATTGTTCACATGATCTCTTATGAAGTGATGAAGAATCCCAATGTGCTTTGTTCTTGAGTGTTGAATATGATTTTTGGTGAGATTTATAACACTTGTGTTGTCACAAAGCAAAGGAACCTTGTTGATCTTCAATCCAAAATCTGCAAGCTGTTGTTTAAGCCAAAGAATTTGTGCACAACAGCTCCCAACAGTAATGTATTCAGCTTCTGCAGTAGAAAGAGCTACACAAGCTTGTAACTTACTATGCCAAGAAATGAGACTTGATCCAAGAAGATGACAAGTGTCACTTGTGCTTTTTCGGTCCAACTTACTCCCTGCAAAATCAGAATCTGAATATCCAATTAAATGTATAGAAGAGTAAGAAGGATACCATACACCAACATTGGTTGTTCCTTTGAGATATTTGAGAATCCTCTTTGCAGCCTTGAGGTGAGATTCCTTTGGATTTGCTTGATACCTTGCACAAAGACATACGACAAACATGATATCTAGTCTATTTGCTGTGAGATAGAGTAAAGAACCAATTAAACCTCTATATTTTGTTTGATTTACCCCTTTTCCAGCAGCATCTGCACCCATATAACAACTTGAAGGCATAGGTGTGTTAGCTTCTTTGCAACTTTCCATCTCAAATTTCTTGAGGATTTCAATGCAATAATTTGATTAGCATAGGAAAATTCCATCCTTTCATTGCTTAACCTGCAGCCCAAGAAAGAATGAAAGCTCTCCCATCATGGACATTCCCAACTCACCTTGCATGGCAGCAACAAACTCCTCACATAAACTATCTTTCGTAGCACAAAAAATGATGTGATCAACATAGATTTGGACAAAAAAATTTCAAAATTTGCTTTCTTGATGAAAAGAGTTTTGTCAATCATCCCTCTTTCATAGCCATGAGATAAAAGGAAGTTACTAAGTCTCTCATACCACTGCCTTGGAGCTTGCTTAAGCCCATACAATGCCTTTTCCAACTTAAAACATGATTGCGATATTGATGATCCTCAAAGCCCGGTGGTTGCTTAACATACACTTCTTCATTGATAAAACCATTGAGAAAAGCACTTTTCACGTCCATTTGAAAGAGTTTGAATCCACTCATACAAGCAAAAGCCAGCAACATCCTTACAACTTATAATCTTGCAACAGGAGCAAAGGTTTAACCATAGTCAATTCCTTCTTCTTGATTGTAACCTTTGGCAACTAGCCTTGCCTTATTTCTAGTAATCACACCAGCCTAATCTAGCTTGTTTCTGAAGACCCATTTAGATCCAATGATGTTCATCTCAGCTATCTTGGGGACAAGAAACCACACATCATTCCTAGCAAACTGATTCAGCTCTTCATGCATTGCATCCACCCATTTTTCATCTTTAAGATCTTCTACAATTGACTTTGGTTCAACTTGAGAGACAAAAGCAGTGTGCCTGCAGAAGTTTTAGATAGAACTACGTGTAGAAACACCCTCCTTTATCTGCCCAATGATGTTCTCCACTGACAGATCTCTTGGAACTCTCCATTCTTTAGGCAACTCATCCTGCTGCAAAATTTCAACCCGTTGTTTCGATGAATCAATCAGTTGTTTTTCTGGACAACAATCCAGTTTCTGCATAATGATGTTCTGTTCATCCTCTTCAATGCTGATCTTTGAGGGTTTTAAGACTTTGTGATCAACTTCATTAAATACCACATGAACAGATTCTTCTACAATCATTAACCTCTTCTTGTAGACTTTATAAGCATGACTATTTGAGGAATATCCATTGAAAATGTCATTATCTGCTTTTTCATCAAACTTTCCTAGATTTTTTTTCCCATTATTCAGAACAAAAGAGCTGCATCCAAACACTCTTAGGTGGCTAATGTTTGGCTTCCTTCCATTTAAGAGTTCATAGGGTGTTTTCTTCAAAATTGGCCTTATTAGCACTCTATTCATCACATAGCAAGAGGTGCTAACAACATCAACCCAAAAATACTTGGATAGGGAGGATTCACTTAGCATGGTTCTTGCTAACTCCTCAAGAGATCTGTTCTTTCTCTCCACTACACCATTCTGTTGAGGAGTTCTTGGTGCAGAAAAATTGTGCAGATTGTGTTTTAGTCCAAGAGTTTGATTTGAAGATGACTTAATAACCTTTGTCACACACTTGGCTAATGCTAAGCAGGTTGTGTTTTAGTCTTTCCACATACAAGACATCATGAATTAACAATATACTCTTGTCTCCTATAGAGCCTCTTCCAAGAATCCTTCCTTTGTTGTTGTCTCCATATGTCACATGCCCTTCTTGTTTGAGGATGATGTTAACAAACTTAGATTTATCTCCAGTTATGTGTTTTGAACAGCCACAGTCCAGGTACCACAGTTGCATGTTTTCCATCAATTTTCCCTACAAAAGACAAGTTCCAGTGCAAATATTTGGTCCCCTTACAAATGTGGGTCCTTTTGATTTACATTCATCATTGGGAACTTCAAATTTTTTTGGAATCCATCTCATAATACCTTTAGGAACATAATATTTCCTAATTTTACAGAATCTAACTGGGTGGTCTCTCTTCATGCAGTAAAAGCATGTAACAACCGGTTGTTTCGATCTTTATCGGTTGTTTTTCTGGCACTTTTGAAAAAGAGTTTGAAAACTTGTTTTGTGGATTAAAACCCAATCCAGCTTTTCCAAAAACACAATTTTGAGATGCCAAGACACTCTCAAATTTGGATTTACCTTTTGAAATCTTATCCACAGTTTTTACAAGATAGTGAACCTTCTTTTCAAGAGATTCACAGTTTTCACAAACAAGAGAGTCACACTTGCAAGAAGAGTTTTTGTAAAGCATTTCAAGGTTTTCAAAATCTATTTTTGAATTTTCCAATTCTTCTTTCAGTGCTTTGACTCTGTTTTCAAGCCAGTTGTTCATTCCTTTCAAACGGTTGTTCAAGAGAGCCAATCGGTTCGCTTCTTCATGTGTTTCTTTAAACTCTTGAAGCAATTGACTATAGTTTTCGGGATTTAAGGAGGCACAAGAACTTACACTGGTTTCACTGTTTGAATCATCTTCCATTTTAGCCATCAAACAAAGATTGGCTTTTTCAACTTCACTTGAAGATATGCTTGATGAGTCATCATTGCAGACTTTTCTTGATTTTCCTTTCTTCTCTTCTTTGTTTGGTCTTTTAGCTTTAGTATATCCCTACTCACCACATTCAAGGTATGCATAATTCTTAGTTTTAACCTTGGTAGGGTTTTTGTTATCATACCTTTTGGATGAGTCTCTTTTGCTGATTCTTTTCTTCAAGAATTTTCTGAGTTTCTTAAACAACATGCTAAGCATTTTCTCTTCATTCTCATTTGTCCCTTTATGAATGACTTCTAAAGTGTCCCATGTTTCTTTAGCTGATTCACAATGCGAAATCCTAAAAAATTCATTGGAGTTTACAGCAAATGTTATGATATTCTTGGAAATGCAATCAAATTTGGCCTTTTCACTTTCTTCATTAGTCCATTAGGACCGAGGTTTTTTAGTAAAAGATCCAACCTTTTTAATTTTAGGGTTTAGGGTTTCCCATAACCGTCTTTTATTACATGTAGGAACTTTCTTTAGGTTTCATTATTGATCCTGCCGGCAACTCGAACGGGGAGGAATCGCTTCGTAGCACTCTCTGCCCTGTCTACGCGACTGCGTCTTCTGCAGAATCACCCTCAGAACCTTCTCTTGCTTCTCCAAACGTGACCTGCAAAACACACAGACGGCGCCTCTAGCGGCCGTTTGCACTCCGACGATCAAGTTAGTCCACAGAACCACCAAAGACTAGAAAACTAGTAGCATGTGTGAAAAACTCTGGCTCTCTGTTTTTCGTCCCCCACTTCTCTCCCTGATTCCTCCTTTTATCTCTCTGTCTCTGCTTCTGGGCATAACAGAATTCTGTTATGCTTTTCTGGCATGTGTCAGAAACCTGTTACGCTTTTCAGAGACAGTGTACCTGCAGAATCAGAGAGTGTGGGTGTCTGTGCGTGTCCGCGAGTCTCTGCGCTGGGCTGCGCCTGTCTGTACCCTTAATGGTGCGGAGTGCACTTTTGTCTGGACCGCACCCCTCTCAGATGGTGACATGTGGAGGCATGCAACTCACATCTAACCACACACGTGTCATTTACTGGAAGGGCTCTAGCGCTTCTCTTTGTGTGCCTAAGTTACGCCCTCGCGGAGTAGCTTAGGATATTTCTCTTATCTGGGTAAATCGCATACTCTTAGGAGAACGTCGGGTGTGGCTGATCTAGGCACACTCACCAAACGTTGCTCTCTGCGTAGGCGACTTACCCTTCACGATGCCACGCACGTAATGGGTTGAGGGAATCACCAATCACTGACTGGCTTACTAGTCCCCTCAGGCCACTCTCGTGCATGATTCCCTGAGGTGTGCTCATGCGAGATCCATGCGTAACGCTCTCGCTGGGAACCTCGGTCCCAGTTTAACTGCGTGTAACACGAGACCCCGATGACAATACACCCGATGACTGATCAGTGTTTATTCGTTTCTCGCGCTCTGCCTCCAGGCGCGAGTCTGGGAACTGGTCTACTGGTGGCCACTTGGCTACTGACCACCGATCACCATTCTGGGTGATCTATCCCCCGACCTCTCTGCCGCCTGATCTGTCGGTGGTAACTTGGTTACTGACCACCGATCGCCACTCTTGGCGATCGTCCCCCTGACCTCTCTGCCACTTGGTCCACGTGTCACCCTGCGAGTGGTGCACGTGGTTCTCTGTTGCTGACGTCATCGACTACCGATGACCGATCGGATCACAAGCCCCCCAGTCTCGAGTCGAGAACTCGTTCTCAGCGAAGAGACTAAGTGGTCGTGCCCTCAGTCCACGTGGCAAGTGGGGCCGCCTCACGTGCCACCTCACGTGCTGCGTCTTTAACGTTTGGACTTCTTCTCTTAATCTCGCGACACGTGGCCCCATCAACGGCCAGCGCTGTGCGTCGCTAGCGCTTCTCTTATTCAAATTGGTGCGCCCTTTCACTGTTCCTCCATCTTCTTCATTCGACTCCCAGACTCTCTGCGAACTTCTCCTCTGCGCACCCATCTTTCTTCAAATTTTCTGCTTCCCAAACTCTTGCGATCATCCAAAGGTATGGTTTTTCTCCTCCCTGGCCCCTTTTTGGTCATCTTTACCGATTGCATTTATCATTCTGGTTATCATGCATTCATCTTCTCTATTTCCCTCTCTCGAACCCGCGCTAGGGTTTTTCATGCCCTCGCTCTGGCTTCTGCTTCTTCTTCTTTCTCTTTTCACCTGGGCATCTCCTTCTCCTTTCCCCTCTCTGTTTTCACCGAAACATTCATCATTCCCTCTTCTTCCATTCATTCTGACCTTTTTCGTTTTTTCTCCATTTGCAGCTATCTCACGATGGCTCGCTTGAAACAAACTGCGCGCATCATTGCGCCATCCTCTGGCGCACAGCCTTCCGCGAGTGCGCCAGCTCCACCACCGCCTGTGGCTACCTCCTACCACGACAATGCCAGAGTCTACGAATGGGCTCCCTTGGCATTGCTCGCTGAAACCTCCACCCTGCTGCCCAAGGGTCATCTCACGTCTCTGCTAAGTCGCAACCCCGATGAGCCTTCCTGCTCCATCGATAGGGAGAATGACTTCAACATCCAAATTCGCATTCCTCCCCGAGGAATGCCTATCTGCGCGGATGACAGGGCCACCAATGGGGTGCCCTTCGTCTTCATCTACTCCGCTATTTTCAAGAGGTTGAAGTTGCGCCTCCCTTTCACTTTCTTCGAAAAGGAGCTGATGATGGAGTTAAACGTCGCGCCCTGCCAACTCCATCCAAATGCCTGGGCCTTCATCCGGGCGTTTCAGATCCTCTGCAGCTATTTCGGGCACAACGCCTCCGTGGACGTGTTCCTCTACTTCTTCGAAGCGAAGAACCCTGGGGACAGGTCCTGGGTCAGCCTGAACGGGGTTGCTGGACGGGTGCTACTGGGCCTGTACCAGCAATCCTTCAAAGATTGGAAGGGCAGATTCTACATGATATCTGCTACCCCACAAAGTCCAAATCTGCTCGAGGGGTACCCCCTCTACTGGGTTCCTGGAGTCGAATTCAAGAAATCCAGGGGCCTCGAAGCTATGGCTCCCTATGAGCGCGAGCTGTGCGGGCTGCTCCTGGGGGCCAAGTACAATTCTGCTCGTCTCATCAAAGACGAGTTCGATGTGGTGGCCTTAAAAAAGTACATAGGTAGCTCTTCATTCTCCTCTTAGGATACCTGCACCTTTCCATGCATGCTTTTATGTGTTTTTTAACTTACTTGCATACCTTGGTCAACTAACCCCTCCTTTTCTCGTCTATGCAGACTCAATGACGGGGAAAGACAGGAAGCTGGCCCTGCTGGAGCTTGCCAAACGTAGGGGAGCCAAGGGCACTGGCTCCTCTTCTTCTACAACTGAGCCCATTGCAGCCCCTCCACTCTCGGTCGCGCCAGCTGAAGGCCCCGAGCAAGGGAAGAAAAGGAAAAGGCTGGTGAAGGCTTCCACCTCAACTGCTGTTGCTGCTGCTGCTTCAACTGAAGAGGAGAGCTCAGGCTCTCCTCTTGTACACCGCCAGAGGAAGAGAGCAGCAGTTGAGGGGGGCTCATCTCTCCAGCCTGGAGAGATTGAGGTGGTGGAAGTAGAGGAAGGGTCTTCCCCTCCTCCCTGCGCTCAAACTGCCTCAGAGCCCATCAACCTTCCTTCTCCAGGCCAGCAGTTGCCTCCAACTACCAAACTGCCATCTTCCCCCCCAGCAGGCCAATCACCTGGTCCATCCGCTCATCCTGCTGGGGGTGCTTCTGCCCAAACTGGGGGTGCACCACCACCACTGCTGCCAATCCCTACCGCCACTGCTGAATGCGGTGGGTCTAGCTCGCGCCCAAGCGCTTCTGGGGCCACCCACGAGAATTTCAGCAGGGTCATCACCCTAGTTCGACAGCTCATAAGTAACCGGGAGCTCGTCGAGTGGAATGGCGATGAGGTTGACATGCACCTGGCAAGGCAGGTGGTGCTCTCTCTGGAATTCTCCACCCAGCATCGCAAACAAATAGCCCTGGAGAAGAGGGTGAAGGAGCTTGAGCACGACAAGGAGTCACTGCGAAGTGACTTCGAAGCTGCTCAAGGGTCCGTTGAACTGATGCGAGGCATGGTGGAGAAGGCTAGGAGAGAATACCTAGCGCAGGTCCAAGAGACCATCAAGACGGAGATCTTGATGGGGCAGATGGTGAGCTCTTTGGACTGCGAGGTGGTGGAGCTTAGGGCCGAGACTTCCTCCCTGCGCCAACAGAACACTCAGCTATTGGGGGAGCTCGAGTCCACCAAAGAAGCAGCTGCTGCTGGGGAGAAGAGACTCGAGGAGGTGGTAGGCAAACTGTCTGAAGTTGCCTCCTCCCTTGCTGCCGTCACCACTGAGAGAGATGCTGCGGAGGCTTCAAAGCAAGAACTGGAGGTGGAGAAGGCTGATTTGATGAACGTGGGTGCTGATGCCCTTACAGATGGATTCGAGCTAGCACTCGAGCAAATCAGATGCGTTCTCCCAGACCTGGACCTTTCGCAGTTCAGCATCTACCATGAAGTGGTGGATGGAAAGCTCATCCCTCCTGCCCCTTAAACCTTTCTCTTCTCTGTAAATTTAACTTCTGCACAATTTTTCTTTGTACTTTAAAATTGTATAAGACTTGGCTATGAATGTAATATCTCAATGCTTCTTTTCTTGCATCAGTTTCTTCCCTTGTATTTTCTTTGAACTTCACTTATCTTTATGTGCGCGACTAACTGTTAGCTAGCTTAGGTTCAGCGCGATCTTGGGCTTTACCTTTCCTTTCGCACACGACTAAGTGTTAACCAGCTTAGGCTTAGCGCGATCTGCTTCTCTTATTCTTTCGCTTCTACTTGATCACGACTGGCTATTCTCTCAACTTGGTGTTTAACAGTCCACGTGCGCTGCTTTGCACCACTAGCCAATTACTGACGACTCATCAGTGATCGTTCTTTAGTCTTTACTTAGCTTTCTCTGTCGCTCTAGCGCTAAGTGCATAGAGGACTTTGACACCGATCGCTCAAAGTGATGTCTCGTCTTGGGGAAAGAAAAGTGTTTCTCGCTAACCCCTCTTACTTTCCCCAAGGTCATCTCCCTTTGGCGGGTTGAGTCGCTCATTCCCTGCCTCACTCCTGGGGTGAGAAGGGTTTCGGACTAAGAGTCTTACTGGGCCAATATTGGTGTATGCCAAGTGGGTAAGGACGTTTTGTCAAAACCTTTCCTTTCCCTTCCTTGGTCTTACTAGCACCCCTGACTTTTCAAACCTTTAACTGCTTGCGCTCACGCCTGGGGTGAGGAAGACTTAGATCGGTGCCAGTACTTGCGCCTAGGGCAAGTAGGGCCCAACCAATCACCTGCACTTGCACCTGGGGCAAAGAGGATTTTAACTTTAATACTTGAGCACACTTGATATGCTGGAAATTTTTCTTTAATTGAGTGGCCTCGTTAAAAACCCTCCTTAGGGAAAAGAGTGCCCCCTTGTCTGTTCAACTGTTTCCACCACATACAAAGCATGTATCTTTTAGCGCGAGAACGCCATTACTGTACAACTTTAACTGAAATAAAATTTTAAATGGGTGGCGTTCCACGTTCTGGGGATTGCTCCTCCCTCCAAAGTCTCTAGGCGATAGGCTCCGTTCTCCAATGTCTCCACCACTCTGTACGGGCCTGTCCACTTTGGGGATAACTTGTTCTGCATGTCATTCTGATGCGCCTTTCTCATCACCAGATCACCTTCCTGGAAGCGCCTGGGCCTCACTTTAGAGTTGTGCCTCCGCTCTACTATTCTCTTCACAGCTTCAGCACTGACTCTGGCCTCTTCTCGCACTTCGTCTAGCAGATCCAGATTCACCTTACGCTCTTCATTGGACTCTTCAGCAACGAAGTTCAAGAATCTGGGGGAGCTCTCCTGTATCTCCACAGGAATCATGGCGTCTGTCCCATAGACAAGGCTGAAGGGTGTCTCATGGGTGCTGGACTGTAGGGTGGTGTGATAAGACCATACAATTCTGGGGACCTCCTCTGCCCAGCCTCCTTTGGCCTTGTCAAGTCTTCGCTTCAGCCCCCTGAGCAGCACTCGGTTTGCTGACTCCACCAGAGAAGCCTCCCGCGATCGTCTGCACTTCCCCATGCACAGGGACTTCATGCTGTTGTTCTTCGATCTGGGATCCTGACGCGCGATCACCCTGCGGCTCACGTAGGTAATCTGCCAGGAAACCAGACTTCACCAACTCTGCCAGTTGGTGTCCCAGCGCCAAACAGGAATGAAGTGTATGGCCAAAGGCCTGATGAAACTCACACCATTCATTCTTCTTCCTTCCAAGTACCTTATCTGTCTTCTCTGGTACTCGTAGTCTTGCTGCTACAGCAGGAAGGGCGATGAGATCCGCCAATCCTACCATGAAGTTGTATCTCGGGGGTGCGTTATTCTCCCTTGCACGCCCCCTGCTCTGGTCTTTGCCTGGTGCATAGGGACGAGGTTTTTCCCGCACCTTCTTCCCCTCCTTGGCCTCATGCACCCTTGCTTGCTGTGGCTTTCCTTGCCCTCCACGCGGTCTGGGTGGTGCAGCACTTCCCCTCTTCTCAGAAACCTCTGTTTCTGCCACTATGTGCGCCACCGCACGTCGTCGAATCTCTGCAAAGGTGCTGGGATGGCTCCTGATGAGAGACTCGCTGAAAGGGCCAGGCAGCACTCCCTTCTTAAACGCGTGCACCAGCATATCTTCATCTTTGCTGGGCAGCCTAACCACTTGTGCCCCAAAGCGGTTGAGGTAGTCCTTCAGCGACTCCCCCTGGTATTGGCGCACGTCGAACAGATCGTAGGACACCACTGCAGGTGCCTTGTTGACGATGTATTGTTCAGTGAAGAGCTTCGAGAACTGAGAGAAAGACGTGATATGTCCTTCTGGCAGGCTCACGAACCACTCCATGGCGATTCCGCTGAGCGTACTCATAAACATTTTGCAGTAGACAGCGTCCGAACCCCCAGACAACATCATCTGGGTGTGGAACGCCGTCAGATGTGCCTCCGGGTCTTCTACCCCCTTGAACGATGCTTTCACCCCCACCAGGTTGGGAGGCACCATGGTTCCCATGATCTCAGGGGAGAATGGCATGGGGAACGCTCTTGGAGGTGAGGGCTGCCTAGACACCCTTTCGTCAACCATGTGTTCCCTCTGCGCCTGCAGCGTCCTTCTCAACTCCTCGTTGACGCGATTCAGCTCGTCGTTCCTGCTTTGCGACGCAGCTAGCTCCATCTGCATCCTCTCTTGTTCAACCTTTGCACCTGTCTGTACCCTTAATGGTACGGAGTGCACTTTTGTCTGGACCGCACCCCTCTCAGATGGTGACACGTGGAGGCATGCAACTCACATCTAACCACACACGTGTCATTTACTGGAAGGGCTCTAGCGCTTCTCTTTGTGTGCCTAAGTTACGCCCTCGCGGAGTAGCTTAGGATATTTCTCTTATCTGGGTAAATCGCATACTCTTAGGAGAACGTCGGGTGTGGCTGGTCTAGGCACACTCACCAAACGTTGCTCTCTGCGTAGGCGACTTACCCTTCACGATGCCACGCACGTAATGGGTTGAGGGAATCACCAATCACTGACTGGCTTACTAGTCCCCTCAGGCCACTCTCGTGCATGATTCCCTGAGGTGTGCTCATGCGAGATCCATGCGTAACGCTCTCGCTGGGAACCTCGATCCCAGTTTAACTGCGTGTAACACGAGACCCCGATGACAATACACCCGATGACTGATCAGTGTTTATTCGCTTCTCGCGCTCTGCCTCCAGGCGCGAGTCTGGGAACTGGTCTACTGGTGGCCACTTGGCTACTGACCACCGATCACCATTCTGGGTGATCTATCCCCCGACCTCTCTGCCGCCTGATCTGTCGGTGGTAACTTGGTTACTGACCACCGATCGCCACTCTTGGCGATCGTCCCCCTGACCTCTCTGCCACCTGGTCCACGTGTCACCCTGCGAGTGGTCCACGTGGTTCTCTGTTGCTGACGTCATCGACTACCGATGACCGATCGGATCAATTATTTTTAGGTTTCATTATTTTTAGGTGATCATTAATCAATGACATGGTTGATTTTCTGACACTATCATTTTTCTTTAATGCATTTTTATTCTATCATACGTCAATGTTACAATTTTCATAACCATCTTTTATTATATGTAGAAACTTTATTTAGGTTTCATTATTCTTAGGTGTTCATTAATCAATATTTTGGCTAATTTTCTCACATTGTCACTTTTCTTAATGAATTTTTGTTCCATCATAACATGTTTTAGCCATTACTTTAATAAAGTTTTGTTTTTTTCTCACTTGCTAAAATTGGCCGTGAAGATGACAAGAATTTAGGGGTTAGGGTTAGTAAAAGAACAAGTTTCTAAATTATGCACAACCAGATTACATTCGAACTGGCCCAAAGTTTTCTAGAAAAGGTGGTGGAGATATTATAAAGTGGGGTGACGAATAGCAAAACTGTTGGGTTAGGCAAAGTAACACAAGCTTTTAAGGGTTGGTAGTGCGAATATAAACTCATAGGTGGTAAATAGTATCTGTAGGGATAGTCGAATGGAAGAAGCACGACAAATTTCTACCTTTTACAAAATAATAATTATAAAGGTCAAAGATGATTTTTGAAAAATGTTGAGTTTGTGTCAATGAGAGATTGAATTTTAAAAAGTGTACCCAACAAAGAGTATCCTTATCTTATATATTTCCGTTTATAGCAAAAAAATAATCATGTGATTCTTAGTATACAAATAATTTTGTGTGAAGAAGTTTCATATTTATTATAATTTTTATTTTATTTTTATATTAAATTAGATGACGCAGCGTCATACAAGTTTCTAAAATTTATTTAGGCATGATGCCAAAATGGGTGCACGGAAAGGGTAGGAAATGAAAGTTATTGGTGTATAAATAAAATGGGCAATTGCTTCCTGCACCATATCACTGCACCCAATCATAGGAGAAAAAACGAAAATACCCTTAAAAAATGGGGTACATATAAAATTACATTCCGAACCTCCTTTTCCGGAACACAATAATCTTTTCTGGATAATTTTTTTCCAGAAAGTATTATTTTCAATTCCAGATTCTTTTATCCGAAATGGAATTTTGATTTTTTTTTCTGGATTTTTATATCCGGAACACAAAAATCTCTTCCGGATCTATTTTTCCAGAATGCATTATTTTCAATTCCAGAATAAAAGGTATTTTTGGAATTTTTAAATTATGTTGGGTGGAAGTTCAAAAGTGTTGGTGCAGGGAGCATTTGCCATAAAATCGGAGGATACAAATAGAAAATGTTGGCCCAATCGAAAGACCCAAATTTTCTAGAAAAGGTGGTGAATATAGTATAAACCGGGTGAGAAATGACAGAACAGTTAGGCTAGGCGAAGGAGCCCAAACTTTTAGGGATGGTAGTGCGGATATAAATCTATGGATGTAAATAGTAACTATTAGGCTATTGGTTTTCATATTGAAACAAGGGTGGGAAATAACATAACTTTTGGCTGAATGTGCCCATACCTTTTGTCTAATTTGGTGTGTATATAAAATCGTTTATAATTCAAACTAAATAATAAATACATTTTTTATTGATTTTTTATTTTTTTAATTTATATTTCTTGTTATTTTTTAATATTTTCATTTTTTTTCAAATTAATTCTACCATATTCCATTATCCCGAACTTTAATGCATGAGTGTTCTGTTTTATTATGAGTGACAATTAAAAAATTAACACCATAATTTGTTGACCATTTTGTATGTGTTGGCATTATTCCACACAATTTCTTATCTTTTCTGGCACAATATAGAACTATGTTTTGTAAGCCAAAGAAAAACATTTTTTTTATTCCATTTTCTTACAACTAAATACACACATGCACTACCATGTCAAGAGCTACTCTTGTCTAAATTTGAAGGGAATAAATTTCCATAACATAATTAAGTGTGATTTACAGGACAATTAATTAGAATAAATAACTAACTAGTAAAAAATTATTTTTATATTAAATAATATTATTATCTTTATCTTTATTTTTTTTAATTAATATAATTATTATATAATTTATTTATTTATTATTAAAAAAAATTATTGTTATTTATTTATATTTATAGTTTATTATATATATATATAATATGATTAACTATGTTATTTTATAATTATTATTTTTTATAATTTTTATTATATTTTTATATTTAAATTATAATTATTCTATTTTAAATAAAAATAAAAATATTTTGAATTTTAAATAAAAAAAATAACAAGTAAATTACAAATAATTAATTACATTTTTATATGTTTATTATAAAGAAACAGGTACCGAAAAGAAAAAACATTGATTCTCTTGTTATGCGATTATTTTTTTTAATATAATAATAATTATTATTCTCGGATCAATTATTGTTTTTATGTTTAGTAATAATTTTATTCCTAGTATTTGTTCTAGTTTTAATTTTTAAATTTTAAAAGAACTATAAATTTATAGTTTCAATCTTTAAAATATCCTAATTTAATTAAATTCAATTTTATTTTAAATTTATTGTTACTATAAAATATTTTAAATAATAAATAAATTTGAAAATATATAAATATTATACTTATTTACGGAATGCGTTAACTTTTTTTAGTGACAAAAATACAACGTAGACAAGCCATAATGTACAATAAATTTATAATAATAATAATATTTTTATACAACACATAATACTTTGAATTATTGTCTTTCTTTCTTATTTTAATTTTAGTATTCTCCCTAATGTTTCTTTTCATCTTTCCAATTTAGAAAGTGAGAAAAAGAAACAAAAAATTTATTAAAGTGGTGACTTTGCTTTTAGTTGGGAACTCTTAGGTACTAAATATTTACATACAAAACCCTAACCAATTAGTATAAAAGTCTAGTGCGATTGAGAATCATTTTCATAGTAACCAAAAACAAATAAAGAGTCAAGAAGCACTATTCTTCTCTGCCTCAGGTTCAGTCCTTTCTTTTCAATCACATAGACTTGTTCGATTTGCTCACAGTTCTAACGTCATCACTTTGTCTTACTTATGGGAAACTGTTTTCGAAAGCCAGATGATAGTAACAAAACTGAGTACAAGATTCCTACCATCAATAAGCTTCTCCAAGATACACATACATATGATCATGATCGAATATATACAATTGTGTGGGTTTGTGTGTATCCCTCGCATAAAATAAAATATGCAAGTTATATAGTTTTTGTTTTCAGTATCATATGTGTGAAATATAGGATTATTAGGGTGGATTGGTGTTGAAACTCACGTTGGAAATGAAAACATTAAGTGATTTAATGCATGGAGATAAAAAAAAGAACAACTATAAATTACACATTGGATGAGTTAAAAAGTACGATAAGAAACTTCATACCAGACACCGTCCTAGGTGAAGGTAGTTTTGGTCGTATTTTCAAAGAGTGGATTGATGAGAACACGTTCAAACCCTCTAGAGTTGGAGTTGGAATTTCCGTTGCGGTGAACAAATCTAAGCCTAATAGCCTTCAGGGTCTACAAGAATAGAATGTATGTTCCTTTCTGATTCCTCAAAATTCCTATCATAATGATTTCATTTCATTACCTTATGATTCCTCAAAATTCCTATGATATGTTAGAAAAGATGGCTTTAAACTAGAGGGGGGGAGGGGGGGGAGGGGGGGGGGGATTGTTTAAAGGGGTTTTTGCAAACTTTTCAAAGCTAGAATGAACTTATTTCAGAAACCAATTGATTCAGCAATTTAGTTAGCCAAAACAGCAAGCAAAACAGTGATATCAGGAAAAACAATCGGTTGTTTAAACCAGCAAACAACAAACAAACTGAAATTAAAGAGTTAGGGATAGAAAGATTGTACACAGATGTTTATAATGGTTCACTCCAACTAGAGCTACATCCAGTCTTCTCAAAAACTCTGAGGATATCCACTAAGCAATCACCACTTGATCACTTACACCACAACCAAGAGAATGACCTTGAACACCTCAAGAAACACACTCTCCTTGGCCAACACTAAGATTGCTGATCTTGAACACCTCAAGAACACACAACCAATCTCAGCAACACACACAAACGAATTGTTCAGCAGTTTACAAAGATTACACTTGTTACAGATGGAAATCTGAAATCAATACAAGTAGAATCCCTATTCAGTACCTTGATCAATCTCTCAACTCTTTAGCAATCTCAGAATACTTTGAAAAAACTCTTCCTCTTAAAACTTTGTTTCAAGATTCTTAATATATCAAAACTGTTTTTCAGAATATATCGAAGAATATAGTTTGTTATCAAATCTTAACAAACTCTTAATTGCATTTAAAATAGATTGGTCAAAGCATTTAATGACTGGAGCGTATTCAGTTAAAACATTTAAAGCTCAGTCAAAGAAAACAGTTTTTCTGTTACGGTTTTAAAACAAACAATCGATTGTTTCCTCGAATCAATCGGTTGTTTTGTTACTTAACAAAAACACCATTCAAAAAACAGTTTTCAAACTTTCTCAAAACACCTAAGTGTAAACAATCGGTTGTTTCGACAAAACAATCGGTTGTTTCAACTTAGTTTGAAAATCATTTTGCTTTGTTAAAATTGAGATGCTAATTGCTTTGAGATTTAATCTAAGTGTTGATTACAACATTGAACTACCCCAGAACAAGACTAAAGCCAGCACAACAGCAACAAGCAAAGCAGAGGCTTCATCATCCTTCAAAGGATTTGGATTCTTCAAAACATTAAACTCCACTTGGTTCAACAATCTCCCGCTATTTGATGAAGACAAATCCCTGATGCTTGTGTTGTTCTTTGATTAAATCTGAGGCAATTCCTGCAATAGAACTTTGAGCAATACATTGAACTTATGATATTTTGTTAGCATACAGATAAACAATTAAATCTTAAAACATTCAATATCAGAACCAAATAACATCACTCAAAATGTTTTTAACAATATGAAAAACAGAAACTTAAAACAAATTGAAAACACAGCATATATCTCCCCCTATTTGTCTTCACAAATAGACAAAGATAAGAGATAAAATAAGACATTGTTCATATTACATCAGAATAAACCAGCAACAGCAGAAGGAAAGAAATTTTAAAAACCAGAAACGAGAACAGCCAAAAACAATCGATTGTTTCTGTGGCCAATCGGTTGTTTTTCTCTCAGTCTTCTTCATCAGCAAACTATAGATCAAAGATTTGATTCTGGACAGCTTCAATCTGTTCGTCCAGTGTCATAAACCTTGTATCCATGTTGTCAAACCTTGTGTCTATTCTCTGAAAGTTACTAACACACAGATCATGAAGGCTCCTTTGATTTTCAGCAAAGGTATCTAGCCTATTCACCATGAGTCTTTCAAAAGGAGACATGGTTTGCATTCTTTCTCCTTGATGTTCAGCATCAGCACTAGGCCCTGCATCTTGAAAATCTCTAGCTAGATCTTCATCCATGTCAGCAGGTTCATCTTGTTCAAGATGAGCAACACCACTTGATGAGGCACCATGATCACCATCCTTACTTAACCATTTTCCACCTATTTTTGTGAAGCCCATCTTGCTGAGTGATCCATTGTTCAACTCTTGAGTTGACTTGACCAGCTCAGAAGTTTCATCTTCAAGATTAACTTCAAAATAGAGTAGAAACTTAGATATTAAAACAGCATAGGGATAATGGTAATCGGCTAACCTCATAGCTTTTTGCATATGTTCCTTGATTATGTGAATCCAATTGATCTTCACTTTCTTGGTGATGCAGAAGATATAAACCAGATCTTCTTCAGTCAACACAGAGTGGTTGCTCCCCCTAGGAGTTAGGATCCAAGTTACAATTAGAGCAAGCAATCTCTCATCAAGCTTCAAGCCTCCAACCGAGCAAGTGCTAACTTGAGATTGATTGTTCTTCAAGCAACTTTTGTAGAACTGAATCTTGTTGAAATCTTCTACCACACCAAGGTTTCCTTTGTTGATTCTTAATCCAGAAAACGTAAGCCCAGCTACTACAGTCCAAACCTCATGGGTTATCTCCATCTCCACGCCTTTCACATGAGAGACTAAGTTGTTTCCCTCAAACTTCAAGTTGGTGTAGAAGACCCTCACCAAATCTCAATATATGTTTCCTTTGAGCTCCAGAAACTTTCTGAGTGACTGGTCTTTGAGAAGCTTCCTCACATTGTCAAGTTTTTGACTTTTCAGCCAATTAAAGCACACAACCTTGGGGTTGTTTATCTTCTTGACACTTGTTTCATATCTATACTTCTCAATGAGATCAGTGTCACCAGAAAACCAACTTTCAAGTCTTCCTCTAGACCTCACAGCTCTGGTTTTGACTCTTTTAGCAGTGGGAGGAGTTGATTCCATGACAGCAGAGACGAAAACAGAGGAGAGCACAAAACCCAGATTTTTCAAGAGATAGAGCAAGAGATGTTGCAATTGGTTGTTCTTGATGAAAGAAATCTGCACCTCATTTTATAGCAGTATGAGAATCAAATTGAATTTAATTTCATTCAATGGGTACCTGATTTTCAGAGAGAGGACTTGACTCTGTTCTGCACTGAAAATGTCAGAAAAAGCTGAAAATCACATGGTCTTCACATGTGATCTTTGACTAGTCATTAAGGCTCTTGAATTTCCAAGATTTTGGAATATATTCCTTTATGACTGTTGTTAATCCTTTCTGAACGTGATCAACTTTCAACACAAATCCTTTGACCAAGATTCTCCCTTTGAAGAATATCTGCAACGGCTAGAAATTCAAAAAATCAGTTAAATCAATTTCTGTACAGTGCTGTCAGACTCAAAACAATCGGTTGTTTCAAAGAAACTATCGGTTGTTTTTCTGCAGCCGTTAAAAACTTGATTTTGTAATTTTTTTTAACCATAAACAGAAACAGATTAAGGCACATTACATTGATTGAAATACAATTAATCATAAGAAAGAACTTTGAAACTGAAATAGAGAACAAATAAAAGGAAGGTTTTATCCTTGTGTTGTTTCTTCAATGAGTCAATTGCTTGTTGATCAAGAAAGCTTCTTTTCACTGTTTTGACCTTTTGCATATCATTGATTCAGCTTCAATGACTGCCTTTTTCTTCAACAGTTTGATCAGATGGCTCTATTCTTCCTTTTCTCTTCATTTTTCCTGCATAATCAAATACAAGTAGCAAGATTTGGTCCCCTTATAAATTTGGGTCCATTTGGCTTTTCTTTGCTGTTAGAAACATCACATCCCTTAGGAATCCATTTCATAAAACCTTTAGGAACATAATATTTTCTAATTTTTCAGAATCTAACAGAGTGGCCTTTCTTCATGCAGTAAAAGCATGTAACAACCGGTTGTTTCGTCTTAACAATCGGTTGTTTTTCTGATTTTCTCAAAAAACTTTTTGAAAACCTATCTTGCTTGTTCTGTGGATTGAAGCCTAAACTAGCCTTTCCAAAAACACATCTTTGAGATGCTAGGACATTCTCAAAGTTTGACTTTCCTTTTGAAAGCTTGTCCACAGTTTCAACAAGATAGTGAACCTTTTTCTCAAGATTTTCACAATTTGTGCAATTGAGAGTATCACACTTGCAAGAGGCATTTTTCACATGATTTTCCAAATTTTCAAAATCACCTTTTGCTTTTCTCAGTTCCTCTTCAAGTGATCTAACTTTCTTTTCAAGACCATTGTTAAGATCTTTCAATCGGTTGTTTGAAAGAGCCAATCTATTAGCTTCATCATGTGTTTCTTGAAAAGCTTCAAGCAATTCACTATAGTTTTGTTCATTTAAGGAAGCACATGAACTTACCTCACTTGAACTGCATGAATCATCATCATCCTCAGCAACTAAGCATATGTTGGCTTTTTCATCTTCACTTGATGAAGAACTTGATGATGACACTTCATTTTCATCCCAAGCTATATAGGCCCTTTTTGTTTTGCCTTTCTTCTCCTTGTAGCTTGTCTTTTTCTCTTTGCTCTTGTTGGGACAATCAGCCTTTATGTGACCTTGCTCACCACAACCAAAACAAGTATAGTTATTTGAATTAAATTCATTGGGTTTCTTGTTTCCATACCTATCCTTGTTGTTGTCTTTGTTGCGGCTTCTCTTGAGGAATTTGCTGAGTTTTCTTGACAGCAAACTTAGATTTTCCTCATCACTATCATCACTTGAATCTTGCTTTCCCTTATGCTTGGATGCTTTCAAGGCTATGCTCCTTGTGTGCTTATCCTCATTCTCTTGAACATTGAGTCTATTCATTTCTAGCTCATGTTCCCTAAGCTTTCCAAACAAAGAAGCAACACTTAATGATGTTAGATCTTTAGATTCGGAAATAGCAGTTACCTTTGGTGGCCATGCTCTATCAAGACACTTTAAGATCTTGATGTTCAGCTCTTCTTTATCAAACGTCTTGTCAAGGCTCATAAGATGATTGATGATGTGTGTAAACCTTTTCTGCACTTCACCTATGGTTTCACCTTTCAGCATTCTAAACATCTCATATTCTTGGATGAGAGCATGCTTTCTAGCTCTTTTCACCTCATTTGTTCCTTCATGAGTGACTTCGAAAGCATCCCACATCTCTTTTGATGATTTACATTGTGAGACCCTGAAAAACTCATCAGAATTTAAAGCAGAGGTTATAATATTTTTGGCAATGCAATCGAATTTGGCCTTTCTACTTTCTGCATCAGTCCATTGAGACCATGGCTTCTCAATGACAGAACCATCTTTTTCAAATGTTGGAATAAAAGGACCATTTTCAATTGCATCCCAAATTCCTTTGTCAAGAGATTCCATAAATATTTTCATTCTAACTTTCCAAAACTGGTAATTCAAACCACAAAACAAGGGTGGTCTGTTTATTGAGGCACCTTCCCCAAACGGTAGTCTATCAGCCATTTTGAAAGATTTTAGGATCAACTTGAACTTGAATGACTTACAAGAACCAAGCTCTTGATGCCAATTGTTAGAAAAGATGGCTTTAAACTAGAGGGGGGGGGGTGAATTGTTTAAAAGGGGTTTTCGCAAACTTTTCAAAGCTAGAATGAACTTATTTCAGAAACCAATTGATTCAGCAATTTAGTTAGCCAAAACAGCTAGCAAAACAGTGATATCAGGAAAAACAATCGGTTGTTTAAACCAGCAAACAACAAACAAACTGAAATTAAAGAGTTAGGGATAGAAAGATTGTACACAGATGTTTATACTGGTTCACTCCAACTAGAGCTACATCCAGTCTTCTCAGAAACCCTGAGGATATCCACTAAGCAATCACCACTTGATCACTTACACCACAACCAAGAGAATGACCTTGAACACCTCAAGAAACACACTCTCCTTGGCCAACACTAAGATTGCTGATCTTGAACACCTCAAGAACACACAACCAATCTCAGCAACACACACAAACGAATTGTTCAGCAGTTTACAAAGATTACACTTGTTATAGATGGAAATCTGAAATCAATACAAGTAGAATCCCTATTCAGCACCTTGATCAATCTCTCAACTCTTTAGCAATCTCAGAATACTTTGAAAAAACTCTTCTTCTTAAAACTTTGTTTCAAGATTCTTAATATATCAAAACTGTTTTTCAGAATATATCTAAGAATATAGTTTGTTATCAAATCTTAACAAACTCTTAATTGCATTTAAAATAGATTGGTCAAAGCATTTAATGACTGGAGCGTATTCAGTTAAAGCATTTAAAGCTCAGTCAAAGAAAACAGTTTTTCTGTTATGGTTTCAAAACAAACAATCGATTGTTTCCTCGAATCAATCGGTTGTTTTGTTACTTAACAAAAACACCATTCAAAAAACAGTTTTCAAACTTTCTCAAAACACCTAAGTGTAAACAATCGGTTGTTTCGACAAAACAATCGGTTGTTTCAACTTAGTTTGAAAATCATTTTGCTTTGTTAAAATTGAGATGCTAATTGCTTTGAGATTTAATCTAAGTGTTGATTACAACATTGAACTACTCCAAAACAAGACTAAAGCCAGCACAGCAGCAACAAGCAAAGCAGAGGCTTCATCATCCTTCAAAGGATTTGGATTCTTCAAAACATTGAACTCCACTTGGTTCAATATGATAGTGATTTCATTTCATTACCTTCAAAAGTACTTATAAACACTTATAAAAAAAACAATTACATATATATATATATATATTGTTTTAATGAACGTTGATTTCAATAGTGATATTTATAATATTTGGATGTAGAGTGAAGTGGAATATTTGGGGAAACCTTCTCATCCAAACCTAGTTAAACTAATTGGCTACTGCTGGGAGGATAATAAATTCCTGCTGGTATACGAATACATGCAAAAGTAAGAAATAACTCTAAAATATAAACTGTTTGTTTAAATTACTTACCGATTATGATGTTGTTGCAATGTTGCACTTGCAGGAGGTCTAAATCCACTTTCATGGGATAATTTATTTTTTAATCCTTTTTAGTTCTTGCAAATTTACACTGTCTGCACTAAAACAAATTAAAACTTTAGAGATTAAAACAAGTTTTTTTTAACGTAAAAACTGTGAGGATGTAAAAAACAATTGACTAATAAATCATCTTATATTATAAATGTCAGATATTACTTTTGGTGATACTTGGTTTGGTCACTCTCATAAATCCAAAGCTTTTTTTTTCTTTCACAAGCTCGTAATACCCACAAAACACTCCTCCTGCCAGGTTTAATAGTGTATTTATCACAATTTTTTTGTGCAAAATCTTTAGAACAATAATTTTTAAATAAATAAAATATTAATTTGCATAAAAAAATTATGATTAAATCACAATATAGTTTTATTTTACACTATTTTTCGAGTCTCATGAAATTTTAACCATACTAGGCACCTGTTAGTAGTAACATTACACGGTCTGTTTTTATCTTATAGTTAATTACTAATTAACCGAATTTTGTTTAACATTTCCATACATTGTTGAAACTTTTTAAAAAAATCGAGTGTTTCGATTATTGTGAAGTTTAAAATTACATAACTAAACATTAGTGTAACTTATTCAAATTTAATTAAATATTACGAAAATGTTTAAATTTGTTGATAATACTTGAAAATATTTTGATTATTTTAATTTCATAAATAATAAATTCATCTTTCATAATTTAGGTTTAAAATCAGATTGAAAATCAGATTGAAGGGTTTGAAAATTGGAGATAAGATTTTTGCTTTGTTATCTCTCTTTCTAAGGATTTTGTAAGGTCCCATTATAACTGGATGAAAGAAAAAATCTTAACTGAAGAAGATAACGCCAATGTAAAGAATTATAATATGAAGTTTTCTTGTTGTGATTTTAAGAAAACTTAATTTCAAGATTATTTATTGAGGTGAGTTCAACTGCTTTGTGTTTTCTCACAGAAATTTCCTTACTACATTCAAATTAAGCGTTCTCACATATCTTTTGGTAAACATTTTCACAAGTCTTTTGTCCGTTCTCACTGCCAGCCATGAAACTTTTGATAAAAATTAATAGAGTCATGCAACAATTGTTTTATGTATGTAATTCAAACTTATGCATCGATTTAGAATATATAGTCTTTTTCATATTTTACTTTCATCAGGTTGGTACAATATTAAATTTGTTTGTTTGTTATTTTAGTTCAATGAATCAAATATGAACTTCACATTAGAATCCCATAATTTTTATGTGGACACATAACTACTATTATATTTACTATATTCATATTTTTTTTATCAGCGTATTTATATATCTTGATTTGCTTGAGACCTTATTTGAAGAAAATCAAACTCTAAGTATAAAATTAGCATTTTTAATAAGATTAACTTTTATTTAATTGAAAAAAAAATTAATTTTAAATTGTGAAACTTAATTGCAAATTCTAAAACTAAAAAAAAATAATTTTGAGTTCGAAATATATTTTCATATACACTATACTATAAACTTAATTAAAATTTTATAATTTAAAATATTAATTACAGATTATATAATTTAGAATATAATTTTAGATTATACAATCTAAAAATTGAATGATTGAAAATATATTTAGAGTTAATAATTAATTTCTACAGTTTGACACCGCAATCTAGAATACATTATTTAATTTTTTAACTTTTATATTATATAATTTGTAATTTTTTTAACATATGTTAAGAAAAAATATTTTTTTATTATCCATTTAATTGCTTTGGGTTGAAGTAACTTTTTATATTATTCCTACCATCAATCAAACAGAAATGACAAAGCTATGTTATATATAATTTTTTGTATTATTAAATTATAATTTGATTATATTTCCTTAGAAAGAAAGACAATAATTCAAAACAATAGTGATTCAATAAATTTATTTTAATTATAATAAAAAATGTAATTTATATTTACATTTATTTTTATTATTATTGTTTATAATTTATTTTTATTATTATAAATTTTAATATATAAAAATTTATATTTTAAAATGATAATAAATTAATTTAAATTTTAATATAAAATAAAGTATTTTATTTCAATATTTAATTAAAATAAAACATTAACATTTATTCATTATTTTAATTATTTATTTACAAAATGTACCTATTAATAAAAGTAAATTATATTATAAAAAATTAATTTATTTTTAATTCTTTTTCCAACTTTCTTCCCAGTTTTAAAAAGGATTTTCTGAGACATAATCCACCCAAATTTATGGGAAGGTAAATTCTGATGAAGCAGACCAATGGGTGAAAGACATAGAAAGAATCTTTGAAGCTACTCAATGCCTTGAAGGGAGAAAGTTATCCAATGCCATTTTTGTACTAACTGAAGAAGTTGAATTATGGTCGATTGGCATGAAGCAAATGATGGAAAATAGAGGAGAAGATGCCACTTAGAAGAACTTCAAAGTAAAATTCCTGGAGGAGTATTTTTCTGATAGTGTAAGATATACAAAAGAAATTGAATTCATGTAGTTGGAACAAGGAAATCTTTAGTCACTGAATATGCTACTACGTTCAAACACCTAGATAGATTCTACACCCAAACCATGACTGAGGCTTGGAGATGTAGAAAATTTGAGTTTGGGTTGAAGTAAGAGCTTAAAGAAGTGGTGATTCCTATGTCCATTAGAGAATTCACTGCACTAGTGGAGAAGGCAAAGATGGTGGAGAGTCTGAAGAGTAATAGTAGAGCTATTAAGCCACAAATGGTGGGAGGACCTGTTAGAAGCACACCAAAATATGAAGATAAAAAGAAGCCTTATTCCAGACCTCAATCCTTCAAGTTTGGAGGGCCTACTTCTTACTTGCTACCAAATGTCAAATGTTTTAGATGTGGTGGGCAACGCATAGTTAAATTTTATCCTCATCCAGTGCCAAACGTTACGTGTGATAGATGCCATAGATATGGTCATGCTATGAAGGACTGTCGTGCCAAACTTGCGGCCCCAAATAATACTGGAGTGCAACATAATAATAATCAAAAACCCAGAGCAGCTGACAAAGTTTTTGCCATTAATGGAGCTGAAGCTTCATAGACTGATAGCCTTGTTAGAGGTATTTGTTCTATCCTTAGAACACAATTATCTGTATTGTTTGATTATGGGGCAACCCATTCTTTTATACTAAGAAACTTAAGTAGCCAGTCCGAGAATTAGAAATTGAGTTGGTGGTATCTACATCAACAGAAGGTATTATAGTAACTTCTTCCATGTGTGTTGAGTGTCCAGTAATTATAGATGGGCGAAGATACAAAATCAACATGATTTATAAACCTATAAAAGATTTGGAGGTTATATTGGGAATGAATTGGTTGTCTGCTAATCATATCCTTATAGATTGTGGTCGAAAGAAGTTAATTTCCCCTAAATTAGAAGGAATGCAGGTTATCTCTGTTGAATCAAGTGTGTTCAAGCTTTGAAGATTCCAAACCCTTTGAAGGTTAATGGAAGGCTGGATGTGCTTACTGTTGCTGAGTTGTCTTTAGATAGGATCTGGGGTAGATTATCTGTGTAAATCCACTCTTGATTGAATCCAAAGCTTACGCATTCTCAAACATTTTAAAAGAAAAGTGTTTTTTAAACTAAGTGAAAAACAACCTGTTGTTTTGTCGAAACAACCGATTATTTTATACTTAAGTGTTTTTAGAAAGGTTGAAAACTGTTTTTGATGGTTGACTTGTTGTCAAACCAAAACATCCGATTGATTCGAGCATTCAACCGATTGTATTTTTGGGACCATAACAGAAAACTGTTTTGTGCTTTGACTGGGCATTAAATGATTTTATAACTGAATACGCTCCAGTTGTAAATGCTTTGACCAGTCTTTGAATGCAATAAATAGTTTGTTCAGATTATGTAACAAATAACAACTTAGTTTTAATAAAAGAAAAACAGATTTGAGTTTTTCACTGATTTTGCTTTTGAAGAGTTAGAGATTGCTTTTGAGATTGCTTGGATCAAAGAGAGTGTGATATAGGATTTTGGGAAGACTGGATGTAGCTCTTGGTTAAGAGTGAACCAGTATAAACTTGTGTGTTCAATCTCTCTATTCTTGAACTCTTTAAATTCAGTTTTATATTTGTGAACTAGTATAAACAACTGATTGTTTCTGCGAAACAACCGATTGTTTTTCTGGTGCTGTGCTTATTTGCTTTGTGTTTTTGGCAAACTGAATTCTGATTCAAGTTTTCTCGAAGTAATTTCATTCTAGACTTAAAAGTTTGCGAAAACCCTCTTTAAACCATTCACCCCCCTCTAGTTTAAAGCCATACATTCCAACAATTGGCATCAAGAGCTTGGTACTTGATAGATAATCAAGTTTGATTTGAATTTTTTTTTCTATGGCTGGAAAACTATCTTTTGAGGAAGGTGCTTCAATCTACAAACCACCTTTATTCTGTTGATTGAATTACAAGTATTGGGAGGGAACGAATAGCTGGCTTGAAAACAGAGTCAAGACACTGGAAGAGGAATTGGAAAATTCAAAAATAGATTTTGAAAACCTTGAAATAGTTTACAAAAACTCCTCTTGCAAGTATGATACTGTTATTTTTGAAAATTGCGAAAATCTTGAAAAGAAAGTCCATTATCTAGTTAAAATTGTGGATAAGTTTTCTAAAGGTCAATCCAACTTTGAGAATGTCTTGGCATCTCAAAACTGTGTTTTTGGAAAAGTTGGATTGGGTTTTAACCCACAGAACAAGTAAGATAGATTTTCAAAGTCTTTTTCGAAACCGCCAGAAAAACAACCGATTGGACCATCGAAACAACTGGTTGTTACATGCTTCTATTGCATGTAAAGAAGCCATTCTATTAGATTATGTAAAACCAGAAAATATGCTTTTCCTAGGGGCTTTATGAAGTGGATTCCCAAGTGTAGTAAAGGTTCAAATGATGAATGTAAACCAAATGGACCCACATTCATAAGGGGATCAAATCTTTGTACTTGAAAATATTCTTTGTAGGAAACCTTGGAGGAGAGCATGCAACAATGGTACTTGGATAGTGGGTGCTCCAAGAACATGGCTGGGGACAAATCAAAGTTTATGAGCATCTCCTTTAAGCAAGAAGGGCACGTTACCTATGGGGACAACAACAAGGGGAGGATTCTTGGGAGAGGATCCATAGGAGACAAAGATATCTTGGTCATCCATGATGTTCTCTATGTAGAAGGATTAAAGCACAATCTGCTAAGCATTAGTCAATTGTGTGACAAGGGATATTAGGTTATCTTCAAAACAAACACATGTGAAATCTATCTCCCCAACACTAAAGAAGTAACGTTGATAGGTAAGAGAATCAATAATGTTGATCTTCTAGATATCTCTTCACCATGTTCAATTGGTTGTCTTCTATCCAAGCATGATGAGTCTTGGCTTTGACATAGAAGAATTGCCCACATTCACATGAATCACTTGAATAAGTTAATTTCAAGAGATCTTGTGATTGGGCTACCAAAGCTCAAGTTTGAGAAGGATCATATTTGTGAAGCTTGCCAAAAGGGGAAACAAGTGAAAAACTCTTTTAAAATAAAAAATGTTGTTTCTTCTTTAAAACCTCTTGACCTACTTCGCATGGATCTTTTTGGACCTTCAAGAACCACGAGCCTTAGTGGAAACTACTATGCTCTTGTTATTGTGGATGATTTTTCTAGGTTCACTTGGACTCTCTTCTTGGAATCAAAAAGTGATGCCTTTTCTGTATTCAAGAAGCTTGCAAGAAGATTGCAAAATACAAAGAACAACAACATAGGCTCAATAAGAAGTGATCATGGAGGTGAATTCCAAAATGAAAAGTTCAGCAAGTTCTGTGAAAAGATGGGTATTCTTCATAATTTCTCTGCTCCAAGAACTCCACAACAGAATGGTGTGGTGGAGAGGAAGAACAGGTCCCTTGAAGAGCTAGCTAGAACAATGCTAAGTGAATCTTCTCTTCCTAAGTATTTTTGGGCTGATGCAGTTAACACTTCTTATTATGTGATGAATAGAGTGCTAATTAGGCCAATTCTGAAGAAGACTCCTTATGAACTCTTCAATGGAAGGAAGCCAAACATCAATCATCTCAGAGTTTTCGGTTGCAGCTGTTTTGTTCTCAACAATGGAAAGGAAAACCTAGGGAAGTTTGATGAAAAAGCTGATCTTGGTATCTTCATAGGCTATTCTTTAACAAGTCATGCATACAAAATCTACAACAAGAGGCTAATGATTGTAGAAAAGTCTATTCATGTTGTCTTTGATGAGATGGATCACGAAAGCATTCAAATCCCGAAGAACAGTGCTGAAAAGGATGAGCAGAACATTAGTTTGGAGAAGCTGGACATCAGTGCAGAAAAACAACCGGTTGATTCCTCGAAACAATCGATTGAAATTTTGCAACACAGTGAGTTGCCCAAAGAATGGAGGATTCCTATAGATCTGTTAGTGGAAAACATCATTGGGCAGATAAAGGAAGGTGTCTCAACATGTAACTCCATCTCAAACTTATGCAGGCACACTGCTTTTGTCTCTCAAATTGAACCAAAGTCAATTGATGAAGCCCTCAAGGATGAAAAATGGGTTGAAGCTATGCATGAAGAGCTGAATCAGTTTGCAAGGAATGAGGTATGGTTTCTTGTCCCTAAAACAGCTGAGATGAACATCATTGGTTCGAAGTGGGTGTTCAGAAACAAACTGGATGAGGATGGTGTAATCACAAGGAGCAAAGCAAGGCTAGTTTCCAAAGGCTACAATCAAGAGGAGGGAATTGATTATGGTGAAACCTTTGCTCCTGTTGCAAGATTGGAGGCTGTGAGGTTGCTACTGGCTTTTGCATGTATGAGTGGTTTTAAACTCTTTCAAATGGATGTCAAGAGGGCTTTTTTGAATGGCTACATCAATGAGGAAGTGTATGTGGATCAACCACCGGGCTTTGAAGATCATCAACATCCCAATCATGTCTTCAAGCTGAAAAAGGCTTTGTATGGGTTGAAGCAAGCTCCAAGGCAGTGGTATGAAAGGCTTAACAACTTCTTGCTGTCTCACGACTATGAAAGGGGAATGATTGACAAGACTTTCTTCATCAAAAAGTCAAATTCTGAAATTATCCTTGTGCAAATCTATGTTGATGACATCATCTTTGGTTCTACACAAGATACTTTGTGTGAAGAATTTGTGGCTGCTACGAAAGGTGAGTTTGAAATTTCTATGATGGGAGAATTCTCTTTCTTTCTTGGATTGCAGGTTAAGCAAACAAAGGATGGAATCTTTCTATGCCAATCAAAGTATTGTAAAGAGATTGTCAAGAAATTTGAAATGGAGAGTTGCAAGGAAGCAAACACACCTATGCCATCAAGTTGCTACATGGATGTAGATGCTGCTGGAAAAGGGGTAGATCAAACTAAATATAGAGGTTTGATTGGCTCTTTGCTCTATCTAACAACAAGTAGACTGGACATTATAATTGCGGTATGTATTTGTGCAAGATATCAATCAAATCCTAAGGAGTCACACTTCAAAGCTGCAAAGAGAATTATGAAATATCTCAAAGGAACATCAATTGTTGGGTTATGGTATCCTTCTCAATCTCCCATTCATTTAATTGGCTATTCAGATTCTGATTTTGCAGGATGCAAGCTAGATAGGAAAAGCACAAGTGGCACTTACCACCTTCTTGGTTCAAGCCTCATCTCATGGCATAATAAGAAGCAAGCATGTGTGGCTCTCTCTACTGCAGAGGCTGAGTATATAGCTGCTGGAAGCCGTTGTGCATAAATCCTATGGATCAAACAACAACTTGCAGACTTTGGATTGCAAATCATCAAGGTCCCTTTGATATGTGACAATACAAGTGCTATCAATCTTACCAAAAATCAGATTCAGCACTCAAGAACTAAGCATATTGAGATACGCCATCATTTCATCAGGGATCATGTAAGCAATGGGGATTGTGAAGTGAAGTTTGTAGAGACAAAACTGCAGCTAGTTGATATCTTCACAAAACCATTACCAAAAGAGAGGTTATTCTTTTTGAGAAATGAGTTAGGTATCCTTGACCTTCAAAATCTTTCCTAAATCTGTTTTAATATCTGTTAGAGTCTATTTGTGAAGACAAATAGGGGAAGAATTGATTGATTCTTGTGTATCTTTCTCTGAAACTGTTTAAATCTGCTGAAATCTCTGATATCAAAACTGTTTATGCTTCTACGGATAGAAACAACTGATTGTTTCGTGTAAACAACCGATTGTTTGTCTGGAATTCTGTTTTCAATATGTGAAAATCTAACTTGCTGCTGTAGGAAGCAGTATATATCTGTTTTTGCAGGAACTGCTTCAGATTCAATCAAATCCAACACAAGCAACCAGGGATTTGTCTTCATCAAATAGGGGGAAATTGTTGAATCAAGTGTGTTCAAGCTTTGAAGAATCCAAACCCTTTGAAGGTTGATGGAAGGCTGGATGTGCTTGTTGTTGTTGAGCTGTCTTTAGATAGGATCTGGGGTAGATTATCTGTGTAAATCCACCCTTGATTGAATCCAAAGCTTAAGCATTCTCAAACCTTTTAAAAGAAAAGTGTTTTTCAAACTAAGTGAAAAACAACCTGTTGTTTTGTCGAAACAACCGGTTGAAAACTGTTTTTGATGGTTGACTTGCTGTCAAACCAAAACAAACGATTGATTCAAGCATTCAACCGATTGTTTGTTTTGAGACCATAACAAAAAATTGTTTTGTGCTTTGAATGAGCATTAAATGATTTTATAGCTGAATACACTCTAGTTTTAAATGCTTTGACCAATCTTTGAATGCAATAAATAGTTTGTTTAGATTATGTAACAAACAACAACTTAGTTTTAATAAAAGAAAAACATATTTGAGTTTTTCATTGATTTTGCTTTTGAGGAGTTAGAGATTGCTTTTGAGATTGCTTGGATCAAAAAGAGTGTGATATAGGATTTTCATCTTGTATTGATTTCAGATCTTTTCTGTAACAAGTGTAATCCTTTGTACCTTTCAAGAAACTCTGTGTGTGAAACTGAGAAGTGCTGTGTGTTCTTGAGGTTGTCCAGATCAGCATTCTTAGTGGTGTTTGTGTTGAGCCAAAGGAAATGTGTGTCTTGAGGGGATCAAGGTCACTTCTTTGGTGGTGTTGTAAGTAATCTAGGGTTGACTGTTTAGTGGATTCCCCAGTGGTTTCTGGGAAGACTGGATGTAGCTCTTGGTTAAGAGTGAACCAGTATAAACCTGTGTGTTCAATCTCTCTATCCTTGAACTCTTTAAATTCAATTTTATATTTGTGAACTGGTATAAACAACCGATTGTTTCTGTGAAACAACCGATTGTTTTTCTGCTGTTGTGCTTATTTGCTTTGTGTTTTTGGTAAACTGAATTTTGATTCAAGTTTTCTCAAAGTAATTTCATTCTATACTTAAAAGTTTGTGAAAACCCTCTTTAAACCATTCACCCCCTTTAGTTTAAAGCCATACATTCTAACAATCTCAGCTCAGCATTTTGAGAGAGAGATACAAGAAGGTGAAGAATGTTTTGTGCTTTTAGCTTGTTCTATAGTTACTGATAAAGTACAAAAATATATGTTTGTAGTTCAAGACTTTATGGATGTATTTTCTGATGAGATTCCTGGACTTCCACCTAAAAGAGAGATAGAGTTCGCAATAGACTTGATTCCTGGAGCAAGCCCTGTGTCAATTTCTCCATATCGAATGGCACCAGCGAAGTTAGCTGAATTGAAGAAACAAATAGAAGACTTATTGGAGAAACAATTCATTCGACCTAGTGTTTCTCCGTGGGGAGCTCCACTGCTATTAGTGAAGGAAAAAGATGGTTCATCATGTCTATGCATAAATTATAGACAATTAAATAAGTTAACAATCAAGAATAAATATCCTCTTCCTAGAATTGACAATATGATGGACTAGTTGCATGGGGCCGTTGTCTTTTCTAAGATAGATTTGCGTTTAGGTTATCACCAAATTTTAGTAAAAGTAGAAGATGTTCATAAGACTGCTTTTAGGTCAAGGTATGGTCACTATGAATTTTTGGTTATGCCATTTGGCGTGACCAATGCTCCAACTATCTTCATGGATTATATGAATCGAATCTTCAGACCTTTTCTTGATAAGTTTGTGGTAGTGTTCATAAATGATATCTTGATCTATTCTCGTACAAGGAAAAAACATGCAGAACATCTCAAAACTACCCTGAACATTTTGAGAGAAAAACAGTTATATGCCAAACTTTCAAAATGTGACTTCTGGATGTCAGAAATACAATTTTTAGGACATGTTATCTCTCCACAAGGAGTATCATTAGATCCTTCTAAAGTAGAGGTCGTACTTCAGTGGGAACGTCCTAAAACTGTTACAGAATTAGAAGCTTTGTGGGGTTAGCAGGATATTACATGAGATTTATATATAGGCTTTTCTAAAATAGTGGCTCCTTTGACCCAATTGACTAGAAAGGATCATCCTTTTGCATGGGCTGAGCATTGTGTGAGAAGCTTTGAAGAGTTGAAAAGAAGGTTGACTAACACTCCTATATTGATAATCCCTAAAACCAATCAGCCTTTTGAAGTTTTTTGTGATGCTTCCTATCAGGGATTAGGTTGTGTTCTGATGCAGAATAAGAAAGTTATGTTGAAGATGGATGAAGCTTCTTATCTGCTGTCCTAGTATGTGTTTGATGAAGAAAATTGCTAGTTTGCTTTGAAGGTTGTAATGTGTTATTAGGTTATCTTGTATATAGGTTAGAGTGAGTTTAAGGTTGCCTTTTGCTTCATGACCTACTCTATATGTCTAATCAAGGTGGTAAGATCAAGCACAAGAAGTGGCTCAATGTTTTCCTAAAAGATCTTTAAGTTTTCTAAAAGAAATCAGATTACTGCACAAAAGTAAATCTGTTTATTTGTAAAACAATAGATTTATTTTTGAACTGCTAAAGTGTTTATCAAAATTTTGTTAGGACACCAAAAAGTTGTTTCAGGCAGTTATTTCTGTTAAGATGAGCTGACAGTTTTTCAGAAAAACAATCTGTTTGTTTTGAAATTAACTAGTTCTTTTTATAACAACTTTTTAACTGTTTTTTTTTTAAAAAAGTTGTTAGAAACTTATTTCTATATAAAGAAAGGCTTTTCTCATGTGAAAGTTTTGTTGAGCAATCACGTTTTAAACAGAGATCAAACGTTTTCAGTGAGTTAGAAGGATTTGAATGAATTTTTGAAAGGTTTTTCAAAAAGAACTTCAAGAGTGCTTGTTCTTTGGATGCCTTGATTTTGGTAAAGGTGTTGGTGCTGTTGTGCTGCAATTTGGGCTACTGTTTTTCCGTTTCTTGCATCTTATTTCTGGTGCTCTCCTTCCTTAATTCATTCTTGTGTAAGAGTGTTTGGGTAAGTCAGTTCTTGATAGGGTTTCTTGAAGTGTAAGTAGTATTGAAATAGGGTTTTTCAGCTTTGAGTGCCTTGTTCTTGTAGGGTTCAAGAACTTCAAGGTGTTGTATTGATTTGAATTTTTTTTAGTGAATTTTACCTTGGAGTGAGGTGAAACTGGATGTAGCTCTTTATGAGTGAACCAGTATAAACTTTGATTACATCATTCTTCTCAATCCATGCACTCTTTACTGCTTAATTGAATAATCTGTCAGGAAATAAATTTGTTCTTTTAAAATTGAATATGTTATTTCTGGGCTCGCTCATACTGTTCTTTCTTATTCTAGAAAAATGTTTTAACCACAATTAGACTTTCTGAATATGAGATTTCACTGTTTTAAGACAAATAATTTCTTTACAATATCTTTGTTAAAGATTCACTTTCTTTAAAGAATTGTATTAAAAGAACTTGTGTTGATCTCTTCGTATAAATCTTGTTCTTATAGCTGCTGTGAAATAACTCATCTAGTTATAGAAAATTTCTTTGTTTGATCTCAATACTAATCTGAATCAATTATGTTTTCGATAAAGTGTGCTGAACAATAAATCTGTTCTTTTTAATATCAATTTGTTCTTTTTCTTCAGAATTTCTGTAAACCAGTTTGTGTTTGCGAAAATTTTATAATTTCAATTCACCCCTCCTCTCTTGAACTTAGACACTAATAGAACCAACAAGTTGTTGCCTACGCTTCTTGTCAATTAAAGGTGCATGAAAGAAACTATCCAACTCATGATCTAAAATTGCTAGCAATTGTCTTTGCTTTAAATATATGGAGACATTTTCTTTATGGAGTTAGTTTTAATGTGTTCAGTGATCATAAAAGCTTAAAGTATTTGTTTAATCAAAAGGAGCTTAATATGAGGCAGATAAGGTGGATTGAATTTTTGAAAGACTATGATTTCTAGTTGGTATACTTCCATACGAAGGAAAATGTTGTTGCAGATGCGTTGAGTCATAAAAAGATACAAATATTGTCACTTATGATTAGAGAGCTAACATTGATTGAAGATTTCAGAGTATGAATTTGGAGGTTTCCATGTCTTCAAATTACATTAGTTGTAATACACTTGTTATAACTAATGGATTTCTGGAGAAGGTGAAGGAGAAGCAGTTGGAAGATTCGAAATTGAAGAAGTTCATGGACTTATTTGTTGAAAACGAAGCTTTGATGCCTCCAAATTCATGAAGACTGCCTGAAGACTTTGTTGTTGTGTTTAGGATTTAGTTCTAGGTAGTTTAGAATTTGCTAGATCCACTCTTAATCCAATTCACAACTGAATCAATCTGGTTTTAAAAAGAAAAATGTTTTTCAAAGCTATGTGAAAAACAACCTGTTGATTTCCTATTTTAATTGGTTTTTTTTCCTCAGCCTGTGTGAAGGGTCTTTTGAACTGTTTTGGTTTTGGTTGACTTAACTGTCAAAACCAATTCAACCGGTTAAATCAACATTTGAACCGGTTGATTTTTGAATTTCTTAACAAATTTTCATAAAACTGTTAAAATCTATTTTCCGTTATTTACAAATTGTTTTGGCTCATGTTTAACTGATTAAAACAAATAGTTTAATGAGCTATAAAGCTGTGACTACCGTTCTTATTTGATGAACACACACCAAGTGATTGAGAAGAGGTTTTGTGAAAGTTTGGATTCAAGAAAGCAAGATTGCCTTAAGTTGTGCTTTGGTTAAAGAGTGGATTAGGAGCAATTGTGATTTCCTTTAATCAGGTGTAATCTATTCCATATTCTCTTGTAATTGTTTTTCAGTTTGAATTCTTGAAAACTGTGTATCTGTAAGGCCAGAGGGTTGTTCTAATTATGTGTGTGAAGTCAAAGAGGGTGTGTTCTTGGGTAGTCAAGATCACCTCTTTGAGGTTGTGGTGTGTTGTAATCTGTTGTTGGTTACTTAGTGGAATACCCAGTGGTTTTCTGGGGAATGGATGTAGCTTTAGTAAGGAATGAACCGGTATAATTGTTTGCGTGATCTTCTCTCTCTTTCTCAATCATTTAGAATCTGTTTGGATTGTGATTTCATTTCTGCTGCCATAAACAATCGGTTAAATCGTATTTTCAACCGATTGTTTTTATGATCACAGTTTTAATAAATTTGTTTTCTTGGCTAATATGATTCTTTGATCTGTAAATCATCATCAATCTTCATTCTTAGCAAGTATTTTGCAAAAAACTTGCCTTAAACAATTCACCCCCTCTTGTTAAGGCCATTAATTCTTACATTATTAAATAATGATAAAGCTAAAGACTTCTCTTTAGGATTTGATGGTATTTTGAGATTCAAAAATAGAATATGCATACCAGAGGATAATGAACGAAAGCAAACAATGTTATTTGAAGGTCATAAAAGCAAACTCAATTTACATCCAGGAATGACCAAGATGTATCAAGGTCTCAAGAAGTCTTATTCATGGCATGGCATGGAGAATGATGTAGCCAAGTTTGTAGTTGTTTGTTTGACTTATCAGAGATTGAACATCAACGGCCTGGAGGCATGTTAACTCAATTAGATATCCCAGTGTGAAAATGGGATAGTAACTCAATGGATTTTGTTACCCATTTACCACGTACTTCGCGAAAACATGACTTTGTTTGGGTTGTAGTGGATAGGTTGACAAAGACGACACACTTCCTACCTATAGATTTGAGAATCTCTATGCGGAAGTTACCTCATATTTACATAGATGAAATAGTCATATTGCATGGTGTACCCTCCAGCATAGTTTCAGATAGAAATCCCAGATTCACCTCCATATTTTGGAAAACACTTCAAGAAGCTTTGGGGACTAAACTCAAACTTAGTTCAGGATACCATCCTCAGGCTGATGGACAATCAGAGAGAACTATCCAGACCTTAGAGGAATTGCTCAGGATTTGTGTGCTATATCATTTGGGTAGTTGGGATGAAATTCTACCTTTGGTAGATAGAGTTCACTTACAATAACAGTTACCAAGCTAGCATAGGAATGGGTCCTTTTGAGGCATTATATGGAAGAAAGTGCAATACACCTCTATGCTAGTTTCAAGATGGTGAGAGTGTGTTAATTGGACCAAAATTAATACAACAAAGCAATGAGAAAGTCAAAATGATTCAGGAAAGATTGAAAACATCTATCAGCAGGCAAAAGTCTTATGTAGATCAAAGAAGAAGACCTTTAGAATTCTTTGTGGGTGAGCATGTCTTCTTTAGAGTTACATTGTTCACTGGTGTAGGATGAGCACTCAAATCCAAGAAATTGACTCCTAAGTTCATAGGACCTTATCAAATTCTCAAAAGAATAGGTCATGTGGCTTATGAAATTGCTTTACCTCCTCTTTTAGCTAACATTCACAATATTTTCCACATATCCCAACTAAGAAAGTACGTATCTGATCTTAGCCACATTTTAGAGTCTGATTCAATCCAGAAAATTTTGTTGAATCAAGTGTGATCAAAGCTTTGAAGAATCCAAATCTTAGCGTTTGATGAAAGGCTGGAGTTGCTTGAAGTTGCTGATGTGTTTTAGAGTAGGATTTGGGGTAGTTTATCTTTGTAATCCATTCTTTGTTGAATCTAAAGCTTAAGTGTTTTCAAATCTTTTAAGTTTAAAGTGTTTTGCAAACTAAGTGAAAAACAACCTGTTGTTTTGTCGAAACAACCGATTGTTTTATACTTAGGTGTTTTTGGAAAAGTTTGAAAACTGTTTTGGATGGTTGACTTGCTGTCAAACCAAAACAACCGATTGATTTGCTCTTTCAACCGATTGTTTGTTTGAAATTCTAACAGAAACAGTTTTTTTAGTTAAGTGAGCTTTAAATGATTTTATAACTGAATACGCTCCTGCTTTAAATGCTTTGACCAATATTTGAAAGCTATAAATAGTTTGTTAATGTTTTATAACAAACGACAAGAAAGAAAAACAGATTTGAGTTTTTCAAAGAGCTTTCCAAAGATTTGAGTTTTCACTTTGAGCTTTGGTTATTCAAGAGAGAAGTGGAATATGATTACTCTGTATTGATTTTAGTTGATTCTGTAACAATGTAATTCGTTTTGAAAACTGTGTACATTCTGGTGTTGAAAAGCCAAGAAGGGTTGTGTACCATTGAGGTCGTCAAGATCAACATTCTTGGTGTGTGTGTGCTGAGCCAAAGGAAGTGTGTTTCTTGAGGGGATCAAGGTCACTTCTTTGGTGGTGTGTGTATGTAATATGATTTTGATTACCTAGTGGATTCCCAGTGATTTCTGGGAAACTAGATGTAGCACTTTGTTTAAGAGTGAACCAGTATAAACTGTTTGTGCATCTCTCTCTTCCTTAAACTCTTTAATTTCAGTTGTTGTTATTTTTACTGGTATAAACAACCGATTGTTTTTGTGAAACAACTGATTGTTTTTTTGGTGCTTTACTGTTTTGAGCTTTGTTTATTGGCTAACTGAATTCCTAATTTGGTTTCTAGCAAAGAAATTCATTCTAGCTTAAAAAGTTTGCGAAAAACCCCTTTAAACAATTCACCCCCTCTAGTTTAAAGCCATACATTCTAACAAATTTGTCATTTGAAGTGAAGCCAATAAGAATTTTAGATTCACAAGTGAAACAACTCCGTGGAAAAAGTATTCCAATTGTGAAAGTATTGTGGGATCTCATCTTTGGAGATTCCACTTGGAAAATTGAAGAGGAGATACAAGCATCATACCCTAATCTCTTTCTTGGTAAGTTCATTTTCGAGGACAAAAGTTTTTTGTAGTTGGAGATAATGTAACAATGTAAATTTTAAGAAACAGAACCCCCCACCACGATTTTTCTTTCTTCCCTTTCTCTCCATCCCTCCCTTCTCTCTTCTCTCTTCATTTCTCACTCCATACATCATGTTATATTTAAGGAGTTAAGGAACATTTTTACCCGATCAAATTTTTAAACAGAGCCCTTAAATCTTGAAGCTTATCCAGACTTAAAGGATAAAGTTCTAGAAGTTGCTTAGAAAGCAAACAATTAAGGTAAGAGAAGCTAACTTTAACTTTTAATAGTATCCTAGGCTAGAAGATCTGAAAGTGGAAGGGACGTAGTCCCAAATTTTAATTTCTCTTGCAGGGATGTTATTTGATAAAATTGTTTGATTTTATATTGTGTGAACATGTATAAATATTATATTTTGATAGTTTGAAAGTTAAATATTGTTTTTGATGTTGGAAAAGTTCTTGAATGCTATGAATTTTAAAATGTTATGTGATTGAATGATATGTATTATATATGAATGATGAAAATTGTATGAAATTGATGTCATATATTTGGGATAATGTATGAGTTGTTGTTTGATGACATTAAGTATGAAAAGCCCATGTTTAACAAAGATCCTCTAGCTTCATTGCTGATCTAAGTCATATAGACTGAGATATCAGGTGGTGAGAAGCTTAGAGGGAGTTCATACGCACCAGGTCCCGCTGTAGATACTCGGTATTGGATGTTTGAACTTACCCTGATCCCTTTTATTGGATTCGTTGCTAATCTTTGGATCAAGTGTTAGTCTTTACTAGGGACATACTTAACACGAAATCATTTTTATGTTGCAAAATACATAACAAACACAGAAGCAACAATATGAAGAACAATGGAGGAAACAAACCGATAAAGAGATGAAAAAAATCAACATAAATGATAAAAGTAAGGAACTTTGATTAAAAAAACCCAAAAAATTAAATTTATGTTGCGAAAAAACTTAACAAATAGATTAAGAGAATCCGCAAAAAAAATAAAAGCAAGCATTGTAGAAAAGAAATGATAAAGAATACCTGTTCTTCAAAAAAGGAAAAGAAGAAATGAGAGAAACGTGAAACATAAGCATAACATATGAGAGAAATGTGAGAGACAGTTTTGGAAGGAATGCAAAGGGTTAGGGTTTAGGAAACGAAAATGAAGAGAGTGGAAGGAATGAACGTTTATATAAGCACTACGTGGCTTCATGTGGTTACGCCATTTGTCAACGTTTCATTGGTTCCTTCCTTCAGATTTTGCACATTTGGTAAAAAAATTAATTTTTTTTACTGAAATTTCTTTATTATTTATTAGTTATTTGTTATGTAATATTTCTTTTATTTATTTTTATTAGGTGTCATTTGTTTTTATAGAATATCCTATTATATGTTACACCTTGAATTATAGTTTGAAGTGAAATCACATTGTGACATTCAATTTATATTACAAAATGACAACATGGATATGTCCCACAATTTCATACTGTGTAAGTTGTTGTTTTGACCATGCACAAACTGATTTTTATTAGAATTGTGGTTTATGCCATCAAAAAAATGTTTTGTAATTCAATGTTTTTTTTTGTATGATTCATCGGTCAATACCTTTATTACTGAAACAGTAGTATAACTAGTAGTATAAGTCATATAGACTAAGATATCAGGTGGTGAGAAGTTCAGAGGGAGTTCATACGCACCGGGTCCCGCTGTAGACACTATTGGATGTTTGAACTTACCCTGATCCCTTCTATTGGATTCGTTGGTAATCTTTGGATCAGGTGTTAGTCTCTAGTAGGGACATACTTAATGAGTTTTCTGGAAGATGATAGATTCATGTGTAGTCAGATGGATTGAAATGAAATCTAATGATTGTGATTAAAAATAAATCCATGTGTGGTCTATATGAATAATGTAATTGATATTGAAATTTTATATGACAACATTTAAAGAAATGTTTATAAATAATTAGTTTGATTAGTTCTTTTTGCATGAATTAGATATGTTATGGAGTTTATTTTCATTAGTTTATCCTTACTTTTATTGTTGTGTTTTGAACTACGATAATTATATTATCTACACGAGCAGATGATCATACATGTGTAGGAGGATTTCTACTTCCATGACCACTGTCCTGCTATCTTAATTGACCAACCCTTTGTGAAGTCTAGGTTAGTGCGCAGTTGGGCACCGTAACCCAGCTTCCGGTTCATTCCGCATCGCCAGTTCTGCTTACCAAAAATGGCCCGTCCTAAAAGGTTTTAGGATGTTTAAACCTTATATTGTAACTATTTGTATTCTTATAAGTCATAATTTTATAATAAAAATATTTTGAAAAACTACAAATTTATATAGAAACCAATAAATAATTTATTGAAATAATTAGATGTATTTTCTGAGATGTTAGATAATATAACTATTAAGTAATTGGAATTGTAGTTTCTATATATATAGTTATATTGAAAAGGAAACTGTTTTGGTTTCCGTAGATACAACTTAGTAAGTTACGAACTTAGGAGTTAAAAGACCTTGAAAGTTTCACCATCCATGATTGAATGATTAGCCCAACACTTTTCTTGTCTTCATTTCTGTTCCTAAGTCCCTCGTTGTCTCCTCTCTTTTACCTAGCTGTCTTATTTTCCTTCTCTATTTTTCCCTTTTTTAATGGCACAAAAAAGACCAAAGTATCAAACTGAAAACAGAACAGTGTATTGAATACAAAAAAAATGCAAAAGGAAAAGATATTTTTTGGATGAATGAGTATTATTGTGTACTTTTTTTTTTGCAAAAATATGAACAAATAACATACATGAAATGTATAACAATATAATAAATTACGTTTGCAGATATTTTTCCCAGATAATCTATTTTTTTTTTCAAAAATTAAACTTCTTAAATTTTATTTATACAAATAGATGAGTTTACTCTTTACATGTTAGAATTCAGCATCTGGGGAACTGAGTTCATACCTATGAACAATGGTCTTTTTTTTTTTTGTTGAATAATCTATTTTTTTAACTAATTTCTATTATTTCTCTCTCTCTGTCTTTCTTTTTCCTTTTCTTTTTCTTTTTTCTTTTTCAATTGTGGGTGTCTCTCTCTTCTCAACAAACAGATTATTTGTATTTGTTGTCTCTGAATTCTAAGTGGTTTCACTGAAAGCTCAAATTTGTCTTTCTTTCTACCGTTGTCATTAGAGATGACTTCCCTGAGAGAGCTTCTAACAGAAGAAGGATTCTACAAAACAACTCCAAACCTCAACCCTTTGAAGCCAAAACTCAAACTCTCACCACAAACACCAGAGATAATAATAAACTCACTCCCTCTACACATTTGCAACGATCGAAAAAGCCTTGATTGCTCCAACAACAGTAACTTCGACAACTCCACGATACGAAATGGGTCTTGGTCTTTTCATTCCAACACTCAAAGGGTTGGTTCAGTTTCTGAAATTTGGAACAGTTCCAAGTCATTTCTATCACCGGGTTCGAGAACCGTGGGACCTCCCATGAATGAAGTAGCCACCAGGGCAGTGGTTTCTGTCCTCAGTGGCTACATTGGAAGATATGTGAAAGATGATCATTTCAGGAAAGTACTCAGAGACAAGTGCAGTTCTTACTTGATCAGAAGGAGAAACGGTTCTGGGTCAGAAGATGAGGTTCTGGTGAACATGAAACTAGGCATGGAGAATATTCACAGGTTGGCGCAGGATCAAGGGACAAGGAAAGAGATAAAGATGGAAAGCTTAAGAAATTCCATTGAGCTTTTGACCGTAGTTGCTTCATTGAACAGTAAAAGTAAAACATCAAGGGAAGTTGGTTCAACTTGTGGAATACCCAATTCCCATATCTCTGCTTGTGCTCAGCTCTACTTGGCAATCGTTTACAAGCTTCAGAAGAACAACAGGATTTGTGCTAGGCACCTGCTGCAAGTGTTTTGTGATTCTCCATTTTTGGCTAGGACTTACTTGCTTCCTGACCTTTGGGAGCACGTATTCCTTCCTCATCTTCTCCATCTTAAAATTTGGTATGCTGAGGAACTCGATGCACTTTCGGCTTCGACTGAATGTCAGGATGCGAAGGAGAAGACAATGAGGACATTGAGCAAAGTGTATGGGAAAAAAGTGGATACAGGAACTGCTTTGTTTGCTTTGTATTACAAGCAGTGGCTTAAAGTTGGGGCTAATGAGCCTTCTCTTCCTGTTGTTCCATTGCCATCAAGACCAAGTCGCGGATCATCACGAAAATTATCTTCAGATTCTTTTGTTTTGCATTCCTCAATCAACAAAAACTTGTAAGTGACATGAATATTTTGCATTCATTGGTTCGTTCATTCTAGTTATGTTTTCACAAGAAACAAACCAGGTATATGGTACTTATGAGTTTTCTGTGTTTTGGTTGCTTGCAATAGATACAAGGAGGTATTTGGTCCCAAACAAGAGCTGAAATCTACCACACTGGCTGATCAAAATGGATTGCTGAAAATTAGATGGGGCCCTCGGAATGATGAAAATTTGTATGGAGATGAATACAACCGCAGTTTACTTCAGGTAAGTTTGTTTAAGTGTCTTCATTGAAAATATAGAATGCATTTGAAACATATAATATCTTTTTATTTCTCTCCATTGACAGAAACAAGACACAGTATTCCTTGGAAAATCTTCAATGTTAATTGACAATAGTTATGCTGAATTAAAGCCAGGGTCACAGAGATTGGACTATGTTAAATGCTTTTCTTGCAGGAGTATGCAAGCAGAAAGCTTGGTGGACAGCAGCAACTACACATCCTGCAATGCTTCATTTAGAAACGAAACAACTGTTCTTTCAAGTGAATTTGTTCGAGCTATTACAACTATATGTTCATCAGATATCCTCAGTGAATGTGAATTTGCAATTCGTGTGATTTCCAAAGCTTGGTTGAACTCTCATGTTGACCCTCTAATTGAAGAAGCAGTGTCACAATCTAGTGTAATTGAAGCTATCCTGGAGGTACTGTTTGCCTCAAGTATAGATGAAATTCTAGAATTGGCTATATCAGTTTTAGCAGAACTAGTAGGGAGGAATGATGCAATTAGAGAAATTATACTGAGCTGGGATCCACAACTAGAAATCTTTGTGAGACTTCTAAGTAGGACTGGTCTGTTCCTAAAAGCTGCCGTTCTGCTTTACCTGTTAAAGCCACAAGCAAAACAGATGTTATCACCAGAATGGGTGCCACTTGTACTTCGAGTGTTAGAATTTGGGGACAAAGTTCTAACCCTCTTCACAGTACAATGCTGTCCTCAAGAGGCTGCAATTTACTTTATAGACCAATTTCTTACTGGTTTTGATGAAGATAAGAATTTAGAGAATGCTAGACAGGTTGTTTCTCTTGGAGGATTGACCTTTCTTACGAAAAGAATTGAAGAAGGAGAGGTTCACCACAGAAACAATGTTGCTTTGATTATTTATAGTTGCATTCATGCTGAAGGAAGCTGCCGGAGTTTTCTCTCTGACAATATAAAGAAGAGTTCTTTACTAGAACTCATTGTTCTCAGCAATAGTAAAAGTTGCAGTGGATGTGCCTTTACTGTGCTAGCTGAGTTACTCTATCTTGATAGGCATGTTTTTCATTACCTAACTTTTTGTAGGGTTTTTTTTTTTTATTTCTTTCCTTTTATCCTTCTTCTCTTTGTTTGCTTACTTTCTTTTAGCAAAGTGCTGACACGAGTCTTTTGAAATTATCAGAACCACCAAGATTTTAAATTTCTTGAGGGGACTTAAAGATGGATGGGGTGGCCTAAACACAATGCACATTCTGTTCATGTACCTTAAGAGGGCCCCACCCGAAGAACGTCCTCTGGTTGCAGTAATATTATTGATGCTTGATATTATGGTAATTCTTTCAGCCTACTAATCCTACTACGGAAACATTAACCTATTGTTTGGAGAAAAACATTTCGGTGAATATTTTTCCAAGTTATTCTATAACCAATTGTTTCCAAAATCAAGCTCTTAGACTGTTTAACCGTCCATTAGTCCGTAATGTATCAAATTTAGTTTCTTGAAGAGTTCATAAATGGAAAAGCAGTTGTTTTGCAGGAAGATCCTTTCAAAGAGAGCTTTTATAGAGCAGAAGCAATTGAGGCAATTGTGGTTGCTTTAAATTGTCAAGTATGTAATGCTATAATACAAGAACAATCAGCAAGAGCTTTACTCTTGTTAGCAGGACACTTTACTTATACAGGAGAATCATTAATGGAGAGAACAATTCTACACCTAGCTGGCTTTCAAGAAAATTGCATAGAAGATTCCTCTTATGGCAAGGAAATTGTTGTTTATGATTCAGCTCCCAAGGTAGTCATTGGATTATAATTATTGCAATTTCTGTAAACAGGAATCGTTTAAGTATCACTTGTTATTCAAGTTATTGATTGGTTGCATGTTGTTGATTAGAATGAAGAGGAGAATGAAGCTGAAACATGGCGAAGAACAGCAGCCTGTGTCATGTTCGAAAGTGGTAACCATAATTTACTAAAGGCACTTTCAGATTCTTCAACCAATGGAGTCCCGAGTTTAGCACGAGCTAGCCTTGTAACAATTTCTTGGATGAGTAGCTACCTTCACTTAGTTGATGATAGAAAGTTCCCACCGATGCCATTCTCAATCCTCACGCCACTGCTGCTAAAATCCTTGAATTATGATAAGGATGTTGAGGCAAGAGTGTTGGCTTCATATTCATTGCTATGCCTTGCAAAAAACTCAGGTATGAACTAAGAAACCGTTGCCATATCTTCAGAAATATTATCTAAAACTTCTCCTGAATGGGACAAGTTGCTTCAGTTTTGCTCTCAAACTTTTAGATTTGGCATCAGAACAAAAAGGGGGCTTCAGAATATATTATTATAAGTTAACAAGATTTTAATTAGAATTTTGCATCCTTGTTTAACTCCTTCTTTTGGCTAACTTCTAGCAGGATGTGTCTCTTTCCTACAATCACTGGATAAAGATTCAATCAAACATCTTCAGAATCTCTCTCTAGTTACGTGGACTGCCAATGAACTAATTGAAATCATCTCCAAAAGCAACTTGCAATACAAAACAATGAAAAGCAAAGCTCATTCTTGAATTCCGTGTGTTGAATTGTTCATTCTCTTTCATACACGCGTGATTGTAATCACCACCCTTGAGTTTGCATAGCTGATTAGTTTGAGTGGCATTGTTTCTACCAAAAGTCTACTTGTTTCATTTTATGATAGCTTATGGTCTCACAACCTGAAAAGCTTGTTGAGCCAAAGAAAGAAACAAATATCACGGGGAAAACAGTAAAATAGTCTTGGGTGCTAAATCATATCCAATACAAGTAGTTGCCCATTCATCAAGCTATTATCCTTTTGTTCCAATATTACAAAAGTGTCCTTATGTCAATGTCTTTCTAACATCACCCCACGAAAGGAAAAGGAAAGAGGACAAAAAAGAGATGAGGAAAAGGGGGGCACTTTATTAAGCATTTTGCATGGATTACAAACTTATCTCTTGCGTGGTTGTGCATGTGCACCTCCATGCTCGAGGCTGTGACAGAGTAAAGGACAGAGTAAAGTAAGCACCCCCCCCAACCCTCTCTATAAGGAAAAATGAATCTCTTGACAAACATGTGGATGTGAATGTGACCATCCATTGCAGGAACTGTTTTTCTAAGCTTATAGTAACTTCAAAATTAAATCCATGTACACACATAAGCAAGCACGTAATAAACTTGGATTAGTACTAGTGTCCTATTTCGAAGCAACTTAGTTTCATAAAGACTCCTCAACCCTCTTCAAAGGTGTCTAACACTCACTCTTTCTACAACCTAAGCAAACTGAGTTTCACCCATTAATTATATGATTACACTTTTAGTTAAGTTTCAATGATTTACATGCACAAAGAGAAACTCCCACACTTGAGTAATAATAATGAGTATTGGGAAATCTAAATGGAAAGGATTTTCACAATGGTTCACAACCCAATTTCAAGAGAATATGACACTTCTCAAGTTGTTTTTAACTGTATTTGTTTATTTTTATAGAAAAATGTTACTTTGAAGTCATTTATTTATATTGTAATTTTGGTACATGAACCTATCAACACTGGTTTTATATAATATAACATTTCAAGTCACACTTAAACTCTAACTGGCCTCTTTTGTTCTTTAAATTTTCCAACAATTGGTTTTAAGAATAAATGAATATGGTAAGAAACCATACTCAAGAAACTATGCAAAGCTGAATAAGTTTTTGCAACACTTAGATTCCAAATGTCAGCTACTTTCAGGCCAAAAAGAAACATGCTTCGCTGGAACACAGCTCAAGTCCCACGTCATCTATACATTGATGTTTTGGCTCTCTGCATATGGCCTTTGGTACGATTCATAAATCTTGGCATCTAATGTAATGCTAATTTCCCATATATATAAAGACAAAGCAAGTTTTCTTCAAATGGTTTCTATATAGTCGGTTGATATACACTATTTTCCTCCCATTAACTGAATCACCCATCTATTAGAGCAACAAAGTTAGCCTAGTTTATGATGCCATTTGTCTTCTTTCATTGGAAGAATGCTAATACAGTTTTTGTTATTATTTAAATCTGTATTGAAAATTACAAAATTTTATATGAATCACATTTTACTATGTGATTCTCCTACAACTATACAGTGTATACATGAACTAATTATGAATCATTCTTTGAGATGAATATCACATGACTAGGAGGATTCAGCAATGAACATAAGTTTTGTCTTTGAAATCCTCCCCCACGGCCAATAGTAGCTATTTTGGTACTGTTATTATTCCTTCTCATTTTTAAGCTCCATCCAATTGGGTACCAATGAATTGTGCAGCAAATGACAGGGTTTTTGATGAGCCATGTGCTTGCAGTGGCTGGCCACTAGTGTATCTTCCATTGTCTTTATGTGCATTAGAGGAACCCCATCTGTAAGAAAACAATGAAAACAGCCATATACATAGTAAAAAGAGTAAGACAACAATCCAAACTCAAATTTTGCAGGAAATATATGACCAATCATCCTCATTTTTCAATATGCATGGTCCCCATTCTTCACTCTGTTCACATGCTGCTCTCAGTTCTTGGTCTCCAATAGTGTCTCATCTGTGGAATGTTGGAATAATATTGACGAACCAAATACTATTCAAAGTTCAAACCCTCTCTTTGCACCAGAAAGTACACGGTACGAAAATTGATGAGAGTGGAATGTACCACATAACATTTAAAACTGGTTAAGGGAAAAGTGGGAATAAAAAACTATTAATCTAAAATCTAAGTTTGAATATAGGTTCAAATGTAATGTTAGATTCCATTAGAATCGCAATAATCCAAATAATAGTTACAAGATTGTTGGAAATGCAATTAGGGGTCTTTCATGGTGTGTTTGATTTATTAAAAAGTTATACACTTATTTAATATTTTATTTTAAATAATAAATAATTCTTCCTTTACTTTTTATAGAAATAAATAAATTGAAATAATACACACATATATATATATATATATATATATATATTTAAAGTTTAAATTATATTATTGAATTTATATTTTAGATATAATGATTTTTATATATAAATAAATGTATATATTTTTTTAAAAAATTACTTGAATTCTCTTAAATCTAATTACTATTTTATAAAACGAGTTGGCTTATAGCTTATAGGGCACCTCGACGTGAGCCTATATGTAGGTCGCCAAAAAAAGTATCCCATCAAACAAAAAGTCTGATTTCATCAATTAAATATAAAATTTCATTTAAGAGTAATAAAATAAATCAGTGCAGTTTACATTTGCCTATCAAAAAGGTAAAAATTAAATTGTCTTTCAACAAGAGCTAATTTTTTTATCATCTTGCAAAAGTAAACATGCCAAATAGGAAAATAAAGTTCAAATGATTTATTTTATAAAATTAATTAATTTAAATAATTAAAGAATGTAAAATACATTAATAATTCAATTTATATTTTATTTCAGTATTTTATTAAAGAAATAAAATCTATAGAATAAACTAACAATAATAACAAATATTTTTTAGATCAGTATAATTAAAAAATGTATATAATAAAATTTTAAACTAAAATTTTATTTTATTTTTCATTTTCTAAAACTGAACTAGCAATTCCACTAAAATCTACTGGGTTGATGAATTAAGGACCGGACAATAATCCTAAATAAGGCAAACAATAATAGATTAATAAATTAAAATACTTACTTCGACCAACTATTAAAGTGAATTCACATATAAGTCTATCAAATTCGAAGGAAATTTTATTATCATTAATAAAAGTTTTTAGAAAATAATTTTTGAGCGATTAGACAATAGTTTTACAATCGCAATCTATCAACACGTAGTTTATATTATTGGAAAATAGACAACGATTCTAAAATCATCGTTTATAAGCTACATCTAGATGACGGTTCTTTTCACAACCGTAATGTATAACGAAAATCAAATATAGGTATACACAGTTCCAAGAAGGGTATACCTGTCGTGTATACCCCTTCTCTAAAAGGTATAAATGGTGGTTATGGGCATAATTGTCGTCTATTATGGTCGTTTTTAATTCATTATGTTTTATGTGTTTTCCCTTCTTATTTAACTAACATGTTCATTTAAAAACACAGCCAGATACATAAATTCAAACACATTCATTCAAAGAAGCAAATTATATATATATTGAGAAAATATATTACAAACACTAATACATATTCCTATCTATCTAATTTCTATACTATTCATTAGTTATCCTAAAGTTATAGTAATTAACGAAATATGTGGCCCAAACATTTCTCACATAACCTAGGGCTTCCAAAGGCAGTGGTTGTTCCATAAAGCACTACAAAGTAAGGTTTAAGTTAGTGTTAAGATACATGTACTTTTATTATAAAGAATAATTTAAATATTATTACTTGTTCCCAATCTTTTCGAATGCCTAGTCTTACAATGATAACCATCCATTGCATAACGTAGTAGTGACACTCATAGCCTTCCAGTTTTTTATTACATTACAATTCAATATAAATTAAAAGTTAATATTGATATTTTGATAAACAATGAAAAGAGGAAGACAAAAATTACAAACCTGTAGGTTCAACCATGTCATCTTTTGACAATTTGCACTGGTTAACCTCTGAGTATGTTATATCCATGCCATTCCTTGATTAATTGAAGAAACCTTGTTAGTAGAAGTTTAAGTATTATACGTAAATAAGTTTATAATGTAATTACACATCAACTATTTGTTTCAAATGTGTGGATGACTTCTTGTATAGTGAACAAAACCACACAACAATATTATCAACTACGGATAACAAAAGTAACTGCCAGTGACCCCTACATCATCCATGAAAACAATTAGTAAATATTTTAAACATGAAATACTAATAATTGACGACTTATAATTGAACTTACTCATTAATATAAGGACAAATATATATTTGTTTTCCCTTTGGTGATGTATGATTGGGTTTCAAATTTCTTTGCTCCAATTGGATTAATGAAATAGGGATCCAAGAATCCATAAACATCTTGATTCCCGTCATTAATAGAAACTCCAGAGAAATACCTACAATTTATTAGTTAAAGTGTAATCAATAATAATTTAACAAAAAGTAAATTGAAATATAGGTGAAAGATACTTACATCATAAAAAATTGAACGATGGTTATATTAAGCTCCTGGTTTCGAATTGCAAATTCTAAAACATTTGACATCTATATGTACAGGGGATGCCAATGTTTCTTCCAAAAAACGTATCATTCCACAGAACCTTGAGTGGGTTTGTACCAATAGCCATAACAACTGATAATAACAAAGCTATAAGATTGTCAATGGGAACCAAAAGCTTCTTTTGCGGACTTGGTTTCTGACGAGGTCTCTACAAAATAAAGAAAATTTGTATTAAATTAGATATAATACATAAATATAATTTAATAGAATGAAATTAAAGTCTTATCGAGGGTTCTGGAATAATTCGAACAAGGTGTATGGGCCAGGCTATGAATGTCTGAACTGCCTCAAGCACAATAGTTACCTCATATGTGGAACACGAGCATCAACAACTCGTACTTTATCCACCATAACCATCACCACATCAGGGGGGAGAGGCATGTTATGTAAGGTAGTGGCCTCTTCAAGACTTTTCCAATGGCCACCACTTGAGGAAGGATGCTGCCTATATAAGTAACTCACATTAGCTTATCTGGCCAATGACACCCCTTGACGCTGTAGGAGCTACAAAACTCCCCTTTGTGCTCCTAAGAGTGGGAACAACAAGCGGCTCAGCACGAAGTTGTTGCGATAAAAACTCCTATCGCAACAGTCGATTCTTCTCCTCAAACTCTAGCCACATCCACTCACACTCATGTTGCATCTTCTGACTTAAATCCTCCATTAATTGTTGTCGTATCTTAGACATCATTTCTTCGTTGGTCACTACGGTGGAGAGGGGTATGAATTTCGTGGTGCAACTACAAAATATTGTCGAATTTCAACCCCTTTTCCAGCTGCACGTACACGATAAGGGTGCTTAGGTCGTCCAATAACTTGATGCATGATATCTTGACGACAATGAGGTACAAAGTTACCTTGGGAGTTTTGCTCAACCAAGGAATCCTGAAAGAATCCAAAATTATATAAGTTTTTAATATAATTAATGTTTTAAAATAAATGAAAAAGTAGATGAAAATAACTTACAATGTTTTTAAGACTATCCGTGATTGCTTAAAACTACATGTAACCGAGTTTTTCATTTGGGCCATCTTCCATTTTTGGTGGTGGATAGGTGGAGATGGAGGTTCATTGACCCTTGTTGATATGATTCCAATAACATGAAAGAGATATTATAAGGACATGTTATGGATTCAACTTGAGTTGGAATATGATTAGGCACTTTCTAAGAATTGGATCAGTGTTCTTAACATTCAAGAACTCACCAAATCACAAGTAACCAAGCTAAACTCTTATAGAAACCCATGAAAAGGCAAATGAACCGATTGAAATACAAAAGAATACAAAAGAACCGAATGGAAACATAAAAAAACACAAATGAACCAATTAAATCTCCATGAAACTCAATTAACAACACAAGAGCAGCAAGCTAAGAAGAACTACTGAATGAAAACACAAAACAAACAAGATTAACCGATTGAAATTGAAAGAAACATCTAAGACATGTTTTAGAATTTGTTTTGGAATGAAAATGGATGAAGAAGATGAAATGAAATAGGGAACTTATGTGGTTGGAGTTCTTGGAGATGAACACGCCACTTGAAGGATGTAAGGCTTCAAGATGAGTGTAGATGGCGCCACTTGAGGTTCCAAGAATGCACTCAAGATGAGATTAGAAGAGGAGAAGACACAAGTCTCTCAATCACTCACCAATTTGGGAGAATTTAGTTACTCAAAATATCAAATCTGAATTTCAAGGAATCAAGCCCTCCTTTTATAGGAGAAGGACCGGTCATGAGTTTACAAGAAGCTTACAAAGGAAGCTATCCAAGGTTGCCTTGCAACTCTTCCACTTCTAACGCCTAAAGTGGAGAATGAAGGGATACCTTCTAGACTTTTCCTAAAGGTAATGGGATACCCATAGACATCTCCACGAGGCATAAGTTTGGACTTCCTTTGATTAGGAAAACGATCCTTTCTCAAGTGAAGCCAAACCCAACCACCAACATCAAACAATAATGCTTTTCTCCTTTTGTTGGCAAGTTTAGCATACTTGCCAACTTTCTTCTCAATTCGTAACTTGATGTCATTATGCAAATATTTTATAAAAGAAGCCTTTTCAAAACCATCCTTTCATAATACATCATCAAGTATAGGAATAGGAAGAAGATCAAGAGGTGTGAGGGGGTTAAACCCAGACACAACCTCAAAAGGAGAATGGGATGTGGTAGAATTTACTACGCGATTATAAGCAAACTCAACATGTGGTAGTAAATCCTCCCAAACCCTTGGATTCCCGGAAATAAAGCATCACAACATTTGTCCCAAAGTTTGATTAACCACTTCAGTTTGACCATCGGTTTGGGGGTGGCAAGTAGTAGAAAATAAAAGTTTAGTACCAAGTTTCCCCCACAAGGTCTTCCAAAAGTCACTCAAGAACTTGGAATCCCTATCAGATACTATACTTCTAGGAAGTCCATGTAAACGAACAACTTCCTTGAAGAAGAGATTTGCAATGTAACATGCATCATCCACTTTGTGGCAAGGAATAAAATGTGCCATTTTTTAAAAACGATCCACTACACAAAGATGGAATCCTTACCCTTTGATGTCTTGGTTAGTCCTAAGATGAAATCCATAGAAATATCAACCCAAGGCATTGAAGGGATAGGAAGAGGGGTATATAAACCATGGGGTTGCATTCTAGATTTAGCCTTTCGACATGCAATACATTTATCACACAAGTTATGAACATATTTTTGCATATGAGGCCAAAAGAAATGCTCATGTAAAACATCTAAAGTTTTGGCTACCCTAAAATGTCCCATTAATCCACCCTCACGTGCTTCTTTAATAAGAGATTGTCTAATAGAGCTTTGGGGCACCCAAAGTCTTTTGCCTTTAAAAAGAAAGCCATCTTGGATAAAAAAAATCTTTGTGTCCACCCTTAGCACACTCTTGATAGATAAGAGAAAAATCAAGGTCATCATGATAAAGTTCCTTGATGTGATCAAACCCAAGATATTGGGAACCTAAAAGATTTAGCAAGGTATAACGTCTAGAAAGTGCATCGACCACAATATTAATTTTGCCTTGCTTATGCTTGACCACATAAGAAAATTGCTCAAGGAATTCCACCCACTTAGCATGCCTCTTATTGAGCTTGTTTTGGCTTTTCAAATATTTAAGAGATTCATGATCACTATGAATCACAAATTCTTTAGGAAAAAGGTAATGTTGCCAAGTATACAAAGCTCTAACAAGTGCATATAATTCTTTATCATAAGTGGAATAATTGAGATGACTACCTTTCAATTTCTCACTAAAATAAGCTATGGGGTGGCCCTTTTGAAGGAGAACAACCCCAATTCCAATATTTGAAGCATCACATTCTATCTCAAATGTTTTAGTAAAATTAGGAAGGGCTCAAATGGGAGCATTAGTCAATTTTTTTAAAAATATCAAAAGCCTTTTGTTGCTCTTCTCTCCATTTAAAAACCACATCCTTTTTTACTATATCATTTAAAGGTGAGGCAATTGTACCAAAGTCTTTCACAAACCTTCTATAAAAAGAAGTAAGGCCATGAAAACTTCGTACATCATTCACATTGGTGGGTGTTGGCCAATTTTGAATTGCTACAACCTTTGATTGATCTACATGCACCCCTTTAATACTCACAACAAACCCTAGGAATTCTATATTATCAAGTGCAAACATACATTTAGCAAGGTTAGCATACAAATGTTCTTTCCTAAGGGTTTCTAATACTTGTCTAACATGCATCTTATGGTCAATCAAAGACAAGCTATAAATGAGGATATCATCAAAATAAACAACCACAAACTTGTCAATGAATGGTCTTAAAACATGATGCATGAGACACATGAATGTACTTGGTGCATTAGTTAAACCAAAAGGCATAACTAACCACTCATACAAGCCAAAGTTGGTCTTAAAAGCGGTTTTCCATTCATCTCCCGATTTAATACGAATTTGATTATACCCACTTTTAAGATCAATTTTGGTAAAAATTTGTGAACCATGCAATTCATCCAACAAATCATCAAGCCTAGGGATGAGATGCCTATATTTGATTATAATGTTATTTATGGCCCTACAATCGGAACACATCCTCCATGACCCATCCTCTTTAGGGACAAGTATGATAGGCATGGCACAAGGGCTCATACTATCTTGAACCCACCCTTTAGCAATTAAATCTTCTACTTGTTGGCGAATTTCTCTAGTTTCACTTGGGTTGGTCCTATATGCGGGACGATTTGGTAAAGAAGATCCCGGAATTAAATCAATTTAGTGTTCAAACCCTCTTAAAGGTGGAAGTCCTTTAGGAGGATCTTGAAACACATCATGAAATTCCTCTACCAAATTATCCAAACAATGTGGACTATCCTCAAGTTTTGCTAACTCAAGAGGTCTAGGAATAGCTAAAAAGATAGGAGTGTGAGAAACTATTACCTTGTTGACCGCATGGCTAGAGATAAGAAGGGCCTTCTTAGAACTCTTTGTATTTTCACTCTCCTTCTTTTTCTTCATAAGAATTTGGTCCGCATGGACTTCTCTTGGAGAGAGAGATTTTAATATGACCTTGTGTCCATGGAAGTCAAAAGAAAGTTTATTGGTAAAGCCATCATGAAAAACTTTTCTATCAAATTGCCATGGCCTTCCCAAAAGAACATGTGTAGCTTCCATTAGTATAACATCACACAAGACCTCATCTTTGTATTTACCAATAGAGAAATTTATGAGGACTTGTTTGTTAACAATGATTTCGCCCACCTCACTTAACCATTGTAACTTGTAGAGCTTTGTATGAGAGATAGTAGGCAAACCAAGCTTATCTACTACTCTTGTACTAGCTACATTGGCACAACTACCCCCATCCACTATTAAAGAACAAATGTTGTTTTGAATGAGACATCTTGTATAAAAAATATTTTCTCTTTAACTTTCATCAAAGAGTTGTAAAACTTGACCAAAAAGACGTCTCACAACCAACAAATCTCCTTCAAGTGAACTTTCGCTCTCATGCTCACTTGATGGCCTAGAAGGTGAAGAATGCCTAGGTGAATCAGAATCATGATCACTAACTATAATGCCATTATGCACATACATATTCCTTTTAGAAGGACAATTAGAAGCAATGTGACCATATCCCAAACATTTAAAGCATTTCTTACTAGACGATTTGATTGGTGATTTAGGAGTAGAAGTATAAGGCTTAGACTCCTTAGGTTTGAAAGAAGAATCCTTAGAAGGAAGTTTAGAAAAATATTTTTTATTTTTCCAAGAGTTGTTGTAGTAACCATCATTGGGAGAGTTTTTTAAAGCATTTCTCTTAGCATCTTCAACTTCTACCTCTTTCTCTTCTTCTTCTTGATCACCATCACCTGTATCAATTTCAGAAGCAGTCGTCGCCTGTCTTGATTGCTCATTCTCATTTACCAAAGATTCCTCGAGCTTACGATACCTTGCACGAGACATTAGGCACGAGGTCACATTCTGGGATGTTATGTCTTGAGCTTTCTTCCTACGATCCTATTATAAATGAAATAAACAAAGTGAAACAAATAATATTAAATAATTAGTGTTATGATAATAAATAAAATAATTAAGTAATTTCACTTACTGTTTACTCTTCAGATTCACGACTTTCAATGAAAAGATGTCATGTCTCCTCATCAATATTGGAGCACTTTGAACAAGGATTTTGGCCTTTATTAGGACCAAAAACATATTTCGTCGTCAACTGAGACTTAAACTGATGAAATTTAATGGCAACCAAAGATAGAACCTTCAATCTCAGGCTCTACACATTAGGGATATCAAAATGCATCTAAAAAAAATACCATGAAATTAAAATTGATCAATTAATATTAAAAAGCAATATATGATAACAATAATAATGTATACATTACTAGGACATCCTCCCAGAGCATGTTCTGGTCGACCTCAGTCACATGATCCCACGAAGGTGTCAATATGGAGATCCTCCCTTGAGCAACAACTCCAAGATAGTTGATGAAAGTATCAACATTAGAATCAAAAGGCACTCCGATTGTTTTACTCTTAGGTGTTTTGAAAAAGGTTGAAAACTATTTTGGTGGTTGACTTGCTGTCAAACCAAAACAACCGATTGATTCGCACATTCAACCGATTGTTTGTTTTCAAATCATAACAAAAAACTGTTTTGTGTGTTGACTGAGCTTTAAATGATTTTGTAACTGAATGCGCTCCTGTTTTAAATGCTTTGACCATTATTTGAAAGCTATAAATAGTTTGTTCATCTTTTTTAACAAACAAGAACTGAGATTTAATCATAGAAAAACAAATTTGAGTTTTCCACTGATTTTGCTTTCAAGAGTTAAAGATTGCTTTGAGCTTGCTTTGATCAAGAGAGAGTGGAATAGGATTTCATTTGTATTGATTTCAGTTCATTCTGTAACAAGTGTAATTCTTTTGTACTTTGTGTAAACTCTGGTGTGATAGGCCAAGAAGTGTTGTGTGCTCTTGAGGTTGTCAAGATCAACATTCTTGGTGGTGTATGTGCTGAACCAAAGGAAGTGTGTTTCTTGAGGGGATCAAGGTCACTTCTTTGGTGGTATGTGTAAGTAATCTAGGTTTGGTTACTTAGTGGATTCCCTACTGGTTTTTAGGAAACTGGATGTAGCTCTTGGTTTAAGAGTGAATCAGTATAAACTGTGTGAGCAATCTCTCTCTCCCTTAAACTCTTTAATTTCAGTTTGTATATTTGTCAACTTGTATAAACAACTGATTGTTTTTCTGGTGCTGTATTAAATTGCTTTATGTTTTTGGTTAACTGGATTCTGAATCAAGTTTTCTCAAAGGAATTTCATTCTAGACTAAAAAGTTTGCGAAAACCCTCTTCAAACCATTCACCCCCCCTCTAGTTTAAAGCCATACATTCTTACAATTGGCATCAAGAGCTTGGTTCTTGAAATTTATTCAAGTGTCGTCCTAAAACCGTTTTTTATATGGCTGATAGATTACCCTTTGGGGAGGGTGCTTCAATCAACAAACCACCTCTGTTTTGTGGTTTGAACTACCAATTTTGGAAAGTCAGAATGAAAATCTTTGTTGAATCCCTTGACAAAGGAATTTAGGATGCAATTGAAAATGGCCCATTTGTTCCAAAATTTGAAAAAGATGGATCTTCCATTGAAAAACCTTGGTCTCAATAGACTGATTCTGAAAGCAAGAAGGCCAAATTTGATTGCTTTGCTAAAAACATCATAACTTCTGCCTTGAATTCAAATGAATTTTTCAGGGTCTCTCAATGCAAATCAACAAAGGAGATGTGGGACACCTTGGAGGTAACTCATGAAGGTACCAATGAGGTGAAAATAGCCATAAAGCATACTATAATCCAAGAGTATGAAATGTTTAGAATGCTCAAGCGTGAGACTATTGTTGAAGTTCAAAAGAGGTTAACTCACATCATCAACCATCTCATGAGCCTTGAGAAAACCTTTGAAAAAGAAGAGCTAAACATCAAAATCCTCAAATGTCTTGATAGATCTAGGCAACCTAAGGTAATTGCTATCTCTGAATCAAAAGATCTAACATCATTAAGTATGGCTTATTTGTTTGGCAAGCGTAGGGAACATGAGTTGGAGATGAATAGACTCAATGTTCAAGAAAGTGAAGACAAACATGTGAGAAACATTGCCTTAAAAGCTGTCAAGCACAAAGGCAAGCAAGAATCCAGTGATGAAAGTGATGAAGAGAACCTTAGCTTGCTATCTAGAAAGTTTAGAAAATTCTTGAAAAGGAACCGCAACATAGACCATCAACAAAGAAAGGTATGGAAACAAAAAATCCAATGATTTTAATTCCAATAACTATACTTGTTTTGGTTGTGGTGAGCAAGGGCACATAAAGGCAGATTGCCCAAATAAAGAAAGCAAGGAGAAGAAGCCAAGCTACAAAGAAAAGAATTGAAAGTCAAAAAGGGCCTATATAGCTTGGGATGAAAATGAAGTTTCCTCATCAAGCTCCTCATCAAGTGAAGATCAACATATGTCTAATGGCTGATGAAGATGATGATTGCAGCAGCTCAAGCACTGTAAGTTCAAATGCTTCCCTTAGTGCTGAAAGCTATAGCCAATTGCTTCAAGCATTCAAAGAAACTCATGAAGAAGCTAACTGATTGGCTCTTTCAAACAACCGATTAAAAGGGCTTAACAACTGGCTTGAAAAGAGAGTTAAGGCACTTGAAGAAGAGCTGGAAAAATCAAAAAGTGATTTTGAAAATCTGGAAACTAATTGCAAAAACTCTTCTTGCAAGTGTGACACTCTCATTTGTGAAAATTGTGAAAATTTTGAAAAGAAAGTACATTATCTTGTTAGTACTGTGGATAAGCTTTCAAAAGGAAAATCTAACTTTGAGAATGTCTTGGCATCTCAAAACTGTGTTTTTGGAAGAGCTGGATTAGGTTTTAATCCACAAAACAAGCAAGATAATTTTTCAAAACAGCCAGTAAAACAACCGATTGTTAAGTCGAAACAACCAGTTGTTACATGCTTTTATTGCATGAAGAAAGGTCATTCTGTCAGATTCTACAAAATAAGGAAATATTCTATTCCCAGAGGCTTTATGAAATGGATTCCCAAAGGTTGTGAGGTTTCAAATGAAAAATATAAACCAAATGGACCCACATTTGTAAGGAGACCAAACCTTGTTGCTTGAATTCATGTTTATGCAGGGAATCTAGAAGAACATGAGGCTCTGAGTCATCTGATCAGGTTCTTGGAAGGAAAAGATTAACATTGGAGCTGAATCAATGTTATGTACCAGTCCAAGTTTCTCTATAGTCAAAAGAGGCTTCTTGATCACAAACAAATGACTCATTGAAGGGACTTCATAAAGGATAAGACCTTCCTTATCTCTGTCTTTAATTCTTTTTAAATTCAAATTCATGCTTAAATATCTCTTGTTAAATGTTCAATTACACCTACCTTGAATTCTTTCTGCTCATTCTTAAAAATTCAAAATCTGTTTTACTACTGCAGAAAAACAATCGATTGTTTCCTCGAAACAATCGATTGTTTCCTCTTTGACAGCACTGTGAAAGAATGAATTTAATTCTTTTTTAAATTTTGTCTATTGCAGATCTCAATTACGAAAGAATCCTGAGTCAATAAAGTTGTGTTGAAAGCCTGATCATGTTCTGGAGGAAGTTACAACATGTCATAAAGGAATATATTCCAAAATCTTGAAAAATCCAAGAGCTTTTATGACTAGTCAAAGAGCACATGCAGGTCTTGGTCAAGTCTTTTCTCTTTGAAGACTGAAACCCACTCACATCAATTGATTGCAGTATGGTTCAATTTCTCTTTAAATTCTAGTGCAGGTGTTGTCTCTCACAAGAACAATCAATTGAGCCATCTCTTGCAACATCTCTTGCTCTCTTTGTGTGAGACTTCTTTGCCTCTTTTTCAGCTATCATGGAATCCATTCCTCCTACATCAAAGAGGATCAAAACAAGAGTTGTGAGGTCTGGAGGGAGACTTGAGGACTGGTTTTCAGGAGATAATGAGCTCATTGAAAGGTATCGCTTTGAAACTAGCACAAAGGTGATCAACAACCCCAAAGTTGTTTCCTTTGATTGCTTGAAAAGCCAAAAGTTAGACAATGTGAGGAAGCTTCTCAAAGACCAGTTGCTGAGAAGGTTCTTGGAGATGAAGGGAAACATATACCCTGATTTGATTCGGGTATTCTACACCAATCTCAAATTTGAAGGAAACAATCTTGTTTCTCATGTGAAGGGTGTTGACATGGAGATCACTCATGATGTGTGGACTGCTGTAGCTGGCCTGAAATAAGTTGGTCTAAGGATCAACAAGGGAAATCTTGGAGTAGTGGAGGATTTTAACAAAGTCCAATACTACAAGAGTTGCTTGAAGAATCAACAAGCCCAAGTGAGAACTTGTTCGGTTGGAGGCTTGAAGCTGGATGAAAGGGTGCTTGGTCTTATTGTAACTTGGATTCTTACTCCAAGGGGGAGCAACCATTCTGTCTTAACAGAAGAAGACCTTATATACATCTACTGCATCATGAAGAAGATCAAGATCAACTGGATCCATATCATTGAAGAACATATGCAAAAATCCATGAGGTTAAGTGACTACCACTATCCCTATGTTGTTTTAATCTCTAAATTCTTGCTCTATTTTGAAGTGAATCTTGAAGATGAGACCTCTGAGTTGGTTAAGTCAACACAAGAAATGAACAATGGCTCTGTAAGCAAGATGGGATTCACCAAAATAAATGGAAAATGGGTGAGCAAAGATGGTGATCATGGTGGTTCATCAAGTGCTGCAACTGTTGATTTTGATGAAGAAGATCAAGCTGCTAACATGGATATTCACCATGAAGAACAGCCTGCAACCAATTTTGGTGCTGGAACCAGTGCAGGAGATCAAGGAGATGAGATGCCTTCTATGTCTTCTTTTGAAAGATACATGGTGAATAGGCTTGATGGCTTTGCCGAGAATAAAAGAAATCTCCATGATTTGTATGTGAGCAACTTCCAGAGCATAGACAACAGATTCAACAACATGGATACTCGGTTTATGACCTTGGATGAACAGATTAAAGTTGTTCAGAATCAGATCTTTGAACTTCAGTATGGCAAGGATGATTAAAGGAAAAACAACCGGTTGAATGCTCGAAACAACCGATTGTTTTTACCCTGTATCAGTTTAAGTGATTTTGTTTTTTAATTTCTGTATAATCTGGAACAATTTCCTTTTTATATTTTCTTATTGTCTATTTGTGAAGACAAATAGGGGAGATTTTATGTTGTGTTGTCTTTTATTTTCTACAAACTTTATGTTTTGTTTAAGTGAACTTTAATTCTGTTGTTTTCTGCTGATATGTTGGTATTCTAACTGCTGATATGCCGTTTTTGTTTTACTGCTCTAACCTTCTATCAGAGATATTGTACTTTGCTTAAACTTTGTTTTGCAGGAACTACTTCAGATTCAATCAAGTCCAACACAAGCAACCAGGGATTTGTCTTCTTCAAATAGGGGGAGATTGTTGAATCAAGTGTGTTCAAGCTTTGAAGAATCCAAATCCTTTGAGTTTGATGGAAGGTTGGATGTGCTTGTTGTTGCTGAGGTGCTTTAGAATAGGATCTGGGATAGATTAACTGTGTAAATCCACTCTTGATTGAATCCAAAGCTTAAGTATTTTCAAACCTTTTGAATTGAAAGTGTTTTTCAAACTAAGTGAAAAACAACCTGTTGTTTTGTCGAAACAACCGATTGTTTTACTCTTAGGTGTTTTGAAAAAGGTTGAAAACTGTTTTTGATGGTTAACTTGCTGTCAAACCAAAACAACCGATTGATTCGCACATTCAACCGATTGTTTGTTTTCAAATCATAACAAAAAACTGTTTTGTGTGTTGACTGAGCTTTAAATGATTTTGTAACTGAATGCACTCCTGTTTTAAATGCTTTGACCATTCTTTGAAAGCTATAAATAGTTTGTTCATCTTTTGTAACAAACAAGAACTGAGATTTAATCATAGAAAAACAGATTTGAGTTTTTCACTGATTTTGCTTTCAAGAGTTAAAGATTGCTTTGAGCTTGCTTTGATCAAGAGAGAGTGGAATAGGATTTCATTTGTATTGATTTCAGTTCATTCTGTAACAAGTGTAATCCTTCTGTACTTTGTGTAAACTCTGGTGTGATAGGCCAAGAAGTGTTGTGTGTTCTTGAGGTTGTCAAGATCAACATTCTTGGTGGTGTATGTGTTGAGCCAAAGGAAGTGTGTTTCTTGAGGGGATCAAGGTCACTTCTTTGGTGGTGTGTGTAAGTAATCTAGGTTTGGTTACTTAGTGGATTCCCTAGTGGTTTTTGGGAAACTGGATGTAGCTCTTGGTTTAAGAGTGAACTAGTATAAACTGTGTGTGCAATCTCTCTCTCTCTTAAACTCTTTAATTTCAGTTGGTATATTTGTCAACTTGTATAAACAACCAATTGTTTCTACGAAACAACCGATTGTTTTTCTGGTGCTGTATTAAATTCCTTTGTGTTTTTGGCTAACTAGATTCTGAATCAAGTTTTCTCAAAGGAATTTCCTTCTAGACTAAAAGGTTTGCGAAAACCCTCTTTAAACCATTCACCCCCCCTCTAGTTTAAAGCCATACATTCTTACAAAATGTTCATATATAAATTCCCTCACTGTGGTCTTTACCGGTTGCATGTACATCATCAACTACATCGTCATCTTCATTCATTATCATTGGTGTCAATGAACGAGGGTCACCATTTTGAATATTAGATAAGTCATCATCAATGGCCTCCCTTTTTTTTCCCGTGTAAAACGACATACCAATGTTCTAACGTAGGATCTTTGACGTAGAAAACCTGAGATGCTTGTTGAACCATTATAAATGACTTATCTCGATAATCTATCTTTCGAAAGTCCACTAATGTGAATCCTGATTCATCAATTTTTACCCCACTTATTGTCAACCCATTTACACTTGAAAACTAGAACAAAAAACTTAGGATAGTCAACCTCCCATATCTCTTCTATAAATGGCTTTATGAGCATATATGTAAGGTATAACCTCATCAGTGTTATTCAATATATTCAAATGTGCTTGCAAGACTTCTGACCGAGATTTACTTACCACATGTACACCACGTAAACATTTACTTATAGAACGTCTGTGTTGCCATGAGTTGGTTGGAAGACCTATTGGATTTGCTTTTGACATGTACTCTGAACAGAATTCAATACTTTCTTCAGCTATGTACCTTTCAATCATTAAAGCTTCTGGACGATAATGATTTTTGACATACTCTTTCAAAATTTTCATATATCGTTAAGATACATTCATCTTAAGTACGGCAAGTGCACCGCGTTGTCAGAAGTAATAATTTGTCTCTAAGGACGAATATCGAACCCACAACGAACAGTTGAATAATCAAGTAAAAGATTCACTAAATATAAAGCAAAATAATAAAATTTTGTTGAGATTTGTTATGATGACAATGATTAATAAGAAAACAAGTCAAAGAGTTTGTTACTTCAATTGGAAAAATAGGGATTGAGGTTCATCTTTATCACTTTTTTGTATTTTGATTAGCATGACAATATTGTGTCCTTTGATTGATATTGATGCCCATATAAAAATCATTTATATTGATTCCTCGCAAATAAAATTATTAAGATGCTTCCTAAATATCGATTCCTCGCATATTTATAAAAACAACTTATCATTAAGAATTGATGTTGATAGCAATTAACATTTCAAATCTATTTATAGAATTCAAATATGTTAAGCATTATCGTTTGGGGTCAGAACCTTAGAAGTACTTTTCAGTCAAATCTAAGTTTTGAGATCATGGAAAACAATACATTACAAAAAAAACAATAATACCAATCATCAATCAAGAACAAAATATTATGTTTAGATATCACTTCAATACATAAGAGTTTGAACTTATTACTCCTAATCCCAAAGGATAGAATTAGCCACACATGATGGCTATTACAAGCAGGGAGAGCAAGAAAATAAGATTCCGGATGTTTCTCATTGACATCTACCTCTTTTAGGGTTTTCTAATACCTTCTCTTCTCCCAATTTGATTACAATTCACTCAATGATGTTTTCCTCTCAATCATTGATTCACTTATGTCTAGGGTTGTGCCTCAAGCCTCCTATTTACCTAATTTGCTTGGGCTTAAGTGACTTCTCGCTTGGGCGCTTATGGGCTCGCTTGGGTGAGTTTTACGTAAAGAGGCCCAACGTTACAGGAGCAATCTCGCTCAAGCGAGAATGAGCTCGCTTGAGCGAGATCCACTGGTGACGTCTTGGCTTTTTGCGAGTTTGGGGGAGCTTTGGTGATGTTGGTGCATTCTAACTTTCCCTTTTTAGCTTTGTATATTCTCCTTTTGTCCAGTTATCTCAATTCTTCCTTAGAATCCTGAAATTAACACAATTTTGGGAATAAATCAATCTTATTTAAATTAAAATCACAAAATATGTAAAAAGGTATAATTTCATAAATTAGAGATTATTTTATACTTATTTTATCAATTAATACCCATAAGTGTCTATATTTTAATATGAAATATTACTGAAATTTGGAACTTATCAGTACACAGATCCAAACAATCTAGCATATCTTACCAGATGCACAACTAAAGGAACAATGATGTCAAAAAGGATGGAGGAAAAAACATCTCCAATTCACACAAGATAACAACAATTTCATCTTCATGTTCATGTAACTTTATTTGATCATTGAATTTACAACAAATGGAAGAGAAGAATGAGCACATACGGGTTATGATATGTCTAACATTTTTTGGTAAGATCCCGTTAATAGCTACCGGCAACAACTCTTGCATCAATATGTGTCAATCATGAGACTTCAACCCAATTAGCTTGAAATCTTGCATTGATACTACACTCTTCACATTTGAGGAATGCACTTGTGGTGCTTTCACACCCTTTAGACATGCTTTATGACCTTTAACACTAGACCCTGATAAGTTATCATATGTCGGAAAGTCATGGATGGTGCAAAATAACATGAAATACATCTTGAAAGTTTCATTAGCAAATCAGTATAATACTTTAACACACTGATCCTACATTAAATTAAATCTTCAATTAGGGGACTTAGATTAACATCTATGGTATTTCCTAGTTGTCTTGGACTGGATATTATCATAGAGAACGTCATGTATTTTCGCTTCATGCACAATCAAGGAGATAAGTTGTAAATAACTAGTAAAACAGGCCTTGAACTATGATTTGTACTTATATTACCAAACGAATTCATTCTGTCTGTAGCTAAAGCAAGTCGTATATTTCTTGACTCTTTACAAAACTTTGGAAAATCGTCATCAAATTTCTTCCATTGAATAGAATTAGCTAGATGGCGGTACATGCCATCACATTTTCTCTCATTTGCATGTCATCTAAGATTTTTAGCATTATTTGGGTTTGCAAACAAACGCTTCATCCTTGAGATGATGGGAAAATACCACACAACCTTCATTGGGGGCCCATGCTTTTCCATTTCTTCAATAGTATCATCATCTTTTTGTTTCAACTTATAATGTGATAATCCACTCCTCGAATAAATTTTTAACAATTCAAAATCCTTCCTGTATATAATACAATCATTAGGACATGCTTGTATCTTTTTATACTCCATACCCATCAGACAAAGAATCTTTTTGGCCTTATAATTACGATTCAGTGGAGGCAAGAGGGGCCACAGAGACACAAGAAAAATGAGTTTAATAAAAAGAAACCTTACCAATTCATGTTCCATGCTTAGTGGAATTCTTCGGGGCAAAAGCATTCCTCCCATGCCAATACTTTGACTATAACAAACCCTATCATATGCTTCCATTGTGGAGGACCTCATCTAAAAAAAAATTGTCCCACAAAATTTGTGACTTGCTTCAATTGTGGAAAATTGAGTCATTATCGGAAAAAATGCAGAAAGCTAAAGAAGGAGCAAAGTAATAGAGGAAGTAGAAGTAAAGGAAAAAATCAGATTGAAAGACCAAAGACAACAGAGTATTCATTATTTATTAATAGTAGTGAAGTTGTTCAATCTGAATATCTAATCTAAGGTAAATGCATCATAAATGGTCACTTCATTAATGTATTATATTATTCAGGTGTACTCACTCCTTCATATGATTTAATTGTGTCTACACTACCAATGTCCTAGTCATCACTTCACTTCTATGCACAAATTGTCATATTTTTTATAACCAATAGGTCTTTTTCTGTAAATCTTATGTCTACCCTTATCCCATTTGGATATTGTTCTAGGGATAGAATGATTATCTTCCAACCATTTGGATGTACAATATCTATCTACTTTAAAAATAAAGAAAATTCTAGACATTAATAAGTATCCTATTGTTTAAAAATCATATTAGGAATTTAAAACTTTCACACATTAAAATATACATCAAAATCAATTTTATCATATTTTATTCTACAAATATATAATCATAATCATTTTATCAATAACAATTATATAGATAATTTCTTACATTGTAATTCTTATTGTATTCCTTATTGTATTCCTTTATAGTCTCAGTTGCATGCTAGATGTTTTTGTTTACTCTTTACATTAATTTTTGATGTACAAGCATTCTGTTAGCTTAGTAGCTCTCATACTAGTACCATGATATCATTCATATACTAGGCTCATTTACTTTTTATTCGACTAATGTAATGTTGTACCAACAACAAATTAATTTGACCTTTAATGTTCCTTTTGTATTTCTCATTTCATTGCTTTATAATTCAGTATTAGGATTATGTTTTTGTAATGCTAATAATCTTTGTTTCAGGGTAGCCAGGAAGGATGGTATAATGGGGAAGCATCACAACTGAATCGGGATTGTGGACTTAAAAAGAAGTCTAATACTAAGAAGAATTTACGGTGTTATGAGTTTGAAGCTAGGGTTTTAGACTACTATACCCATTTTGAAAACATTAAAAAAATTAAAGAAAGGAAATGGGAAAGGGTAATGAGAAATATAAGTGAGAAAATAACCAACCCAAATATTTTCAACCATCACATTCTATTTTGAGTAAGAAAAAGAAGGTTACCTAGAAAACCTAGATGGAGAAAAAACGCACCTTGGAGAAAACCTGTAATACAATAAGAATAACATATAAATGAGAAAAAGATAGTGTAGCCAAATATTTTCAAAAATCGCATTTTACTTTGAACAAAAAAAATTTACCTGGAAAACCTAGATGGAGAAACACATAATGCACATAGGGGGAAACCTTAGACAAAACGCACTCAAGGGAGCACTGAGTGAAGGTGTGGAAAGGAGGAATTTCAAATTTATTGTTACTAAGGGAGAACTAAGCATGGAACACATATTTTCTATGTCAATTTCTATTTTAACCAAAATAATTTAATCATTCTCTAATTTATTATGACAGGTTGTTTATAATTATCATAGAAAATTATCATAAATCCATAGAATATACTTTCTATGTTAGTTTTTATTTTAACCGACATAATAAGTAACATGCTATTTACTATTATACCATCACCTAATTTATTATGATGGGTGGATTACGATCGTTATAATAAGTCATCATAAAATAATAGTTTTGTACTAGTGTACCATAATTCAATCTATCTAAAATAACAATTTGATCCATTCTAACAATAATCAATGCACAAAATAATCGATTTCCTAATTGGAATGAATGTTTACAACACTCCATTTGATAAATTATAAATACAAGACACATGCGATCACATATGATGTCCTAGATTGAATTTTCCTCTATCAATGGCCCAAAAATGAACACAAACAAAGCATAAGGCATTGTTCATCCACATTATTTCCTAAACATTGTGCACAATTTCTTTAGCAAAGTGTCAATCTAAAAGCGATGTACCAGATTAAATCTGCCTCTTTTATACTCCAGAATGAACCTACACAAAGCACAGGACATTGTTTACCCACATTATTGTAGTAATATAAAGCTGAAAAACACGAAAATATTTGTTTCCTAAGGCGTGAGTGATCATTGTCCATAAGGACTTATCCACAGTATATTGCACAAGTCCCCCTAGATACAACATGAACTTCTCGGATAATTTCGATGATATAAGAACGACCAAACAACTCTTAAAAGAGTAAGAATCCAGGATATTGAAAATTATTAGAATAAGAAAAGATTAAGAAAGAATGAGAGAAAGGGAGAAAGGAAACCGTGAGAGAGATACATTATGTTGGAGCAAAGAAGAAGATGCGTATTTATAGAAGGAAAAAATGTCGGAGAAGAAGGTGGAACCTGTTTGGAGAGAGTAGAGAAGATCTAGATCAGGTGAGAGCAAATTCAAGGATAGCTCATTCAAAGTAGGTGACAACATCTAGAGGCATCCGAAGGAGGCGGGAGGTTGAGAACCAGTCTCAGAGGTTTCTGCATGTCATCCTCTTCTATCTCCTCTGTAACGACCTAGGAAGGTTGTGCCTTTTGCGATAATAAGATTTTAGTAACAATACCCAACATATTGGAAAAGATAGAAGATAGAAAGAAGAAAGAAGGAAATCTTGGATTCGGATAAAATGTAATGCATAAGAGCTAGTATAACAAGCTATATGAACCTCCTACATTGATGAACTTAACTCACAGTGTAGTTGGTATAACAAGCTATATGAAAAAAAAACTTAGTATGTGTTAGTGGTTTATCAATCACAATACACCCCCACAATTCTTGTTGTTATCGTTGTGTTGTGCTTACTAAACCATGTGTGTGCCCGATATTCATGAGTGTTATAGAGATCTCGCCAAGATCTCATGCAAGTGGCCCCACTTGACACTCATATATGTGATTTCATCAAGTGTATGCTGCAAATCATAAACCACCCATAAGGGATATGCAAATCATTAAAACTTTGTTAATCATTAAAACTCTTTTACCTCATAATTGTTGAAGATGGTTGTTGCCCCTTCAAGACATGTGTTTGATGAAGCCATTTGTGTAAATTTCATTTGTATTTACATTTGCTTTAAGAATGTCTTAGGTTTAGTTTAGAGGTTGGTTAGAGTAAGGTTTTTGCTAGGTAACTCACCTCTTAATCCCTGACCATGTGATAAGAGCAAGCACAAATTTTCTGAAATTGTTTTTCACATGTTTTGCAAAAATACCCATACTGCATAAAAAATAAATATGTTCTTTTCTAAATGAATAGATTCTTTTTTAAATTGATGCATTGACTAAGGCCTTTGAAAATTAGTCTTCACTCTCTCAAAACGACTGTGTTTCAATAGTTAAGTTTTTTCTGTTATCGTTTTGAAAAATGAATTTGTTCATCTGTAAATGAATGGATTCTTTTTAGTCTGGTGCCATGTGTATCTTAAAAGCTTTTTTCGTTTTATCCTTGCACCAGTGTGTTTGACTAAGTCTCCTTCACATAACAGATTCTCTAACTGCTTTTGAAAATAAATCTGTTCATTTTTTTTTTCAATCTGTTCCTTTTATAACTGCTTTAACTGTTTTTTGAAAATCTGTTATAAGTTGTTTTTCTATAAAAAAAAAAACTTGTTCCTGCGTTTAAAGGTGGATCATACAATTGAGAAAACAAGTTTTACAACAGAGAATTAAGGATTTACAGAGAATTAGCATGTGTTCTTGAAAGATTTTACAAATCAAAAGAGTGCTTGTTCTTGGTTGGCTCTAAGGCTTGGTTAGATGTGCTGCTACTGTGTGAGCAATCTATTCTACTGGTCTAAGGCAGATTTCTGCATCCTCTATTAGGTGTATTCGTTTCATATTTCGAATTATTGTATAGTGTGATTGTAAGCTCTTCTTGATAGGGTTTCTTGATCCTCTTGACAATTTTAACTGCAAATTTTATCCTCTTGATAGTGCAGTATTTAGCACTTTCACACACCACAGGAATGGACAAATTTGATCTTAAATCAATTTAGTGTTAGAAGAACTAACGAGTGACTTGTTTTTAACCATGTGAACCTTATGCATGTGATCTCCAATCACAAAGGTTGGGTTTTCATCACTTGTTTGTTTGTAAGTGGCTTAAGTGTCATTCCCCCTCGATGTTTCTAAAACCAATTTTCTTCCTAGGGGTTTGTCAGAAGATTTGCCAAAGTTTGTTCTGACTTGACATAGTCAATATAAATCGTTCCACTCTTAAGCAAATGTTTCACTAAATTATGTCTCAATTGTATGTGTTTGTTTTTTCCATTGTAAGTTTTATTTTTAGCTATAGCTATTCCGATTGGTAATCACAATGCATTGATACAGATGGGGTTGGTTTTATTACTAACAAAATATTTGCTAAGAAGTTTTTTAACCACTGAGCTTCACTACTAGCCATTTCGAGAGCAACAAACTTAGATTCCATTGTTGTTGATCTTACAATAATTGTTTTTCCAATTGATATCCATGGAACTGCACCACCCCCAAATGTAAACACAAAACCACTAGTGGATTTTGTCTCATTTGAATTAGAGATCTAGTTAGCATCATTGTACCCTTCTAGCACAATGGGAAATCCATTATATTCAATGACACAATCTATTGTACCTTTCAAGTATTTCATGAGCCTCGCAAGCGCATCCCAATGATCCTGACTAGGACATTTGATATGATTCCTGTACCGCCCTGGTAGTCGGAAGTGATGACGTGGCATCAAGCTACAGTATAGGCATGTTGACAAGACGCCAGATTTGCAGAAGGGAAGGAAGTCGGGGGGCTCGTGTAGTCGCCAGTTATTAAGTTGGCGTGCTCCGATCTCCAGCATACCAGAACCGGCGATCACCGGGTTAAAGATGAAGTCGCCAGATGTAAACTCAGGCGACCAAGTGATTGGAGATCGCCAGAGCAAGCACATCGCAGAAGTGAAGGTGGTGCAGATTATGAAGGCGGCCGACGAGACCACAGGGAAGGTGTACGAAGGCACCCTAACTCGCCAATTCTAGTAGAGATCGCGCTCCCAAGTTAGCTATGCACTGGGCAGTACCATGCATAAGTAACTTAACCAAAAGAGAGTCAGAAGCAGCGCCCAAGTCAAGGAGGCTCCAGATGATGGCACGTGTACGTTTGGATGCGAGCCACGTGTCCAGATGCGTAACTGCCAGGAGAGAGAAAGTGACCAGGTATATAAGGGTTTCCCAACGAACTTTTGAGGTACGCACGTTCAGATTGTATTCTTTACGCTTGCGAGTTCTTGAGCATACTGTGAGAGAGAATTGGTTCACGGTTCCTTGAGAGTTCTTGAGTGTTACTCTGGAAGTATTTGGTGGTTCAGTCACTGACTTGGGCGTTGGAGTGCGATCGGCCGCAGCGGCGCCGCTCTGTTCTTTTGCAGGTTCTTGAGGTGGATCGTGACGAAGGACGGAGATTGAAGCGGTGCACACGTCGATCCAAGTTTGACGAGGCAAGTTCCAACGTTCTGGTCAACAGGCACGTCGATCCATTCAGAATAACCGAGGCGCTCGGGAACGGCGCCTACCGCTTAGAGACGTTGGAAAGAGGGGCGATTCCTCGCACTTGGAACGCCACGCACCTCAAGTTATATTACAGTTAAGAACTTTGTGTTGAAGCTGGAGGAAGCTTCTTCCCTACCAAGGCTTGATGTGTGTTTGATGAAGAAAATGGCTTGAGTGCTTTGAAGATTATAATAGGTTTTTAGATTCATTTGTAATTAGGCTTGTAAGTGTGTATGATTGCCTTTTGCTGTGTAACCTATCCTAGATGCCTAACCAAGTCTAGATCAAGCACATGATGTGGTTAAATGGTTTTTGAAAAGCCTTTTAAAATGTTTTTAACAGTTTTAAAACAGTACACAAATAAATCTGTTTTATGGAGAAACAATCTGTTTATTTCTTGAACTTAGACACTAATAGACACTAATAGACCCAACAATTGACCCCTCCCCTCTTGAACTTAGACACTAATAGACCCAACAATTGGTATCAAGAGCTAGGGCTTGTATTTTGCTCAAGTGTGTGTATGATGTCTGAGTTTAAAATGCCTTTTGCTGAAGGTGCATCTATTAATAGACCTCCTATGTTTGGTGGTGTTAACTATGCTTTCTGGAAAATCAGGATGAAGATCTTTATGGAATCTATTGACATGGGAATCTGGGATGCAGTGGTCAGTGGACCTTTTATACCTATGCAGGTTGTCAAAGATGAAACAATAAAGAAGCCTTGGTCTGAATGGAGTGAAACTGAGAAGAAGAAGGCCCAATATGATTCTTTAGCCAAGAATATCATCACCTCTGCACTGAACATGGATGAGTTCTTTAGAGTCTCTCAATGTAACTCAGCAAAGGAGATGTGGGATGTACTAGAGGTGACTCATGAAGGAACTGATGATGTGAAACGGGCAAGGAAGCACTCACTCATTCAGGAGTATGAGCTGTTCAGAATGCAATCTAAAGAAAGTATTGCAGATGTGCAGAAACGATTTACACACATTGTAAATCACCTCACTGGCCTTGGTAAAGTCTTTGACAAGGAAGAGCTTAACATTAAGGTATTGAAATGTCTTGATAGGAGCTGGCAGCCAAAGGTAACAACAATCTCAGAATCCAGAGATTTATCCAAGATGTCCACTGCAGCACTTTTTGGAAAGCTGATAGAACATGAAATTGAGCTGAAAAGATTGAAAGAACAAGAAACAGTGGAAAAGAAGGCCAAAGGAATTGCTCTGAAAACTACCATAGAACATGATACAAGTGAGGAAGAAGGTGATCCAGAACATGATGAGACTGTAAATCTGCTCACCAGAAAATTCAGCAGATCTCTTAGAAAGAAAAACCGTGACAGAACTCAGCAAAGAAAGAGGTATTCCAAACAACCTACTGATTCAAATTCTTCCAATTACACGTGTTTTGGATGTGGTAAACCAGGTCATATAAAAGCTGATTGTCCAAACAATCAAAGTAAAGAAAAATCAGCAAGCAAGAGGAGTGACAAAGGGAAAGGTAGAAGAGCATATATCTCATGGGAAGAAAATGATGTATCCTCATCTAGTGATTCTTCAACTGAAAGTGAAAAAGCAAATCTTTGCTTCATGGTGAATGATGAGGGATCCAACTCTGACTCAGTAAGTAATTTTTCCACTGATTCTGAAAACTATGATCAACTGCTATTAGCCTTTAAGGAAACACATGATGAAGCAAACAGGTTGGCTATAATGTGCAACAGATTGAATAGAGTAAATAGGGTACTTGAACCAAAGGTTAAAGCTCTTGAAGAAGAACTGCACAAAGCTAAAACTGAATTAATTAGTCTTGAATTGACATGTTTGCATGCATCAATTAAAACTTGTGATAATTGCAAAAAGCTGGAAAAACAGGTTGAGTATTTGTTAAAAACACTTTCAAATTTCACTAAGGGAAGAGAAAATCTTGAAACATTATTAGGTTCACAGAATGGTGTTTTCAATAAAAATGGTTTAGGATATAATCCTGGAATGAAAGGTAATGTGAAAAAGCTGTCAAGTTTCTTTGTTCCTTCCAAAACAGTTTTTTCCTCTTTTAGTAATTCAAAAACAATGCATACTGCAACATGTTTTTATTGTATGAAATCTGGTCATGTATCTAGAACATGTAAGGCTAGGAGATATCTTGTTCCTAAAGGATTGGCCAAATGGCTTCCTAAGGAAAGGTGTTAATCATGCTGGACCCTAGACTAAAGGGGTACCATATATGCTAAATCTGTTTTGTTGCAGAAAAACAGCAGGAGAAACCAGTGGTACCTAGACAGTGGCTGCTCAAAGCACATGACTGGTGATGAGACTCAGTTCATAATTCTGAAACTCAAAGCTGAAGGGCATGTCACATATGGAGATAACAATAGAGGAAAAATTCTTGGAAGAGGAGATGTTGGTACTAAAGACTCAACTACTATTGAGAATGTCCTATATGTTGAAGGGCTAAAACATAGTCTTCTAAGCATTAGCCAGCTGTGTGACAAGGGATACAAGGTCAATTTCGAAGCAAATACTTGTACAATTTCAAATGAAAATTCTGGTAAGGTGCTGTTCACTGGAAAAAGGGTAAACAACATTTATCTCCTAGACATTATAAAGAGCTGTTCTGAAAATGAGTGTTTGCTATCTAAGGACCATCTAGGACTGCTAGCTTAGCTGGAAATTACTATGCTTTGGTGATTGTTGATGACTTTTCAAGATATACATGGACTTTGTTTCTTGCTTCTAAAAATGATGCATATAAAGCCTTTAAGAAACTTGCTAAGGTTCTGCATAATGAGAATGAAAATAGGATAAAACAAATTCGTAGTGATCATTGGGGAGAATTTCAAAATGCAAAGTTTGATAAATATTGTGAAAAACATGGGATCATACGTAGTTATTCTGCTCCTAGGACACCCCAACAAAATGGTGTTGTTGAAAGAAAGAATAGATCACTAGAAGAGTTAGCTAGGACTATGCTAAATGAATCTGGTTTACCTAAATATTTTTGGGCTGATGCTGTATATACTGCTTCTTATGTGCTTAACAGAACATTGATTAGACCAATTCTTAAGAAAACTCCCTATGAATTGTATAAAGGTAGGAAGCCTAGCATTAGTCATCTTAGGGTGTTTGGCTGCAAATGCTTTGTTTTAAATAATGGTAAAGATAATCTGGGGAAGTTTGATCCTAAATCAGATGAAGGAATACATATTGGTTATGCAATAAATGGTCATGCTTATAGAGTATATAACAAAAGATTGCTTGCTGTTGAAGAATCTATACATGTTGTGTTTGATGAAACAGATTTTTCTGTGCCCAAATCTGTTGTGGATGAACCTGGTATGGATGATTTAAGAAAAATTATGCAACAGAATCAATCTAGTGAGCTTGATGCTACTAATCCAAATTCTGTCAAAGAATCTACTGTGAATGCAGGACTGCCTAAAGAATGGAAAACTCCAAGGGATCTCACTCTTGACAATGTAATTGGTAAAATTGAGAAAGGAGTCTCAACAAGGAATTCACTCAATAACTTCTGCAGAACAGTAGCTTTTGTGTCACAGATTGAGCCTAAAAGCCTGGAAGAAGCACTGCAAGACAGCAATTGGATAACAGCAATGCAGGAAGAGCTGAACCAGTTTGAATACAATGAAGTGTGGACTTTGGTTCCAAGGAAGCATGAGATGAACATCATAGGAACCAAGTGGGTGTACAGGAACAAGATGGATGAACATGGAGCTATCACTAGAAATAAAGCAAGACTGGTTGCTAAAGGGTATAACCAAGAAGAAGGTATTGATTTTGGTGAAACCTATGCACCAGTAGCACGTCTTGAAGCTGTCAGACTTCTTTTAGCATTCTCCAGCATACAAGGTTTCAAGCTGTTTCAAATGGATGTCAAGAGTGCATTTCTAAATGGCTACATCAATGAAAAGGTGTTTGTATCTCAGCCTCCAGGATTTGAAGATCACAAGAATCCAGAACATGTGTTCAGGCTTAAGAAAGCCTTATATGGATTAAAGCAAGCACCTAGGCAATGGTATGAAAGGTTAAGTGAATTTCTGCTGTCTCAAGGATATAGCCGTGGCAATTCAGATAAAACACTCTTTCTAAAGAAGAAAAGTGAAGATATCATACTTGTGCAAGTCTATGTAGATGATATTATCTTTGGATCCACAAATGAAGAGATGTGTGAAGACTTTGTGAAAACCATGAAAAGTGAGTTTGAGATGTCAATGTTAGGGGAAATGAATTTCTTCCTTGGTCTACAAGTTAAGCAACTCAAGGATGAGATTTTCATAAGCCAAGAAAAATACTGCAAGGAACTGCTCAAGAAGTTTGATATGAACCAATGCAAAGCAATCAGCACTCTTATTTCAACAAGTTGTCAGCTGGATCAAGATTCTGCAGGAAAATCAGTGGATCAAACGAAATATAGGGGTTTAATTGGTTCTTTATTATATCTAACTGCCAGCAGGCCTGACATTATGTTTGCTGTATGTCTATGTGCTAGATATCAATCTGATCCAAGGGAATCACACTACAATGCAGCAAAGAGAATTCTGAAATATTTGCAAGGATCTAAGGATGTTGGATTGTGGTATCCTAACAAGGTATCTTTGAATTTGATTGGTTTTTCAGATTCTGATTTTGCAGGCTGCAAAGTTGATAGAAAGAGCACAAGTGGGACTTGTCACATGCTTGGATCAAGTCTAATCTCTTGGCATTGCAAGAAGCAAGCTTGTGTTGCTCTCTCCACAGCAGAAGCAGAATACATAGCTACTGGAAGTTGTTGTGCTCAAACCTTATGGCTAAGGCAGCAGCTAAGTGATTTTGGTATTCTGTTAAATAACATACCTATAAAGTGTGATAATACAAGTGCCATAAATTTGTCTAAGAATCCTGTCATGCATTCTAGAACTAAACATATTGAAATTAGACATCACTTTTTAAGAGAACATATAGCTAATGGAACATGTGATATACAATTCATTGGTACTGAATTTCAATTAGCTGATCTATTCACTAAACCACTTGCTAAAGACAGGTTTCACTTTCTTTTAAATGAATTGGGTATAATTAGCTTGAATTGTCCTCTGCAGTGAAAATTTCAATCTGTTGTTTTATGTTTTAACATGTTTCGTTCCCTGTTTCAGAAATCACAGTTGTGACTAGGAAAGAGAAAGATTTATTTTTCTCTCTCTCACTTTATTGTTGACTGCTTTTACGGTTATTAACCAGCAGGCCTATGCCAATTAGCTTGTGGGTATCCCAACTGATTGGATTGTGTGTAAGTGCAACAGATTTGATTTATCAAATTGAAATCTGGTTCCAATATATTCTTGTGCAAATCAATACCTGAATCTGCTACACCACAGGAATAAAATCTGAAGCATATCAAATTGAGTTTATTTTCAATCCATAATTGCTGAAATCTGATTTAATTGATTTTCTTTTACAATTGGTGATTTCTAAAATCTGATTTAAGCTCTATATAAACCTAGCTCAAATCAGTTCTCTCTCATACTTTCTCATTTGTGCTATAAGCTGTCCAGGTTCACACTTGCTTCACCACAGGTTTCGTTTCTGTTCTGAGTGATGATTTGTGCTGTTTTTTTTCTTCTAGAATTGTATGTTAATAAACTGGTGCAGGGAAAAACAGATTGAGCATGGCATCCTCATCACACAGAAGGAAGAAATTCAAGGAGCAATCCAACAGCAACCAAGGCATTCTGGAGAAATGGTTTGCTGGAGATTCTGAAGCAATGACAAGATACATTCATGAGACAAGCAGGAAGCAAGTCAATGCACCCAAAGTGCTGGAATTTTCCTGGCTGAGAGAAGAAAATCTGACTGAAGCAAAAACCTTGCTCAAGCATCAAAAGCTGAAGAACTTTCTAGAGATGACTGGAAATGTATATCCAGATTTGGTGAAAGTTTTCTACAGCAACTTGGTTCAAGATGGCAAAAATCTGGTCTCCCATGTGAAAGGTGTGAAGCTGAAGATTACAAGGGAAATATGGAGCAATGTGGGAGGAATCAAATATTTTGGAATGAAGGTAAGCAAAGGGAATACTGCTGGAATCCAGGGATTCAACAAGATGCAGTTTTACAGAAGTTGTGTGAGGAATCCTGCTGAACCAGTGGCTAGATTTCATGCTGGAAATCTCACAATCATTTCAAGACTCCTTGCCTACATCATTGCTTGGCAGCTTACTCCAAGATGAAGTAATCATGCAACTCTCCATGAAGAGGACTTGATTTTGCTATACTGCATCATGAATCAACTCAAGGTAAATTGGGTAAGTACTATGGTGGAGCATATGCTCAAATCCACAAGGTTACCAGACTATCGCTTTCCATATGCAATTTTTGTGTCAAAGCTAATTGATTACTTTGAAGTTGACACTACAAATGAAAGAAATGACACAATTAAGGCAGCAAGTGAGATAGACAACTCCACTCTCCTCAAGATGGGATTTCAAAAGGAAGATGATAGCTGGATATTCAGAAGGAATGCTGCAAACAGAGCTGAAAATGAAGCTGCTGATCCAGAAAATGAAGAAGAAAATGCTGATGGAGTGCAGAACATGGATGCATCACCAGTACACTCTGCTGGACATGAGGATATTGCTGCTACAAACCAAAATGCAATGGTTGCATATGAGGCACCTAAGTACAGAGGTGAACCTCTGTCTATGTTTGAAAGACAAGTGCTAAGCAGGCTGGACACACTCACATATGAGCAGAAAGCACACTATGAAATGACCTACGCCAGGTTTCAACACTTGGATGACCAACTTGAAGGAGTTCAAGTGCAGCTAGCTGAGCTTTATTACAACAACAAGTGATCCTATTTCTAAGTCTTTATCTTTTATATGTTGTTAAGCAATTTGGAATTAATATGTACTGTTTCGTTTCTGCACTGGTTTTTAGTTGTTTTGTGATTTGTAATGAACCTCTATGGTTTATTGGTTTTATTTGAACTGTTATGTATGGCTATTATTGTTTCTGTGGTATTTTGTGCTCCCATTCTGTTTGATGAATCCAAAGGGGGAGAAGAATAGCCTAGAGAACAGCCTAAGAATAGCCTGGTACAGGTTCTGCAGATGATATTCACAGTGGCTGCTGATATAATTCAGATGTTAAATCTGCAGGTATATCATTTCTAAATCTGTTGTTCTGCTTTAACACCTGTTTTCTTTGTATACAGTTCTGTACAGATTTGGTCATGATCTTCCTTCAAAGCTGTGCAAAGCAAAGGGAATTTGTCTCCATCAAACAGGGGGAGATTGTTGAAGTTGGAGGAAGCTTCTTCCCTACCAAGGCTTGATGTGTGTTTGATGAAGAAAATGGCTTGAGTGCTTTGAAGATTGTAATAGGTTTTTAGATTCATTTGTAATTAGGCTTGTAAGTGTGTATGATTGCCTTTTGCTGTGTAACCTATCCTAGATGCCTAACCAAGTCTAGATCAAGCACATGATGTGGTTAAATGGTTTTTGAAAAGCCTTTTAAAATGTTTTTAACAGTTTTAAAACAGTACACAAATAAATCTGTTTTATGGAGAAAGAATCTGTTTATTTCTTCTCTGTTAAAAAGGCTTTCGTTAAATGGCTTTTGAAAAGCTTTTTAAAATGGTTTTAACAGTTTTAAAACAGTACACAAATAAATCTGTTTTATGGAGAAAGAATCTGTTTATTTCTTCTCTGTTAAAAGGCTTTTCTAAATTTCTGTTAAGGCACCAAGGGAAAGCTCAGTTCGTTATTTCAGTTAAGCTGAGCTGGCTTGTGTGTGATACTTTAATCTGTTTCACTGAGAAAGAACAGGTTTATTCCTTGGTGAGTTGAAAGGTTTTTCACAAGTTAGTTAGGGCTCCAAAGGTACCACTCAGACAGTTATTTCTGTTAAGCTGAGTTGGCAGTTTTTACAAAATAAATCTGTTAAGTTCAAAACTGAATCTGTTGTTTTCTTAACTGCTTTTCAACTGTTTTTTGAAAAGAAGTTAGAAACTGTTTTCTATATAAACAATGTATCTCTCACATGAACAAGTGCTGAGGAATTACGCTTTTGACAGAGATCAAACAATTTTCATGTGAGAAGAAGGATTGAAAAAGTTTTTGAAAGGTTTTCCAAAGAGATTTTCAAGTGTGCTTGTTCTAGGAAACCTTGAATCTTGGTGAAGGTGCTGGTGCAGTTCTGCAGCAAATTGAACTACTGGTTTTGAGTTCTTGCATCTTCTTTTCAGGTGTAATCTTTCCTTTATTCTGTTTTGTAAAGCTGTAAGTGTTAGTCACTCCTTGATAGGGTTTCTTGGAGTGCAAGGTGCTGAAATAGGGTTTTTCAGCATTGTGTGTGTTGTTCTTGTAGTGCTCAAGAACTGCTGGTTTTGTAAGTGATTGGCACTGTTTTTAGTGAATTCCACCTTGGGGTAAGGTGAGACTGGATGTAGCTCTGTATGAGTGAACCAGTATAAAAACGTGTGTATCTTGTATTCTCATCCCTGCACTCTTTTCTGGTTTTTGCTTAAATCTGTCAAGAACTAAATCTGTTCTTTTTAAATTGAATCTGTTAATTCTGGGTTAAGTGAAAAATGTTCTTCCTGATTTGTTGAAGCTTTCTGATCATAAACAAGGTTGCTGCATATAATGGTTTAAGTGAATTGTGAACAAACTGATCATTCATTAAAACCTGAGAAAGGATCATACTTCTTGAAATCTTGTGTTGTGTAGCTTTTGATTGATTTCTAAGCACAGCTGTATCCTTCATCCTCACAATATTAAGCTGATCTGGTTCTGTTATATTTCTTGTTGAACACAATTTTACATTGAACAAAATTCAAATTGTGCCAAGACTGCTCTGAAGAATCAATCTGTTTCATGTAAAAACAATCTGTTCTTTTTGCCTCTGGAATACTGAAAAATTGTGTGTTCTTGCGAAAATTTTATAAGCTCAATTCACCCCTCCCCTCTTGAACTTAGACACTAATAGACCCAACACTTTGTAAGTAAAGACTAGCACGAAATTATATTACAATGTCTCTGTCAAAACAGTTTGAAGGGGGCACTCTTTTTTCCCTAAGGAGGGTTTTTAACGAGGCCACCCAATAAAGAGAAGTTTTCAAAGTTTAAGTTGTTTCAGATTGCATGCCTGTTGTTTTCAGAAAGTTTTGAAGAAAGACCTTGTCACTTATATGTGATTTAAGGCAAGTAAAGATATATTGCATGCTTTCTAAAAGGTTTTAAGTCCTCATCGTCTTTCGGCGATCGGAGGCATCAGTTAAAGTTAAAGTCCTCATCGTCTTTCGGCGATCGGAGGCACGAGTTAAAAGACCTCAACGCCCTCGCGTGTTCTGAGGCGAGATAAAGACCTCCTCGCCGTCGAGCGAGTGCAGGCGAGGAAGAGTGAAAAGTCCTCAGTGTTTCTGGGGGCGAGAAGATGTAACCCCTGGGGCAATGTAGAGGCACCAGTAAAAAGTCCTCAGTGTTTCTGGGGGCGAGAAGATGTAACCCCTGGGGCAATGTAGAGGCAAGTTAAAGACCTTCTCGCCTATGAGCGAGTTCAGGCAAGATAAAATCCTTCTCGTCTCGAACGAGTTCAGGTATGGTGTAAAGGGTGGAAGAAGTTTGGAGGATGGCTAAGGTCGAAGAGAACGCCTAGCCACCCGGTCTCTTGTTCTGAAGCTCAAGGAGGTAGAGAAGGATCCGAAAGGCGCCTCTGCCCCCAGATAAAGGAACAATGGCCAAGGTATGAAGCCAGAAAGAAGCTGATATCGCCAAGAGTCTTTGGCGACCAGGAAAAGTTCAAGCAATGGCGAGAAGTTAAGACCCGTTTTGACAAGGTAGATCGGGTGAAGCGATATCTTAAGCCATTAGTTGAGTTAAAGTTCGTTGTTTGAAGAGTGATTTTGCGCTAAGGTTCATTGCCTTGAGATTACAAGTTGTTAAAGTGATTGTTATTTGAAATCGAAGTGGTTCGAAGCAGTTAAGTATGTGATCGCGCTTACGAAATCGCTAATTTAATTTCTTGAAGCAAATTGTGCAATGAAAGTTAAAGCAGCCAAAGAAGTTATAAGAAGAAATACAAGGACTTTGTCATTTAAGTGAGTATCAGATTCAAGGCACATATACAAAAAAAAAAAAAAAAAAAGTTCATTACAATTATGTGCAAAGGGAAAGCATAAAGGTAGTGGATGGAGGGAATCGATCAGTCTTCAGCGGGAACAACCTTCCCATCCACCACCTCGTTGTTGAGGGACACCATGCTAAGATCTAGATCGGGGAACAAGCAGGCAAACTGTTCCCGAGCGGCCTCGAATCCAGCAGCAAGAATTTGGGCAGAACTCAAATTAAGCTCTTCGATCTGTTTCTTGAGTTCTTCAGTTTGTTTCTTCAGCCCCTCGTTCTGCTGCTCCAGCTCTTCAGCTTGCTTCTTAAGTTTTTCGATGGTTTCCTGAGCTTGAAGAAGGTCTTCAGCAACCTTCTTGGATTCTGCCTGCACCTGGCCCAGTTCAGCAGCAATCTTCCCTTTTTCTTTGTTGGCTTCAGCAAGCTTAGCCATGGTGTCGTCCCTCTCCTTCTCCACCTGCCCCAGGAAGACCTCCCGATCGGCTGACCTTTGTTCCAGTTTTTTCACCTTGGCGGCGTCAGTTTTAATCAAGGCCTCCAGGTCAGCCACTTTGACGCGATAAGGCACCAGCTTGCTCTCTAGCTCGATCTTCTCTTGAGCCAAGAGCTGTACCTTATGGCGGAGATCGGTGGCCTCCTTGCGCGCCACCCGGAGCTCGGTGCTCATTGCATCTTCTACTCGGGAGTGTTCAATCTCGGCGAGTGTCAGATTGCAGGATAACTTCTCCGCCTCAATCCTTATAGTGCTATTCTCAGTTCGAAGGGCGTAGAGGTCATCCTGGAGCTTCCTGGTGGAGCTCTCCACAGCTTTAGATATAATGGCGGGGAAATCCTCCGCCATCATCTTTAGTTTCGCTGAGAAAGGCTCCCACATCCTCGTGACCTCAAGGGAGAGGTTTGCTTGTGGAGGCACCGGGTGGGCTCGTTGTTGGTTTTCGCCGCCACCTTCTTGAATTGGTTGTTCAGCGGGTGCTTCTTGGCGTGGTGGCGACGTCGGGGATTCAGTGATAAGAATTGGAGAGTGGTGAGCACCTTCATCCCCGATTGGTGCGGCGTTTGCGGTGGAGGCGTTTGAAGGAGGACCCCCTCCAGCTGATATGTAAGGCGTGGAGGCGCTCGGGGGGTTCTCCAAGAAGTTGACTTCGGCGCCCTCAAGGCGCAGATGCCAAAGGCATTGCTTGGACTGGAGAGGCCGGAGCTGGTGGAAGAGGCAATGTTGGAGGCGGGGCAGGTGTAGATGGTGGTGTTGATGTTGGAAGAGGGGGTGGAGCAGATGGTGAAGAAGGTGCCACCCTCTTCCTCTTCGTGACGAGGCCATCTTCAGTTGCCTCGTCGTCTTCCTCTTCCTCCTCATGGACTACTTGGGGGGCTTTCCTCTTTGGTTTCCTGAGGACAAGCTTTTTGCGTTGGTTGGCCATCGGGGGGAGTTTGGCCTTTGGGTGGCGATCTGCCCTGAGCAGCGGCGATCTCCACCACAGAGTTTGGCACGGTTTGGGAACCCGATGCCAACCCGCGGGTTCGGGCGAGCGCCCTCAGTTCAGCGAGCTTGCCCTGGCCCAACATATGATCTGCATAAAGCAAAAATGCATGGGTTAGCTCAGAGAGAAAATAAATGCATAAGGCAGTATGCAGCAAAGCAGATAAATGGTGCAGAAAAATAAAACCAAAGTCTTGCGCACAACGCACAAGACGCCTAGAAACAGTTAACAGAGGTGATATCGAAAATAAAACTTAGACGTTGAGGTGAGTTCTAACCTATGCGAATTTCAAGTTGATCTTCGAAGAACTCGAAGCAGATGAGTGTGGTGGTGAGGAAGGTGATGTTGGCATCTGCCACACTCTTCCAGAAGAAGCAGAGGTCCCTGTCCAAGGCACCCATGCTATCAGGACTCCTTGGCCTCCTGAAGCTACTTTTGGACTCTTTGTTCCCCTTGTTTACCCAATACAAGGGGAAACCGTCGAGCAAAGAAGCGTCCTTGTCATTGGGGCGCACCTGGACGAACTTGCCTTTCCAGTCTTTGTAGGATTGCTGGAAGATAAAGAGGATCGACCTCCCAGCAATCCCGTTCAAGCTTACCCACAGGCGATCTCCTGGGTGCTTGGCTTCAAAAAGAAATAAGAAAACGTCCACTGACGCTGGCAGCCCCAAGTGGTCGCACATTATTTGGAAAGCCCGTACGAACGCCCAGCTGTTGGGATGGAGCTGGGCGGCGGCGATGTCGAGCTCGGTGAGAAGCTCCCTTTCAAAGCGAGTAAAGGGAAACCTAAGTTTCACCTTCTTGAATAGAGTGGTGTAGATGAAGCAGAACAACCCGCCGTTGTTCCCCTTGTCGTCGGCACACACGGGCAGGTCGGGGGGGCAAGGTAGAACCGTCATTCTGTCGTCATGCTCCTTGTGAAACGATTGGTGAGGCTCATCCCCTTTCGTTAGTCGAAGAACCGCCCCAGCAGAGTTTACTGAGGAGGTTTCCTTCAGCAAGGTCGAGGTGGCCCATGGGTACAGTTTTTTGAAATCTGGAGAAGGCACGGAGGCTCCTCCAGCGACGGGTGGAGTGGCCTGGCCAAGTTGGGGCGGGAGGGTGCAGGCCTCTCAGCCTGAGAAGAAGAAGCACCGCGTGCTCGCGGTGGGTTGTGTGCTTGTGAAGAGGGGTTTCGTGATGAAGGAGGAGGATTTGGGGTGATCTCTGAGCGAGTCATTGCGGAAGCTGCAAAGGAAGAAGAAAAGAAAAGGTGATCAGGACTCGCAGAGGCTGACTCGATCATGAACGAAGGGTGAAAAAACGAACGAACGAAGGTTCGTTGCAACGAAGACGAATCCCTAAGTTACGAAGAAGGAGAAATAGAAAAAACAACCCACAACGTATGCACCAGACAGTTAAAGGATGATGCGAATCGGTTAAAATGCAGGAAAATCCAGCAGAAGAAGGAAAGGAAGTACCTTTTTATGATCGGAAGAGTGATGAAGGAAGTTGGTGATTCAGGAGGTTGAAGAACGTTGAGAGCTTTTTGCAGAAGAGAGTTGGAGCGTCTGAGAATACGAAGAAAGTGATGGAACAGTGGAGCGAAATGGGTTTAAGGGTTTTTCGAAATGGGTTTGGGAAGCGCAAACGTTAACTGAAGGTAACTGTTGATGAAGCCACGTGTCGAACGATGGGAGGAGTGTCTGGTGGAGCATCAGAGAAGCAGAAAGTACAACCGCTTGAAATTCTGCGCCAGTGCCACGTAGATCGGTATTGACGTGACTCTTTTAGTGTTTTCGCTGGACAAAGTCTTCGCTTAAGACTGGGGGGCTTGTGTACCGCCCTGGTAGTCGGAAGTGATGACGTGGCATCAAGCTACAGTATAGGCGTGTTGACAAGACGCCAGATTTGCAGAAGGGAAGGAAGTCGGGGGGCTCGTGTAGTCGCCAGTTATTAAGTTGGCGTGCTCCGATCTCCAGCATACCAGAACCGGCGATCACCGGGTTAAAGATGAAGTCGCCAGATGTAAACTCAGGCGACCAAGTGATTGGAGATCGCCAGAGCAAGCACATCGCCGAAGTGAAGGTGGTGCAGATTATGAAGGCGGCCGACGAGACCACAGGGAAGGTGTACGAAGGCACCCTAACTCGCCAATTCTAGTAGAGATCGCGCTCCCAAGTTAGCTATGCACTGGGCAGTACCATGCATAAGTAACTTAACCAAAAGAGAGTCAGAAGCAGCGCCCAAGTCAAGGAGGCTCCAGATGATGGCACGTGTACGATTGGATGCGAGCCACGTGTCCAGATGCGTAACTGCCAGGAGAGAGAAAGTGACCAGGTATATAAGGGTTTCCCAACGAACTTTTGAGGTACGCACATTCAGATTGTATTCTTTACGCTTGCGAGTTCTTGAGCATACTGTGAGAGAGAATTGGTTCACGATTCCTTAAGAGTTCTTGAGTGTTACTCTGGAAGTATTTGGTGGTTCAGTCACTGACTTGGGCGTTGGAGTGCGATCGGTCGCAGCGGCGCCGCTCTGTTCTTTTGCAGGTTCTTGAGGTGGATCGTGACGAAGGACGGAGATTGAAGCGGTGCACACGTCGATCCAAGTTTGACGAGGCAAGTTCCAACGTTCTGGTCAACAGGCAGGATCAATTCCAAATAAAACTAACAGTAGAATTGAGAATTTAGGGTTACAAAATGGAATCAATTAAAAAAATAAAAACAATGAAAACCTGGATAGAGGAAGGCGCCACAAACAAAGTTTGATAAGCCTAAGGATGACCGCCACAAGAATTGGTAAATTCTTGATAAGTTCACAAGATGCAGGGAAGAACCCTAGCAAAGATATATTCTCTATTAAATTTCCAAAACATTCATTCTCATTATGAATTCCAAAAGTGTATAAATACAATTTTAGTTATAGGTCTTGTCTCGTTTGAAAGTAAATAAAGAAAAAATACAATACCTATATTTCAAGAAATGGTCATTTGTCCCAGTGGTTAAGTTTATACTTTTAATTGGTTATGAGTTCAAATCCTATCTGCAAGCAAAATAATAATAATAATAATAATGTTTTATTCTAATATTCCAAGCATGTTGTGCATGTAATCAACTTAGTCTTTCTCAAGTGTGGGCCATTCAACAATTGGGCCTCCAAAAGATTAGCTACCTTGTGCTGCAATGTCTCTTCACCTTGGATGTCCACATCAACATTGAGTGTACATACTCAGTCTACGTACTGCATAAGCAATATCCTCTCTCAGTGTATTGTTCTTGGGATATTAACATACTATCTCCCTTCCTTATGATTTTAACTCCAAGAATCACACTTGTTTCAACCATATTTTTCATCTCAAACTTAGAACAAGGAAAAGTTGTTTTAAAAAAATATCATCACATGTACCAAAAATTAACATGTCATCACATATAAACATACACACATTTATCAACATCATTGGTAGAAAAAACTTCACAAAGTAAAATATTATCAAGTTTTTCATGCCATTGTTTTGTGCTTGTTTCAAACCATATATAAATTTTAAAAGTTTGCATAATTTTTCCTTTTGACCTGGAACTACACATGATAGGTGCCTTCTAGCTGATTGCATCTTTTCTTAAATTTTGGAGGAACTTGGCAGAAGCAAATGGAGGAAATGGATCAAGGAGAGCTCCAATGAAGCTAAGATTTCCTTGTAGGTGCATGAAGAGTAGGGAGAGTGATTGGTTTGGCCATATCATTTGAAGAGGTGAAGAAGAAGATCAAAGGTGTATATCTTATAAAGGTTTACACAAGAAGGTGTTTAGGCTAACACTTTGGCAGCATAATACTCATAAAATTAATCCTAGAAAACTCGAGCCAAGCACCTCATTATATAAGAGAGAGGTTTAGCCATTGGTTACAAGAAATGAGAGGGAAATTCAAACACTATTTAGTGATTGAATTAGGCACCAATTTAGAGTCACATGGCAAGCATGATCAAGTGTGCTCCATGTGACCTAATTTGATCTAAATGACCGACCTAAGATAAATGTGGGTTGCAATTAAGCTTTAATTATACCCTAGGTAGATTTTTATATGCATAATCCTAACCCTAATTCACTTAAGAAAAATTACAAGTAAATTTCCTATTCTACTTAAAGTAAGAAAATAAATTCTACTCTAAAAAAATTTACACTAGACTATGGCATTTTTTAACATATATAAAAGGGTGTCTCTACCATCAGTGGCAGAGTCCCAATCTTCTCGTATCCTCCTTGCCATAGTTCTTGTGATGGGTCCTGAGCTGGGGCCTCCTCCATCAACACATCCTTCAGGTTGAGTCATATAAATTCCTTTGTATTTCACCATTCAGAAAAGTTATTTTAACATCCATTTCGTGAATTACTAACTTATGGATAAATGTCAGGGCTAGCAACACCCGGATAGAGGAAATCCTAGTAACTGGGACAAAAGTATCAAAGTAATCTATGTTGGGTTTTTTAGTAAAATCTTTCGCTACTAATCTTGCCTTATATTTCTTTATGGATCCATCAAGATTATACTTCTTCTTAAATATTCACTTACAACCAATGGGTTTTGCTCCTTTAGGTAAATCTACTAAAGTCCAAGTATTATTTCTCTTAATTGAATTAATCTTAGTTATAATGGTCTTATCCTGATGTTTAGCATTACAAGCACTAGTAGCTTTTAAAAAACTTATTGGATCATTTTCAACTAGATAAGTGTAAAAATCATCTCCAAATGAGATTTCCTTTCTTTATCTTTAACTTCTACTAACATCCTCACTCATGGAATCACTATCACTATCTATAGGTTATTCAAAGGTACCACTACTCTTGAAAGGAAAGATATGTTCAAAGAACTAAACATTTTTCGCTTTACTAGTGTTACGTTCAATTATATCACTATTAAGAACTAGAAACCTATAGGCAGTACTATGTTCAGCATATCCTAAGAATATACAATCAGATGTTTTAGAACCTATTTTCCTTTTCTTAGGACCAGGTAATATCACTTTAGCTAAACACCCCCACACTCTTAGGTATTTCAGATTAGGTTTATAACCTTTCCACAACTCATAAGGTGTTTCTACTAGTTTTCTTATGTGGTATCCTATTTTGTAAAAAACACGCAGTAAACAGAGATTCACCACACATATTATTTGGAGTATTAGAACTAATAAGCATGACATTTAAAAATTCTTTAAAAGTCCTATATTTCCTTTCAAATACTCCATTAAACTAATTTGAATATGGTGGGGTTACTTCATGAATAATACCTGTTAGAATGTATGGCTTTAAACTAGAGGGGGTGAATTGTTTAAAAAGGGTTTTCACAAACTTTTAAGTCTAGAATGAAATCACTTCGAGAAAACTTGAATCAGAATTCAACTTGCTAAAAACACAAAGCAAATAAGCACAACACTAGAAAAACAATCAGTTGTTTCGCAGAAACAATCGGTTGTTTATACCAGTTCAAAAATATAAAACTGAATTTAAAGAGTTCAAAGGATAGAGAGATTGAACACACAGGTTTATATTGGTTCACTCTTAACCAAGAGCTACATCCAGTCTTCCCAGAAACCACTCGGGAATCCACTAAGCAATCAACCCTAGATTACTTACAACACCACCAAAGAAGTGACCTTGATCCCCTCAAGACACACACTTCCTTTGGCTCAGCACAACACCACTAAGAATGCTGATCTTGACAACCTCAAGAACACACTACACTTCTCAGCTTTACACACAGAGTTTCTTCAAAGGTACAAAGGATTCCACTTGTTACAAAAAAGATCTGAAATCAATACAAGATGAAAATCCTATATCACAGTCTCTTTGATCCAAGCAATCTCAAAAGCAATCTTCAACTCTTCTAAAGCAAAATCAGTGAAAAACTCAAATATGTTTTTCTTTGATTAAAACTAAGTTCTTGTTTGTTACAAAATCTGAACAAACTATTTATTGTTTTCAAAGACTGGTCAAAGCATTTAAGAGTGAACTAGTATAAATTGTTTGTGTGATTCTTTCTTACTCTGAACTCCTTTAAATTTTGTTTTAAGTTGTTTGATTTTTCAACTGATATAAACAACTGATTGTTTCGAAGAAACAACCAATTGTTTTTTTGTTGCTTTGCTGTATAATTGTTGATGTTCTAAGCCAACTTGATTCTTGTTCTGGATTTATACATAGAATTTCAGTAAACCTGAAAATCTTTCAATAACCTCCTTTAAACAATTCACCCACCTCTTGTTTAAGGCCATATATTCTAACAATTGGCATCGAGAGCTTGGTACTTTAAAAATACTCAAGTTTGATCCTAAAAATCTTTTTTCTATGGCTGAAAAACTACCTTTTGGGGAGGGTGCCTCAATAAATAGGCCACCTTTGTTTTGTGGTTTGAACTATCAGTTTTGGAAGGTTAGAATGAAAATCTTTGTTGAATCTCTTGACAAAGGAATTTGGGATGCAATTGAAAATGACCTTTTTATTCCTAAATTTGAAAAGGATGCAATTGAAAATGGTCGCAATTGACTGATGCTGAAAATAAAAAGGTCAAGTTTGATTGCATTGCCAAAAACATCATAACCTCTACTTTGAACTCTGATGAATTTCTCAGGATCTCAGAATGTGCATCTGCTAAGAAAATGTGGGATACTCTAGAGGTCACCCATGAAGGGACAAATGATGTGAGAGAGTGAGGAAACATACTCTAATACAAGAGTATGAGATGTTTAGAATGCTTAAAGGAGAATCAATTGTTGAAGTACAAAAGAGATTCACTCACATTGTCAATCATCTAATGAGTCTTGGAAAAATCTTTAACAAAGAGGAGTTGAACATCAAGATTCTCAAGTGTCTTGATAGATCTTGGCAATCTAAAGTCACGCTATCTTAGAATCAAAGGACTTGACATCTTTGACTACAACCTCCTTGTTTTGAAAGCTTAGAGAACATGAGTTGGAGATGAATAGACTCAATGTTCAAGAAAGTGAAGACAAGCATGTAAGGAACATTTCCTTGAAAGTTACCAAGCACAAGAATAAGCAAGACTCAAGTGATGAAGAAACTCTTAGTTTGTTGTCAAAAAAGTTCAGCAAATTCTTGAAGAAAAACCGCAACAAGAAATCCAACAAAGAAAGGTATGGAAACAAGAAAACTAGTTATTTTAATCCTAACAATTACACTTTCTTTGGTTGTGGAGAACAGGGGCATATAAAAGTTGATTTCCCAAATAAAGAAGGTAAGGAAAAGAAGTCAAGCAATAAAGAAAATAAAGGGAAATCAAAAAGAGCCTACATTGCTTGGGATGAAAATGAAATCTCTTCATCAAGCTCCTCATCAAGTGAAGATGAAAAAGCCAATCTGTGTTTGATGGCTGAAGGAGATGATGATTCAAGAAGTTCAAGCAGTGTAAGTTCTTCTGCCTCTTTAAATGCTGAAAACTATAGTCAATTGCTTCAAGCTTTTAAAGAAATTCATGAAGAAGCTAACCGATTGGCTCTCTTGAACAACCAATTGAAAGGGTTAAATAACTGGCTTGAAAACAGAGTCAAGACACTTGAAGAAGAATTGGAAAATTTCAAAAACTGATTTTGAAAATCTTGAAATGCATTGCAAAAAGTTTTCTTGTTTGTGTCACTCGAAAGCTTGTGAAAATTGTAAAACTCTTGAGAGTAAAGTCCACTGTCTTATAAGAATTGTGGATAAACTTTCAAAGGGTAAATCCAACTTTGAATCTGTCTTGGCATCCCAAAAATGTGTTTTTTGAAAATCTGGTTTGGGGTTTAATCCTCAAAACAAGAAAAATGGGATTTCAAAGCCTTTTCCAAAAGTGCCAGAAAAACAAACGATTGAAAGATTGAAACAATCGGTTGTTACATGTTTTTACTGCATGAAGAGAGGTCACTCAGTTAGATTCTGTAAAATTAGGAAATATTCTATTCCTAAAGGTACTATGACATGGATTCCCAAAGGTTCTGAACTTTCCAGTGATAAAGGTAAATCAAAAGGAACCATATTTGTAAGGGGTCCAAATCTTGTTGCTTGAATTTGTTGTGTTGCAGGGATACTAAAAGAAGCATGGGCTCTTGAGTTATCAGATCAAGCTTTTGGAAGAAAAGGATTTTGTCTGGAATTGAATTAAGGTTTTGTACCAGCTTAAGTCCTCTTGAAAGTCAAAAGAAGCTTTCTTGATCATGAATAATGACTCATTGAAGGGACTCCATGACAAAAGGATAAGACTTTCTTTGTCTTTGTTTTTCTGTTATTAATCCATGCTAAAATCTTCATCTATTTGTGTTATATGTGTACAATTACATTTTTATTCTTCTCTATTTTTGTTTTAAATTCAAACTTGTTGCTGCTTCAGAAAAACAACAAATTGTTTCCTCGAAACAACTGATTGTTTCTTCTCTGACAACACTGCATAAAATTGATTTAATTTCTTTATGCATTCTATCTTTTACAGATTTCAATCTTAAAGGAATTATGAGTCAATAAAGCAGCAATAAGAGTCTGATTTGATTCAGGAGGAGGTTACTTCTTATCATAAAGGGAATATATTCCATATCTTGGAAATTCAAGTGCCTTTATGACTAGTCAAATCCACATGTGTTGACTATGTGTTTTTCTTATATGGGCTGACGTGGTTACTGTGCAAGCTTGACCAGATTCCTCTTCTTGAAGACTGGAACCCACTGTAACCAAAGGATCAAAGAGGATTTATGTTTTGCTATGAAACCCTCTACAGCTGTTTTTCTACACAAAAACAACCCATTGGCACATCCCTTGTTGAATCTTATATTCTTCTCTGTTTTCCTTTTCTCTCATTTTGTTATCATGGATTCCACTTCTTCATCATAAAAAAAGGATTAAAACCAGGGCTGTAAGAACAGGAAGTCGTCTTGAAGGTTGGTTTTCAGGAGATAATGAGTTGATTGAAAACTATCGCTTTGAAACAAGTAGAAAAGTGATAAACAACCCTAAAGTTGTCTCTTTCATCTGGTTGAAAAGTCAAAAGCTGGATGATGTGAGAAATCTTCTCAAAGGACAACTGCTAAAGAGGTTCTTGGAGATGAAAGGAAACATGTATCCTGATCTTATTCATGTTTTCTACACCAATTTAAAGTTTGAAGGTAACAATCTTGTATCTCATGTCAAGGGTGTGGATATGGAGATTACTCATGAGGTGTGGGCTACTGTGACTGGCTTAAAGTATGCTGGATTGAGAATCAACAAAGGGAATATTGGTGTGGTGGAAGATTTCAACAAGATTCAATATTATAAAAGTTGTTTGAAGAATCCTCAAGCACAAGTAAGAACTTGTTCTGTTTGAGGGTTGAAGTTGAATGAAAGGTTGTTAGCTCTCATTGTAACTTGGATTCTAACACCAAGAGGGAGCAATCATTATGTTCTCATTGAGGAGGATCTTGTTTACATATACTACATAATGAGCAAAGTCAAGATCAATTGGATCCATATCATCAAGGAACACATGCAAAAATCAATGAGGTTAAGTGACTATCATTATCCTTATGCTATCTTGATTTCTAAATTCTTAAACTATTTTGAAGTTTGAGATTTCAAGATTCACATCAAGCTTTGGATTTTCAAGTAAGAGTGGAATAGGATTGCAATTGTATTCAATTCAGATTGTACTGTGATCAGGTGTAATCCTTTCTAAACCTTCTGTATTTTTGGTGTTGTGTTGCCATGGAGTGTTGTGTGTTCTTGAGGTGTTCAATTGAGTGTGGTTTGCCAAAGGTAGTGTGTTTCTTGAGGGATTCAAGGTCACTACTTTGGTGTGTTGTGTTTTTGTAATTTGGTTTGATTACATAGTGGTTTACCCAGTGGTTTCTGGGGACTAGATGTAGCTCTTGGTTTAAGAGTGAACCAGTATAAATTGTTTGTGTGATTCTCTCTTACTCTGAACTCCTTTAAATTCTATTTTAAGCTGTTTGATTTTTCAACTGATATAAACAACTGATTGTTTCGAAGAAACAACCGATTGTTTTTCTGTTGCTTTGCTGTATAATTGTTGATGTTCTAAGCCAACTTGATTCTTGTTCTAGATTTATACATAGAATTTCATTAAACCTGAAAAAGCTTTGAAAAACCTCCTTTAAACAATTCACTCACCTCTTGTTTAAGGTCATATATTCTAATAGATGTGAGTGATCAAAATTTCTTACTTTGTGCCCATGCTTCATTTCTTGCTTATAGTCAATCCAAAATTTTGAAATCTTTTCTATCAGTAGTTCGGACACAAATTTGTCAAGCAAGGCTATGCTTTCTGCTTTGATATCTTCGAGCAACTTATGTTATTCATTTATCTGAATTTTGATGTCCTTGTTTTCAGTCATCTCCCAGTGATAGTAGTTTTCGATCATGAACCTTTGTCAAATGACTTCTTCAACAATGTATTTGAGGATAAGGGAATCCCAAATATCTTTTGCTTCCTTATAAGAGCAATAAACATCAAACAAATATTTAGATAATGCATTGAGTAAGGTGTGACGATATACCTTATTTGCATGGGTCCAAACATTAATTTGTTACACAAGAAAGCTTGAGTCGGGTTTAGAAGTCTTAAGTGCAAAAGCAACTTTGTACATGTCCAAAAGGGTGGACACGTATTCTTGGCAGCGTCGGAAATTTTGACCGGTGAAGACTTCAATTTGCGAGACATCCATAAGTAGTTTCGTAAAATGGTTTAAGAATAAAAAACAACATTTGACGTCTCCGGAGTAGAGTTTTTGTTCAAGATGGGAGCTTTGATGTATCAAATCCACATGAAGCCTGAAGTTGTGTTGTTTTCTAGGTTTGGGTTTAGATTAGGGTGTTTAGAATCTTTGTAAGATCAATCCTTGAAATCCTACACAAAGCTTGATTAAATTTGTTTTAAACAACTAAGTGTTTTTCCAAGCAAAGGGAAAACAACCTATTGATTTATCGAAATAACCGGTTGTTTGTCACTTAGTTGGCTGGAAGTTTTGAATCAGTTGTGTAACTTTTTGACTCATTCAACCGGCTAAATCGTGCTTTCAACCGGTTAAATGTGTGTTTTCATAATAGAATTTTGAAAACATGTTTTAAATTGATTTAGTGAATCAAAACTGCCTACAACGATAGCTTTTCAAAGGCTATAAATATAGCTTCGTTTTCAAATTAAAAAAAAAAGAAAAAAAATACAACAAGTATTGATTCAGATTTGAGAAAGAGATTTGGTATTGAAAGTGTTTTTAAAAAAGAGCAAGATTGCTTTTAAGCTTTGCTGTGGTGACAAGTGTCGATCATAGGATCTCTGGTTCTGTAAATCCATGTGCTTTCTATTCTATTTAGTATCTTGTAATTGTACATCTTTTACATATTGTTTGTGTTTGAAATCCTGTAAAGACAGAGGGTGTTCTGTCTTGAGGTGTTGTGTGTGCAAAGGGGATGACTAGGCTTTGTGGGATTCAAAGTCACCTATTTGTGGTGTGTACTTGTAATCTGTGATTGATTGCTAGTGGAACTCAGTGGTTTGACTGAGAATCAGATGTAGCTTAGGGACTGAGTGAACCAATATAATCTCTCTGTGTAAATCTCTCTTTCCCTCAAAATTTCTAAAGTGTTTGATATTTCGCTACTATAAACAACCGATTAAATTGTGACTTTAATCGGTTGAAAGTTTGATAACTGTTTTGTTGGATTGTTTGATTGCCTTTCTTAAGTGCTTATCTGAGTTGTTTATTAAGGATTCATTCTGAAGCAAGTATTTGCAAAAATCTTTGATAAAACAATTCACCTCCCCCTCTTGTTTAAGCCATCAATTCTTACAATTGGCATCAAGAGCTAGGTTCTTGAAAATTACTCAAGTCCTTGTTTTTGTTTTTTGAAAAATCATTTTGATGGCTGATAAAATGCCTTTTGGGGAAGGTGCTTCTATAAACAGGCCACCACTGTTTTGTGGGGTTAATTACCAGTTTTGGAAAGTAAGAATGAAAATCTTTATAAACTCAACTGATAAGGATATTTGGGAATAAATTGAAAATGGTCCCTTTGTACCTCAAGTTAAAAAAGATTATGTTTTAGTTGATAAACCTTCATCCGAATGGACTGAGGCAGAAAATAAGAAAGCTAAGTTTGATTGGATAGCTAAAAATATTATAACATCTGCTCTAAGCTGTGATGAGTTTTTCAGGGTTTCACAATGCAGCTCGGCCAAAGAAATTTGGGACATATTAGAGGTCACACGTGAAGGAACAACTGATGTTAAGAGAGCTAGGAAGCATGCTCTAATTCAAGAGTATGAACTCTTCAGAATGCAAAAGGGAGAATCTATCTGTGATGTGCAGAAGAGGTTTTCTCACATTGTGAACCATCTTATGAGTCTTGGTAAGAAGTTTGATGAGGAGGAGCTTAACATCAAGATATTGAAGTGTCTTGATACAACATGGCAACCAAAGGTCATTGCCATCTCTGAATCAAAGGATCTCACCTCAATGACTGTTGCATCTCTGTTTGGTAAGCTTAGAGAGCCTGAGCTTGAAATACATAGACATTTTGTTCAATAGAGTGAAGACAAGCACAACAAAAGCATAACTCTTAAGGCTTGCAAGCAGCAACCAGATTCCAGTGGAATTGAAGAGGAGAACATAAGTTTGTTATCAAGAAATTTCAGCAAATTCTTGAGAAAGAGACAAGCTTCTAAAAGGTATGATGCAAAGAAACCTAGTGAATTCAATTCTAATAAGTATACTTACTATGGTTGTGGAGAACAGGGTCATATCAAGGCTGACTGTCCAAACAATGAAGTCAAAGAAAAGGGAGACTTCAAAAAGGAGAAAAAGGGAAAAGCTAAGAAAGCATATGTAGCATGGGATGACAATGATGTCTCATGCTTTGATGTATCAAATCCACATGAAGTCTGAAGTTGTGTTGCTTTCTAGGTTTGGGTTTAGATTAAGGTGTTTAGAATCTTTGTAAGATCAGTCCTTGAGAGCCTACACAAAGCTTGATTAAATATGTTTTAAACAACTAAGTGTTTTTTCAAGCAAGGGGAAAAGAACCGATTGATTTATTGAAGTAACCGGTTGTTTGTCACTTAGCTGGTTGGAAGTTTTGAAACTGTTTTTTGAATCAGTTGTGTAACTGTTTGACTCATTCAACCGGTTAAATCGTGGTTTCAACAGGTTAAATGTGTGTTTTCATAACAGAATTTTGAAAACCTGTTTTAAACTGATTTAGTGAATCAAAACTGCCTACAACGGTAGCTTTTCAAAGGCTATAAATATAGCTTCGTTTTCAAATAAAAAAAAAAACAACAAGTATTGATTCAGATTTGAGAAAGAGATTTGGTTTTGAAAGTGTTTTTCAAAAAGAGCAAGATTTCTTTTAAGCTTTGCTATGGTGACAACTGATTATAGGATCTTTGGTTATGTAAATCTAGGTGCTTTCTATCCTGTTTAGTATCTTGTAATTGTACAACTTTTACATACTGTTTGAAATCCTGTAAAGACAGAGGGTGTTCTATCTTGAGGTGTTGTGTATGCAAAGCGAGTGAGTAGGCTTTGTGGGATTCAAAGTCACCTCTTTGTGGTGTGTACTTGTAATCTGTGATTGATTGCTAGTGGGACTCATTGGTTTGACTGAGAACTGGATGTAGCTTAGGGATTGAGTGAACTAGTATAATCTCTGTGTGTAAATCTCTTTTTCCCTCAAACTTTCTAAATTGTTTGATATTTTGCTGCTATAAACAACCGATTAAATCATGACTTTAACCGGTTGAAATTCTGATAACTGTTTTGTTGGATTGTTTGATTGTCTTCCTTAAGTGCTTATCTGAGTTGCTTGTTAAGGATTCATTTTGAAGCAAGTATTTGCAAAAATCTTTGATAAAACAATTCTCTCCCCCCCCCCTCTTGTTTAAGCCATCAATTCTTACAGTTTTTGTTGTTGTTGTCCATATTGTAAGCCATAAGTCCTTACGATTGTAGTAATATAAAGCCGAAAACACAAAAATATTGACTTCTTGAATTTCCCAAGTCCCCTAGGTTACAAGACTAGACCCCACCAAACCTCAAGAGAGTCTCAGCAGAAGAAGAACCAGACAAAGCAGAATATGTCCCTGTTGTTGGCGCCTAAGATGGTGCCCTGTTGGTAGGTGGTTGTTCTGTTACTATTTTATGTTCTCCTTAGAGATAAGATTATTTTCTGTTGTAGCACCTCAAGAAAAGGCGCCCATAAACATAATATTTTCCTATTACGTATGTTTTCAATTGAGATTAAATTCTCATGAGAGAAAGTTGTTACAAGAGATAAGCTATTTTAAGGTATGTTGTTTCTGAGTCTGAAATTGAATAGCTCTTACTGACTTAATCAACGGAGTCACGTTCCAGTATAACAAGGTTTAGAACAGATTCCAAAAAAGACAAACCAAAATTAAAGCTAGTAACCAAAGTCAACTAGCGAGAAAGTGAACCGATAATAAATGTAAGTAAAATTAAAGAATTGTCAGTAACTTTGTTTTATTATGGTTTATTTGAGAAAAGAATTCCAACAATCGAATTTAAGAAACAGTATCGAGATATCAGTCAAAAGAAACTCAAACATGAGAATGAAGTTAGTTAGAGCAATGACGACAAAATAACCCCTCAATAACTCCGCCACGTCCTCACACCTTTTTCTTATCTCCTACAAAACTTCTCTTCGGTCTGTCCGCTTACAAACTTAAACCCAACTCAAGGAAATTCTCGTAATTCCACTAACCCCCCTATAAATACACCCTTCCCATTCTGTTCCTGTGTCTGTTAGTGTTTTACTTCAGAACTTTTTTCTTTACTTAATTTAATTTTCTTCAGTTAGTTATTTCGCTCCCGATTTCTCCAATTACAATGGAAAGAGGCAGAGACAGTTATGGTGACCGTGGCAGTGGCAGTTATGGTGGCGCTGACGGCAATGCTGGCCGCTACAATTCCCGTGACCGATACGGCAGTGCTGGTCGTAGCAGTTACGGTGGAGGTGACAGTTACAGTGGCCGTAGAGGAAGGTTTTACCAACGTCCTCAGCTAAGTAGTGGCAATGAACAAAGCTCTACTTCCCAACCACAACCACAAGCCCGGTGGCAACCGAAGGTAAACCCTTCTTCCGCTGGTGAATCTTCAGAACCTCACGGTTCTCAACCTCAAACTGAAACTGAAACTGAAAAACAGACTATTCAAAATCCAGGTATTGAGCGCGCCACTCTTACTATATTTATAGCTTAAAAATGCATCAATCTTTATGAAAAATGATAGTAAGAGTTGACTTTATATTTTAAATATTTTACAGAAGTTGGAGCTTTGAGGATATCAGAGCAGAAAGCAGAGAGTATCAGACCAATGCATAGGCCTGACAAAGGGGGAACAATGGCAGCTCAAAGAAACGCGCTTGAGGTGAACCATTTCCATGTTGTGTTCGATGAAAAGAGAGTGATATTCCACTACGATGTGGATGTGAAGGCCAAGGCTCCACCCATGAACAATCGGCCTCAGAAGATTTCCAAGTTTCATCTGTTGCTGATTCGGGATAAGCTGTTTTCCGATCACGCGTTCCCGAGTTCGGCGTACGACGGCGAAAAGAACATGTTCAGCGCGGAGCGGTTGACGGAAGGAACCTTCGATGTGGAGGTGGTGAAAGGTGGGGACGCAAGAAGAATGGTTTGGTATTCCGTAACTCTTACACTTGTGAAGGTGCTTGAACTCCGCAAGTTGAGAGATTACTTGAGTGGAAAGGTTCTTTCGATTCCTAGAGATGTTTTACAGGGCTTGGATTTGGTAGCGAAGGAGAATCCCGCGAAGCAGTGTGATATGGTTGGGTGCTGCTTCTTCCCCAAGGACCATCCCATAAGTCCGAGAGAATCTAAAGGGATAATTGCAACAGGAGGGTTTCAGCAGAGTCTTAAGCCCACTTCTCAGGGCTTGTCCTTGTGCCTCGACTATTCCGTTTTATCGTATTTTGGGGAGGACAAACCGGTGTTGAAGTTTCTGCACGAACAGATTGAGAACTTCAATTTGAGGATGTTTCCCAAGTTCAAGAAAAGAGTTGAGGATTTACTTGTCGGGTTGAAAGTTAATGTGACCCACCGGAGGACGAAGCAGAAATACACTATAACAAGGTTGACACCCATGGTTACGAGCAAGATCAGATTCCCTGTTTTGGACACTGATGGATGGATTCCAGAACCGGAGTGTAGTCTGATTGATTACTTTTTCAGGAAGCATCAGGTGGAGATTCAACACAAGGACATTCCTGCCTTGGATTTTGGAGGCAACAAGATGAATTATGTACCCATGGAGTTGTGTGTGTTGGTTAAGGATCAAAGATGCCCCAAAGGTAACTTACTGAATACAGATGCTGGCAGTCTGTTGAGAAGCATGTCACTGGCTCCTGCAGGAGAGAGGCGAAATAAAATAAGAACTATAGTGAAATCAGAGGAAGGACCCTGTGGGTAAGGGAATTTAATTTCATGAGCATGCCTGGTTAGTAATTGTTGCAATGAATTTTGCATTTGCAAATCATTTGTGTTGTCACTTTCTTCTTCTTTTCTGTCTACTAATTTCTCAACTGTTGTGATCGGTAAGTAAATATTTTACATTGTTAGGCATATATAATATTCAAAATATTATTATTGAATATTTATGCTTTCTGGAACTTTTGATGCTTCTTTTCCTTGGTTCTTACAGTTACTGTTTGATCGAACAAGCTGCTTGCAAGAAATTACTTGGTTTTATTAGTATAATAGTATGGACGGTTTCTGGTACTTTGGTGTTTCTTTTTCTTTTTTGTTTCTCCATCCCGCTTTGATTGTTCAGCAACGTTATTTTTGAAATTGGTGAAATGAATTAAATGCCAGGGAGTTGCACCAAAATGATTGCATAGCTTTGAACACAAGCACACATTCTCAAATGTTCTGTGCATTCTTTCCATATTTGTTGGCTTGATTGTGTTTTTGCTACATAAATGCAAATTGATTTATAAATTATATTTGACGAAAGCTTTCTAAATGTGCAGCGGTAAAATAGGAAATGTAATGGTTATGGCACTATTTGAGTACTGATTTAATTTTTGTAATGGGAGAACAAGTAACTTCATAATCCAAGAATCTTTTTAATTTCCACTTTATCGCCTTGTGTATATATATACTTTGCCATGATTCTCTTTATCTGCCCTATCTTTTTTTTCTACCTGAATTTGTTAGAAACAAAGGCCTCACAGAATCTCATTTGACAGTGGTGGTGTTATTGAGAATTTTGGAATGCGTGTGCACACTTCCATGACAAAAGTGACTGGACGTGTAATTCAGCCCCCAGAATTGAAGATAGCTAATCGAAGTGGTGAGATTATTAGTATGGCACTGGAAGTGGGGAAACCTCAGTGGAATCTAAAGGAAGGATCAATGGTTGAAGGCAAGCCGCTTAAATGTTGGGGCATTCTTTATTTTTCTGATTCCAAGTGCCAATTTAAAAGCGAGCAGTTCACTAAAAATCTTCGTAGGAAATGCGGATTACTCGGCATTGAAATGGGGAAGCCAGCTTGGTCTGAAGAATTTTCTATCTCGATTCTTCGCAAATACGATTCGCTGTGTGAAATACTTAAAGAAATTGATTGTCAGGTTCAACAAAAATGTGAACAACGGCTGCAGATTCTTCTTTGTGTGATGGCCGACAAAGATTCAGGTTACAAGTGCCTCAAATGGATTGCTGAGACCAAGGTTGGGGTAGTGACACAATGCTGCTTACGTACTCATGCTAATGATGCGAAGGACCACTTTCTTACAAATCTTGCCCTCAAAATGAATGCCAAAGTTGGAGGAAGTAATGTAGAGCTCATGAATAGGCTTCCAAACTTTGACGGCCAAGGTCATGTTATGTTCATAGGAGCTGATGTTAATCATCCAGCTTCCAGGGACATCAACAGCCCATCAATTGCTGCCGTAGTTGCCACTGTTAATTGGCCTGCTGCAAATCGCTATGCTGCGCGTGTTTGTGCTCAACGTCATCGGGTTGAGAAAATTTTGAATTTTGGGAGAATTTGCCTTGAACTAGTTTCATATTACAATAGGTTGAACAAAGTGTGGCCAGAAAAAATTGTTATCTTTCGAGATGGCGTAAGCGAAAGTCAATTTCATATGGTTCTCACGGAAGAGTTGGAAGATTTGAAATCAGTGTTTCGTGATTCAAACCACTCGCCAACCATCACTCTTATTGTTGCACAAAAGCGACATCATACTCGATTTTTTGTGAAGGATCGAAATTTCAATGTGTTACCTGGAACAGTTGTGGACACAAAAGTAGTACATCCTTTTGAATTTGACTTCTACCTTTTTAGTCACAAGGGGATATCGGGTACAAGCAAGCCCACTCACTATCATGTGTTATGGGATGAGCACAAATTTACATCTGATGATTTGCAGAAACTCATATACGAAATGTGCTTTACCTTTGCAAAGTGCACTGGACCTGTATCTTTAGTTCCTCCAGTGTACTATGCTGATCTAGCTGCATATAGAGGCCGGTTGTACTATGAAGCAATGAATGAAACCAAATCTGCTCGCTCTGCCACTACTCGATCTTCTTCGGCAGTTTCTAATTTAAATGATGAAGGGTGTTACAAGTTGCACCCCGATGTGGAAAACCTTATGTTCTTCATTTGAATGCCTTACATTTGCTCTGTAGGTTGTGGCACTAGAACTCTGCTCTCTTTGCATTGGGACAAACTGCTTGAAATAGGTCAGTTTGTGCGTGAATCTAACGGCTCACTTGAAACTATCTTGTCCTTTGTTATACTTCTGTAATTGTGTCAGATATTGTTCATGTTTTAGTCAGTCGGTTTTAGTTTTAAATAAAGGTATAGTCTTCCATTTCTCAATTTTTCCTTTTCTTGATACGGTTGTTTCTAATTTGGAATGCGTAATTTTATCTGGATATTTATTATATTTTATGTATTATTATAGCCATTTTTATTCTCCTAAAAAGGTGAAAAGGGAATGAATATAAGGGAGTAATTAAGAAAGCCTTAAAAGTAAGAGAGACATACCTCGACTAGGGCTCGAGACCATATTTAGGAGTTTTATTTTATTAACAAGATTATCAATGCTCATTATTTTATTTTATTTTAGCTTTTAGAGTTATTATGTTACCGATTTATTTTATATTATGTGTTGTCATCTATGAAACTCAGATACTTCTCTTAAATGGCATATCGGTATCATATCAGATACTCATATCAAACACCGACACTTGTAGGACACGTTTTCGTGAAATGACCAATTCAAAAAATATTTGATGGATTTCTGACGATTCTATTACGGTTCTAACACAATTTTAAAAAGAAAAAATACATTAATTTTCTAAAAACTCAAACTTATTGTATAAAATTTTATTATGATTATAAAAATACGAAACAAATCATTTTGAATCAGTAAACATCTTTCTGCTCCAAAAACTAATCTGGAGCATACTTGTGCACATAAATCTTTATTGTCAATTTATATAATTCATAATTATATAATATATAGATTTGTGTCCCCGTATCCTACATTTTAGATATTATACGTATCTTCGTGAACGTATCTGTGTCGCATCAGTGTCTGTGTCAATGTTTGTGCTACATAGGTTGTCATACCTAACTTTATCATTGAATCTCTAGTTCTTCATGAATACTTTTCAATTTTTGGGATCATATATAGTCTTAAGCTTGACATTAATGCTATGCTTAACATTATCTTAGGCATCACCAATACGAGTTACTTAATATATTATCAAAGAAGTTTACCATTCAATTTTGCTCCCATAAACAAAATGTAAAACCTCGAAAGATATTTTTGAAATAGTAGCATTAAATAGAGGGAAATAAAACTTATATTTAAGTCCACCAAACATAATCATTCTTTTGCTTATGAGTTCAGGGAGAGAAGTAAATAATACAACAGAAATCAAATATAAAAGCAATACAAAACCAACCAAGTAATATCTATGAATGAACCGGCATCTGCAACAAGTTTTGGTACAAATTTTGAAAATATATATTAACCTTGTATAATTTAGCTACGATCAAAGTTTCTGCTATGATAAGCGTACACAGCAATTATCTTATATATTTTTAGTACACAGAACATACTCGGCCAAAGATATAACAGAATACCAGCCATTCGGCAATTCATGTTTGCCAAAAGAGTACAATTTTCCTTGGTGAAGATGTGGGTAACTGTAGCAAAATGTTTCGAAGCCATCTCATCGTTGAGATCACGACAACAAATAGTACTGGAATATCTTATATTAAGCATTGGAATTAAAAAGCAAAGGGTAATTTGAGGTTAATCGGAGAACTAGTTACCTTACTTAGAACCATGCTTACCATACTCATCTACTCTGTGAAGAGCATCCATGAGAACATCAGTTGTCCAATCCTTTACATCATCCTGTGCACAGCATACGAGGATTTCAGTCACTCATAGTGTGTTTGGATTAGGTTCATAGTGAGAAATTATCAACTAATTTTTCAAGATGAAGGTAAAATAGCAAATACATTCTATTTTTCCATGGTATATCACCATGATTTTCATAGGATGATACGATAGAATTGATTGTTGTGTTATCTAAACACATTGTAATTCTAAATGTTTACTAATTCCAATGCAATAACTTATGCTGATTCTTAAAGTTAAGCAATTTAAAATATCATTAGAACAAATGATGAATTCTTAAAGACGTTGCGTATGTAAGAAAATGCAACTAATACCATTGCTTAGCATTACAAAAACAATTTTTCAAGTCAAAATAAAGATCTCGTGAGTAGAGAGATAAAAGAGGACTTACTAAAAACAACTTAAAAACTCAGGTTCAATTCTACCAACGGAATGAAAATTGGTAAGAAGAGTGTGTCTGCAAAACCATTCAAGGTCCCATTGACTGTGAATCCAACAATTTCTCTTATGATTTGTTTGGTTTTGAAAAAGAAATAGAGGAAATAAGTTGAGAAAAGATAAATAATTAAGAAATAAAATTGAATGTTTAGTTGTTTGGTGAGAAAAGAAATAGCTGAAAAATACAAAGAAAATGTTTTGAAAATTGTGTAATTTAATAAAAATAGAGAGATAGGGAGATAAAATAGTAAAGTGAATCCCATAATATTACAGGTACAGTAGGTTTTCCAATCAAAATTATGGTTTTACTATGATAATTTGCATTTTATTAAATGCATTGCATATTACTAAGGTGAAACTCTACCAAACAAACCAACAAAATTCATTATCTCCCTCTCTTCTCTTCCCCCTTCTCCCTCCCAAAAAAAACCCTTAGTCATGTTTAGTTTCTTAAAAAGTGAGAAATGAGTTTCAATACACATTTATCTATTTTCAAGAAACTAAACATGTATGTGAGAAATTGTTGGATTCAGAGATTGAATAGTTTTGCAAACACACCCTAATTGTTCAAATTTTGCATTGAAAATGCTCGTCAAAGCAAGTGATAACTGCCCAAATCATGTTCGAAGAAGAATATTTCATAGATTATGTACACAAATCTAATAAGAGTCTGAGAGAAGTTAATTTCAACCATAGTTATATAGCTGTCTATTCAAGATCAGTTTCTTTGGAGAAAGCATGTTCTCGTCGAATACAAAGCCAACACATATATAGAGAAAGAAAGTAAAAAATACAGTAAGGGGAGAGTGATTACCATACGCAATGGTTCTCCAGTTCTTATTCTGGAATTAGGACGCGAAAAGGTCGACTCAAACGGAGTCCTGGGCCTGATTTCTCGAAACTTCTCCCACTCCTCTCGGGTGACCATTCTAACGCTGCCTTGACCTTCAGGAGCATTCTCTATCTTACGCTCCAACAACTCTTGGGATTTAGATTCATCATACTGTCACCGGTTACATCCATTAGTCACAACTTCATTTCATCGAACACGTGATTTGCAACAAGATCGATCACTAGAACCCTCACATTCATATACTTATTAGTTTAAATTGTGAAGTTGGAAGGTGGCGTACGTACCATCATGAGAAGTTTGGCTAGGACAGCGATTCCGACGACGGCGACGACCATGGGCATGGTGGCGGTGTCGAGGTACGACAGGGATTCGGGAACGGTAACGATAAACTGGTCCTTGCTTTTCGGTTGCCTCATCTTCCTTTTCTTCTCCAATTCCAACGCTCTTCTCTTCAATGCTTCTGTGGGCACATCACCACGAAGAGTGTGCAACAATCTGCACTTCAATGCGTTCATCCTCAGTTACCTTTCTGCGAATTGATGTCTTCAATGGCCCTTTACTTTGTATTCTGTATATATAGTATTAATAAATATTCCCTTTATATAATTAAAATTTATTATAAAAGTATTTAAATATGTCCGTTATATTTAAATATTTTTTGTATTTTAATTTTTAATTTTTCAATTGAAAAACAATTTATAAGACATTCTTTTATTATCATGATTTGTTGTTTTGAATGTTCTTTAAATAAAGTAGTGTTACTGAAGGACAAAGTTCATTGGTTTTACAAATAATAAATACTTATTCAAAAAAATTATTAATTATGTTTAGCTAGATTTTTTTCTCAGAATAAACTAAAAGGGTAGAAAAACAATCTTTTACCTTTTATTTACAGAATTCGACTTGTTTCATTTTTTAGAGTAAAACTCAAACACAAGACATGTCAAAACAGATGGTTAACCGTTTTATCCTATTTCACACAAAGAAGATATAACCTACTATTTAAAGAAACACCTATTCTAAATAGGTTTGTTCTAGTAGTCACTCTCCCCAGGATTACTCTCCATGACAAAGCCTTGGAATATGTCAAGTCTTTGATAGCCCAAAAATGCTGAAAACCTTTGATGGAATGGTTCAAGTTGTTTAATTGCAAATAGGAGTAGGTCGAGCTGATTGTGAATATCCTATCCTGCTCCCCCACCCATGTCCACTTATCAGAGTTCATATTCAAATTGACCCTACTGATACACTTCACCAGTTTAGGCTTTAGTGTTGCTTCCCACAAGAATTGTTCTTTTCCAAGCTAGCAGCCATTCCATTCCAGAGTTCTGATATACCACAAATTCTTGTATTCTTTAACATTAACATTTTGATATAGACTACAATTGAGGAAATCTATACATGATTATGGTATGATTATGGTGTTCTCTAACCATTTATCCTCCCAAAACCTAACAACATTTCCGGACCCCACACTCCATGATATATTATTTGTCAAACCAATTGTCTTCCTTAATTACCTTAGCAAGATCTCTCTCCCATCAACATTGGTGTTTGACTGAACATGTACCATAATTCCTACTACTTTCCTTACCATACTTGGAGATTAATACCAACATCCATTTCCATATAGCTATTAAAGCCTTATTGAACTTTGTTATGTCTTTTATACCTAGTCCTCCTTGCTCTTCCAGTTTTCATATCTTCTCCCAACTAATCCATGCATTTTTCTTGTCTTCACTCCCCCAATTTCCTCTAAATTTGTGTTAACCTTTGGCAAACCAACACATGTGCTTCATAAAATGATAGGATGAATAGAGGTTTTGATGTCAGCACTAATTTAATAAGACAAATTCTCCCAAATAAGGATAGATGTTTCTCTTTCCACTTTGAAAGTTTAACCTTCACTTTAGAAATTAAAGGTTCGCAAAACCATTTTTTCCTTGGATTCCCCCATACAGGAAAACATAGGTATGTGAATGGAATGCTCATAATATTGCAATTCAAAATGTGAGAAAAGCTATGCAACATGTCCCTGTCGATCCCAAGAACCTTAATGCAAGATTTATGGAAGTTCACCTTCAACCCTGATACTAGCTCAAAGCATCTAATGAACGTTTTGACAGTAAAAATATTTTGGTGAGTAGCCTCGCTGACAAAGAGGGCATCATCTGCAAATTGTAGAATATCTACTTGCACTTGTTCCATCCCAATCCTAAGTTCTTGAAAAACGTTTTTCTACAATGCTTGTCTAACTAACCCCGATAGACCTTCAACCACTATAAGGAAAAGAGGATGCTTCCAAATAGCCCTTAATCCAAGAAATCCATTTCTCCTGAAACCCAAGCCTCGCCATCATATAGTATAGACACTCCCAACGTGCAAAATCATACGCTTTCTCATGGCCCACCTTAATAATCACTGCACTTTTCTTTTGTCTCCTAACATCCTCTACAACCTTATTAGCTATCAATATCAAGGAGCCTTCTACCCTTTAGGAAAGCAAATTGTGAAGAGTCTATGACTGAGGGTAAAACCAGTTTTAGCCTATTAGATAGAATCTTCACGATAATCTTATACATTGACCCCACTAGAGATATTGGCCTGTACTGTTCGATTTTTATCGGATCCTTAACCTTGGACACAAGGGCAATGAAAGATGCATTACTACCTAGAGGGAATTTCCTTGTCGCATCAACAATATACTGCTTGTATCCTTCAAGGCTTCCCAATTACTCTTGAGGAAATTAAATTGAACCCATTAAAGCCATAACTCTCACTGATTTTTTCTATTAAGCTTGCATTCTCGTGTACAACAATTGCTTTAAACTCTACATTCCCATGCCTTACCCCATAGTCCATAATTGATGCAAACCTATTTTGGAATACCTTATTTGTATCATTCCTAACCAACATTGGTTCATCAGCATATCCCATTAACATTTCCCTTTAATCTCATTCCTCATTCTCCTTCATCTAATGACAAAGTGATAGAATTTAGAGTTCTTATCACCTAACTTCGTCCAATTCACCCTTGCTTTCTACCTTAACATTATATCTAGCTTCTCATTAATGATTTTCAAACTGCTAAGTACCTCTAACACTAGTGCAAAATGTTAAAACAACTACTAGTTTTTAAATGCATTTTTATCGTTAGACGCAGTCTTTCAAAATGCGGTGACATTTTTGTAATTAAGTTCATTCAAGAATGCAGTTATTTGTAGTAGCCACATTCATAAATGAAGCGCTTTGATTTACAAATGCGGCTTTTTCTATAGCTGCATTCTTAAATCATTTTTACCCTAACTCTGAAGCGTTCCATTTACGCTTTCATACTTTCATCCTCTTCTTTCGCTTCTTTCGTTGTTCCTGCTCTCTTGTTCCTCTCTTCTTTTGCGAGCTGCATTGTCTTGTTTTTGTGCCATTGTAAGTTCGTTTGAACTCTACTTCTTCTTCTTGTTTTCGTGCCATTGTTAAGTTCGTTCGTTTCTCTTACTATTTTTGTTTCCTTACATTGGTAAGTACTATTCATTTCCTTCACATTTCATTTCTTCGTCGTTGCTGCCGTGTCCGCTGCCACCGTCGTTGCTGTCGCTTCTGTGTCACTCTCAACGTTGCCTTCACGCACAAGGTTGGTGTTTTATTTTTTTTTTTAATGTTATGAATTTGTTTATTTGTTTATTTATTATAATTTTCATTTTTTAAAATTTTTATTATTTAGTATTTATTATAATTTGTATTTATTATTAATTTATATTATGTTAGTTGTTAGTTTAGAATAGAATTATCATGTTGGTATTAAGTCCGAGGGTGTTCGACCCTCGACAATTGATACGTCCTAGTTTTGAGTCTGGGGGTGTTCCACCCTCGGCAAACATGTGAGATAGAACACTTATTAGAAACACTTGAATGAATACTAGAGAATATAATGGATCGAAATTGGATTAAGTATGTTCACATAAGTGATGAGTACGAAAAAGAAGTAGAAGAATTCATACAATTTGCTGCGAATAATAGTGGTCATGATGGAGCAAAGATCAGGTGTCTGTGCGTTAACTGTTTGAATGGAACGATATTGGATGTTAAGATAATGTGGAAGCACCTTCTATGTGATGGGTTTCTTCGTTCTTATACAACTTGGACATGGCATGGTGAATTATTAAATTTACCACATGTTTTCGTAACTGAAAAATATGTGGGGTCCACTATGGATGATGCAGTACATGATGATGTAGATGTGATCGATTGGAGGACATGATTCGTGATATGGGAGCTGAGTCTTTTGCAGAAGCGCATGGATATGGAAGTATGTCAAGTGATGTAGAGACTTCACTGCATCCTGGATCAACTAACTTCACACGGTTGTCGGCAGTGTTAAGATTAAAACAATAAATAGATAGATTGATAAAAGCTTCACATAATTGCTTCAGTTGTTGAAGGATATGCTTCCAAAGAAAAATACTCTATCTAATCGTAATTATGAGGCCAAAAAGATTATTTGTCCAATGGGTATGGAGTATAAAATGATACATGCATGTCCTAATAATTGTATATTATATAGGAAAGATATTGAATTGTTGAAAAGTTGTCTGAGGTGTGGGTTATCACGTTATAAGTTGAAACAAAAAGATGATGATACTATTGAAGAGATAGAAAAGCATGGACCCCCAACGAAGGTTATGTGGTATCTTCCCATCATTCCAAGGATGAAGCATTTGTTTGCAAACTCAAACAATGCTAAGAATCTTAGATGGCATGCAGATGAGAGGAAATGTGATGGCATGTACCGACATCTAGCTGATTTTATTCAATGGAAGAAATTTGATGATGAGTTTCCAGAGTTTGGTAAAGAATAAAGAAATATCTGACTTGGTTTAGCTACAGACGGAATGAATCTGTTTGGTAATATGAGTACAAATCACAGTTCATGGTTTGTTTTACTAGTTATTTAGAACTTACCTCTTGGATTATGCATGAAGCGAAAATACATGATGTTGTCTATGATGATATTCGGTCTAAAACGGCCAGGGAATGACATAGATGTTTATCTAAGTCCCTTAATTGAAGATTTGAAATTAATGTGGGACCAGGGTGTTGAAGTATTTGACGGATTTGCTAATGAAACTTTCAAGCTGCATACCATGTTATGTTGCACCATCAATGACTTTCCAACATATGGTAACTTATCAGGGAATAGTCACTACAAGAAAATAACGATTTAGTCACCAAATTCAACAACCGAAAAATAGTGGTCGCTATTTGGGACCGAAATAGTCACTGATCACTCTTAGTGTCAAATTTGTGACCGAAATAGCGATCAAATGAAATGTTGATGATTTTTGTTAGTTTTACGACCGAAACAACGACCGAAGATGAAAGTACAAAATAAAATTAAAAAAATAATTATATTTACGACCGAAACTATTTATTTGTTAGCGACCAATGTTTTTCAGTCGCTAAAAGAATTTGCTAAATTCTGCCACCGAATTAGCGACTGGATATTTTTTATATTTTTAACTACCAATTATCTTTTAGTCGCTAAATGAAATTGTTTATTTTTGTCACCAAATTAACATTTATATTTTTTTATTTAATTTTGAATATATTAAAATAAATATATAATAATTATATTTATAAACATATAATTTTAATTGAAATTATAATCTGGAAAATGTAACCTGAAAAAAAGTCTTTCTCACTTTGTGAAATTTTTTTTGTACCCAACTCTGTATCTCATCGCCTCCGAAGCCATAAACCTTTACTCGTTAGCACAACTAGTTTAGGGCGAAGCTAAATCCTTCGTTCATCCTTTCTTCGATTCCAAAATCGTGTCACCGTCGTAACAATGGTTCGTTCTTTAACTTCAGTTAAACTTTCTTCGCGTTTTTCGAAATCCCTCGCTTGCATTTTCTGATTCTGTTTTTGTGTAGTCGTAGCCCCAAGGGGATTACATAGAGCATCACCGAAGAGACTATGGCTACCGCCTTGATCACTTTGAGCGCAAGCGCTAGAAAGAGGCTTGGAAAGTTCACAAGCGCTCCGCAATGACTCAGAAGGTTTTGCCTCTTTTTATTTGGAATTTGGAATTTGAGTTATATGGTTGTATTTTTGTGAATCTAATTGGATTTTAATTCGTGTGGAACAGGCCCTTGGTATCAAGGGAAAGATTATTGCCAAGAAAAATTATGCTGAAAAGGCACAGATGAAGAAGATGTGAGAATTTTCTCATTTTACAGCTTTTAATATTTTTTTTGGATTGATTTTCTGTATTTGCTAATGTTGTATGTTGTTTTGTGTGTGTGATGTGGGGGAGCGTTTAATTTGTTATTGTGTTGCATTTTTAGCGTTGATGTAAAATAAATGTTTTTGGTTGATTTGTTATGTCTAGATTGTTTTGAATGATGTGTTTATTAAAGGTTTGTTGATTGATGTTCGATAACTAGTTGTTAAGTTCATGAGATAATAATGATTTACCTCTATTTATTCAAATGCATATCTTTATTCATACAGAATTCAAACAAAATATAACTGGAAACTAATAAACTTCAACATGTTCAGGCTCTTCATTTCCATAACCGTAAAGATGTAACACTTAGTTATATCAATCACAAGAACAACCCCAGAAATCATATAAGCATAGATATGTGCAATAGCCTAGAGATATCCCAGATTCACATTATTACACCAGAGGAAAGTCTAAACACGGACTGGATAGATATCTCCGGATCATTCAACATCTTTATACATTCTTTTATAATTTTTTTTATCAATAAAAAATTAAATAAATTAAGGGACACTTCAGGAGTGTCTCAACCCTTATACAAAACTATCACCAGCTAGTCTAAAAGGCACGAGAAAAACAGAAACTAAAAAAGTCTGCATAACACACCTGTATAATAACTAGCCAAGCCTAATCTTTATACATAGTTCCACCATTCAAACTGGTAATTAATCCACTCTGATTCCTGTATCACTGTTTGTTTGTTATCACTTTCCATTGATTAATTAACACATATTGATCACAGGTGATGACTGTATTGCCATAAACTCGGGTACTTCTTTGGTTAATATAAGTGATATTTTCTGTGGACCTGGCCACGACATCAGGTAAGTCCCAGTCCAAGTAAATTTGCACATGATTATTATTATATTTGAATTAACGTGAAATTCCTTGTGATGTGTTTGGTGAATGAAAAGCATTGGGAGCCTGGGATGCAATGGAGAGGATGCGAGAGTTGAAGAGATAGACGTGAAGAATTGCACCTTCATCGGAACTTCGAACGAAGTAAGAGTGAAGACATGGATGGTAAGGAAGAAATGAATTAGAAAACAGGTTAAATGAGAATGATACTAGAATGTATTTTTTTTTTTGTTTAACTAGGAAGGAGGGTTATGCGAGAAAGAAACATTGAAAGAACATATGAATTGTTATAAACTTTTTAATATTTAAGTTCATATATTACAAATAGATTTTGTCAATAAATTCATTTATCTACTATTTCATTTTGTTAGAATGAAAGATTAAGTTTAGCATATTTTTTTTCTTTTATAGATTTCCTCCAGATTTGTTGGCAATGTTGATGACATAATGTTTTGTCCTGCATAATCATAAAGTAAATGACTTATATAGTTTGAGGCCTCAATTATCATATAGTGTGAGTTTTTTTTTCTTGTTTCCTACACACTCTTAATAATATTACTTATTATTTTATTATATATTTTTAACTTCAGTGATATAATATTAGTACATTTTTACATGACAGTATGCCATAACCCCAAGCAAGCTTCAATATAATAGAAAGTTATCCAACTTTTTTGACATTTTGGCCACATCCACGGATAGAGATGACAAAGTTTAACACCCCATAATTTACATATAACTATTACAATAAAAGTTCTACCAGATTCTATATAAATTTGGAGTTTTTCAAAACATTCCTAATACATGATTATGATTTATAGAAATATAAATATTTACATATCCATAGCTTAAAATAAAACTCTGAAACCTCTAAGGCTCTCCTACACCTGTATGGTCATCTGCTTGTGTACATAGTACAGTCATCGCTGTTCAAACACAACACGAAAAGCAAGGGTAAGCTAGTGCAAAGAAAATCCATAACATAATTCATGGAAATATAACCAATTTAGACTAATAATTTATAAACATTTCTTTAAATGATTTCATGTAAAATTTCAATATCAATTCCATCATTCATATAGACCACACATGGATCTATTTTCAATCATAATCATTGGATTTCATTTCAATCCCACTTCATCTTCCGGAAGACTCATTAAGTATACCCCTACCAGAGACTAACACCTGACCCAAAGATTACTAGCGAATCCAATAGAAAGGATCAGGGTAAGTTCAAACATCCAATACCAAGTGTCTACAGTGGGACCCGGTGTGTATGAACTCCCTCTCGGCTTCTCACCACCTGATATCTTAGTCTACATGACTTAGATAATCAGTGAAGCCAGAGAATCTTCGTTAAACATAGGCTTTTTATACTTAATGTACCATCAAACAACAACTCATACATTATCCCAAATGTATGACATCAATTTCATACAATTTACATCATTCATATATAATACATATCATTCAACCAGATAACATTTAAAAAATTTATACCATTCAAGAACTTTTCCAACATCAAAACAATATTTAACTTTCAAACTATCAAAATATAATATTTATAAAGTTTAAATAATATATAAACAAACACACAATATATAAACAAATAACATCTCTGCAAGAGAAATTGAATATTGGGACCACGTCTCTTCCACATACAGATCTTTTAGCCTAGGGTTCTATTAAAAATTAAATTTAGCTTCCCTTACCTCAATTGCTTGCTTTCCAAGCAACTTCTAGAATTTTATTTCCCACAATCTTGATAAGCTTCAAGATTTACAGGCCTAATGCAAGTTATCCAAACAGAACAAAAAATCAGTATATAATAGAATAAGTTGAGAGGGTTAAACTTTTCAACTGACCCCACCAAGATTGATGACTAAATCCTAAGGAAAAAACAGAGAACAAAGGATATTTAGAGTAAAAATGAACTTACTCTGTTTAAAAATCTGATCGGGTAGAAATGTTCCTTAACTCCTCAGCTACAACGTGGTATGATCAAATTCTAAAATAGATGAGGATTAGGAGAGAAAATTAAGAGAGAGGGAGAGAAGAGAATATGGAGAGAGAGAGAAGAAGAAAAATCAAAGAAAAAGGATATTGTGGTGGGAAGAATGGTTCTCTATTGGTTTTTAAAAAAGCACTTTGTTACACAAAGTATTAGTTAAATTAGTGTTGTCTTTTCTTCATCTGAAACCTATTTTTCTTCATATTCTAACTTGTCATTACCTTTTGGTAAAATTTATGATATTAACATAAATTATGATTTTAGGTTTTTGTTTCCACAGCACGTGATAAGAACTATCCTGTGACTGTTAACCTATGACAACCATAGGTAATTTATAAATTTGCGGTTAAAGATAAACACTATTTTTTATTAGTAATTCTCACTTTCATAATTTAACAAGTTTATATTTTAATTATATTTTATCTTTTATCAAAAAATGTTGCAGAAAAATGCCATCACACAGAAAATACGGTTCGGGTTACTCAGTCCAGTGCAAATTTTGTTGTGAGGATATGATAGATCGATATTTTCTTCCACTTTTAGAAGGGTGAAAGTTGAAGACTATAAAAGAGACCGATTATGAGAGGATTAGTTGTATGACTTATGTAATTTAACTCTTTTAATTTGTTTACAATATTTTAAATTGTGTAATATAATTTACCTTTATTATCTATACTATTGTTTTCTACAGGAAAAAAAATTAAAAAGTATAATAATAATAATAATACAAATAAAATTAGTGATTGAAATATTGGTCGCTAAAGTTCTGAAACCAAACCTAGCAACTGAAATCAATTTGGTGGCTAAAAAGCCACTAAAAGAAAAATAGCGACCGAAACTGGTTTAGTCGCTACTCTCCACGAAAAACAAAATTAGCGACCGAAATATGTTCAGTCGTTGTCATGAGAAGTTAGCCACCAAATTAGCCGTTAAATTTTTCTTACCTACGTAACCTCTTTAGCGACCAAATACGGTGGTCGCTATTTTATATTATTTCAGCGACCGAATTAGCAACCAATTTTTTCATTAGGTTTTGGTTGCTAATTTGGTCACCTATGATTTTAGTGACCAAAATTTTCTGTAATCGAAAAATTCGGTCGCAAAATTGTGATCGACTAAAAAATGGTCGCTAAGTAGTTTGCGACTAGGGTTTTTGCTACCATTTGCATTCGATCGTTATTTCGGTCAGAACATGCTCTGAAAGGATGTTCTAGTAAGGTGTACATTATTATTGTTATCATATAATGTTTTTTAATATTCATTGATTAGTTTTAATTTGGTGATGTTATTTTGCAAGCAAATTTTAAAATTCCTAATGTGGAACCGCTTCAATCAAAGATTATATCCAATATCATACTTAAATTTCATTAGTTTAAGTCAAGACTGACGACGAAATATATTTTTGGCAAGCTTAAAGGCGAAAATCCTTGTTTAAAGTACAAACATATTGATGAAGAGACATGACGTCTTTTTGTTCAAAGTCGTGAAAATGAAGCTTGGAAGATAAGTGAAGTTACTTAACTATTTTTATTTATATAACATTAATAAGTTAATATTATTTAATTCACTTTGTTTATTTCATTTATGACAGGATTGTCGAAAGAAAGCTCTAGACATAACTTTAAAGAATGTTACCCCGCACATACTGTATCGTTCGGGGTATCGAAAGCTAGAGAAATCACCGATGGAGGAAAAGGTGCAATCCAGACAGGGAACTAGGTCTGAGATTGATTTAGGGGTCACTACTCCTCAAACACCACCTTTGTGCCATGTTAAAATGGAATAGGGCTCGAATTAAAAAGTCGGGTGCACCAAGTTCTGAGCAATTAAGGGTTATCATCAACAAAATTGTAAGTTATTTTTAGCCTATTTTGCATTTATTTTAAAGCATTAATTACATTTAAAACTGATATGATTTTGGTCTCTTGCAGGATTCCTTGAGCTCCCAAGGTAATTTTGTTCCTGAAGGTCGTCACGATATCCTGGTTGAAGCAATTGGATGACCTGATCATTGTGGTCGTGTTCGTGCAGTTGGACAAGGGGTTGGACTTAAACTATATTTTGGAGTTTCACAATGACACTCATCCTCCTCCCCCCAAGAGACCAAAGCAAAAATGACGAGTAAGATACGTCAAGAGTTAATGGAGGAGATGAGAAAGGAGACTGATCGGTTGCGGCTAAAGTTGCGACAAGAGTACCTATATCTCCATTTACTTTATGTTAAATTATTATTAATTATGCTTTAACTAATAACTCGTAGGATTTTTAATGGAGTTTGTCTCACTAAGGAGAAGAAATGTGTATGGATTCTTAGATCCTGCATATACTAATCCCATTGGAACAAAGACAAATGAAACCACTCTTCACAATGTTTTTCCCATACCTTTGTTCATGCGGAGGAGTTATAGCGTGAGGCTCGCGGGGCGGGAAGGATGCACGGTGGAGGTCCGATGAGAGCCATTGGCGAAGACACGATGCGACGTGGTAAGGGACTTGGTGGAGATGCAGTGCGAAGCGGTGGAGGTCCAAATGAGACGTGGCGCAAAGGGGTATTAGGGTTGCTTGCGGTGCAAGGGGTAATTTAAAGTAACTTGTTTGGTAATTCACCACAACAAGAATTAAGTAAAATTGAAGGAAGACATAGTCAAAAGTGGGTTTATTGACCATGATGGGGTTATTTTTTTTTGGTTTTTACCAAAATGGTGTCCGTTTAAAAAAAATTATAAATTTAGGCAAGTCGTGCCTAATTGGGACGACTTTATATGCAGAAGTCATACCAATTAGGCACGACTTCTGCCCTGTCATACTGAAGTCATGCCAACTTGGCACGACTTCTGCCCCGTCATACTGAAGTCGTACCAACTTGGCACGACTTCTGCCCCGTCATACTGAAGTCGTGCCAACTTGGCACGACTTCTGCCACGTCATATTTTTTTTAATTTTATTGTTTATATATTGGGTAGTAAGTTATGTAATTTTAAAAATTAATTTTATATATAATTTTTTAAGAGTGTTAGTTTTAAAGAACAAAAAATTGGATAATTGTGTATGGATTATGTTTGAATTGAATGAATAAATACATAGATAAAGAAAATGAATGTTCTAAGAGTGTTATGAAGGAATAAATACATAGATAAAGAAAATGAGGAAATTAATAATCAAACTTGAATTGAATTTTATTATTAAGCTTGTTTGTGCGGACAATTGCTTTTATTGTAACCTTCCGTTCTACAATATGAACAATTTTTTGGCTTATTTTGGAATTGAATCATCCATTTCGTTACGAATGCGTTGAGTGCTAGGTCTTCCTGGTTGATGTCGACGCATGATGGAGTCAGGTAAGAAATTTGGTCCCGTGTAAGTAGACCAATAATCTTGATTTCGAACTGGATTAAATTGGACCTCATAAGCCTTTAAAATATTATGCAGACTGTATACTGGGGCCACAAATGTCGTTACCCGTAAATGAAAAAATGAGCAAACAACAATTACATGTGAACAAGGCAGATGTAAAGCTTGAAATTCCCCACAATCACACCACCATTCATTTAATTTAACTGTGTATGTTATTGGGTAGCGTCGATGTTCGATAGTCAGCATATCTTGTACGTCAAAAACTGGATTTTCTCGGTCATATCTTTGCACATGGCACATAGCAGATTGTGCTTCATTCTTTCGTAGCAGAGCGACTATATCATCTGGGAATTGATGTTCGGCTCGCAACATGCATTGTATTTTGGTCGCTCGTTCAACAAACCAAGCATTTGTTCTTTCAAATATGGTCTTAACCAAAGCACAAATCGGTAAGGATCGGGACCCTTTCAAAACGGAGTTGATGCTTTCAGCAAGATTTGTTGTCATATGCCCGTACCTCTTGCCCCCGTCATAGGCTTGTGTCCATTTTTCCAATGGTATTTGATCAATCCAAGAGACTGCCTGTGGAAATTCTGCTCGCATAGCTGATAACTTTGCTTGTAGAGTTGGCTGCTTCATTTCATAACTTGTAAGAATTTCAAAAAAGGTATTAAAGAAAAATGTTGTGAAATGTTTGAAGTGTGTGATTGAAGTTAAGAAATTTTACCCATGTTGATTAGTTTCCGCTTTAAGTCAACATTTTTAAAAATTATATATAATAATGATTAATAGAAATTAAGTAATACGAAAAAATATTTTTACAGATTCTTAAAACATTAACCATATATAAAATTATATATAATAATGATTGATAGAAATTAAGTAATACGAAAAAATATTTTTACAGATTCTTAAAACATTAAATATTAAATAAAATTAGACACACCTATTTTTATTACCATATAAAATTATATATAATAATGATTGATAGAAATTAACTAATACGAAAAAATAAATTATATATAATAATGATTGATAGAAATTAAATTATACACTCTGAAGTCTTTTGCCAAACCACCTTGTTGGGAAACGAAGCCGGAGAAAGAAATCTTATCACCAACTACATATGAAATCTATTTGTGGACATTGTTTTGAAGAAATCCATCTTCCAGTTTAATATATAAATATATAGACTTCTACACTGTAGAACCTACGTGTGGGCACTGTAGCTGAGTTCGTAGTCTTCATAATATATACGGTAAGTTCCCAACCAGAAAATTATATTTATTTTATAGTTTAATTTATGAAAACTGTTATAGAATTTTTTTTCTACTTTTTACAATAATAATCAATTATTATAGAAATCTTGTTTGAAAACATAATAATCTGTGAATAGTATATATATAATTATTTTTTAATTATTTAATTATTTTAAAATAATTACGGTATTATTTGACTTATTTAAAATATATATAATTATTTACAATTAATTAATTATTTGAAAATAATTACAGTAATTATAGAAGTATTTTTTATGGCATCCAGCCGTCATCTACCTTGTGATATGTCTCTATTGCGCCTTCAAAATAAGCATGTTACTAAATTCATTTAGGAGGGTAACGAACGATTACTACAACCAAGACGACATGCCATTTGGGTTATTACCCACCTCCAATTTGTAGATTCTCGAGTCATTCATATGATAACTGTAGCTGGATTTGGACATCTACTAAGCATTCCCTCTATCGACATTAACCATCACTTGATCACTGCACTAGTTGAGAGATGGAGATTAGAGACCCATACTTTTCATTTTCCACTTGGAGAGTCCACAATCACATTACAAGATGTGGCTCTACAATTAGGTCTTTTCATCGATGGTCAACCTGTCACTGGATTCACAAGTGGGGACATGGTTGAAGCGTCCCAATACTTGTTAGGGTCCATCCCTCCCCCGAATGTAATTAAAGGGAACACCATAAAATTATCATGGTTGAACAACAACTTTCAGCAATTGCCGGCTGATGCTACAGACGATGTCATTGCTCAACATGCTAGAGCACATATTCTTTCATTAATTGGGAGTTTGTTAATGCCAGACACATCAGCAGGCAGAGTACATCTAATGTATATGTTATTATTAGCTGACTTGACCCATGTCGCCACTTATAGTTGGGGTTCAGCTGTGTTGGCGTATCTTTATCGTGCATTAGATCATGGAATTGACTATCACCAAAACAACATAGGAGGTTGTATGCTACTATTGCAGTGTTGGGCCTGGGAACGGATTAAAACCCTTTCCCCAATAATTGAGTCATTAACTCCTGAGGACATTGTCGCCGGACATGGTTTTCCACTAGCCAAAAGGTATATTTTGATATTTAATGTCTCATCTATGCAAATGAAGTTCGATGTCCAATGTTAACAAATTTGTTATTTATACAAGGTGGTCTCGTACATCGTCACAAAGGTACGACCCACCTACGAGGACAATTAGTTTGATAAGGAAGACAATTGATAATTTACAGTCAAAAAAGGTTCGTAAAAACATCAATTTATATTCTGAATCCAATGTTTTAAGTATATATTTTGTCAAATACTAATAATGTCAAGTATTTTGCAGTTCTTGTGGACTCCATACAGCAGGCCAGACGTCGTTGTATTAATCACTGCTGAGGTTTCTCCAGTTAGTAGGGCAGTTGTTCCCCTTATTTGTTTTGCCACTGTTGAATTTCACCAAGCTGACCGGGTTATGCGACAATTTGGTTTTCGACAAGGTATTCCATCAGAGCCACAAAACTTAGATGAGTTGCACAAAGAAGATATGAGGGGCAAAACATACAGATACTGGCCGGAATACCATCAACGGTGGATAGTAATGTGGACTGATAGACATAATCATCTAATACAAGACATTCAGTTTAATGGTAATGGTCATTTGCATGATTCCACAACATACATGCAGTGGTACATTAACCATACTATTCGTTACATATCGGCTCAGGAATCGTCGTCTGACGAAGATGTAAGTTAATTCATATTCATGCCTTTTATTTTTAACAATAACAACATGTTTATAATGAAGTTAACAATTGTTTTTTAACAGTATGACATGCCACAGGAGCCCATGGAACCGGAACCGCAACCACAACCGCCTTCGCATCCGACTTATCACCCTTCAAGGTTTCCTTATGGTCATGATTTTGATGTTGGTCAATCCAGTTATTTGGGTCTTCCACAACCATCCACATCCACACACATGGATCATCTTCGCCACCTCTCACTTCATTCTCCACACCATCAGATTCCTTTCACGTATAACTTTTTACCTTCTCCTTCAGGTACTTTTTCCACTCCACCAAATATATTTGGAACTTCGGCATTCACCCCTCTTTCTGCATATAATCCAACATCATCCATGCACTATCGACCCACAATGTCATCACCAGCATCTCATAATGAAGCCAATAACAACGATGATGAACATGTCGTTGATGATCCTCTTCCACGAAGACCTCGGCAACAAATACGAAGACCACATTGTGTCACGTCTTCCCATAAATAATTTACTTCTAGTTCAACTTCATAGTTTTATTTTATATCTTGAAATGAATCTTACTAATTTGTTTAGTTCTAATTAAACTCTTATCATCATTACGTGTTCTGTAAAATCATTACTTCTCAAGCTATTTATTTTTGCAAATTCACAACAATAATTCTCTATTTATTTTCCAAATACAATAAATTTTCATTTATGTATTTATTTCCAAATTCAATAACAATTTTCTTCACTTTTTAATTAATCAAATAATCAAGTTATTGCATTACATTACCGTCAAACATGATCCATACACGATTATCCAATTTTTTGTTCCTTAAAACTAACACTCTTAGAAAATTATGTATAAAATTAATTTTTAACATTACAGAACTTACTACCCAATATATAAACAATAAAATTAAAAAAAAAATTATGACGGGGCAGAAGTCGTGCCAAGTTGGCACGACTTCAGTATGACAGGGCAGAAGTCGTGCAAAGTTGGTACAACTTTAGTATGACATGGCAGAAGTCGTGCCTAATTGGTACGACTTATGCATATGAAGTCGTCCCAATTAGGCACGACTTGCCTAAATTTATAATTTTTTTTAAACGGACACCATTTTGGTAAAAACAAAAAAATATAACCCCATCATGGTCAATAAACCTTAAAAGTGTTTGTAAGATTCGTACGTCAAGTGGGGGTGCCTTGTAGAGTTTCGTTTAGCCATTAATAATTCACCAGGCTCAAATTTTTTACTTAGCTTTAATCTTACATCTATTCATTTCATAGTTCTCCAGTCCTTAACTATCATTAATTTCTCCCTCCGTTACTTATATTTAATTTAAGGTTTTTCACACTCATTAAAAAATAATAATAAGTAAGTTAATGAATATGGTTTATTAAATGTTTTTACATTTTCATTTCATATTTTGAATATACTGAATATATTTATTTATTTTTATCTAATTGTTACTGTATAGAGTACTGTAATACGCAATAGGATACATCAGTGGAAAAACAAATGCAGATCACTTATTTATTTTTATTTGTTTAGTCAAAGTATTTGGTTTAAAGAGTAAACATTAACAGTGACTTGTGGATAGTGCATCACTGTCAAACCTCCTATCTTAATGGAACACGTAAAAGATTACTTTGAAAGATATGCATGTGTGTGTGTGTGTATATATATATATATATATATGATATAATTGCTTAAACCAGACGTAAGAGAAAACTAGGCCCATTTTGCCATAAGAGACATGCCACCCGCACCTAAAAACACTGCTAGGTAAGATTTTAGTTGAAGGGTGATGCTACCCTGCAACCTCGGGCTCATGAAATCAGCAGAGAGAAGGTCAACCAAAGCCATGTAGATCAAAAGACCAGCAGAAGAAGCGTTGAGCAACCCCACAGTGATTAGTGCACTTGGGCTGTTCTCTTTGTAGGTCGTGGACAATGCAATTCCTAGGGCAATTCCAAATGGGGTTGTCACGGAGAAAAAAAACACCATGATGGCCTTCTTTAAGAACTTGTACTGAGCCTGTTCAAAACAAAGGGTTAGTTTTATCAACATAGAAATGGAAAACTTAATTATGCATGTTCATACTCTTTCTGGTACATATATATACCTGCAGAATGCATCCTCCTAGACCCATGCCTTCAAACATTTGATGGAAGCAAAGCGCTGCTATAAGACCTTTTATGGTGCATGTGTTGTTTGAGGCTCCCACGCCAAGACCTATAACCACTGAGTGAACCACAATTCCAAGTTCTAATACCTGCATTTTCAACCTTCATTTGCTTACAATAATATTAAATTATATATTCACCTGCTTAAATTATCATCATCTGGATTACTGTAATATTTTTGCATATCTGCCCCTCGTGTATATAACTGAGTTCACTTATTTTGGTTAGATTTTCCGATTTTATATAGTGGGAAGCGTTGGTATGTTATTTGAATCACACGAGTCATGAGCGAAACAATATAAGAGATCAAATATCACTTCTAACTTAAAATTCATAAGATGATGAATTTGTTGGTTTTTTTTCTCTTAAATAATGTTCTTCTTACTTATCTCCATCCAATTTAAGACTTTCAATTCAATAATTAAATTTTTCACAATCTTTTCCTCAATACAAATTCAAGTGTTTGTCTTTTATCCAGGTGTATATTCTTTATGCATACATGACTTCAATTATTTATTTTTTCAAGGTACGGACAAAAAAAGTCAATACGTAATTGGAAGTATTTGAATTCAATAAGTCATAAGTTAATTTATATAAAATTTTTGAGGTCATCACAAAATCTTAAAATAACAAGTTTGGATGTATTTTTTTATTGTTAAAAAATTATTGAATAAAATTAATGTTAGAAAAAAATTAATCATTATATTAAATAAACTATATATTAATTTAAAGATTAAAAAATTATTAATATCTAAAATAGTTTTTATTATTAATAAAATTTATAAATTAATTTTTAAATTGATATCTAATTAATTATTGAGATAAACTCCATACATCTTACTTTATAAATAGACTCTAAAGTATTTTGAAAACCAATTAATTTGAATTATTTTTTAGTTGTTTAGTGTCTTATATTTTTAATAATTATATATTAATGAAAAAACTTTTTTTTAACAGATAAAAATTATATTATTTATTTTAAAATATACATTACAAAAATACCTAGTTTTTTTACTTGTTCTATTATACAATTTAATAATATATAATGATATACAATATAAATATTAAATAAATATTTATAGCAAATCAGTATCTGATTAAAATACCCTAATTATGGACGATGCAAAAGCTTTAAAAGAATTATTATATGATCTAAAATCATCATGTCCTGGTTTAGTACCTTATGACAAAAGTTAACAAAACTGTGTTTACTTTGCATGAGAGAAATAGTGAGCAACAAAACTGTGTTTACTTTGCATGAGAGAAACAATTATTACCATGGCAACAACACGATAGCGTAGAAGCTGTGAGTTTTGGCCTTCTGTCTTGTTCTCAGAGTGGTGGTGGTGGTGGCCATGGAAATGGCCAAAGTTAACAGCAGAAGCCATCTCTCGGTCTCCACCACCTGCAGGGCTGCTCTCAGCTGGAATAATCTCAGTCCTAGACTTCTTGGTATAAACACTAGTGGCCAAAGAGTCCACCATCATCGTTATTAACGCAGAAAACATAGCCACAAGTCCCGAAAACGGAAACTCATGCCACGGTTTCTCCTTCAAGCAATCAGACCACAACATGTCAAAGGAATCGGGAAGCACGTGCATGAAGCCCGTTCCAAGAATTATACCAGCCGCGAAGCACTTCACAATTATGAAGAGATCGTTTTCAGGGCTCAAGGCTGGGACTGAACGTGTCACTAAGGGTAGTGTCACACCAATTATGCTAGAGACTAAGATGGTGAATATGGCTATGAGTTTTAGTGGCAGGGCTTTCTTTTTGTTGTTGCATGTGTTTGTTGATTCAGCTTCACAGTCAGCCACAGCTTGAGGTGTGAGAAGAGTGAAGAGAATGAAGAAAACAAAGATCATCTTGAAAAGAGTCAGTGAAGTAAAGGCCATTTTGGTTGTCTTTCTCAAACTCTACATGTCACTCACGTCTCACTGTGATTCTTTATATAGACGATATCTGTTTTCTTTAATTAATAGCAGCAAACAAGTTCACCACATACGATAAAATAATTCCATGAGGGATGCATAACACCAACTAATGTTATTAATAGAAAATTAACCGTACAAAATGGGTACTACGGCAAGGATCACAGATCCATTGCAATAGAATATTAGAGAAAATGTTTGTATATAGAAATTGGTACTGAAGTCAATGCATATGAGAGAGACGGAGGCAAGTAGAGATAATTTAGGTTTTGCATAAACGAACTAGGATATGAAGTGTTTCATGGATCATGCTGTGTTGAAGTAGTCAGATAAAGATGCTATTTATAATCTATAGCGATGGTTTAAAAAATTATTATTAAAAGAAGAAGTAAACTGCTACGTAGGTGCGCCCCTGATAAAATATCCGAATTCATCTCTTCATCATGTTGTTTATGATGAGTGCATCATTGCTCTTTCCCTCTTCTCCATTTGACTATGTTTGCTATGGATATATAGGGTTTAATAAATAAATTTATCTCATTATATATTATAATAGATAAAATAGTATTTCAATTTGTAATTTGTCACTATATTATTATTCTCAATATTAACACTATGTATTATCATGTGAAACTTCAAAAGAGTTATTATATGATATAAAAAATATTACAAAATAAAAGTACTATTTTATGTAAAAATCAAACAAATATGTCATTTTATGTTAATTAACATTTATCAGTTTGTTCGACCACTATTATTTTTTTATATTTTTTAATTTAATAAGCTAACTACTTATTAGTTTTACAATAGCTTAAAAATTAGTTTATTATTACAATTGACTAATGTAAAATCCGAAAACATTGGCATATAGGGGCTTCGGTTATTTGTTAAAATCAATGGTCCATATGTAGCATTCTTGATGTTTTGAGTTGACTTTTAGGCTAAAAGTAAATTTCTAGACCAAAATTGGTGGGACAGGAGTGAGAGATATTATGAATATCTTCTTTACATATTTGGACTATGGGTAGGGGAAATCAGAGTTTGACCAGCTTTTGGGTACCTTTGATTAATAAGTTTAGAAAAAAAAAATAAAATTGGCATCTTGGAAGGAAAACATTTATCTTATCATTTGCGGGTAGGATGTGTTTAATCAAAGCAGTGCCAACTGCTTCGCCCTTGTAATTTTTTAATCTTTTTTTTTAAGATGCCACAACAAGTGCAAACCAAATAAAAAAAAACTAATTGAACTCTATATGGAGTTGGGGGCAGTGAGAATAAGAAGATTTGTTGGGTTAATTGGGGGATATATCCATGAGTTCTTCCGCCAGCCCCATAAACTTTTAAAATAGATAAATTACTCTTAGTAAAAAAATAAAAATAGAAATTTTATTTTCCACCGTTGTGTGAAAAAGAAGGTGTTTGGTGCTTGGTGTGGGGGTGACGGTACTTCTTGTGGTGGTACTGGCGGTACTACTGTGGTGGTAACGATAGTGGTGATGTCGGCAATGTTGCTCTAGTGATGTTGTTCCCGGTTTGCTCGTCATTCTTAGGTAAATTCTTCATTCAATCTGGTGCCTTAAATAGTTATTTTTATATTAGTTAATCCACTGGATCAACGGATCACACAATTTGTAACCATTTATGCGAAGTAATCATGTTACGGATTACGTAATATGGAAGTTAGTTCCGGATCCAGAATAACATTCCAAATTACTCAATCCGTAATATAACATTATGTTCCGCATTATTGTAATCCATAATGTTTTTCCAGTCCAGAACTAAGTTTCATATTATGTAATCCGAAAGAGAAACACAAAATTAAAGTGTTTTGAATTAAGTAATTCGTACGTATACCGGATCCAAAGCTAACCAATTCACACTTCCAGATTGTGTAATCCGGTACTAAATGAACTATGGATTATGTAATCCTGAAGTCTTTTTAGAACTTCAAATATGCCTTACGGATTACATAATCCAGAATTCATTTTGTTGTTAAAAATTGACTTATGGATTACGCAATCCGAAAGTCATTTTTAAGTTGTCAAATGCTTTACGGTTACCCAATCCGGAAGGTATTTTGTAGTTCTAAAGTGAGTTATGGATTACACAATCCGGAAGGGAAATTGAATGTTGTTTTTATTTTGCATATTTGTGTGAATTTATGAAAATTATAATAAAATGCAAATTTATGTTTTATGAATGAAAGTGTAAGTATGGACATGTAGGTTGGATTGATTACAAAATGATATGATGAAGTAGAAATGATATGTAGTATGGAAGAATTAATGAATTTTGTGCATCAACATGAATTGGTTGAAGGGGACTATAGTACCCATTTTACAATAGATAAGGTGTTTTCTTCGCGAGAAGACTTAATTGAATTGGTTTGTAGGGTTGGTTATGGACTTGGTTTTGTTATTGTCATTATTAGGTCTGACATAGCAAATGGAAAACAAGGGAGAAAAACATATGTCTTGTTAGGCTGTGAAGGGGGGAGGGGAGGGGTAGTTACATAAAGTACAAGGATAGTTTGGAGGTTAGTGTAATTGATACTCAAAAATCTCAATGTCCCTTTAAATTGCGAGGTAAACCTATTGGAAAGGGTCAAGGTTGGGTACTTAAGGTAATTTTTTGTACTCATAATCATGATTTGTATGATACATTAGTTGGTCATCCATATGCAGGAAGATTAAAAGTGAATGATAAGCCGGGTAACATACTACGTACTTTGAAGGAGAATAATGAGGACAATATGACAACAATAAAACAAGTATAAAATGTAAGATACTCGTACAAGGGATTAGTTATAGGATCGAGAATTGAATTACAACCGTTAATGATGTTGTTAGACTGTGACAATTATCTTCAATGGAGTACGTGTCATGAGTCTTCCAATATTGTTAGTGATATTTTTTGGACTCATCCTGATGTTGTAAAACTTTTGAATGCATTTAACATTGTATTCTTGATGGATACGACTTACAAAACAAACAAATATGAACTGCATTTGCTTGAGATTGTTGGTGTGACTTGTACAAGTTTGTCTTTTTCTGATGGTTTTGCGTTCTTATCTAGCGAGAAAGAAAAGAACGTCATATGGGCACTACAAAAATTTAAAGGGTCACTTTTGACATCGCATGTGAGGCCTGAACTCATTGTTTGTGATGGAGATCTTGCTTTGATGAATGCCATCAATATTGTGTTTCCTAAAACAACAAATATTCTTTGTCGGTTTCACATCAATAGTTAAAGAAAAGTGTAAAATGTTGGTAGATTCTGTCGAGATTTGACAAGTTGTGATGGATTCATGGAGGACTATCATTGATTGTACAAAGATTTCTAAATTTGATGGGTTTGTTAAAAACTTTTAAACTATTTGTTCACTGTGACCATTAATTGATGAATATGTGAAGAACACATGGATTATTCCACACATAGAAAAGTTTACAAATTCGTTAATGCATTTAGAAAATACAACATCAAACAGGTATATCAAAATATACTTTTACTTTGTTTAGAACGTGTATAACGTTAAATTGTTTTATGTTTTATACTTATACAGGGTTGAATCAACTCATTGGCCTTTGAAACGAATATTACAAAATAGCATGGGAGACTTATGCTCGTGTTGGGATGCTATCAACAACATCCACGAACATTACATGATCGTCTAGTGTATACCGCCACGTCATTTGTCACGCTCCAGGATAACTGCAACGCTGCCTCCGTACTCTCATATGCGTCAGTGCCTTCAGTGACCTGACGACAATCTATCATGCACTAAAGGATACTAACAATGCGCCTAAATATATCCTGCACCAACTTCAAAATAAATTACACTTGTCAAATATATTATTTAAGAACATAACAATAAAAAATCTTACCAAATGTGCATACTCATCTTGAGACGAGGGACCTGCTTGCTCAACATTTGGACTACGAAGGTGACGACGTGGTACATGTACAACACTGGGTTGATCTCCAACCTCACCTCTACAAATGTATGGGTGTGACATCATCCTAAACCAAGACATGTCAGGAACACATGCAGATGGACTAGAAGCAACTGTCAAACCTGTCACCAAGTGGTGATCATACTACAACCACCTTTGATTAATGACATGTGCACCAAGACCCTCAGCCGACATTGGTGATGATGGAAAGCTATGCTCATAGTAAAATTGGTGCAACACATGATCGGGCATATGTCTCTTAATAAGCTGCCCAATCGCAGGTGACTTGAGAATAAATAAATGGTCTCAAATGGTCTGCTCAACCTGTGGTCCTCATATGGAGTCCAGATGACGTCATCGTGTGTGAGTCCATCCAACAACACCCGCACATCACCAACAACACAAATCTGATGGGCAAAACTATATCGTGTTCCCCGCAGGTATACCTCGTCATATGAGGGATTAATATCCTTTCTTCCCATGCCCGAGAAGTGCTCATAAATCCATGCATGTGTAATTCGATCATATTAATTGTAAACTATTTAATACAAAACATTATGGAATAATGTAACATGTGATTGCTAATTTATTTATATGGTTTCATACCTGAACTAGTGTCGCATAACTGCCAAACTGTTTCGTCTTAAAATAGCATGCATGCCCCAACTGCTCATATAGATGTGTAACTGTTGTTGCTCCCCATGCGTATCCACAACATATATGTAGATTTTTGAATAACAACAAGTACGAAATAGAAACAAAGGTGATACTTTTATCTGCAAAAATAGTGCATCCAACTTGATGCAATAAGTAAGCCCTATCAGCACACTCTCAAGACTCCTGAGCGCAACATCCCTCGTATATATCTCGGAGCCAGCTCAATCGTACGTGGGTGCCTCGACATTGCTTCATCTCAGTCTTTCCACGAGCCTCCCCCACCCCTAGTAACTCAACTAAAATTATTTCAACTTCATTGTACTCTAAGGGCACATATGTAGGGAATTGACCCAAATTGGGGAGGTGTGAAAGAGATGACACATCATCAAGTGAGATGGTCATCTCACCTACATGAAGATGGAAAGAGTTCATCTCCCTGTGCAATCTTTTGACAAAGGCTGAAATCAACCCCTTGTCCCCCACCTCATAACTTATATTACAAAAACTAAACAATCCAGAATTTTGTACAAGAAGCTCAATATCAGCACAAGGCATCCCAAATTTACGTAATTTCCTATCATGGGATACCAATTTAAGTTCTCCTCGATCTTAATATAAAATTTGTATATATTCAATATAATTAAATCAATTTAAATAATAATTAACACAAACAGTTTAATTGAAGGTTTTTTGGTTCTTACCTCACCCTCCCAGAGCTTAACAACAACATGGTTAACAAAAATTACCAGTAAAGACATATCAAAAGGTCCTCCAGGAAACCCTTCTCCTTGGTCTACTTCGTCATCATCCCGTAATCCTTGTTTATTGTCATTATCAATATGAACATCAGCATCAATCATTTCCTTAACATCACATCGGTCTCTTCTACGGACGGTTGTCGTTGGTCTTCTACGATCATGACCCTGAGATCCAACACCTTTTGTTTTAGCCATATTTGTCCACAACACAATGTGAATTTTAATTATTTACAAATAAGATAATGAATAATATAATCATCAAGTTGTGTACGTAATATAAAATATAAAAAATGTTTTTACAGAAGTGGTTGGAACCTTGAACACAAAAAGTCAACGCTGAGGATTACATAATCCGGAACACAAAAATTGTAACTTCCAAATTACGTAACCTGGAACCTAATTGGACAAACCTACCAGATTACGTAATCGAGAACCTTACCAAACAACTACCAATACTGTATTACGTAATCCATAATTTATTGCAACCCTAAATCCTACCAGATTACGTAATCCGAAACTTCTTGAAACCTTTAACCCTATCGAATTACGTAAGCCAAAACCTAACTAAACACTCACCAGATTACGTAATTTGGAACCTATTTAACCATAAAAAATACCGGATTACACTATGCCCTTTCAAATGCTTCCGCCATATTGCAATTAAAAATGAAAACCAATGAAATTACTAACCTGTGGATGAAGAGGGCAGTGGTGAATGGTGGAGAAGGAGAGGTTTAGAAGGGATGAGAGCTTTGAGAGAAGGAGGAAAGCTTTGAAGGAGGTGGGAGAGGGGGTGGGAGTTGCACCGCTGGGGCAACGTGAGAAAGTAAAAGTAGGTTAAAGTTAAATTAGGTTATATTTTAATTTTTTTTACTGAAGGGTATAATGGTAAACTCGCTTTTAGTATGGGTGGCGTAAGAAGTCATGAATGTGCAGGAAGAAACAATCATATATGTGACAAGAAAAAGGAAGGGGAATCAGGCTCAAAGGTTTGAAAGATTTTAATTCAACTCTACTAGTTAAGTGGATATGGAGGTTGGGCCTAGAGGGAAAGGAACTTTAGAAATAAATACTTGAGTCAAAGTATGGTGGGTGGAGAAATATGAAGGATAGAAACAATAGTAAACACTTTTAGTGGTATTTAAGTGGTGGAAGGAAGTTAAAGAGTTATGCAAATCTTAAAATGGAAGTTGGTTTGATGAGAGTAAAAGGCGGGTGTGGTGGGTAATTGAAAAAATTCCTCTTAAGGAGAGCATACCTAGAGTGTATGCTAACGCAGTGCATAAATACATAAAAATATTGAAAGCAAGGTTTTGAGAGAATGATCTTCGAAATTGGCACTTAGCATGTAGAAAAGAGTGATTTGAGTGAGAGAAGCCTTTGGTTGAAGGACTAATGGACAGTAGGCTACATGACATTCAACTTCATGTTGATAAGGTAAATTTGTTGGGTGTCGAATCTTAGCAAAAAACAAAGCGTTCTTAGTTTAGTTAGTCTATGATATACATTATAAAGGTATTGAGGGTAAGATTAGGAAAGATATTCTCATATTTGTGGAACTCTAAGGCTCTTCCTAGTGCCAAATTCTTTGCTTGGTGTGTACTTAAGTGGAAGGTAGCAATAAAAGTTAATTTGGGTAGGAGAGGAATATTACAAGGTTATCTGAGGTGTGCATTGTGCACATCCCAATTTGAGTCTCTTAGTTATCTATTTTATGAGTGCAAAATCGCATGTTTGGTCTGCAATAGATGGTTTGGTATTTCTAATGTAATACATAATCAACCTAAAGATCATTTCTATTAGTTTAGAACTGATTTACTTAATGAAAAAGGGAACCGAGTTCGGTAAGGGGTCTGTGTTGTAGTGATTTGGAATATCTAGACACAAAGGAACAAGGTAATATTTAACAATGGAAAAGTAGATGCAAAAAATATTTTCAATGTAACACAACTAAAAATCTAGGCATGGATAGGAATAAACACAAAAAATCTCAGTCACATACTCAAATTGGTCCTAAACCTAAATGAATGTATGAAAATGTTGGGATAGGTGTAATAAGGTATGTAAATCTCAGCTAGTGTCATTGTTCCTTTCTATGATCTAGCTTTTACTCTGGTCACTATTGTTCCTGGAATGGTTTAGTTATGTTTGTCGGTGTGAGATTGTACCGCCCTGGTAGTCGGAAGTGATGACGTGGCATCAAGCTACGGTATAGACGTGTTGACGAGACGCCAGGTTGGCAGAAGGGAAGGAAGTCGGGGGGCTCGTGAAGTCGCCAGTTATTAAGTTGGCGTGCTCCGATCTCCAGCACACCAGAATCGGCGGTCACCGGGTTAAAGATGAAGTCGCCAGATGTAAACTCAGGCGACCAAGTGATCAGAGATCGTCGGAGCAAGCACATCGCCGAAGATAAGGGTGGTGCAGATTATGAAGGCGGCCGGCGAGACCATAGGGAAGGTGTGTACGAAGGCACCCTAGCTCGCCAATCCAGTAGAGATCGCACTCCAGGACAGCTATGCACTGAGTAGTATCATGCATAAGTAACTTAGCCAAAGGAGAGTCAGAAGCGGCGCCCAAGTCAAGGAGGCTCCAGATGATGGCACGTGTACAGCTGGATGCGAGCCACGTGTCCAGATGTGTAACTGCCAGGAGAGAGAAAGTGCCCAGGTATATAAGGGTTTCCCAACGAACTTCTGAGGTACACACGTTCAGATTGTCTTCTTTACGCTTGCGAGTTCTTGAGTATACTGTGAGAGAGAACATTGCACGGTTCCTTGAGAGTTCTTGAGTGTTATTCTTGAAGTATTTGGTGGTTCAGTCACTGACTTGGGCGTTGGAGTGCGATCGGCCGCAGCGGCGCCGCTCAGTTCTTTTGCAGGTTCTTGAGGTGGATCGCGGTGAAGGACGGAAGTTGACGCGGCGCACACGTCGATCCGAGTTTGACGAGACAAGTTTCAACGTTCTGGTCAACAGGCAGGATCAGAGATGAAGTCATGAATTGGATCAATTATGTGCTGCTCTTTTATTGTTTATCAACTGTGGGAGGTAGATTGTATTCCTATTTTTAAAGGGATATGGAGTTCAGATATAAGATCCAGAGTATATAGAGAACTATCATTTGTTAGGTATTTCAAAGAAATGGAATACCTTCATAGTTGTAAAAAGGACATGCCATTATTTTTTGTTGCATAGATGGAGGAAATGGAAGGACCTACTGATTCAGATGTTGAGAATCAGTAACAAGTTGTACGTCCAAGTTTGTTGACAAGTACAATGCAAATATGAAGCTTAAGATTATTTGTCTTTCTGGATACAAGTATTGAATTATGTAGTGATGCTACCCATCCTTCTTTAAGTCCTGCTAAGCATTTTGTAGTCATTGTTATACACAAGACTTCTTTATACCCTTACAATCCAAAGAAGATATCTACATCATTTTTGCACTGGGAGCATGATGCACAGGTTATTGCAAATCATGGTGATTTTTGGGACTGTTTGTGAGAAGGAAGAAGTTTAGGATGTGTTTTTTTTTAATGTTTTTTTTTATGGTACATGGCATTGTAATTTAAAGTTTCTGAAATGTTAAAATATAGGGCTACATAACCTAATATATTTTTTATAATAAGGGTTTAAATATCTCATAAATATTGTAATTTATTTTATTCGATTATTTACTGACAATTAAATAAATTTATTTTATGAAGCTTATCATACTTATTTAAATTAAAAAAAAAAGTTTAAAGTCATAAAAATAAACATTTTTTAGGGTTTTAGATCTCAGTTTTAACAATGAATTGTGACCAATTTATCCAAGAGGCTTATTATTGTCAATTATAGAAAATTTTGTAAATGATATACCAAATAAAAAATTAAAAGAAAATCAAAAATAAAATCTATAAACTTTTTGAAGATACCTACTTAAAAACTGTGATAAAATAAATTTAAATTACCTTTCTAGACTCTTCCTAATATCCTTATCTAATTAAAATGATCAAGCACTCATTCATTTTAAGCTTTACTTTGAAAGGTGAATATAATGAGATAATGACATATAATCTTAATCAACTTTTGTCAGCTGGCGTGAGTCATTTTGAGGAAGGGTTGTACATGTAATATGTCTTTTTATATTATAGGTTTTTTTTTATATGGATTGGAGTATCCTACTAATCCTATTTATTATATTTTTATTGTAGATAAAAAAAACTCATCCAAACTACAAATTTTATACATAAAACTTCGAAATGCTTATTCGGAAATATAAAAAAACAAATTTCAAATATTATATTATAATTTAATTATTTTCAAATATAAAAAATATTGTAATTTATTTGGCTATGGCTAAAACATAAGGAAAGCTCGTTCTCATACTCTTTCTCTGATTGGATCCTTAACCCACTTCAATGTCTATTGAGTGTTTGTTAAATAGGGGAGGGATGGTGTATGCTAGTATTTATACACTGTTGTGGGGCTGGTTTGTGGCAGGTTTAGGGTAGACGGTGGTCGTCGAAGGTATGCATCATCGCCGTTTTTGAAGAAGGCCAACATGATCGCCGGACGATAAAGAGGCGATCTCCGTGCGTGCGTAGTCGGTGGTCGCCGAAGTGGTGCATCATCGCCGTCTTTGAAGAACAGAAGTTCATTGGAAGTGTGGGGCGATGTGGATGACGACACGTGGAAGGCCAATATGATCGCCAGTCGATAAAGCGGCGCTCTCCATTCGTGCGTAATCGGTGGTCGCCGAAGGTATGCATCATCACCGTGTTGAAGAAGACCAACATGATCGCTGGTCGATGTGGCGGCGATCTCCGTGCGTGCGTAGTCGGTGGTCGCCGAAGTTGTGCATCATCGCTGTCTTAGAAGAACAGAAGTTCAGATATTGGAAGTGAGGGGCGATGTGAATGAGGACACGTGGAAGGCTAATATGATCGCCGGTCGATAAAGCGGCGCTCTCCATGCGTGCGTAGTCGGTGGTCGCCGAAGGTATGCATCATCGCCGCTTTTGAAGAAGGCCAACATGATCACCAGACGATAAAGAGGCGTTCTCCATGCGCGCGTAGTCGGTGGTCGCCGAAGTGAAGCGGCGATCTCCGTGCCTGCATAGGCGGTGGTGGTCGAAGTTATGTATCATCGTCGTACTTGAAGAACAGAAGATCAGATAGCCGGAAATCGCCGTGGTAGGCACATCGCCGGGTTTCCAGAAAGCTTAATTGAAGCTGTTGGAGGTTTACGTATAAAACTGAAGACCTAGGCAGGGAATATTTTATTTTTATTTTTCAGCAAAGAATTAATTAAATTAAATTAGGGACACTTTAGGGGTGTCCCAATCCTTATACAATAAAACATAAAACCTATTCTACCAAAAGATTATAATTAGCCTACTTAACCAAACACACATTGGTTAAAAAACAGCCCCAAAAGCCTACAAGGCCAACTTCACGTAAAGAACTCACAGACCACTCCACATAAAGATTACGTGTTAACCAATGAGGCCTTAAGGATACACACATCAACCATTTCCATTCTCTTTTAACCACTTCAAAAGAAACTGTACTCTGCCAACCCAAATAATGATTTAGCACCGAAACATACATTGAAGTAGTCCTTCGTGGTTACTCCAGTTTTGGAAAGTGCTTGGTAAAACTTGATCTTAAAGTGCTTCCGACTTAGTCTTCAGATTTTTCTCCCACAATCTTGCGAAACATTAAAGACGTAAATCCGACCATCTTCCTTCAAGGTACTTTCTGTCTTCCTACTCCTTTTACTGGAATGAACCTTGCTCCCCTTAAAGGAGTAAATCATGATCCCCACGGCTGGACCTGCATCAAGAGAAAACAACCTTCCCACCACACAAATCTAACACAAAGAATCAAGACAAATGACTTCTACAATCAAATTACACCACGTCCATCCATGCAAACATCTTATATAGAAGGTTGTAAGAACTCCTTTAATTTACAAACAGAAGTATGTGTGAGATTGAAGAGAAAAAAAAACAAAATTAACAGAATTAAAAGCTCCGCACTTACCTTATTACCATATTGATACAAGTTAAAGGTGATAAAATCCAGTCTGAAAAGGAGAAAGTGACTTTCTTATCTTTATGTTTCATCCACACCCATGATTGTACTTGTGCCATAGTGAAAATTTCCTCTGCATCTACCTTTACTTGATTGAAAGTGACCCTATTTCTATGCTTCCATATACTCCATACAATTGAGACCCAAAGACTCTTCCAAAGTCTATTGCCTTCCTTATTAAAGCAAATACTATAGAATTGTTCGAGATGATTAGTCAACACATAGGAGGTTGAGAGAGGCAGCACTAGCCATTGGGTGTGGAGGTTGCGGAAAGTCACTCTCCAAGTACCATTCAACGTGGTGGGAGGACCTAATGGTGTTATGGTGGTGTGAAATTGCTGTTTAGTGTTTTGAAACAGTCCAACATTACAATAGTAGTAGAATGGGGCTGTTTTTATGATATATCTTTGTAAAGGGTTGGGATACCCCTTTTGTATCCCCTTAATTTAATTTAATTCTTTGCTGATAAAAAAAAAATATTGCTTAAATGTTTAGGTCAAGGGTAATTTAAATATGTTTTCCCCCTTAGGGTGTGTTTGGATTGGGGAGGGGATGCGTGAGGATTTGAGGGAGTGGATGTGTGAGGATGTGAGAAGAAAGTGAGATTGGTATGTTAGAGTGGATGCGTGAGGAAAATTTATGGGATTTTGTGAGTGATGTGATCAGTGTGAGAGAATTTTACTTTTTTTTAAAGGTGTAAAATGTTATTTTACAAATTTACCCTTGCCTATTAAAAAAATTTAATAATGAAATGAGTTATTGTTTAAAAATAAACAACTTTCGCATATTCATAGATTTAAAAATTATAACTAAAAAATAAATATGTATTAAATATAAATAGGTATAATTTAAAAATTATAATTATAAAAAAATATGTATTCAATAAATTAAATAAAAACAAAACTTCAAGTAATTTATTAAAATATTAAACATGTACTATAAAATTGGAAAATAAATCAGAAAATAAATCAAATATTATATAAATAAAAAATATTATTATTTAATATTAAAAAATATATAATAATGAAAAATAAAAAATACTACAACAAAAATATATTGTAATTAACAATAGAAAAGATTTTCATAACACATTATTATCAAATAAATTATAACTCATAATAATTATACACAAAAAAAATATATTAATATAAACACAACAACAAATTAAATAAAAACAAAACATCAAGTAATTTTTTAAAATATTAAACAAATACTATAAAATTGAAAAATAAATTACATCTTATATAAATAAAAAATACTATTTTTTAATATTAAAAAACCTTCCAGTAGTGGAAAATAAAAAAATACTACAAATAGTAAAATAAAATAAATGAGGGTAAATTCGAAAATAACACATGTTGACTTAACTTTCCTTCTATATCACAAAATCCTGGATCCAAATAACAGATATTCTCTCACTTCTTTGCCTTGTGAACGGTATATCCGCATGAGCAAACAAACCCTTAATCTTGTGATACGATTTTTAAGGATAAAACCATTATAGAGCTCTAAGCTCCAAAACGAACAATACCTTGGTGCAGTGATTGACCCTAACGATATTATCTCAATGAACTTGGGGTTAGAACAATGACGTCATCTGTGTGAAATGAAAAAGTTGTTCCGAAGACAAATTTTCACTCCCTTAACCCTCAACTTGGAGGAATGTAAAAGTTGTTTTAAAGATGAATCATCATTTCTGTTATACCTCGTCTGGAGCACTTATTTCGTGACACCCAATAATATCACATCGCTTTAAGAGTTAAGGTAAAAAATAACTTAAATACACGTTCTCCCCTTAACCTTTCAAGACGAGTTTTAAACTTTCAAGACGAGTTTTAAAGATAAATTCTTGAGAGAATTTTGAACTTAAAAAAAACAATACATGTGGTAATTGTTTTTGGAATGTTATCTCAACATAAATAAATTCACAACAATACTCATTTGATAATGTTTCATATTAGGAGTGTTAGAACGAATTAGTTATTCAAAAGCAACTTTATATTATTTTGCAAAACATTTTCTTACAATTATATAGCGTAATCCGAAAACTTTGACATATAGGGAAGAAAACAACAGTTGAAAAGAGTATAATTTATGAAATTAACGCTTTAATGATTCGTAGTAAGTAAGAAAAGTACATTGATTTAATTTCTCATACAACATTTTTGCTCTCTCCTTTATTTCCCACTCTTGAATTAGAAAGATTAATCCATATACATAATTAAGAGTCCAAATTCAAACATACTACCCCAAAAATAGGCAACTTTCATGCGTCTCCCAAAGTCCACCCTCAACTCTTGAACTGGCTCTAGTTGTTTCTTCATTGATGCTAACGGAGACAGAGAAAAGTAGACAATGAAAGTAACGTGCTGCCACTGCTACAAATAATTAATAGTTGAGAAACTTGTTTAATTTCAATTCTCGACTTAATATAGGAAGGCACAACATATATCCTTCTTCCAGTATTTATTGCTTTTAAATAGTGGGTATTCTCAGTTTCCCATTTCTCTATGGCACTTACTACTTGGTTCATTGGCTTTCATTTGGCATTCGTTTATATTTTCTTTCTCAACATCTAAAAACTTATACCCTATACACCAACTTTCAGCCAAGTAATGCTGTTTGTTAACATGTCATTTCTCAATTGTAAAACAATTTAAACTTTTGTAGCTATACTACAAAAATAATTAAATATAAACTAATTTAAAAATAAAAATTTATTATTCATTATATTGACTAAATTAAATACTATTTTATAAACTAAAAAATTATTTATATCTAAAATAGTTTTTGTTATTAATAAAAAAATATAAACTAATTTCTAAATTGTTATCTAACATTAACTATCAAGGTTTTAACTACTAACAATTTTATATTATAATATTGACTAATTTAGAATCTAAAATATTTAGTAGTTAAAACTTTGATAACTAATGTTAGATACTGATGAAACACTGACTGATAGAGCATCCACTGTGCTAGCCCAACCTTCCAGAAGGATGACCACGAGCATGACACAAGACCCAGGGTTAGGTCACCTCATTCCATAGCCAGTGACTCAGAGCCTATTATGCCTCAGAGGATTATCAAGAGCAGAGCCCAAATTATTGAACCCGAGCACCAACTATTTTCCCTGCTTTGTATTTCAGTAGAATAGAATTTAATTAACATGAATTGAGCTTGTACCAAAAGCCCACATTTTAACCTAGCTTCTAGAATACGCTACCCTTGTGCTCCACTCTTTTTGACCTAGCTTCTAGAAAGCCTTCTACGTGTGTGACACTATTCTAACCTAGATTCTAGAAGGCTTTTTTCATGTGTCGCCCCTTCATACTCTCTTGCTCCCCCAGGCACCTTAGGCGATAAATAGAGTGTCTTACCCCTTATAAATCACATTGAAGGATAATAAAGAAACTGCTTAAGTGATTATTGAGTGTTCTAAATTCCCTTTGAGTGTTATCTAGGCAGAGAATGTTGCAAGTGGCGACTCCTTTCCTCACCCATCTTGGAGCTCTCCTCCTCTAAGTGACATGACTCATTCCACCTTTCCATCTCCATGATATCATAATTTGCATAAGGCTTCTTTTCCTTTTTTTTCATTTTTTCCTTTCATTATTCCGTCTATTCTCTTTCAATTCATTCTTTATTGTCATGTTTAATTCTGAGTCTAATCATCATAAAAGTTGTCTTAAGTAGTGGTTCCTTACATAGAATGCAAGGGTTCATATAAATTGAATCTGAATCCAAATTTCATTTCAGAATTCGAAAGTGAATAAAAAATATGCATGAAAAGAATATGGAAAATTTGAATCCATAGAAACAAAGAAAATTTAGTGCATTAACATTGCAAAATTCAAGTTGCTAAAAAGGATTCTATTTGTGTGGCAAATTGTGTTCATAACACTACAAGAAAATCATGAAATAGAAACCAATTTTTAGAGACAAAAAATAATTAGTTACTATAGTGAATAAATTAGAGGCCATTTTAGAGACTAAAAAAATTTTGGTTTCTAAATTAGTTTCTATTATTGTTAATGGACCTTGGGCTAAACAAGAAGCCAAACGTGGTCTCTTGGAACGATTTAAAAGTATGCATGTGCGCGCGGTTTGTTTCTCCTTATTATAGGAAGGAACTCTTATTGAATCTCCAACAACTTCATCAAGGAAATATGAGTGAGATGAGTATTTTTAAGATTTAGAAATTACTTTGACTAAGGTTAATATGCATGAAAGTGACGAGTCAAAGATTACTAGGTTTGTAAGTGGGTTAAGGAGAGAAATACAAGATATTGTAGAACTTTATGAGTATAATTCTTTTAAAAATACTCATAATGATGGCTTTTACAAATCATCTTGGAAGGACAAAAATAAATTTCAAAACAAAACTTTTCCTTCCAATTTCTCAAAAGAACCCACCTCACAAAATAGAATTTTAAAGACTCCCCTTCTAATTCTACTCCTAAATCACCCACCAAAACCTCAAGTAGAAAATGCTTCAAATGTATAGGTTTTGGGCACATTGTTGCAAATTTCCCTACTAAAAGAACCATGATGGTAAAATGGGGTAATGGTGAGTGACCATAGTTCCCAATCCTCTAGATCTAGCTCCCTTTCCTCTTCAAAATACCCAAGTGAGGAAAAATGTGAAATACCATGTGAAGGTGACTTGTTAATGGTAAGGCACATGTTGGGTCAACTTCAAAAACCTTTTTTTGATGAAAATAAAAGGGAAAATATTTTTCATACCCGGTGCCTTGTCAATAACAACTTATGTTCCATGATAGTTGATGGGGGTAGTTGTGTTAATGTGTCAAGAACAAGAATAGTGGAGAAACTTGGACTACCCACCATCTCTCATACAAAGCTCTATAAATTACAATGGCTTAGTGAAGATGGTGAATTGATTGTTAATAAACAAGTCCTTATAGCTTTCTCCATTGAAAAATATAAAGATGAGGTATTATATGATTTTGTGCCCATGGAAGCAACACATGTTATCTTAGGAAAGCCTTGACAATATGATAGAAAAAGTTTACATGATGGTCTTACTAACAAAATCTCTTTCCACTTCCAAGGGCATAAGGTCATACTAAAATCTCTCTCTTCGAAAGAGGTAAATGAAGACCAACTAAAAATGAAACAAAAGAGAGAAAATGAAAAGAAATGAGAGAAAATAATGTTATCAAAATGAGCCTTCCCATCTCTCCCAAGGAAGTAAAAAAGGTAAGGATGCCTCGAAAGGAAATATTTATAGTTTATCCAAAAAAATGTTTCAAGTTAAATTCTTCTCTAGATAGTTCTAAATGTTTGGAGTCTTTATTAAAGGAATTCCAAGATATGTTCCAAGATCCTTCTAAAGGTTTACCACCCCTAAGAGGTATTGAACATCAAATTTATTTTATTCTTGGAGCTTCTTTACTAAATTGATCTGCATACAAAACCAATCCGAATGAAACCAAGGAGATCCAAAAACAAGTCAAGGGGTTATTAGAAAAGGGTTGGGTCCAAGGAAACATGAGTCCTTGTGCCATGCCTATCATTCTTATCCCTAAAAGGAAGGGAGTTGGCGTATGTGTACAAACTGTCGCGGCATAAACAAGTATTTACCAAAATTGATCTTAAAAGCGGGTATAATCTAATTTGAATTAAACCTGGAGATGAATGGAAAACCGCTTTCAAGACCTAGTTTGGATTGTATGAGTGGTTAGTCATGCCCTTTGGCTTAACCAATGCTCCGAGTACCTTCATGCGACTTATGCATCATGTCTTAAGACCTTTTATGGGAAATTTTTTAGTAGTCTATTTTGATGATATCTTGATATACAACTTGAACATAAAAGACCATAAAATGCATGTTAGGAAAGTACTAGAAACCCTTAGAAATTGATTTTTGTATGCTAATATTGAAAAATGTGTCCTTGCAATTGACCATGTTGAATTCTTGATGGAAAAGTGCCTTAATCCTTTGGAGAATTGTTGGTGGAGTTTGCGGAAGATCAATGGATGCTCACGGTCAAGGCTCTCCTAGGAGATGATGGTTGCCTTGGAGGTGCAAGTTAGGTATGGAATGTGAGTGGTGAGGTCATCTCACTTTGGTAGAATGAAAGTTTGAAGATCAATTGTCTAACCTAGAGAGGTAGGAGAAGGCTAGTGAGATTGGCACAAAATTGGCAGCAATTCACAATTAGATTAATCTTGAAAATACATGAGGTAGGCTCCTCCTTTTATAGCAAAGGAGGACCGAATTTGGCCAAAACAAATGGAGGGAAATTTGAAAGCTAAAGGTTTGAATCTTGGCGCCTAATTGTAGCTCACATGGGAAGTGTGACTAGGTGTACTCCATGTGCTTCAATTAGGTCTAAATGACCGACCATGGTTAGATTAGGTGTTTCTAGAAACCCTAATTTAACCTAGGTTGGTTTTTAGATGCCTAAATTCAACCTAATTACAATTGAGCAAAAATACAAGTAAAATTCCTATTCTACTTTTGACAAAAATAAATTCTATTCTACACTAGATTTTATGGCTTCTTGAACATGTATAAGAAGGTTTCTCTGCCATCAGTGGCAGCATCCCAATCTTCTTAAGCTTCTTAGCCATGGCTTTAGTGGTTGGCCCAATTCTACACTTTGGTGGGCTTGCATTTGAGTTGGTGCTTGGGCCTCTTCCATCATCCCCTCCCTCTTGAAAAGTATTTTCCCTCAAATCCAATGCTTCTTCTTATTCGTTATTACCTACAAAAAGAGTGAAATCAATGACATTAAAAGTATCATGTACTATATAACGCAGGTAATCAAGTTTATATGCATTGTTATTGATTTTCTTGAGGACTTGGAAAGGTCCATCACCTCGGGGACTAAGTTTAGACTTTCTCTTAGTTGGAAATCTATCATTACTAAGATGAAGCCAAACTAGGTCTTCTTCCTCAAAGATTATTTCTCTCTTCCCCTTATTGTTATGTTTTATATATTTCTCAGTTTGTTGTTGTATTTGTTCTTTAACCCTCTCATGCATTTTCTTAACAAATTCAGCTTTTGTAGCTCCTTCCTTATGCACAAAAGTATGTGGATTAGGAAGGGGTAACAAATCTAAAGGAGTAAGAGGATTAAACTCATATACAACTTCAAATGGTGAAATATTAGTAGTCTTGTGAACTACCCTATTGTATGCAAACTCAATATGGGGAAGACACTCATCCCAAGATCTGTGGCTACCCTTCATGACTGCCCTAAGCATAGTAGAAAGAGATCTATTGACTACTTTCGTTTGTCCATCCGTTTGAGGATGATAAGACATTGAAAATTGGAGTTTAGTGCCAAGTTTTTCCCAAATGGTTCTCAAAAAATGACTTATGAATTTTGGATCTCTATCCGATACTATGCTTCTAGGTAACCCATGAAGTCTTACCACTTCTCTAAAGAAGAGTTTAGAAACATTTTGAGCATCATCCACCATGTGGCATGGAATAAAATGTGCCATTTTGCTAAAACGATCCACAACCACAAAAATGGAGTCAAAACCTCTTGCAGTCCTAGGGAGTCCTAGAATAAAATCCATGCTAATGTCTTCCCATGGAGCACTTGCAATAGGTAAAGGAGTATAGAGTCCATGAGACATTGTTTTAGATTTAGCTTTTAAACATGATATACATCTAAAACAATGTCTTTGAACATCTGGTCTCATATGAGACCAAAAGAATTTTCCTTTTAAAAGATCAAGAGTCTTATCAACTCCAAAGTGGCCCATGAGACCTTCTTCATGAGATTCCTTTACAAGGAGTTTTCTATGTGTTTCTTGAGGTGTACAAAGTTTTCCTTCTTTAAAAAGATATCATTCTTCTATTTGATGACATAAGGAAAATGTTCAAGGAATTCCATCCATTTTGCGTGGCGTTTGTTCAACTTATGTTGACCTTTCAAATATTTTAAATACTCATGATCACTATGAATGACAAATTCCTGAGAAACTAGATAGTGCTCCCAAGTCTTTAAGACCCTCACAAGTGCATAGAGCTCTTTGTCATAGGTGGGATAGTTTAGGGTGGCTCCATGAATTTTTTCACTAAAGTAAGCAATGGGATGTCCATCTTGCAACAATACGCACCTATGCCTACTTCCGAGGCATCACACTCTAGCTCAAAAGTTTTTGCAAAATTTGGTAAGGCTAGAATAGGTGCATTAGTGAGTTGAGCTTTTTGCCTCTTGAAGGCTTGATCTTGCTTCCAGGTCCAACAAAATGGAGCGTCATTCTTCACTAACTCATTGAATGGTGAAGCTAGAATTGAGAAGTTAGGCACAAATCTTCTATAAAAGTTTGCTAGACCATGAAAACTCCTAACGTCTCCTACATTTTGTGGTGTTGGCCATTCTTGTATGGCTTTGATTTTCTCGGGATCAACATGTACCCCATTTTTGTTAACTATAAAACCCAAAAACACTACACTATCAATACAAAAGGTACATTTATCACTATTAGCAAACAAACTATTAACTCTAAGCACTAAGAGAACTTCCCTAAGGTGTCTTAGGTGGTCTTCTAGGCTTTGACTATAGACTAATATATCATCCAAATAAACTACTACGTATTTACCTATACAATCCCTTAAGACATGATTCATGAGCCTCATGAAGGTGTTATGTGCATTAGTGAGATCAAAAGGCATCACTAACCATTCATATAGTCCAAATTTGGTTTTAAAAGCGGTTTTCCACTCATCACCCTCTTTAATTCGAATTTGGTGATATCCAATTTTAAGATCAATTTTAGAAAATATGATGGACCCATGCAATTCATCAAGCATATCATCTAGTCTTGGAATTGGATGCCTATACTTGATGGTGATGTTATTAATGGTTCTACAATCACAACACATTCTCCACTTTCCATGCTTTTTTGGCACCAACAAGAGAGGTACAACACAAGGGCTTAAGCTCTTTTTAACCCAACCCTTATCCAACAAATCTTGTACTTGTAATTCTATCTCCTTTGTGTTGAACCAAGTGGTCTTCAAGCTTTGAAGAATCTAAATCCTTTGAAGGATGTTGAAGCCTTTGTTGTGCTTGATGTTGCTGTGCTGGTTTAGCTTAGTTCTGGGGTAGTTTGGATGTTGTAATCCACCCTTTGATTAAATCTAAAGCATAAGGCATTCTCAATCTTTGTGAAAGTAAAATGTTTTCAAACTAAGTTAAAACAACCGATTGTTTTGTCGAAACAACCGATTGTTTATACTTAGGTGTTTTTGAGAAAAAGATTGAAAACTGTTTTTAAAATGGTTGAACTGTTAAGTACCAAAACAACCGATTGATTCGAGGAAACAACCGATTGTTTGTTTTGGGACCATAACAGAAAAATTGTTTTTTCTTTGACTGAGTTTTAAATGTTTTAACTGCTTACGCTCCAGTCATTAAATTCTTTGACCAATCTTTTAATGCAATTTAAGAGTTTGTTAAGATTTGATAACAAACTACATCTTTGAATATATTCAGAAAAACAGATTTGACAATTAATCTTTGACAAGTTTTTGCTAAGAGTTTTTGAGTTTTTCAAAGAGCTGAGATTGCTAAGAGTTTGTGATTGATCAAAGTGTATGGAATAGGATTCTGCTTGTATTGATTTCAGATTATCTTCTGTAACAAGTGTAATCCTTGTACTCTGTTAAACAAGTTTCGTTTCTGTGTTTGCTGAGATTGGCTATGTGTTCTTGAGGGGATCAAGATCAGCAATCTTAGTGTTGGTGTGTTGGCCAAGGGGAGTGTGTTTCTTGAGGTGTTCAAGGTCATTCTCTTGGTTGTTGTGTAAGTGATCAAGGTGTGGTTGCTTGGTGGATTTCCTCAGAGTTTCTGATAAGACTGGATGTAGCTCTAGGTTTGGAGTGAACCAATATAAACAATTGTGTACAATCTCTCTATCTCTAACTCTTTAAATTCAGTTTTATTTTGTTGTTTGTTGGTATAAACAACCAATTGTTTTTTTCTGGTACTGCAGCTTTTGCTTGCTATTTTGGCAAATTGAATTTCTGAATCAATTGTTTCTTGAGATAATTTCATTCTTGTTTGAAAAGTTTGCAAAAATCCTCTTTAAACAATTCACCCCCCTCTAGTTTAAAGCCATCTATTCTAACAATTGGCCTCAAGAGCTTGGTTCTTGAAAGTTATTCAAGTTGATCCTAAAAATCTTTTTTAAATGGCTGATAGACTACCTTTTGGGGAAGGTGTTTCAATTAACAGATCACCTTTGTTTTGTGGTTTGAACTACCAATTTTGGAAAGTAAGAATGAAAATATTTATGGAATCTCTTGACAAAGGAATTTGGGATGCAATTGAAAATGGTCCTTTTGTCCCAAAGTTTGAAAAGGATGGATCTGTCATTGAGAAACCATGGTCTCAATGGACTGATGCAGAAAGCAAAAAGGCCAAATTCGATTGCATTGCCAAAAATATTATAACCTCTTCTTTAAATTCTGATGAGTTTTTCAGGGTCTCGCAATGCAAATCATCAAAAGAAATGTGGGACACTTTGGAAGTCACTCATGAAGGAACAAATGAGGTGAAAAGAGCTAGAAAGCATGCTCTTATCCAAGAGTATGAGATGTTTAGAATGTTTAAAAGAGAAACAATTTCTGAGGTGCAGAAAAGATTCACGCACATTATCAATCACCTTATGAGCCTTGACAAGACCTTTGATAAAGAAGAACTGAACATCAAGATCTTGAAATGTCTTGATAGAGCATGGCAACCAAAGGTAACTGCTATTTCCGAATCTAAAGATCTAACATCATTAAGTGTTGCTTCTTTGTTTGGAAAGCTTAGGGAACATGAGCTAGAGATGAATAGACTCAATGTTCAAGAGAGTGAAGATAAGCAAACAAGGAGCATAGCCTTGAAAGCATCCAAGCACAAGGGAAAGCAAGATTCCAGTGATGATAATGATGAGGAAAACATTAGCTTGCTGTCAAGAAAGTTCAGCAAATTCCTAAAGAGAAATCGCAACAAAGACAACAACAAAGATAGGTATGGAAACAAGAAATCCAATGATTTTAATTCAAATAACTATACTTGTTTTGGTTGTGGTGAGCAAGGTCATATAAAGGCAGATTGTCCAAACAAGAGCAAAGAGAAAAAGTCTAACTACAAAGAGAAGAAAGGCAAGACAAAAAGAGCCTACATAGCTTGGGATGAAAATGAGGTGTCATCATCAAGTTCTTCATCAAGTGAAGATGAGAAAGCAAGCATATGCTTTGATTGGCTGAAAAGTCAAAAGCTTGATAATGTTAGAAGACTGCTCAAGGATCAATCTCTCAGAAAGTTCCTGGAGATGAAGGGAAACATATATCCAGATTTGGTGAGGGTGTTCTACACAAACCTAAAGTTTGAGGGAAACAATCTAGTTTCTCATGTGAAAGGTGTAGAAATGGAGATAACTCATGAAGTATGGACTGCTGTTGTTGGTCTCAAGTTCTCTGGTCTTAGAATCAACATTGGAAACCTTGGAGTGGTGGGGGATTTTAACAAAATCCAATTCTACAAGAGTTTCTTGAAGAATCAACATGCTCAAGTAAGTACATGCTCAGTTGGAGGTCTAAAGCTTGATGAGAGATTGTTTGCTCTCATTGTAACTTGGATTCTAACTCCAAGGGGGAGTAATCATTCTGTGCTAACTGAAGAAGATCTGGTATATATCTTCTGCATCACCAAGAAAATCAAACTCAATTGGATCCATATCATCAAAGAACACATGCAAAAAGCCATGAGGTTAGGTGATTATCATTATCCATATGCTGTTTTGATATCTAAATTTCTACTCTATTTTGAAGTTAACCTTGAAGATGAAACTTCTGAGTTGGTCAAGTCAACTCAAGAGTTGAACAATGGATCACTCAGCAAGATGGGTTTTACCAAAGTAGGTGGAAAATGGATTAGTAAGGATGGTGATCATGGTGCTTCATCTAGTGGTGCTGCTAATCTTGAACAAGATGAACCTACTGATATGGATGTTCAACATGAAGATCCGCCTGAAGATTATCAAGATGCTGGACATAGTGCTGGTGCTAGAGATCAGGAAGATGGAATGCCAACCATGTCTTCTTTTGAAAGATACATGATCAATAGGCTTGATACTTTTGGGGAGAATCAAAGGAATCTTCATGATCTGTGTGTTAGCAACTTCTAGAACATTGATAACAGATTCAACAACATGGATGCAAGGTTCATGTCTCTGGATGAACAGATTGAAGCTGTCCAGAATCAAATCTTTGATCTTCAGTTTGCTGATGAAGAAGAATGAAGGAAAAACAACCGATTGGTTATCGGAACAATCGATTGTTTTCTTGCTGTTATATCTGGTTTTAAAATTTCTTTCCTTCTGCTGTTGCTGCTTTAATTCAGATGTAATAAAAACAATATCTTGTTTTATCTCTTATCTTTGTCTATTTATGAAGACAAATAGGGGGAGATATATGCTGTGTTTAAGTTTTTAAGTTTTGTTTTTTATTTGTTAAAACAGTTTGGGAAGAGTAATATTTTTTCTGATATTTAGCTCTGAAGTTTATTTCTGTTTATCTGTGCTAACTAAATATCAGAAGTTTTATGCTTTGTTCAAAACTGTATTTTGCAGAAACTGCTTCAGATTCAATCAGGTACAACACAAGCATCAGGGATTTGTCTTCATCAAATAGGGGGAGATTGTTGAACCAAGTGGTGTTCAAGCTTTGAAGAATCCAAATCCTTTGAAGGATGTTGAAGCCTCTGTTGTGCTTGATGTTGCTGTGCTGGTTTAGCTTAGTTGTGGGGTAGTTTGGATGTTGTAATCTACCCTTTGATTAAATCTAAAGAATAAGGCATTCTCAATCTTTATGAAAGTAAAATGTTTTCAAACTAAGTTAAACCGATTGTTTTGTCGAAACAACCAATTGTTTATACTTAGGTGTTTTGAGAAAAGGATTGAAAACTGTTTTTAAAATGGTTGAACTGTTAAGTACCAAAACAACCGATTGATTCGAGGAAACAACCGATTGTTTGTTTTGGGACCATAACAGAAAAACTGTTTTATCTTTGACTGAGCTTTAAATGTTTTAACTGCTTATGCTCCAGTCATTAAATGCTTTGACCAATCTTTTAATGCAATTTAAGAGTTTGTTAAGATTTGATAACAAACTACATCTTTGAATATATTCAGAAAAACAGATTTGACAATTAATCTTTGACAAGTTTTTGCTAAGAGTTTTTGACTTTTTCAAAGAGCTGAGATTGCTAAGAGTTTGTGATTGATCAAAGTGTATGGAATAGGATTCTGCTTGTATTGATTTCAGATTATCTTTTGTAACAAGTGTAATCCTTGTACTCTGTTAAACAAGTTTCGTTTCTGTGTTTGCTGAGATTGGTTGTGTGTTCTTGAGGGGATCAAGATCAACAATCTTAGTGTTGGTGTCTTGGCCAAGGAGAGTGTGTTTCTTGAGGTGTTCAAGGTCATTCTCTTGGTTGTTGTGTAAGTGATCAATGTGTGGTTGCTTGGTGGATTTCCTCAGGGTTTCTGAGAAGACTGGATGTAGCTCTAGGTTTGGAGTGAACCAGTATAAACAATTGTGTACAATCTCTCTATCTCTAACTCTTTAAATTCAGTTTTATTTTGTTGTTTGTTGGTATAAACAACCGATTGTTTTTTTCTGGTACTGCAGCTTTTGCTTGCTGTTTTGGCAAACTGAATTTCTGAATCAATTGTTTCTTGAGATAATTTCATTCTTGTTTGAAAAGTTTGCGAAAATCCTCTTTAAACAATTCACCCCCCCCTCTAGTTTAAAGCCATCTATTCTAACACTTTGTTTCCTCAGGATTAGTTCTATAGGTTGGTCTATTGGGTAGACTAGCTCCCGGAACTAAATGAATTTGATGTTCTATACCTCTAAAAGGAGGAAGTCCTATGGGGCCTTCCTTAGAGAATATATCATCAAATTCTTTTAAAAGCTCTTTTACTTGAGGAGGTAAAACACAAGTCTCAAGAAGTGTGGCAGTGCATGCAAGTGTTCCTTTACAAATTAAAAGGCTTAAAGGTTGTTCAACAAGAAGCATATTTTCAAATGTGTTTCCAACTTTTTCTTCTTCTTGAATGACCTTGTGGGATGGAACACTCTCCTCCCACTCCTTTTGCTCCCTAAGGGCTTTTTTTTTCTCTTCATCCCTCTTTTGTTTCATTTGTACTTGATCTTACCACTTGTGAATGTGATAAAGGATAAAGTATAAACTTCTTTTCTTTGTGGGTGAAGGTAATCTCATTGGTTAGACCATTGTGCATAGTTTTCTTGTCAAATTGCCAAGGTCTACCCAACAAGATGTGACAAGCTTCCATGGGAACTACATCACATAAAACGTTATCTTTATAGTTGCCCACAGAAAACTCGACTTTCACTTGCTTGTCTACAGTTAGTTCCCCATCTTCATTGATCCATTAAAGTTTCTAAGGTTTAGGATGAGGGACTAATTGTAGATTTAGCTTTTCAACCATTCTAGCGCTACAACAATTGTAGCAAGAGCCACTATCCACAATGAGAGAACAAACATTTTCTAAAACTTTGCATCTTGTATGAAAAATGTTCTCTCTTTGTGTCTCTAGGTTCACGCTAGATTGATTGTTGAGGGCTCTTCTAATCATCATTAACTCCCCCTCACATGGATATACTCTCTCATTATTCTCCTCCTCTTTCCCAATAGGTTCATCATCATAGCTACTATACTCAAAGCATTGCCTTGAAAACTTAGAGTGGCTAAGGGTACTTTCCTTTCCTCACTTACTTTATGGCAAGTAAAAAATTGTTCTACCTTCATTTCCCAATCTAGATAGGCTTCTACATTTTCTTTCTCATGGAAATAAGGTAGATCTACCCTAACCTCCTTAATACTTTCTTTTTCTTTTCTTTCTCTTCTAGTTCGCCTAGGGGGTGGTTGATAATATTAATTTATCCTAAGACTTTCTTTCCCAAAAGATTCATGACTTTTAGAACTAGATGCATGTGAACTTTTTTTAGATTTATTAGAGTATTCATCCCTTTTTTTTAGCCATTTTCAGCTCTTTGATTTGTTCCAAATGTCTATATGAGAGTGATTGAAAGTCCTTTGCTAATTGTTTTAAAAGAGTTTTAATGGACTTTAGATCACTTTCACTAGATTTAGAAGAATGAGCTGACATGATTAAAGTTTTGTGTTAAAAGTAATTTACCCCAGAAAAGACAAGGAGAGTAATGAAGGTAGCTTTCCAGGAAAGAGAGGTGAATCACTAGGATCTCTTAAGTACCAAGTCTTTCCTTGCCAAAATCTATCCCTCAAGACTTTTCACAAATTTGTTTCTAAGTAATTTACTTAGATCACAATTAAGAATGAAAAACACATTTTTATGCAAGAAAATGAAAAGCAATTAAACAAAACAAAGCAAGTAAACAATGCAAAGCACTACAAGAAAATCGCTAGTTACATACAGTTTTTTACATACGGATCAAAATCCGTATGTAAAATGGACATTACATACGGATTTTAATCTGTATGTAACTCCGACATTACATACGGATTTTTACATACAGATTCTGATCTATGTAACTTCAACATTACATACGGATTTTTTACATACGTATGCAGATCCGTATGTAATGTTAGTATTACATACGAATAATAATCCGTATATAAATAAAAAAAAAATTTTAAAAAAAATTTATCCGTATGTAACGAATTTTTTTTAAAAAAAAAAACTTACATATGGATGGAATCCGTATGTAACGACTTTTTTTAAAAAAAACTTACATACGGATATCCGTATGTAACTATTTTTTAAATTTTTTTTTAATTTACATATGGATTTGATCCGTATGTAAGTTTTTTTTTTAAAAAAATTATATACGAATATTTTTCGTATATATATTATTTAAAATTTAATTGAAAATAGAAATTTTTACATACGGATTTAATCCATATGTAAGCTATTACAAATTTAGTTAATTAAAAAACTAGAAATAATGAGTTAACCTATTTTATGTTATTTTACTAAAATTAAAAAACAAGAAAATTGAGAAAGAAAAAACAATAAAAAATAAAAAATATTGAAAATAGAAATAAAAATATAAGTGATCTTAACGTGTGTTATATCGTAAATTAATTTAATTTTATATTTTATTTTGATTATTTAAAAGTTAATTAATTAATTACTTAAAGTAATTAAATATTTATTTAAATTATAATAATAAATTATATTCAATTAAAAATAACCAGATAAAGAATTTTAAAAATAAATAACATAAAAAATTAAATGTGATTTATGTTATTTCTTTAAAATTAGAAAACAAAACAATTGAGAAAAAAAACAATAAAAAATTAAGAATATGTTGAATTTGAGTTTGAACCCGGGTTTAGGGTTTAGGGTTTAGGGTTCTCAGCCCACCTTCACTTCAATAAAATATTTTTTTTTACTATTTAAAGTTAATATATTGAATTACTTAAAGTAATTGAATATTTATTTAAATTATATTAATAAATTATATTCAAATAAAAATAATCAGATAAAGAATTTTAAAAATAAATAACATAAAAAATTAAATGTGATTTATGTTATTTCATTAAAATTAGAAAACAAAATAATTGAGAAAAAAAAACAATAAAAAATTAAGAATATGTGTGAATTTGAGTTTGAACCCCAGCCACTTCACTACAGTTCTCCACTCAGCCCACCTTCACTTCAATAAATTTTTTTTTTTGACTATTTAAAGTTAATATATTGAATTACTTAAAGTAATTGAATATTAAATTATATTAATAAATTATATTCAATTAAAAATAATCAGATAAAGAATTTTAAAAATGAATAACATAAAAAAGTAAATGTGATTTATGTTATTTCATTAAAATTAGAAAACAAAATAATTGAGAAAAAAAAACAATAAAAAATTAAGAATATGTTAAATTTGAGTTTGAACCCCAACCACTTCACTACAGTTATCCACTCAGCCCACCTTCATTTCAATAAAATATTTTTTTTTACTATTTAAAGTTAATATATTGAATTACTTAAAGTAATTGAATATTTATTTAAATTATATTAATAAATTATATTCAATTAAAAATAATCAGATAAAGAATTTTAAAAATAAATAACATAAAAAATTAAATGTGATTTATGTTATTTCATCAAAATTAGAAAACAAAATAATTGAGAAAAAAAAACAATAAAAAATTAAGAATATGTTGAATTTGAGTTTGAACCCCAGCCACTTCACTACAATTATCCACTCAGCCCACCTTCACTTCAATAAAATATTTTTTTTTACTATTTAAAGTTAATATATTGAATTAGTTAAAGTAATTGAATATTTATTTAAATTATATTAATAAATTATATTCAATTAAAAATAATCAGATAAAGAATTTTAAAAATAAATAACATAAAAAATTAAATGTGATTTATGTTATTTCATTAAAATTAGAAAACAAAATAATTGAGAAAAAAAACAATAAAAAATTAAGAATATGTTGAATTTGAGTTTGAACCCCAGCCACTTCACTACAGTTCTCCACTCAGCCAACCTTTACTTCAATAAAATATTTTTTTTTGACTATTTAAAGTTAATATATTGAATTACTTAAAGTAATTGAATATTTATTTAAATTATATTAATAAATTATATTCAATTAAAATAACTAAATAAACAATTTTAAAAATAAATAACATAAAAAATTAAATGTGATTTATATTATTTCATTAAAATTAATAAACAAAATAATTAAAAAAAAATAAAAAAATAAATGTTGAATTTGAATTGAAACCGGGCACCTTAACGTAATCTTCTAAGCCCAGGTTCACTTTACTTTCACTGGCCCATGTATTCTTCATTAGCCCATGTATTCTTCAGCAGCTCACTCCACGTATCTTCATTCACTAAAACCTAAATCACAGCAACTCCATTTCCAGAACGACACCAGCGAACAACAACCCCATTTCCAGCGAACAGCGAACAGCAACCCCATTTCCAGCGAACGGCGAACAGCAACCCCATTTCCAGCGAACGGCACCAGCGAACAGCAACCCCATCTGCCACACCGCACGCACGATCTCTTTCGGTTTCGCCACCACCGTGTGACCTCCGGCCACCACCGCTGCAATCGTTCAGGTTTTGTTTAATATGTAACAAAAATTGTAGGAAAAAATAGAATCTACTTTTTTGTATGCTGCTCTCTTTGTTTGCAGGAAGTTGCTGGTTTTTTGGTTTATTTTGGCATACATGGTTTATGGTTTATTTTTGGGTTATTGAGCTGGGAATGTGCAGGGCTTTAGTTTGTCTCTGTAAAGTGATACATTATACATTGTATGAGCTGATGTATATTTTTATGTTTCTGTTATTGTGGTTTAATGAATTTTTGTATGAATTTATTAGCTATAAAACTTGATAATTTTAAAATAAAGATAGCAGTGAACTTTTTTTTATGGTTCACTTCCTCATTTGAGTCAATGTAGGCATAAGTGATAAATCCATAATTCAAAAAGTCAATACAATCCAATATCTTGCCATTGGGTAAATTCTCATTACGATTTCTTATGTATAAAATTCTGTAATTTAATGCATGAAAAATATTTTTTATTACTAATTATAATACCTAAAGAAGATTTAGGTAGAGTTTGTAACACAAACTCTTACATGTTCGTTTCTAACACGAACTCTTAAATGTTCGTTTATAGCACGATCTTTGAAAAAATCGTTGACTTTTTGTCAATTGCTTTATGAACAGAACATGGATCAGTTTCCATCAAATCGTGGATGGATGTATGATAGGTGTTATAGAGGAAGAGGTGCTTTGAAAGAGTCTTTTATATTGGGAGTTGAAGAGTTTATAACCAAAGCTTGCCAACAAGAATGTTATCTGAATGATGGGGGAATACGATGTCCATGTACTAAGTGTGATTGTACAAGAATTTTGGAGGAAAGACTTGTGAAGGTTCATCTCTACAAACATGGTTTAAAATCTAATTATTGGATTTGGAGTGATCATGGTGAAGACATGGTAGAAGGTGACTTGGATAATATCGATAATTGCATGCCTTTGGAAATAATTGGAGGTGCACACCTTTAGTCACAAAATGACCAAGTTAGGTTGATGGAAGACATGGTGTATGATGCTCTTAGGCAACAAGAGTCATTCCGAGTACTAAATGTAGATAACATGGAAGAGCCTCCGAACGAAGAAACTCAAAGATTTTATGACCTTTTGTTGGATGCAAATGCGCCATTGTATAAAGGGTCATCTGACTCCAAATTATCAATGTGTGTCTGACTATTAGCTTGCAAATCCAATTGGAATATTCCAGACCAATGCTTAGAGTTTATTTCAAAAATGATTTTAGATGCAACACCTACCAAAATAGGTTTGCCTAAAAGTTATTATGATGCAAAAAGGCTAGTGTTGAAATTGGGATTACAGGCTAAGAGGATTGATTGTTGTGTGGATGGTTGCATGCTCTTCTATGATAACGAATACGGTAAAAATGATGGAGCGTTGCTTCAATGCAAATTTTGTCACAAGTCAAGGTATCATCACCAGAACACCGGACCAAGTAACAAAAAACCAGTTCCTGTAAAGGCAATGTTCTATTTGCCAATAATTCCAAGGTTGCAAAGAATGTATGCTTCAACACAGACTGCGGGACAAATGACATGGCACTATGATAACAGAAGCAGTAATGGTGTTTTGCATCATCCATGTGATGGCGAGGCTTGGAAACACTTTGATACAATATATCCCGATTTTTCTGTGGAGGCACGCAATGTGCGATTAGGTTTATGCTCTGATGGTTTTAATCCATATGTGCAAGCATCAAATGCACCCTATTCATGTTGGCCAATAATTGTGACCCTGTATAATCTTCCTCCCGAAATGTGCATGTCTAAACCTTATATGTTTTTGAGTTGTCTCATACCAGGCCCATTCAATCCAAAGGCTGGTATTGATGTATTTTTGGAGCCCTTGATAGACGACTTGAAGAAATTGTGGAGTGGTGTCCCAACATACGATATTTCAAGGAAAGAGAACTTGATGATGAGGGCAATGTTAATGTGGACGATTAATGATTTTCCTGCATACGGTATGTTGTCTGGTTGGGGAACTCATGGTAAATTAGTATGCCAACATTGCATGGAGCATTCAAAGGCATTTAGATTACATCATGGGGGGAAAAATTCTTGGTTTGACTCGCATCGTAGATTTTTACCAAATGATCATGCATTTAGGAGGAACAAGAATGCGTTCAAGAAGGGGGAAGTTGACATGGATCCTCCACCACCTAAGTTCACACCTACACAAGTTTGGAATAGAGTAAAGGCTTATCCTAAAGTAACTGAGAGTGGTGTGCAAAAAATACATGGTTACGGGGAGTGGCATAACTGGACAAAAAGAAGCATCTTTTGGGATCTTCCATACTGGAAAGACAATATATTAAGACATAATCTTGATGTTATGCATATTGAAAAAAACTTCTTCGATAACATTTTTAATACTGTCATGAATGTGACTGGGAAGACAAAGGACAATGACAAAGCACGAATGGACTTAAGTTTGTATTGTAGGCGAAGAGACTTGGAACTGAAGTCACATCCTAATGGAAAGATGTTGAAGCCAAAAGCAAATTACACACTTGCAACAGAGGAAATTAAACATGTGTGTCAATGGTTAAAAGATCTTAAGATGCCTGATGGATATTCTTCAAATTTGGCTAGATGTGCTGATGTCAATAAGGGAAGGGTGCTTGGTATGAAAAGCCATGATTGTCATGTATTCATGGAATGCCTACTTCCCATAGCATTTAGTTCCTTACCAACTCATGTTCTAAATCACATTATTGAGGTAAGTCATTTTTTCAAAGATTTGTGTTCTACAACACTAAATCAGGATGATCTTACTAGGATGGAACAAAACATTCCAATAATTCTTTGTAAGTTGGAAAGGATATTTCCCCCGGCATTTTTTTATTCTATGGAACATCTCCCTGTCCATCTAGCATATGAAGCCAAACTTGGTGGACCTGTCCATTATAGGTGGATGTACCCATTTGAAAGGTAATAATAAGAGTAATTAGTCTTTATTTAATGTGAAATATAACTATCAATCATAACATATTTCTTTGATTATAGATTCATGGGATATGCTAAACGATCAGTGAAGAATAAGGCTAGGGTAGAAGGATCTATTTGTGCATCTTATTTGCATCGTGAGACAACTCACTTTTGTTCACATTATTTCAACAACTTCATGTTAAGACCACAACATTGTAGAAATGAAGTGGACATTGAAAGTGAAAGGCTTCCATCAATCTTATCTATATTTGACCAACCTGGACGTCATTCTGGGAGGAAGATCACTCATTGGTTAACTGATGAAGAATTGAACTCAGCTCATGTTCATATTTTGATCAACTGTAATGAAGTTAAACCATACCTCGAGTAAGTCTCATGCAAGATATTCTTTTAAAACACTGTTATTGATTCATTAAGTTATCGCTAACCAAATGCATTGACACTTATATATTCACAGTTCTTTCTTACATTGTAATGAAATTTCCGAATCACATGCCTCGGCTCGTTTACATACAGATTTTCCTTTATGGTTTAGGACACAAGTATGTATCAACAAATTCTCTAATTTACTTTTTTTTGACTTCTTTAACCATTTCATAAAAAATTAATGACATTGATATATTTATAGGTTCATAAAGACCCTTTAAATGTGAATAATCAACACTTAAGAGATTTATCACTTGGTCCTTTAAGGTGTGTAAAAGAGTGGCACACCTTCTTTGTGAATGGGTACAAATTCCACACTCATGCATGGAGCGAGGGAAAGAAAACAATAAATAGTGGGGTCCATGTAAAGGGTCTTATAGAAGGAGGTGAGGATGATTTCTACGGTGTAATTCAACACATATATGAGGTGGAGTACAATTCTTCGACCTCAGATAACAAAGTTGTATTATTTTACTGTAATTGGTTTGATCCATCAACAAGAGGTACACGAGTGGACTCCAAATATGGTATTGTGGATATTCGAATGGATAGAAGATATGTGCCATTTGATCCTTTTATCATTGCACATAATGTTCGACAAGTTTATTATGTACCATATGCAACATCACGCAGAGACAAACGTGGCTGGTGTGTTGCAATCAAAACGAAACCCAGAGGTCGTATAGATTCTGATGATGTAGAAGTTGAACTGCCATATCAAGTTGATGAAATGTCACATGTTAATGAAGTGATTGAAGTTGAAAGGGTTTCAGGATTACAAGATTTAGAGGCTAAGCTTGAAGAAGTTGACATAAACAATGTATCATCATTTGAAGATCAGATAGATGAAAAAACAAATGAATGGGAAGAAGACAATGAAGAGGGAGAAAGTGAAGATGAATATGGAGATGACTTTGACATCTCTAACTCTGAATAGACTTAGGAAGCCAATGTTAACAAATAATATCTATTGTACGAACTAGTATTGTATTGTTGTTGTTAACATACTGTTTATTACTCCAATTAATTTGAGCTTTATGTTTGCTCCATTGATAAACTTATATAACCTTCATTATCATTTCATGCCATATATATAGATGTCATCAGGAGGTTCTGATCAACCATCACCGAGTAACAACCAAAAAAAGGGGAAAAGAAATTATGTGATAAAATTGTTATCACGATTGAACAACCAAAATCCATCATCAAGTCAACCCAATACACTTATTCCTTCTTCAGTTCACGGATCTACCCCACCAGTACCAGATGCTACCCAATCCACCCCACCAGTACAAGATGCTATTGCATCAACACCATCTCCACGTGTTGGTTCTAATGCATCAACCCCACCAGATATTACACCATCCCCATATACAAATCTTGGAGGGACGCACTCAGCTTCTGCAGCGAATAACTTAGAGGACGAGGTCCTCTCAGCTGGTGATCGTCCTCTGATTCAGCCTATTGGGGGAGGGTAAGAATATAAAAAAATTCAATTTATATAATTTATTATTATTGTCTTATAATTTTGACTAACTTTGTTTTGGTATTTAGGTTTTATCCATCAAAAATTGCATCAAAGGCCATCACTGCCACCATCAAGCAACAATTTGGTGAGCCATGGCCAACATGGGGGGCAATCCCAAAGGGTGAACGAGATATATTTTTTCAACGTTTTAAGGTACTTGTTTTTTATTCCCTTTAAATATTTTATATTTTACAATTTGGATTGATGATTCTTGTTGTTTTGCAGAGGAAGGTCACATGGAGGGCTGAGGACGAGGAAAAAGTTAAGAAAAATTTCCATACAAAAGCTTCTCACACCCTTTCACAAATGTTTAAAGATGCTCGCCAAGAAGGTAAACGACCAGAATGGATTGACAATAATGTTTGGAACAGCCTCCAAGAACACTGGAACGTGGCTGTGTATCGATCCAAATGTGATACAGCTAAAAAGAATCGTTTGTCTGAAAAAGGTGGATGTCTGCACACTGGAGGATCTATTAGTGTTCATGAACACGCTATTCGTTTGGTATGATTTCCATATAAATTTTTTATATTAATCTATGATTAATTATTATCTTTTTAATTTATGAAATGTTTTCTTTATAGACAGAGGAGCTTGGCCGCTCAGTCCATGTTGATGAAGTGTTTCAACAAACACATATACGGAAGAGCACTGGAGATTTTGTTGATGATAGATCAAGGCGGACTCATGTTAGTTTTTTTAAACTTTTTTTTTCATATACATTAATTGGTATGATAACAATTATTTTTCATTTTAATAGGAAGATTTTGAAAGTAGATTGTCTTAAGCATTATCTGAGTCACAATCTACATCAATATCTACTCCATTAGATCCTGCTGAGGAGGAAAGATTGAGAAGCCGTTGTTGGTTAGAAACTGTAGGTGGAAGGTACAAGGGACAAGTATATGGGATTGGACGTGTTGATCGTCAGGACGACTGTGTTGGTCGCTACATACAAGAAACACAATCATCTTCTAGTAATAACAAGGCTAATTTAGAAGAAATTGTTGAACTTAGGCAGCATATTGAACGCATGGATGCAAAGTTTCAAAACTTTCAAAACTTTCAAAATTTCATGATGCAATATCTACCACCTGAGGCAGCAGCTGCAGCATAACAGTTTTTTCAGCAACCAAATACCCCGCCACCAACTCAACCGAATCAACAGTCAAATGAAGTCCAACAACATCATAATAATCATGATGAACAACAAAATTCACCCGGTGAAGATTATAATAATTATTAGCTTCTCTAGAACTTTGTTTTAATGAAATACATTTTAAATATTTAGATATTTGAAAATAGTAAGTATTGTATGTATGGATAACTTTGAATGTGATGAATATTTGTCTTCTGAAAACTGGAATGTACTGGAATGTTGATGGATGATATGCAGGTGTAGAATATGGGATGCTTCCAAATACAAATAGTTGGTGGTGCTGTGTACAATGTTACATACGGATAAATTCGTATGTAAGTCTGCTTGTTAATTACATACGGATTTTACATACGGATTTATCCGTATGTATTACATACGGATTTTACATACGGATTTATCCGTATGTATTACATACAGATTTTACATACGGATTTATCCGTATGTAATAACACACGGATTTACATACGGATTTTACATACGGATTACATACGGATTTATCCGTATGTAATTACATACGGATCCAAAAATCCGTATGTAACAGTTACCTACGACAGTTTTACATACGGATTTTTGTCCGTATATAATCCGTATGTAAATGGGTTTTATATACGGATTTTGTGTGTTACATACGGATATTGGCTGTATGTAATTTGAGTTTTTCTTGTAGTGAGCAAGTAACTAAAACACAATTAAAGTTTACTAACTAGAAAGCTTTAAAGCTACGCATATCCTAAGGTGAGGCTTCTAGACACTTAGAGCCATTGAAGACACACTCACCGTCTAATGCATAATTATTCCACTAATTAATCAAGGTTTAATGCAATTACAATTCAAAAGAAATACAATGGAAATTGGATTACAAAAGGAAATTTAGAACTCCTTCTTGTTGTGACTCTTGCTATTGGCACCCACTCTTTGTATATTTTGTAAACTCACTTTCTGCAGCAGTCTTGTTCAACCTCTCAAGTATAGTTAAATTAAGTCTTCAAAACAACACCTACTAAGTTATAATGGACTCACCACAAAGGTTAATTCCAAACTTAACCAAGCACCACTTTTGAAAAATTTCACCAACAACAGAGGTCAACAAATATAAAGCAAAGAAACAATTCAATTTGGAATTGGACAACAGAAAATGGAGTAATAATATGACACAACTTGAAAGAGTATTGAATGAATATGACAACCAAACAAATAAGGCACTCAAAAAAAGGTGGCACACAAATTGAACCTAAAGAATGACACTAGAATTGATTAATAAAACCAAAACAGTACTATTGGAATTTTGAGGCACAAAATGCGTGACTTAAAATATTTATGCTGAACTGTATATTTTGAATTTGAATTTAAAATTTAAGTCACAAAAAATTCAAAATCTTAGTAAAATTTTGGTTCTAGAATCACACCAAAACAATACACCAATTAATTGTGATAAATTTTTCAAATATGTTGTCAAATCACTATTTCTGTTCGCGCCAAAATGCACACTTTTTGTATTTGATTTATCATTTTTTTTTCTATTTTGAATTTTGACTCAATTTTTTTTTCTAACACATCAACCTGTTTAGATCCAGAATTTCATAATTTTTCTCCAACGAATTTTAATTTGATAAGCAAAAAAAGCCAGCACAAAATCAAAACAGAGGAATCCTAATTCTGGAATTAAAAACAATTTTGGAAACTTCAAAAACACAATGAAATTGATATGTAAGAACTTATGTGGATCTATCACTCAAGCATGAACTCAAATCTAAAAGAAAAAAATGCACCAAAGGATCACACAATTCAAAATATAAACTGGACTAAAAAAACAAATCAAGAAACCAAATCAATCAAGAAAAGTACTATTAGAATTTGATGACAATTCTTGGAAACACATGACTTGACAAAACATGTATAGATTCATAAAATCAAAAGACTCAAGAACCAAACAATTTTCACCGATTGAATCATCAATAAATACTCAAATTCTACAAAAACAAAACAGTATACCATAACCCAATGAATCCTACATAAAATTTGCAATATAGAAGCTCAAGATCAATTTGAACATGTTTACACCTATTGGATTGAAGCAAAACAACAACTAAAATCAAAATCAAGACTCCATACAGCAAGACAATCAAGAATACTTGAAGAAAAACACGGAATTAACATGAAAAACAGAATCAAAATCAAGATAAGGCACTTATCTCTTAAAGACCATAACTCATGATACCAAATGATGGAAAAGTGCTTTAATCCTTTGGAGAATTGTTGGTGGAGTTTGCGGAAGCTCAATGGATGCTCACGGTCAAAGCTCTCCTAAGAGATGATGGTTGCCTTGGAGGTGCAAGCTAGGTATGGAATGTGAGTGGTGAGGCCATCTCACTTTGGTAGAATGAAAGTTTCAAGATCAAATGTCTAACCTAGAGAGGTAGGAGAAGACAAGTAGTGAGATTGGCACAAAATTGGCAGCAATTCACTATTAGATTAATCTTGAAAATACATGAGGTAGGCTCCTCCTTTTATAGCAAAGGAGGACCGGATTTGGCCAAAACAAATGGAGGGAAATTTGAAAGCTAAAGGTTTGAATCTTGGCGCCTAATTGTAGCTCACATGGGAAGTGTGACTAGGTGTGCTCCATGTGCTTCAGTTAGGTCTAAATGACTGGCCATGGTTAGATTAGGTGTTTCTAGAAACTCTAATTTAACCTAGGTTGGTTTTAGATGCCTAAATTCAACCTAATTACAATTAAGCAAAAATACAAGTAAAATTCGTATTCTACTTTTTACAAAAATAAATTTTATTCTACACTAGAGTTTATGGCTTCTTGAACATGTATAATAAGGTTTCTCTGCCATCAGTGGCAGCATCCCAATCTTCTTGAAGCTTCTTAGCCATGGCTCTAGTGGTTGGCCCAATTCTACACTTTGGTGGGCTTGCATTTGAGTTGGAGCTTGGGCCTCTTTCATCAATTCTTAGGGTTTGTAGTCAGCTCTAAAGGAGTACATGTAGATGAACAAAAGGTAGGAACAATTAGGAATTGGCCTATACCCACAAATATTAATGAAGTAAGAAGTTTTCATGGGTTAGCTAGTTTTTATAGAAGATTTGTGAAATATTTTAGTACTATTTTTGCCCCTCTCAATGAAATAGTAAAGAAAGATTTAGTATTTAGATGGGGCCAAGAACAAGCTAAAGCTTTTGAAACTTTGAAAGATAAATTGACTAAACTTCCCATTTGACACTACCCAACTTTACTAAGTCATTCGAGATAGAGTGTGATGCTTCTAATATAGGCATTGGGGTTGTTCTCCTTCAAAAGGGTCATCCCATAGCTCATTTTAGTGTGAAATTAAAAGGAAGTCACCTCAATTACTCCACTTATGACAAAGAGCTTTATGCTTTTGTTAGGGCTTTACAAAATTGGCAGCACTATCTTTTCCTCAAAGAGTTTGTGATACACAGTGATCATGATCAATCTCTTAAATATTTAAAAAAGCCAGAGCAAACTTAACAAGAGACATGCTAAGTGGGTAGAGTTTATTGAGCAATTTCCCTATGTGATCAAACATAAGCAAGGCAAGCTAAATATGGTTGCAGATGCTCTTTCTAGAAGACATAGCTTGCTAAATTTTTTAAACACTCACTATCTGGGTTTTGATCATATTAAGGAAATTTACAAAGATGACCTTGATTTTTCTCACATCTTGCAAGAGTGCTTAAAAGGAGCCCACAAAGACTTTTTCATCCATGAAGGTTTTCTTTTTAAAGGAAAAATACTTTGTGTGTCCTAAGAGTCTTTGAAACAATCTCTTCTTAAAGAGGCACATGAGGCTGGATTAATGGGATATTTTTGGGTAGCAAAAACCTTAGATACCTTGCATGAACAATTCTTTTGGCCCAACATGGGAAAATTTGTACACAATTTTTTGTGATAAATGCATAGCATATAAGAAAGCTAAGCTTAGGGTTCAACCCCATGGTTTATATACCCCTCTGTCCATCCTTGACATGCTTTGGGTAGATATTTCAATGGATTTTATTCTAGGCCTTCCAAGACATCTAAGGGTATGGATTCTATCTTTTAGGTGGTGGATCGTTTTTCCAAAAAGACTCACTTCATTTCATGCCACAAGGTAGATGATGATTGTAATATTGTCAATCTCTTCTTTCAGAAAGTTGTTAGATTGCATACACTTCCTAAAAGTATTTTATCTGACATAGACTCTAAGTTCTTGAGTCACTTATGGAAAACATTATGGGGAAAACTTGGCACTAAACTGATGTTTTCTACTACTTATCATCCTTAAATAGACGTACAAACAAAAGTGGTCAATAGAACTTTGTCACAAATGTTGAGATACCTTATTTCCAGGAATTCAATGGTATGGGAGGACTTACTTCTTCATATTGAGTTTGCTTATAATAGAGTAGTTAATTCTACTACTTCTCACACTCGTTTCGAGGTGGTGTATGGGTTCAATCCCCTTATACATCTTGACCTACATCCTATTCCTGTACTTGAAGAGGTGTTGTGCGAAGATGGTTTTGAAAAAGCAACATTTATTTAAAACTTACACCAAAACGTCAAGGGAAAAATAGAAAGAAAGGTAGGCAAGTATGCTCAACATGCAAATAAGGGGCGTAAAGAAATTATCTTTGAACCTACGGACTGGGTATGGATTCACTTGAGAAAGGATAATTTTCCTACTGAAAGGAAATCTAAATTCCTTCCATGTGGTGATGGTCCCTTTCAGATCATTAAAAGGATCAATGATAATTCTTATGAGTTAGATCTGCCTAACACGTATTTAGGGAGTAATTCTTTTAATGTTAGTGATCTAACTCCTTTCTCTACAGGTGTTTCAAATTCATGGACGAATTCTCTCCAACCTGGGGAGCATGATGAAACCCTGACTGATAGAGCATCTAGTGAGCTAGTCAAACCTTCTAGAAGGATAACTAGAAGCATGACACAAGACCTAGGGCTAGGTTAGACTCATTCCATAGAAAAGTGACTTATAGCCTATTATGCCTCAGAGGATTATCAGGATCAAAACCCAAAATATTGGACCTGAGCACCAACTATTTTCCCTCCTTTGTATTTCAGTAGAATAGAATTTAATTAGAATGAATTGGACTTGTACCAAAAGCCCACATTTTAACCTAACTTCTAGAATACACTCCCCATGTGCTTCACTCTTTTTGACCTAACTTCTAGAAAGCCTTTTACATGTGAGACACCATTCGAGCCTAGATTCTAGAAGGTTTTCTTTATGTGCCGCTCCTTCATGGCTCTCTTGCTCCCCAAGGCACCTTATGCTATAAATAGAGTGTCTTACCCCTTGTAAATCACATTGAAGGATAGTAAAGAAACTCTACTTGAGTGATTCTTAAGTGTTCTAAATTCCCTCTGAGTCTTATCTTGGTAGAGAATGTTGCAAGTGGTTTCTTTCACCTTTCCATCTCTATGATTCCATAATCCGCCTAAGGCTTCTTTTCCTTTAACTTTTTCATTTTTTTCCTTTCATTATTCTGTCTATTCTCTTTCAATTTTTCTCTATTGTCATTTTAATTTTGTGTCTAATCATCATAGAGTGTGCATTTTTCTCTTTACTCTTTTGAAGAGAACCTTCACACTTACTTAACCACTTGGTTAAGTTCGTGTCTAGTGGCAATCTTCATTTAGTTATCACCTTATCTTGCTAATCACAACTTAATTCAAGTGAAAATCATAAAAACATGTGTAATTGCAATTCAACTCATATAAGATACCAATTTAGAAGTTAGTTTATCAATTTTTATTAATAATAAAAATTACTTAAGATATCAATAGTTTTCTAGTTTATAAAATAATATCTAACTTAGTCAATATAGTAATTTTTGCTGCTTGTGGTGGTATTTTTCGTGGGAGTATGAGAGAGTTTATTGGTGGTTTATATGCTTTTCCTGGATATTCAATGTTTCGGTTGCTGAGTTCTATGGTGTGATTCATACAATTGAAGAAACCAAAAAGATAGGTTTTCCATGTTTGTGGCTTGAATTTGATTTTGCCTTAGTTTGTGTTGTATTTACTGTTAGAATTAATGTTCCTTGGACCCTTCATTATAGGTGGAACAAATGCCTTGATTATTTTAGGAAAATTTATATTTAGAATTTCTCACATTTTTCGTGAAGGCAATGCTTGTGCTAGTAAGCTTGTTAATTTAGGTTTCATTCATAAGGAGAAATTTCATTGGTATAATAGGCTTCCATCTAGCTTATTCTTAGAATTCTTTATTAATACTTATAGATACCTAAGTATCACTTTTCTTAGGTTGTTTTTGTTGAACCAAGTGGTGTTCAAGCTTTGAAGAATCCAAACCCTTTGAAGGATGTTGAAGCCTTTGCTGTGCTTGGTGTTGTTGTGCTGGTTTAGCTTAGTTCTGGGGTAGTTTATATGTTGTAATCCACCCTTTGATTAAATCTAAAGCATAAGCATCTCAATCTTTGTGAAAGTAAAATGTTTTCAAACTAAGTTAAAACAACCAATTGTTTTCTCGAAACAACCGATTGTTTATACTTAGGTGTTTTGAGAAAAAGATTGAAAATTGTTTTTAAAATGGTTGAACTGTTAAGAACCAAAACAACCGATTGATTCGAGGAAACAACCGATTGTTTGTTTTGGGACCATAACATAAAAATTGTTTTATCTTTGACTGAGCTTTAAATGTTTTAACTGCTTACGCTCCAGTCATTAAATGATTTAACCAATCTTTTAATGCAATTTAAGAGTTTGTTAAGATTTGATAACAAACTACATCTTTGAATAAATTCAGAAAAACAGATTTGACAATGAATCTTTGACAAGTGTTTGCTAAGAGTTTTTGAGTTTTTCAAAGAGCTGAGATTGCTAAGAGCTAGAGATTGATCAAAGTTTGTGGAATAGGATTCTGCTTGTATTGATTTCAGATTATCTTCTGTAACAAGTGTAATCCTTGTACTCTCTGTGAAACAAGTTTCGTTTCTGTGTTTGCTAAGATTGGTTGTGTGTTCTTGAGGGGATCAAGATCAGCAATCTTGGTGTAGGTGTGTTGACCAAGGAGAGTGTGTTTCTTGAGGTGTTCAAGGTCATTCTCTTGGTTGTTGTGTAAGTGATCAAGGTGTGATTGCTTAGTGGATTTCCTCAGGGTTTCTGAGAAGACTGGATGTAGCTCTGGATTTGGAGGGAACCAGTATAAACTCTGTGTATAATCTCTCTTTCCCTATCTCTTTAATTTCAGTTTTGATATTTGATAACTGGTATAAACAACCGATTGTTTCGGTAAAACAATCGATTGTTTTTCCAGTATTGTGCTTTTGCTTTATGTTTTGAAAAACTGATTTCTTAATCAAGGTTTTCTTGAAGTATTTTCATTCTAGGCTTAAAAGTTTACAAAAATCTTTCTTAAACAATTCACCCCCCCCTCTCGTTTAAGGCCATATATTCTAACAGTTTTTTATGGATTTTGGCCTAATCTCCCATATTTGCTTGTATTTTCTTTATTTTCATTTTTTTTAATAATACTATTTTCATGTGGTGACAGATGATTGTTAAAATCTGAAGTCAGCCTAATTAAAATGTCAAGTTTTATAATGATGTCTAACAAAATGTCAAGTTTTTTAATAATGATGTCTAACATAATTAATTATTTTTTATCTTTAAAATTAATTTTTATTTAATGATTTTGTTCTAATGATATTGTAAATGTAAACAACTTATATATTTTTATTTGTTTAGTGAAAAATACAAACTATTTGGTTTAGAGAGTAAACTTGAATAGTAACTTGTGGATCCACTGCATCACTGTGAAACCTCCAATTATAATACGAGAAAGATACTTTCCATTAAAAATAAAACATTCACTTAACAATAATAAATTTATTATTAAAAAATAATTAACAAATAATTAAAATAATAGTTTATTTAATTGTTAATTGGTGGATACTGTTTTTCGTCTGAAACTATCAAAGTTATAATAGAACACGTAAAAGATTACACCTTTGAAGATGTTATTATTGCTTAAACCAGACGTAAGAGAAAACTAAGCCCATTTTGCCATAAGAGACATGCCACCAGCACCCAAAAACACTGCTAGGTAAGATTTTAGTTGAAGGGTGATGCTACCCTGCAACCTCGGGCTCATGAAATCAGCAGAGAGAAGGTCAACCAAAGCCATGTAGATCAAAAGACCAGCAGAAGAAGCGTTGAGCAACCCCACAGTGATTAGTGCACTTGGGCTGTTCTCTTTGTAGGTCGTGGACAATGCAATTCCTAGGGCAATTCCAAATGGGGTTGTCACGGAGAAAAAAAACACCATGATGGCCTTCTTTAAGAACTTGTACTGAGCCTGTTCAAAACTTGAAGGGTTAGTTTTATCAACATAGAAATGGAAAACTTAATTATGCATGTTCATACTCTTTCTGGTACATATATATACCTGCAGAATGCATCCTCCTAGACCCATGCCTTCAAACAATTGATGGAAGCATAGCGCTGCTATAAGACCTTTTATGGTGCATGTGTTGTTTGAGCCTCCCAGGCCAAGTCCTATAACCACTGAATGAACCACAATTCCAAGTTCTAATACCTGCATTTCCAATGTTCTTTTTGCTTACGATAATATTAAATTATACATTCACCAGCTTATATTATTTTGAACTGATTAAGTTTTGTATTTTTTAAAAATGAAGAACTTAATCGCGTTAATGTTAAAATTTATGAGCATTATGATAATATTTTCTTTTTGTGCAGGGAATTACTAGAGATATAACAGTTGAAAATCCAGACTAGTCCCTAGAAGGAAACATGTAGGAGATGACAGTCTACTAGCTGGATGTAGTGTGAGCATAACTCCACACTTACTATTTTTTTGTTTGGTCAGCAAAGTCCACACTTCTTACTATAATCTAGTTTCACAGTGGTTGATTTGAACAATTATAAACATAGACTTTGATGTATTTTGAAAACCAGTTAATTTGTATTAATTTCTAGTTGTTTAGTCCAGTTTTGTGTCTTATATTTTTAATAATTATATATTAATAATAATAAAAATTGTTAACAGATAAAAATGATATTATTTATTTGAAAATATATATTGAAAAAATACCTTGTTTTTTACTTCTTCTTTTATACAATTTTATAATATATATATAGTGATAAAAAAACTTTGGGTAAACTCAATTTTTCATCTCATATTTCGGATCGCATTTTGCAATAGATGTCCTGATCAAACTTTTAGAACATTAACACAAAGACAAATTTGTTTCAACTAATCTAAGGAGAAATGAATGCAAATTTTTAAAAACATCAAGTAAATATTTATGACAAATAACTATATAATTAAAGTTAATTATGGATGATGCAAAAGTTCAAAAGAATTATCATACGATCTAAAATCATCATGTTCTTGTTTAGTAATTTCTGATGACAAAACTTTGAGAGAAATAGTTAGTAACCAAACTGTTTACTTTGCATGAGAGAAACAATCTTACCATGGCAACAACTCGATAACGTAGAAGTTGTGATTCTTGGCCTTCAGGCTTGTTCTCAGAGTGGTGGTGGTGGCCATGGAAATGGCCAAAGTTAACAGCTGAACCCATCTCTCGGTCTCCACCACCTTCCGGGCTGCTCTCAGCTGGAATAATCTCAGTCCTAGACTTCTTGGTGTAAAAACTAGTGGCCAAAGAGTCCACCATCATCGTTATTAACGCAGAAAACATAGCCACAAGTCCCGAAAACGGAAACTCATGCCACGGTTTCTCCTTCAAGCAATCAGACCACAACATGTCAAAGGAATCGGGAAGCACGTGCATGAAGCCCGTTCCAAGAATTATACCAGCCGCGAAGCACTTCACAATTATGAAGAGATCGTTTTCAGGGCTCAAGGCTGGGACTGAACGTGTCACTAAGGGTAGTGTCACGCCAATTATGCTAGAGACTAAGATGGTGAATATGGCTATGAGTTTTAGTGGCAGGGCTTTCTTTTTGTTGTTGCATGGATTTGCTGATTCAGCTTCACAATCAGCCACAGCTTGAGGTGTGAGAAGAGTGAAGAGAATGAAGAAAACAAAGATCATCTTGAAAAGAGTCATTGAAGCAATGGCCATTGTGGTTGTCTTTCTCAAACTCTGCAGGTCACGCACTTCTCAGTGTGCTCTATTAGATGGTTGTAATACAGAATGTGAGTTTGTGAAAGTTAATAAGAGTGGTTGAGGGAAGGTTGCATAAATTTTGAAAGGTGTCAATGTATCACATCCCTTTCTGTAATTAATAGCAGTAAACAAGTGCACCACAAATGATAAAAAATTCCAGGATGGATGCATACACCAACTAAAGTGACTGCACATGAGAAGGATTAGTGTTATTACTACATAATTAACCTTACAAAATGGTACTACGGCAAAGATCACAAATGAATTGCAATAGGATATTACAATGAAAATGTTTATATATAAAATGGGTACTGAAGTAAATACATATCACATAGACGGAGACAAGTGGAGATTGCATGAATGAACAAAGATATGAAGTGTTTTCTTTGAATTATTCCTACAAGATCAATCTTTAGCATTCATGATTAAGGGAGGAGTGTACAAAGAAGAAAAGAGAAACAGGCAAAGGCATGGAAAAAGAAAACTAAGGAAAGGATTTGACTGAAGTGTATCTATATTATAGAAGACTATAAACCTTGGACTATACACGAGAATGGAAGAATAAAACTAAAAAGCAAAACAGAATCTGAAACAAAATTGAGAAAAAAACATCAGATGCACAACATCATCACGGAAACACGGAAGGCATTAAACTAAACATCTTGCAGTAAGGAAAAGACCTTTTCGAGATGTTTGTTTGAGACATATTAAGATCTTAAGAAAAGCTTGATGTTGGAACAATAAAAAACTGGCTAAGAAGATGAACAACACGAGTAATATCATATAGTGTATTTCACTACAATAAAATCATGAAATAGAAATCAATTTTTAGAGACAAAAAATAATTAGTTGTTATAGTGACTAAATTAGATACCATTTTAGAAACTAAAAAACTTTTGGTTTCTAAATTAGTTTTTATTATTTTTAAATGGTTTCTAAATTGGTGTCTAATTAGCAATCAAGGTTTCTGTCTCTAAAAATTGGTTTATATTTCATGATTTTCTTGTATTGTTTGTAAGGTAGATTAGTCTTCCAATAAGTCTTCGTGAAGAATAGGGATAAGTAAGAGGTTCACTAGTTATGGAAGAAATGTGAAAGGAGAAGTCCATGGGTGTTGAAACGGGTGCAAAGCAAGCATGCCAATCATTAAAAAGATCCAAGAGGTATATTTTCATTGACATAAATGAATTCCTTTGTTGGTCCTTACAACTTCAAGCTCGAGAAAATATGTGAGATCACCAAGATTCTTTATTTTGAAAGTTTCATCAAGCATTGTAGTGATATTGGATCAAGCATTGTAGTGATATTGGTTATGTTTGTGATGTTGCTACCAGTTGGCAACTAGCTTGTTAAGTTGGAATCAGTGAACTTTAAAATAATGAGTGATCTACAAAAACTTATGTAAAATCATGTGAAAATAGAAAACTAGAGACTTTGACATACAATTGGCAGTTAGCTTGTGTTAAGGTTATAAAGTGTTTTGTGTAGGCAACATACCTAGTTTTTCTTTATTTTTTTTACTTGATGAAGTTTCATGTAGACTTTCTCATGTAGATCACCATAAAGAATGATGTTAACATCAAGTCCTTTTAAATGCCAACTATGTATTGCAACCAAGAATAAAAGAACCTAAATAATTGTTAATTTTGCAATAGGTGAAAAAGTATCCATGAAATATATTCCTCTAATTTAGTCTATCCTTTCGTAAAGAGATGAGTTTTGTATCATCAATAGATTCATCAACATTATACTTCACTTTGTATACCCACTTGTACCCAATAACAATTTTATATGCAGGTAAAGAGGTAATGGTCCCTTGAAAACAGGAAACAATAGAGTTGAATTGTGTTTTTAAAAAAATTCAATTTTTTCATGTTATCGTTTGTTTAAATGTTGTTAGATGATAAATGAATATATAAAATATTTGATAATTCTTTGTGAAAATTGATTCTAATATTTTCTTACTTCTTTTAGTTAGTTAAACAATAGAATAGCATGTAATGTAAAACAATTAAGGAAAGAAGTTACTAAGTATTTTTATACTGGTTCGTTTGATCTTACATATACTACATTAATTTCTTGATCAACCAATCAAAATCCACTAAGCAGTTTACCGTTGTGAAGTACAAAGTGAGAACTATTTAATCAAGTCACTTCTAACGAACACTGAGTATTCTTAAAACCACCCACTCCTGACTGAACATCGAGTGTTCTTGGCATTGGCCATTTGGCTCAACATAGATATAACTCAACCGTTAGTTTTGCTCACTAGAGAGGGTAGCGTCTTTGACATATACAAGGTTTAAGCTTTCTCCACGAGTAGGTGGAGATGAAGACAAAGTGTTCTTATAAAGCTTTAGGGCACGTAAAAATTTCAATAGAGTTTTGGCACTTGCAAAGTATGGCTAGATTTCTTATTGTTCTTTTCTTCGAAGCATGTCTTCTTAAGCCTTTAGAAAAGTAGTTGTTATGTTACTTTTTCTGTCCATTGAGTAGCTTTAGATTTTCCTTGTTGTCTTCTTTCTTCTCTCATCATTGTCTAATGAGCTCTGATATTGAGAAGCATTAAATGCATGGCATGGAGCATTAAATTCTTTTTTCTTTTTTACACCACTTATTTGATAGTTGGCAATACTTATCCTCCTCGGTAGAAAATCCTTTTACACCAAACATTGATTAAAAGTGCACACCGTACAAGATACACAGCGGAGTCAGAGTTGAAACTAGCCATCTCAAAGTTGGTAGTCATTTCAGCTTTATCTCATATCCCAAGACATTTTTAAATGTTGTAGCTTGGTTTGGATCTACCTTGGATAAATGTAGAAGACATTCTTTGTTTTTTCATACTTAAGCTTTAGAATATTCTTTATGTTTTTCACCTTGCAGTCTTGATTTGTGCTTATCGTGTGAATGATCTTCATTTAACTTAATAGCCGAAGTATGCTCTATCGTCTGTCAGACAAAGCATATGCATTTATGATTTCATCATTCTTTAGAGGAACCATAGGCATTTGTTATTTGATTAGCTTCTGTCAGACGCAGTTGCTTCATATATTCCACACACTAAGCTTATTTTGCTTCATGTATTCTAAGTATTGCTTGTTCTGCTTCATGTATTCTAAGTTAGGCTTGTTCTGCTTTATGTATTCCAAGCACTAGGCTTACTATATTTTTAGCACATAATATATGTTGTTTTGTTCAAGAGATTTAATTTCTTCATTCATTACCTTTATCTAGGTATCATGTTTTAAGGCATTTTTATAAGTGGTTGCCTTTTATTTTAGTATTTATAGATAAGATCACCTATTGAAAAGAATGAGTGAATCTAACATAAGATATATTAATTTTGTTGATAAGTATGGAGGATGCAAGAGATACTCGATAATCTGGTAAATAAGTAGGTGGAATTCTTATTTTTGTAATCGTTGAGGAGAAGATTAGCTTACATTTAAAGGCTCATCTTGTGTTTCAATATCAATAATTTCATTAATAATATTTTCCTTTCAAAGTAGATTATTGGTAAAATCATCATGATAGGGTAAAGGTAAAGAAGGTTGAAAGATGTAGCAATATCATGTAGAATATGTGATTGAAGAAAATGATCCCCATAAAATTAAATTGTGAAATATCAATGTTATGAGTTTGCATATTCTATACAATATACCTTTTGCTCTTTGGTTAGCCAAGAAAAATTATAGCAGTTACATGAGTGTCAAGTTTCTTTCTATTAACAGTTATAGTGCTAACAAAACATAGACATCCAAATACACAAATGTTATTAAGATCACAAGTTTTCATATATAGTTTTTCAAAATTAAATAATTTTTAAAAAATGGTGTAGGTGAGTGATTTATTAAATCAACAACATAGTTAACAAAATAACACTAATTGTGTGGAAACATTTGATTAAAACAGACATTCATGATATGTTGATGTTTTCTCTCTATAATTCCATTTTGCTTGGGTGTTTCTAAACAAGTTTGGTGAATAATCCCTTGAGAATTAAATTAGCCTTTCTTGACAAATTCAAGTCCATTATCATATCTTATAATTTTGAGATGTTTGTCAAACTGATTTTTAACAAAGTATTGAAATTTCAAGGTGGGTATAGGTTTCATATTTGTGATTCATAAGACAAATCCATGTAAAACAAGAATAATCATCTACAATAGTAACAAAATATATATGACCATGTAAAGAAAAATTGGAACAATGTCCCAAATATCAACATGTATCAATTCAAAAGGTTATAGTCATGAAAAACATAAAAACCAACATTAGCATCTACTATAAAAAATTTCTCTTTGGTTTTCAAATCTTGAATCACACAAGAATTGGAGGTGAAAAGAATTTCCAAATTGAGGGAAGAAACAAATTTAGAAATAGAAATAAAATTATCTTAAAGAAAGAAAGAAAGAATGATTTAGACCTCTAAGCAATGTAAGAACATTAAACACACCAAAACAAACTCTCTAGTCTAGGTCTAAGGAAAAAATTGGCACCATTTATGAGAATAAAAAAGAAAAAAGTAGTTCCAAAGACAAATTTTTATTCCCTTCGTGGAGCTTGTTCTGATATGCTTTTCGCTTATGAGTTAAGATAAAAAATAATTTAAATACATTTTCCTCACTTAACTCTCTTAAATGTATTTTAAAAGAAAAAATTTCAAACTTCAAAACAAATAATATCTCAAATGCAGTCATTAACTGATGTGACCGAAAAATACATGAAGATGACCAAGGAAGCTATACTTGAAGGGTCATCTCAACAAGCAAATAAAGACTTCATCAATAGAAGAAATGGACAAGGCCCAAAGCATTTGAAGTTCTTCTTATTAGTCTTCTCAAAATGAGGCCCAAGCCCAATTAATATCTTTTTTGTAATATCTTTAGAATAGATTTAAAATAGAACATAAAAAGGGAAGTATGAATAGGAGTATAGGACTTATGAAGAGTAGTACAAAAAGTCACTTTTTCCATGGAGCATGTAACTTGTTGCGCGACATTTTCATATGTCTTTGCCTTCCCATGCCTTTTCATTTTCATATGCCTTTTCATATGACCAGCCCTCTACACTATAAAGAGGTGCTTGGCTATTGTAAACATAACATTAGATTGAAATTGAAAGTAAAGTTACTCTTCTATAGTTGAGAGAGATTTTGTGAGACTTGTTCTCCTTCTCCTAGTCTTATCTTGTGGGTTTTGGAAACTCTCAAGTGGTGGAACTCTCACTCATCTTGGAGCCAATCATCCTTCAAGTGGCGTGACCATTCCCAAGTCTTCAACCACATAAGTTTCTTCAACTCTTCATCTTTTTCTTCCATACCCATTCTATATAAAAAAAAAATCTAAAACATGTTTTGTTTCTTCTTCTAGATTTTGAATCGGTCAAATGTTGCTATTGAATGTTTCTAATCGGTAGTTTGTTATTGGTTCTTGTTTTAATCGATTAGAATTACTTGTTGATGTTATATTCGGTTCATGTTCTTGAAATAGGTTTCATTTTTGGTTTGTGTTGTTCTTCATTATCTTGGCTTGTGTTCTTGAATTGCTATTAGAATTTTGATCCTAATTCATAAAAGTGTCACATAATAAATCATCTTTTAATCAACTCACATCATGAACCCTACCAACACTACCTCAACAAACCTGAGTTGGAAACAAATTTAATTTCTCGTAAAACTTTTTCGCCCCCCCCCCCCCCTCCCCTCTCCTCTTCCATTTTCCACTATTAAACTAGAAACAAGATTAATCCATATACATTAGGGTCAAAATTCAAATTTATTACTTAAAAAAAGTAATTTTCCATGCACATCCTAAACTCCAGCCTTACCTCTCCAAATTGATATGCATAATTTAGTCTCTAAATATCTTTTGTTCCTTTGGAAAAAATAGGGTTTTATAATGTGTATAGACAACTATTTAAACGGAAGATTCGTCTACAAAAAATCGGTGGTAGTTTTTAAAATAAGATCAACATATAGACTATAGTTCTAATTATAATTGTCGTCTATTTGAAAACAGAGAATATAAACTACGGTTTTAGGGGCAATCATTGCCTATAGTGGCCACTATAAGGGTTTTTAGGCAACTTGCCTATACCTGTGTCCACCATATAGAATACAATTATTAGGTCATAATCGTCATCTACGACCTCTCCTTATTGTCATTGCTCTCATTCCTTGTAGTGTCTTCCTTGTTTTTTATGTTGTTTTTCATACTTTTTGTGTTTTCTTAATGAATTTTTCTCCATTTTGAGTGTTGAACGAGTGTGTTTTCCTTGTTGGTCATGTTCTCCTTGTTGTCATTGTTGTGTGTCACCGTTGAAGCTTTTGAGTTCATCCACAATCTCTGCTCCTAATGAGGACCTAGGAGAGAGCGCGCCCACTGACCAAGTCCAGCCTTCCAAGAGGATGACTCAGAGCATGACCCAAGATACATGGCTAGGTCAGGATCCACCTCTAGCCAATGCTTCAGTGCCTAGCCTTCCCCTGGGGATCACAAGGAGTGGATATTGAACTTAAAGCTTTGATATCTCCAATTACATGAAGATTGCTTGAAGGCTGGGTTGCTGCTTGTGGGCATGGGTTCTGGATAGATTAGAATTTTTCAATCCACTTTTAGCTTAATCTAAAACTGGATCAATCAAGTTTTTTCAAAAGAAAAGTTTTTTTTCAAAGTAGTGAAAACAAATTGTTGATTTATCGTTTCAATCGGTTGTTTTACACTCAGTGATTTTGAAAAGGATTTGAAAAAGCTGAAACTAGTCGACCTAAACAGTCAAGGCCAATTTAATTGGTTGAATCGAGTTTTCAATCGATTGGTTTTTGAAAAATCTTAACAGAATTTGTTAAGTCTGGTAAATTTGTTTTCCATGATTCGAAACTGTTTTGGCCCTTGATTAAAAGTCTTAAACGACTGTTTTTGAGACTATATAACTGGTGTTTACATCTCTGAAAAAGAAGAGATCAGATTACCAAAAAGATTAAAGTTTTTCAAGATTGCAAGATTGCTTAAGGTTTTGTTTTGGTTAAGAGTGGAATAGGAAACTGTTGTAATCCTTCTGTATCAGGTTTGATCCTTCCTATTCTTACTTGTATTCGTTTCATATTTGTAAAACTTGTAAGGTACTGGCATCAACAGTCAGAGGGTGTTCTGACTTGTAGTGAATTGTGTATCAAAGAGGGTGAATGTTCTTGGAGGGCTCAAGACCACCTCTTTGGTGTTTGTGGTTTGTAATCTAGGTTTGATTACATAGTGGAATACCAATGTTTTCTGAGGACTGGATGTAGCTCTTAGTGTAAGAGTGAACCAGTATAAATTTGGTTGTGTGATTCTCTTTTTCCCTAACCTCTATTATAAAGTCGTTTTTATAAACTACTAATAAAAACAACCGATTGAATCACAAAAACAACCGGTTGATTTTCTAGAAATTAACTAAAACAGATTTGTAACTTGAGCATTTTCATTCTTTTGGCTTTGATTCTTCATTGGCTTTCTCCACACCTTCAAAGTTTGCGAAAAACGTTTAAAAAAAATTCCACCCCCCCCCCCCCCGTCTTGGAGTAGAGTCCACGCCTTAGGAGTTGAGCATCAGCTAGTGTCTTTATTTGTAATCCCAGTACAATATATTTCTTTTAGCATAATAGGGGGTGTGCTTATCACTTTCGCTTGTGCATAGCCTTTTAGGGAAGGAAGTTGACCTAGTTTCTAGAAGAATGGCCTTAGGGTGCGGCATTGACCTAGTCAATGCTAAGGCCGTCCCACTTTTACCTTCTCATCCTACCCTTGCTTCATCTTATTTTCCAAGGCACCGTCTCCTATAAATAGGGTTTCTTACTCCTTGTATTTGGCATGTTGAAATTTGATATAGAACGAAAACTTTGCACAAATTATGTGAGGCTTGTATGCTCTAGCTTAGGTCTTATCTTGTGAGAGTTGAGAGCTCTTCAAGTGGCGACCCTCCATACTCATCTTGGAGGATCCACACTCCAAGTTGCGTGTTCAATCTCATCCCACACCATAAGCTTTCTTTCCTTCATCTTCTTCTTCCATTTTCCATATACCATTGTTATTGTGTTTTGTGTTCTTGTTTTTGGTTCCATTATTCAATTCGGTTCCATCTATCTCTTTTGTTTCCTTTTGCCTTTAGAAATAAACCTTTGCACTTACTTAACATCTTGGTTAAGTTCGTGTCCAGTGGGGATCTCCCTAGGTCTCACCTTGTATTTGCTAAAATTTAAATCATAAACAAAGTGTAACTCTTAAAATGAATAAATCTAAAATTAACTCACATCAACTTCTTTATCACAACCTCTGTCAACCATCTTGATTTTTTACAACCTGAAGTCACTCTCAAAAAATTTCTCGATATCAAACTAGGACAAGAAAAATAAAAACAAGATTGAAGAATACATTTTAAGATCACCTATACTATAAGTGACAGTTCTGTATATAATCGTCGCCTATAATAATCTAATAGACTATGATTATGCAATTGCCGTCTATAATTTAAAATTAAAAACGATATATGCATAGACTGTTCCATCGTCTAAAACCTTTAAAAACCGTTATTTAAAAACGTTTTTACAGTAGTGTAAAATAGTGTAAGTTGAAAAGTTGGATTACCAGTTGAACGGTTTAAAAAATGATAAATCGAGTTCTCATTTTAAGCTCAAAACATGTCAACAATAAATAAAGTTAACTTCTTTTGAAAAAATATTTTTCATGGAACAATTTTGACCAACAGTTTTTCAATTTAAATAAAATAAATTTACTGTGTTTCAATTAAACATAAACAACTCAATCAAGTTGGTTTATGATTTTATGTTTATTTAAAAACATATAATAATTTATATTAAGTTTAATATAAATTTTAAAAACTTATATTAAGTTGAGATATAAAAAGTTATAATTTTGATCTATTTAAAAAATCTTAAAATTAAATAATTAAAATAATAAAAGAAAATTAATTTGAGGTGATAATAATAATAATAATACTATTATTATTATTACTATTATTATTATTATTATTATTATTATTATTATTATTATTATTATTATTATTATTATTAAGCCATTATCCTATTAATTCGATTAATCTTCAATACTCAATCCAATTGAAACCTTTTCATCGGGTTTATTGGATCCAACTGCACCACCCTTTGCTCCAACAAAGAGTAGATGGTTCTTCATGCAATTTTCTTAAAAATACTTTTTGTTCTTCAACTCTTGATACTATACTAATAAAGAAAGATTAATTCTTCAGGAACATCCGTTAAAATTGAAATTAAATAAAAATAATAAATAATATAAAAGATGCAGGGTCAGTCTGGAACATAATGCGTTGCAGTGTTGCATCAAATCAAAATATTGCATATTTTCATATATATTTATATATATTTATTAATTTATCTTTTAATAGCAAAAAAGAGTATGTATAATCTTTTAAAACTATAGGCAGATAAAAAAAGTTAGTGCCGTAAAAGAACATTCACAGAATCAAGATAAATCATTCATTTCCATAGATAAAAGAAATTATTGATATTCGAACTATAAGAGCGAATCAAACAAAATGAGTGAACACAAGGAAAAATGGAGAGTAGAATATGCAGATGCACCTGATTAGAAGCCATGTGTGGTGGTGAACTTGGTGGGTCTCCTGAACTGGATCTAGTCGTTTCTTCGTTCATGCTGGTTGAGTTGAGGCAGAGAAAAGGAGACAATGGAAGTAACGTGCTTCCGCTGCCATTCTTTAACTGCTACCAATAATTAATATCAATAATAATAGTTGAAAACTTCTTCAATTTCAATTCTTCCAATATTGATTGCTTTTAATTTCATCTTCCCATTTGTCTATGCCACTTTGTACTTGGTTCATTGGGTTACAAATAACAATATTTGCTAAATGCTGATAAAAAAAAACAATATTTGCTAAAAAGCTATTAATGTCTGAATTAGGTCTTACCCATCAAAAGAAGATTTGTACACCAACTTCAATCATCTTATTCATGATAAAAAGAGGTCAATCAATGAACACTCAACTACTATATTTTTTGTGAATTTACTAATAGTTGTGCATGTTGCTTAACCTTCTTAATTAGCTAGCCTTATTTTAATACAACTTCTATAGATCCTCTTATAAACATAAAACTTTGTAAATCCTTCATTTTCATTAAGCTTTCTTAAAAAGAAGTATTTAGATTTATATATTTTTTATAGTTATCCTTGCAATCCTTATACAACATCATTTTTGTTCTAGTCAAAAGTGGTTGATATAAAACAATGGTAGAAGTCAAAAGTTAAAAAACATGTAGTTGTGAAAGAATAATTGTACCTTTTATCATTTTTATCATATATTTGTATAATTATGGTGGAACCATTTAAGAATTTTTAAAGATAAGTTTGAAATAGTTATGGATAAAGTGATAATTACATATGAATTTTTATATACGGATTTGTATATAAATTGAGTGTTATATACGGATCTTTACATACAGATTCAAATTCGTATGTAAAGTAAGCGTTACATATGAATTTTTACATACGGATTTGAATCGGTATATAAAGTGAGCATTACATACAAACTTTTACATACGGATTCGGATCCGTATGTAAAGTGAGCGTTACATATGGACTTTTACATATGGATTCATATTTGTATGAAAAGTGAGCGTTACATACGCATTTTTACATACAGATTCAGATTCGTGTGTGAAGTGAGCGTTTATGGATTTTTACATACGGATTTAATTCATTATATAAATAGGCATTACATACAGATTTTTTTGTATGTAAGCCAAAAGTGATTACATACAGATTTAATCAGTGTGAATTTTGTACTTTATCTACTGATCAATTAGTCAGTAAAACTATTGATTGTACTTAATGGGATTAAAAGCAATGAGTAAACTAAAATAAAAAAATTAAAACAAAAAAGAAAACTTATATATTTTGTTCCCTCCATCATATTTGTTTTATTTCCTCCATAAGATTTCATTTCTCGCACTTGCTAAAAGTTTTAATTTTTCAAAACCTATTATCGTTCCATCCTCCAAACTTTTCTAAAACCCTTTGAAACCCTATTCCCTTGTAGAGAGGGCACAACTCCACCACCATTGTGTGATGTCGGTTCCAGTCATAAGATGGTGTAATGCATCCTTCCAAATACTGCACAAAGCTCACCTCTGAACCTAGTTCCCAAACCAAACCTCTAAACTGCGTTCCCAAATCAAACCTCTCAACCTTATTCCCAAATTAAAGCTCTAAACCTTTTTCCCAAATACCAAAATCGAAATCTGATAGCGAAGTTTCTCATTTGAGAGCATGCGGTTTTTCATCCAACCCTAATTGCGAAAATCGTAGCAGTGAAGTGGCAGATGATAGCTTCCGCATCCATTGGCGAGTCAAACCCTACCGTTAGAGGTAAAATTGTTTGATTGGAATCAAAAGTTTTGAGTTTTTCTTTTTCCATTTCAATTTCTTTTCGCCAAGGTTTAGGTAGTCTGATCTCTGTATTTTTCTTTTTGCAAGTGATATCTTTTTAAGTTCAGCATTTTTTCCCTCTACGGGTTTTCTTTTATTGGCTAGAAATTTTTCTTTCCTTTGTGCTCAATAGGTTGAAAACTTTTGGAGTACATGCTTAAGTCGCTAATAATTTGAAAAGGGCCTCATTTTTTATTGAATACCTCAATTCGAAAAAATGTTGCTAGCACTTTTGGGCCTTGATTGCACTTTTCCAACTATGTATTTATTGCGGTGTATCTGGATCACATAGCATATTGAAGCGTAATGCTTCTTGGGTTTTGGTTGCAACAACTGCAAACTACCATGAAAACTAAGTACTATAGACAGCTTGTGGTTTTGGTCTTTGTTGTTAGTTGTTGTAATATTATGTGATGTTTTGGGCTTTTAGTTAGGTTTTTTGTTTAAATCATTTCATACATAGACTGGGTAGCATATATATAGGTTTATGATATGATAGGTTGTTGGGTTGTAATAAGTTATGACTTAGAGACATCTAGCATTTTTTGTGTATATGGGTTGAGACATTCTTTTAATTGTCCCATTTTATTTAATATAATTAGTTCGTTACAAATAAAAAAAAAAATATTTCATTGTATTTTTTTATATCATATCAGATAGAGAAGATTAATATAATAACAAAAGGTGTTTCATGATGACACGACTTCAGAATAAAAATAATACAACAACAATTTTAGTAGTCGTATTATTTTAATTGACATGACTTCTATTTCATATGTTTTAAAAAAAATAAGAGTTAAGAATTTGGGGAATGATAACAAAAATAACTAGTTCATGAGTGTTTATAATAAATATAGGATTATAACAATTAATCATATTTTAACTCAAAGTAAATGATCATAATGTGAAATACATCACAAATTTTATATCAAATAGTATGGAATGTAATAAACTCTATCTCTATCTCTCTATAATTATTTAAAAAATTACATAAATACTTTTAAGAAAACAATCTAGGAAAAAATAAAATAAAACTAGATTTTGTTTAAGTTGTATAAATCCTTTCACATAGAATATCTAAAAATTAATTTTTAATATGTTGGTGAACTAATTATTTTTAAAGGATATGGTTGTAGGGTTTGATGAAACTAATAAGAGTTTAGGATTTTTTAAGTATACTATTTGTGACGTTATTATTTTGGTATAATTACTTTATTCGTCCCTACATTCTGGGACAATAATCAATTTAGTATAGTGGTTTTTTAAAAAATCAATTTGGTCCTTACATTTTTTAAAATGTATACAAATTGGTCATTTCCGTTAAGTCGCACCTTAGAGCGTCAAATAGTGCTTATGTGGCCAAGAGGTGTGAATGAGAAATGTGACGTGTCAAGATCAGGGTTGACGTGGCAGTTGAATTAACAATGACGTCGTGGTGTTTCTCCTCTCCCTCCCAACCCTTGTCGTCGTCGTTGTCGTCGCCACCACCATCGCCCGTCTCCTTCACATTCCCCCCTTCTTCCTTTTCTCGTTCCTCGTGCGATCGTCGTCGATGGAGTCTCTGTTCGACACGATCAACGTCTGTGACCTTCTCTCAGCGCGCAGGACCTCTCGGACCCAACCTCCCCTCTATTAACGCCCGATATGCACTTCCTGATTTAGCGCCTCGAGGCGCAATCCCTCCATATCCGCTCACAAATCCAGTCCTACCTCGTCTCACATCACGAAGACTTCGCTCACCTCTTCTCTCTCTGCAACAATGTTGTTTTGCAGACACGCAAGGTATCCAACGACGTTGCCGCCATCATCCATCATCCAACTCCTTTTCAGTGCATGAGGTTGTGTCGGAGATGAAGGCGAAGAAAGAGGAGTTAAAGGTGAAGAAGCAGTTGCTAGGGTTGGTTGGAACCGTTGTGGCGTTGAACTATAGATTAGAGAGTGTGAGAGAAGAGTTGAGGAGTGGTGGCGGGCGGTGGTGGTAGTGGCGACGACGAGGGTGGGGGAGGGAGAGGAGCACCACGTTATTGTTAGTTCAATTGCCACGTCCGCCTTGATCTTGACATGTCACATTTCTCAATCACACATCTCTACTACATAAGCAACATTTGACTTCGTAAGATGCGACTTAACGGAAATGACAAATTTGTATATATTTTAAAAAATATAAGAACCAAATTTATTTTTTAAAAAATCACTATACTAAATTGACTATTGTCCCAGAAAGTATGGACGAATAAGGTAATTAAACCTATTATTTTTTAATTATATTATAATTTGTATTCTTTGAATTAGAAAAAAATACTATTAATAAAGATAGTTAAATAAGAATAAAGTAATAATAAATTATATTGAAAGAAATAATAATATTATTTTGATTACATAAATAAAAATGGACTATCTAATAGATAAAGTCTCACATGGTGGTCTCCTTCTCTATCTTTAAGGTCGTGGTTGAAGCGGAGGTTTGGTTGGTTTTAGACTATCTTCAATGGGTTGTGGTTGGTTCTATTTAGGTGGAGTATCAAACTGTGGAGGCGGCTAGGGTTGATAAAAATGTGATGGTGAAAGTAGACGAAATGTTGATGGAGGTCTCACAGTGGATGTAACAAATATGTTCGATGTCGCTGAAAACATGTTTTGTGTGATGCAAAAGTGTTGAAATTAGACGGAAATTGTTGGTTAGAAAGGTGGAAAAGCATACTTATTTTATAGTCTATGTACACAAACAATTGGGTTGGTTGACCAAAAGGTTGGTGTTTATCACTCGAAGAAAGCCCAACATGATAATTGTGACAAGGCACTAGATATGGTTGTTGAGGTAGTTGTGGTGTGTCGTATTGATAAAAATATGTGTTAATTTTTTTCAAGAAAAGTACAATGATGTAGAACAGTTGGGAAAAAACTTACACAATCATCTTATTCTTCTTGTAGATACGAAATGTATCGGATAATGTGTTTGATATATCATTGCATGTATGGGATAGTATCACACAAGTGACCATTCTAGGTGAACTTATCCTTGAATTACATGGTTATGGTGGTCGTTCCACATATTTATCCACGACGCATGATACTGTGGCCAATATTGATAAGTTCTTCCCCTCATGTCCTCCTTGTGCAACTGATCGAGATTTAAAGGACCAGTTCAAATAATCTGTCGGGAACCAAATTGTCGTATAACTTGATCTGCTTGATGTAGTTCAGCTGTTGTAAAACAAATGAGAAGAATAATTGCGTGTCTCATTAGATATCTCAATGGTAATTAGAGGACTCGGTTCATTGCGGTGATAAAGATTCCACTAGAATTGTTACCAAATATATTGCTAGCATAAATAGTGGTATATTATAGGTAAATTTCTAATAGAAGGAGAAGTCGTTGAATGAGAGATAATTACTTTAGATTCTAAAGTTAGTAGCTAAAACCTTACTAGCTAATTAGATACCAATTTAGAAGTTAGTTTATAAGTTTTTATTAATAATAAAAACTACTTTAGATACCAAATTTTTTTAACCTATAAATTAATATTAATTTAGTCAATATAGTAACTAATTATTTTTTGTCACTAAAATTAGTTTCTATTTAATAATTTTCTAGTCGTGTAATTTTTTTTAACATTATTACTAATTATTTGAAACTATTATTATTATTTTTTTATGATAACTATAAAATTCCATCCAAAAAACTTAATTAAAAATCACTACATTTTGAATTTCACAATCCAAAATATTTATAACAAAAAATTTACCTTTATCGTGTATTTATAACTTGAATTACAACATCAACTGCCAATACTTCTTAAAGGCAGTACATGGCTAATTGGGCCTAATTACTATTGCTCTAACACTACATCGTACCACAACACGTACTGACATAGACCCTATCCATGTGGGCCAAGCTAAGGATGTGTCCAATAAGGGTGACTATGCCCAACAAGGTCGTGTACCACATGGGCAAATGTTAAGAATGGCCCACGACCCATCACCAAATCATCTGGATTAAGTAAAAGCTGGATTCTTCCTACACCTCATAACTTCTTGTGGCACCTCCATACCCTTTTAAAATATAAAAAATATCCTTCGTTTTATTGATGTTTTTCATTTCAGAATGGATAATACAGAAAAATTATGGATTATAAAATTTGAAAGGTATTATTAAATTTTATAATTCAAAATGAATTTCTTTAAAATACTACATTCCATATTATTGAATCCAAAAAGTATTTTCGTATTACAAAATTTCAGATTCAAAAATATTTTGTGATTTTGAAATCTAAAATATTTTTTTTTAAAGATTTTTTAATCCGTAATATACTTTTTTAAAGAAGAAAAAAAATCTAAATTGTATCAATCACGAATTATATAATACAGGAGAATAAAATCTATATTATAAAATCATAAAATCTGGAGTATATTTTTTAAGAAAATGGTTTTTTACCTAACCTATGTGAAATGCGCGGAAAATTAGAGATGTAGGAGGTAACAGCCTTAAGTAAACTGCTAACCTACTTTTGTTAATAAAAAAATAGTATAAAGACCAGATTTCAACAAAATATTTGATAAAAAAATTAATCATTTTCATTAAAATATTTTGTAGCAAAACTTTGATAAGATACTCTGACACATTTATATACATATATAGGAAAAATAGATGCAAAACTAAACTTTAATTATTTTTAATGAAACATTCTAATAATCCTCTTACTTGAATTCATTTTTTTATCTTAATTGAAACAATAAATTTTCATTTTTCAGCAACAAAAATAGATTTTTTTTAGTTAATAATTTTTTTTAAAAAAAAATATTTTCCTTATACGGAGTGGTTGTAGGTCCACGGACTAGCTCTTATACGGGACGGGACAGTAAAATGAAATTGTATATTTCCCGTGTCGCATACTAATCCAACCCGTATTTTGCAAGTTAGATGCAAGATGACCTATGTTGGACGGGCCAATCAACATTGTCACTCTTACTTTTATAATAATATATAAATTAAATAATTATTTATTTCTTTACACATTGTTAAAATGTATTGCCATTTTACACAAGTTAATTTGGAATCTAGATACTATATCATCCAAATTGTTTTACATTACTTAACAACCAACAATAATACTATTTTAATAATTTGTTATATTGTTTTAAAGGATGATGATACATTTACACCCATCATATAAGAAACACACACATCACATTCATAAATAATAATATTTTAATGATATTTGTTTTATTTTTTAATTTAAAATTATAATATATATTATTATATTATTAAAGTGGTTTGTGAAGTGAATGTTATTTTTTTAAAGAGTGTGAACAAAACATTTTCCTACTATAATTTATTATATTTTTTTTTTCTAAAAGTATCAAATAAGGGTCCAATACAAGTTTAGGTAGGGATATGAAAGTATAGTTTTCTATGAATTTGTACAACTAAGACTCCTTGACATCTAATAATGCAAGACGACATGGAGCGGCTGGTGGTGCTCATACCATTTAATGAGACCGTCCAATGCCTAGGGCCTACTCAAACGTCTTATAGACACCAAACCTTCACGTCTATTCCACCTTCCCTACCCATCACTAACCACACAACCCTTCCAATCTCCAATTTGGTACACGCACCTTTCAACCCTATCCGTCACAATGTGAAATCCTAACTTCAAAAACCTGCATTTACAAAAAGAAAGATGTAGAAGAATGGGTGCAGTGGTCATAGCCCCCATTATGAAGCAAGCCACATTACTGCGTTTGGATGAACTCCTGCATGCCCCATCACCCCCAACCACTATATACTACGCTTCTTACCTTAACACATACATTTGGAATCCCTGCACGCCTTTCAGCTCACTGCACCTCCAAACCTATTACTATTCCACCAATGCATCTACAATTGTACTCTATTTATACCTCTTACAATTTTTTATTAGTTCATTCATATTTATTGTTTTAAAATTCATCAATCTTAATACCGTTAAAAACTGTGTGAAGTTAAATGATCTAGAATGTAATAGAGTTTTTTTTATCACTTAACACATTTGCATATTTATGTACTTATGTAAAAAATTCAACTCCCATATCACGAATCATGTTCTACAATCAATTATCATGTACTTCATCATACATGATGGACTGAACATATACAGACACACTTCCTAAATATAATAATTCACCATGTCATGTTCAAGTTATATAAGATAGTAGAAACTTATCACATAGAAGGTGTTTCCTGGTTTTGTTAACATTCAATCTCTTTCGTTCAACCAATTAACACATGAAACCTAAATTTTACTTCATCACCACTATGTTGCGCAAATTGTATAAATTATTTTACTCCTCTTTTGTACTCATCACTTGTATCACTACAAGAAAAATGATTTTAACGAAGGTTATTTAAAAGAAGTTAATATAACCCTAGGCATTGATTTAGTTAACGAATATTTTTTTTAACCTTCGTTAAGTTCCAAAGGTTTCTCTAAAATCTCAGCAAAATAACAAAGGTATTTTTAACCTTTGTTAAATTTAAAAGGTTTATTTTAAAACCTCAGCAAAATAACAGAGGTTTTTTTAACATTCGTTAAGTTACAAAGGTTTATTTTAAAACCTCAGCAAAATAATGGAGGTTTTTTAACCTTCGTTAAATTTCAAAGGTTTATTTTAAAATCTCAGCAAAATCACATAGGTTTGTTTAACCTTCATTAAATTTCAAAGATATATTATAGAACCTCAATAAAACACTTCAGATTTTTCAAACTTCAATAAATAAATATAATTAAATCTCTTTATAAATTAAAAATTATATAGTTTTAATATATTTTATAACTAAATTCTCTAAAATTTTGAAAGTGTAACTTCACATTACAAATAAGTTCTCTAAAGTTTCAAAATATTATTTTAAAATCTTAGCAAAACTAACCTTGGATAATAAGTATTTCAACAACTAATTTTGGAAAATAATTATTTCAACGATATGTGCATATTTATTACGATTGATGGTAGTTGGTTTAAATAATTCCTAGTTTTTTTTGTTACGAGCTCATACCTCAAAAAACCTGGCTTATTTTGTTTTAGATTTTGATGTACATATATTTTATGTGCAATTTTAACTTTAGTTACAATTGTTAATATTTAATTCTCATAGTTTTAAAATATTTTAAATTAAGGTCTTTATTTTAAAATGCATTCAATAATTAATTCACTGTGAAAGTGAGAAGTGATAAAGTTAATTTTTCCTCGCAATATGTTTTTGCAATCTTTGGAGCCCTCATAACCAAGAACTCACATGGCTCTGAAGCCCACATTTGACAAACATGCAATTATTTAAGATATATAAAGGAGTGATAAACACCAGTTCCCAAGTTGGGACAGTAAAGTGATGGAAGAAACAAGGAGTAAGAAGAAGATAATGCCTTTTTTAGTGTTTCTTCTCCTTATATATAATAGACATAAGTGCGGCTAAATTGTGATTCCTTGCTAGGACTGTCGGCGGCGACCATTGAGCCTGTTTCGGAGAGCAATGTGTCTACGGTGGAAGAAAGAAGTCAAGACGATCATTAGAGATGGTGGAAAATGGAGTTGAAAGTTATTTCAAACGATAAGTTATTTTCTAGAAATTTTCAAACTCATGATATTTTACGGAGGTTCTTAAACCCATGGTATTTAATGGAGGTTTTGAAACTCATGGTATTTTACGGAGGTTTTGCAACCCATGGTATTTAACAGAGGTTCTGAGAGGTTTAAGAAAACAATGGGGAACACTTTCCCCAGGGATGGTGTAGCGGGGGAAATTGCAACCCTAGGTAAATGACTTAATAGAGGTTTTAACCTTGCATAATGTAAAAATAAACCCCCATTAAAACCATTTTTTCTTGTAGTGTATGGACTGAATTAATCAAATCTCAATTCATATATGTTCTATAATGGTCATTGAAGTGTTGACTGCATGAAAAATCTCGTGTTTTTATTATTATAGGTATAAATTTATCCAATTCGAGAATATTCACTTTTATTATAATTTAATAGTACATACATTTTAATCAATATTCGTTATATTTCAAGAAATTTTGGTAGCATTTTGCACTATTTTTCGGGTGAAACAAAATGAAAGTGGTGACACGAAATCTCCACAATCAAAATATGTACTCGAAGAACAACACAAAATGCAATTAACCAAAATTGCGTAAAATATATAAGATGTAGATTATAAGTTATGTAGTAATGAACTAATGAAAATTGATTATTCTTCCCAAACTTTCCATGTGGACAATTCAAGACTCAATAAAATTACTGTCATTTCAACCTCTTCTATTTTTTTAAAATGTTTTAAAAATATTTACAATTGGAGGAGTAGACAAATACATGTAGTAAATCTTAAAAATGAAACTAAGGATCTCTCAATGAAAGAATACTAAATTTGGATCTCTCAATCCAAAATCTAACAATTTGTTGAGGGTCAAACACCCCGAACTCAATACCAACAAGTATTAAAGAATTATAAATATACATGCAATTCAAAAAATTAACATTTCTAATTATGCATGCAATTCAATAAATAAACAGTTCTAATTATACATGCAATTCAAAAAATAATCATTTCTAAGTTAGTTACTAATTTAGTTAGAGACTAATTTAGAATCTAAAATAGTTAGTCAGTAAAATCTAGGGAGATAATGATGTGAGTTGATTTTAGGATTGATCATTAGGTGAATTTTTAATATTTAGGATTGAGGTTTTAAGACAATTAAAGAGTGAAAACCTAAGGAAAATTCCCACTATACATTAAATTAACCAAGTGGTTAAGTAGATGTGAAAGTTCATTTCACAAAGGCAAAAGGAAAACACAATTATATGGTGAGAATGATGCCAAATATGGTACGGAATTGAACAAACAATTAGGGAACAAAGAGAAGACTGAATTGAAATTCAAAGAAGCAAAACTAAGAACATGTTTAAGATAGAATGGAATGGAAATGGATAAATGGAAGAGATGATGAAAGAAGAACTTAGGGATGGTGAAGCAATGAGGAATCACGCCACCTGATGGGGTGGAATCACCAAGATGAGTGAAAGGAGGTGGCCACTTGAGAGCTTCATATCTCACAAGATAAGACCAAGTTTGGAGGAGAACACTCACTCACTATTCACACAAAAATTGTGCAGAATTTCTTTACTATAATTTCAACTTGTTTTTACAAAGGGGGAGGTCTTCTATTTATAGATTTAGGAGCCTTGGAAAAGAAGAAAAGATGGTAGAAAGGGAAGAAGCATAATATTGTGCGGCTAGGGTGTTGACCTTGGTCAATGCCGCACCATTCAATCTATTCTAGAAGGTAGGGTTTCCTTCCTACCCTAACGGACATCTCATGGACCCATTCTTATGTTTTCACCTCCTAATTATGTTATATAGACCTACTCTACGAAAATTACAAAAAGAGGGACTAATTGATACTCAACACCCAGAGTCTGTGTTCTGTTCCTAGTAACCCTCTGAGGTATGGTGGGTGCTAAGGTCATGGATTGGGCTTGGTCTTCATCATGGGTAGGCGCCCTCTCTCCTTGGGCCTCATCAGATAATGTTAGATATCAATTTAAAAACTACTTTATAATTTTTTATTAATAATAAAAACTACTTTAAATATCAATAATTTTTTAATTTATAAAATAATGTGTAACTTAGTCAATATAATGACAAATTATTTTTTATCTCTAAATTAGTTGATATTTAATAAAAAAAATTAGTGTGGGTAAACACTAATATGAATACAATGTATCTAGAGAGGTGTTTCAATTTTAAATAACGCGTAAAGTCACTACAGATAATTAGTGTCACGTCGATGAACACGAATGACCTACTTGTATCAAGGCGCACCAAAACTACGATAGAAAGATCACAATGAAAGTTTGAAAAAATGAGAAGCAAAATATTAAAAAAACATGATAAACAATACGTTTTCATCACCTAAAACATTCTTTGTATTCGTGAAGAGATTTGCGAAGAAAATTTAATTATACGTTATTGTTTTTATAAAAATTAATAAATTATATACTAATTATATATAAATATTATATTTTAATATATAATATTTATTTAATATTTATAATTTCTTTATTAATTATTAATATTTTTTATATTATAATAACATAAATAATGAAATTAAGAAATAAAAAAAAAAATTAATTTTAATTATTAATATGTATTTTTATTAATATTTAATAATAATTTTTTTAATTTAAATTTATTTTAATTATAATCTATATTTATAAAAAAATTATATTAAATTATTTCATAATTGTTCTTGCCGGTTAACCTGGTCGCCGGTTGACTCTGGGAAATGCCTGTGACTCCGTCTGCCTCTACAGGAATTTGATCTTTCCTTTGTGTTGGAATGCAGCTCCGTTGAAATAGAGAGGGTCCTACCTGTTGATTGTACTCTGACAATCAAGTCAGTACAAGGCTTATAGAAACAATGAGTAAGTAAGCAAGTAGTTTCAGTCTTAGAAACAGTGTACCTTTACCAAGGATCTTAAGTCCCTTTTATAGACTACTTTTCGGTTACTTCTTGTAACAACCCTTCTCCCATGAGAACCTTATCTCGAGTTAAAGTAGGTTTGATGGGAGGAGTTTGTTACAATGCACACAATCTTAGTGCCACAACCGCACATAATCTTTCCTCCTTGGAGTGTGTACTCTTAATAGCAGGCCGACAGGGTACCAACTCATGTACAAGCATCAGGGGGCCCATCTATCCACTGTAGGCGTACAAGCCTTTTACGTATCATGCATGCAGCTTATCACCAAAAACTCTAACGCTCTTGGGCTTAGGCGTTTTCTAGAGAACATTTTACTTGTGCTAGACCCGAATGTACTAAACACACCACTCGCACTTTTTCACTGACCAGGCCTTATACATGTTGAGTATATGAATGAACCTCAACACACACATACCTGAGGCCCACCTACGTGTCCCATTAACTCGACCAGATCATCGAGCTGACCTGCTTGACACAGGTGTCGATGTCCGATCACCAAGCACTGAGCCTAACGCTCTGGTCCAGTACACAAGCCTCCCAGGCTCGAACTAAAACTTGTTTCCGTGAAGAGGCTAACTGCTCATCTACGGCGACCTACGTGTCTTATGAGCAATGCGACGCACACAGTGTTTTGAGGTAACGTCTCACCATACTCCATCACAAGCGTACACGTGGCCATCACCAACGGTTGCGAAACGTTGTCGTCTGCGCTTCACTTATACGTTAACCCTTCGAAAATTCATACTCTCTTCACTGTTTCATTCCCCTTCGCGCTTCTCTTTTGAAAAACCATGCTCTCTCTTCCTCAAACCAATCTCCTCGCCTCAAGGTGGGTTTTTTTTATCTTGTGACTGCTTTTAACTTGCCACATTATTCAAATGCCTTTAATCTACTCATAACTGCACTAGGACTGTTTACATTTCTTGTGGTTATGATTGTAAATGCCTCTATCTTTTCACTTCGCCGTTCCTTTCTTCAAAACGCATGCGCTTCTTTATCTGAGTATTGTATTCGTTTGTTTGCTTTCTTTGTTTTAGATTTCCTGTATGATGGATTACAAAACCATGTACCCCTGGGCTCCTAGTCCCCTTTTAGAAGAAACCTCTGAGTTTACCACTTGTGAGAAAATAGTGTTGTATAGGAAAAGCGAACACCGTAAGAAGAAATGCTTCTTTGGCAGAGAAGACAATAAGTTCATTAGGGTAGTGCCATGTAGGGAAGATGAACCAGTCTGTTGTGATAAGGCATCAGACCCAGATGGCCCTTTTTGTTTCTTATATTCCACTGTGTTCAAAAAACTTTTTATTCTCCTACCCTTATACAGTTTCGAAAGAGCCCTCCTCACTGAAATTAATACAACCCATGCCTAGCTACACCCAAATAGCTGGGCATTTGTTTGGGGATTTTCCATCTTGTGCCACCACTTTGGCAATTTGCCATCAGTGGAAGTGTTCTTATACTTCTTTGAAGCCAAATGACCAGGTCGCCAGCTATGGGTGAGCTTCAACGGGGTTGTTGGTGTTGAATCAAGTGTGTTCAAACTTTGAAGAATCCAAATCCTCAGTGTTTGATGGAAGGCTGGAGTTGCTTGAAGTTTCTGATATGCTTTAGAGTAGGATCTGGGGTAGATTATATTTGTAATCCACTCTTTGTTGAATCTAAAGCTTAAGTGTTTACAAATCTTTTAAGTTTAAAGTGTTTTTCAAACTAAGTGAAAAACAACCTGTTGTTTTGTCGAAAAAGTTTAAAAACTGTTTTGGATGGTTGACTTGCTATCAAACCAAAACAATCGATTGATTCGCTATTTCAACCGATTGTTTGTTTGAAATCCTAACAGAAACAGTTTTGTTAGTTAAATGAGCTTTAATTGATTTCATAACCGAATACGCTCCTGTTTTAAATGCTTTGACCAAGATTTGAATACTATAAATAGTTTGTTAATGTTTTATAACAAACAACAAGAAAGAAAAACAGATTTGAGTTTTTCAAAAGAGCTTTCAAGCATTTGAGTTTTCACTTTGAGCTTTGGCTATTCAAGAGAGAAGTGGAATAGGATTACTCTGTATTGATTTCATTTGATTCTATAACAGTGTAATTCGTTCTGTAACTTGTGTACATTCTGGTGTTGTAAAGCCAAGAAGGGTTGTGTGTTCTTGAGGTTGTCAAGATCAACATTCTTGGTGTGTGTGCTGAGCCAAAGGAAGTGTATTTCTTTAGGGGATCAAGGTCACTTCTTTGGTGGTGTATGTATGTAATCTGGATTTGATTACCTAGTGGATTCCCCAATGGTTTCTGGGAAACTGGATGTAGCTCTTGGTTTAAGAGTGAACCAGTATAAACTGTTTGTGCATCTCTCTCTTCCTTAAACTCTTTAATTTCAGTTGTTGTTATTTTTACTGGTATAAACAACTGATTGTTTCTGCGAAACAACCGATTGTTTTTCTGGTGCTTTACTGTTTTGAGCTTTGTTCTTGGCAAACTGAATTCCTAAATCTGGTTTCTTGAAAAGAATTTCAATCTATCTTAACAAGTTTGCGAAAACCCCCTTTAAACCATTCACCCCCCTTCTAGTTTAAAGTCATACATTCTAACAATTGGCATCAAGAGCTTGGTACTTGAAAAATACTCAAGTTTGATCCGAAAATCTTTTCCAATGGCTGGAAAACTATCTTTTGAGGAAGGTGCTTAAATTAACAAATCACCTTTGTTCTGTGGTTTGAATTATAAGTATTGGGAGGCTATAATGAAAATCTTTGTTGAATCCATTGATCAAGGAATTTGGGATTCAATTGAAAATGGCCCTTTCATTCCAAAGCTTAAAAAGAATGGATCTTTTATTAAAAAACCTTGGTCCCAATGGGCCAATGAAGAATGTAAGATGGCCAAGCTTGATTGTATTGCCCAAAACATATTAGCTTCTGCACTAGATTCTAATAAATTTTTTAGGATATCAGAATGCAAATCTGCTAAAGAAATGTGGGACACACTCAAAGCTACTAATGGAAACATCACTGAATCAAAGGAAGTAAAGACAAGAAGTCAAGCAAGAAGGAAAAGGAGGCAAAATCGAAAAAGCCTCAACCTCTACTTCATGGCCAAAAAGGAAGATGATTCAAGCAGTGTAAGTTCCTCTAATTCTTCAAATACTGAAAATTACAGTCAATTGTTTCAAGCTTTTCAAGAAACACATGAAGAAGCTAACCGATTGGCCCTCTTGAACAACCGATTAAAGGGAATGAACAGCTAGTTTGAAAACATAGTCAAAACACTGGAAGAAGAATTTGAAAATTCAAAAACAGATTTTGAAAACCTTGAAATCGTTTACAAAAACTCTTCTTGCAAGTGTGACACTCTTATTTGTGAAATTGTGAAAATCTTGAAAAGAAAGTTCATTATCTTGTTAAAACTGTGGATAAACTTTCAAAAGGTCAATCCAACTTTGATAATGTCTTGGCATCTCAAAATTGTGTTTTTGGAAAAGCAGGATTAGTTTTTAATCCATAGAACAAGCAAGACAAATTTTCAAAGTCATTTTCAAAACTGCCAGAAAAACAACCGATTGATCTGTCGAAACAACCGGTTGTTACATGCTTTTATTGCATGAAAAGAGATCATTCTATCAGGTTCTGTAAAATACGAAAATATGTTGTTCCTAGAGGTTTCATGAAGTGGATTCCCAAATGTTGTGAAGTTTCAAATGATGAATGTAAACCAATTGGACCCACATTCATAAGGGGACCAAATCTTTGTACTTGAAAATCTACTTTGTAGGAAACTTTGAAGGAGAGCATGCAACAATGGTATCTGGATAGTGGTTACTCAAAGCACATGACTGGAGATAAATCAAAGTTTCTAAGCATCTCCTTTAAACAAGAAGGCCATGTAACATATGGAGACAACAACAAGGGAAGAATTCTTGGAAGAGGCTCTATAGGAGACAAGGATATCTTGATCATCCATGATGTTCTTTATTGTAGAAGGCTTAAAGCACAACTTGCTAAGCATTAGCCAACTATGTGACAAAGGATATCAAGTGATCTTCAAGACAAACTCATGTGAAATCTGTCTTCCCAACTCAAAAGAGGTAATGTTGATTAGTAAGAGAATCAATAATGTTTATCTCTTGGATATCTCTTCTCCTTCTTCTATTGGATGTCTTCTTTGTAAGCATGATGAGTCTTGGCTATGGCATAGAAGAATTGCTCACATTCACATGAATCACTTAAATAAATTAATCTTAAAAGATCTTGTGATTGGGCTGCCCAAAATCAAGTTTGAGAAGGACCACATTTGTGAAGCATGTCAAAATCCAAGTCAAAAATTATTTCAAAATAAAAAATGTTGTTTCTTCTTTAAAACCCCTTGAGCTACTTCACATGGATCATTTTGGACCTTCAAGAATCATGAGTCTTGCTGGCAACTATTATGCTCTTGTTATTGTGGATGACTTTTCTAGGTTCACTTGGACTCTCTTCTTGGAATAAAAAAGTGATGTCTTCTCTGCCTTCAAGAACCTTGCTAGAAGGTTGCAAAACACAAAGAACAGCCACATTGGCTCAATAAGGAGTGATCATGGAGGGGAATTTCAAAATGAGAAATTCAATAAATTCTGTGATAAGATGGGAATTCTGCACAATTTCTCAGCTCCAAGAACTCCACAACAGAATGGTGTAGTGGAAAGGAAGAACAGATCCCTTGAAGAATTAGCAAGAACAATGTTAAGTGAATCTTCTTTACCCAAGTATTTTTGGGCTGATGCTGTTAGTACCTCTTGTTATGTGATGAATAGAGTGCTAATAAGGCCAATCTTGAAGAAGACTCCCTATGAACTCTTCAATGGAAGGAAACCAAACATCAATCACCTCAGAGTATTCGGTTGCAGCTGTTTCGTTCTAAACAATGGAAAGGAAAACCTAGGGAAACTTGATGAAAAAGTTAATCATGGAATCTTTATTGGCTATTCCCTAAATAGTCATGCATATAGGATCTACAACAAGAGGCTAATGACTGTAGAAGAGTCTGTTCACGTGGTCTTTGATGAAGTAGATCGCAAAAGCATTCAAATCTCAAAGAATAGTGCTGAAGAGGATGAACAGAACATCAATTTGGAGAAGTTGGACTACTGTGCAGAAAAGCAACCGGTTGAATGCTCGAAACAACCGATTGAAATTCTGCAGCAGAGTGAGTTACCCAAAGAATGGAGGATTCCTAGAGATCTGTCAGTGGAGAACATCATTGGACAGATAAAGGAGGATGTTTCTACACGTAGCTCTATCTCAAACTTCTGCAGGCACACTGCTTTTTTCTCTCAAATTGAACCAAAGTCAATTGAAGAAGCTCTCAAGGATGAAAGGTGGGTTAAAGTTATGCATGAAAAGCTGAATCAGTTTGCTAGAAATGAGGTATGGTTTCTTGTCCCTAAAACAGCTGAGATGAACATCATTGGATCGAAATGGGTCTTCATAAACAAACTGGATGAGGATGGAATGATCACAAGGAACAAGGCAAGGCTAGTTGTCAAAGGCTACAATCAAGAGAAGGGAATTGACTATGGGAAAACCTTTGCTCCTGTTGCAAGATTGGAGGTTGTGAGGTTACTGTTGGCTTTTGCATGCATGAGTGGATTTAAACTCTTTCAAATGGATGTAAAGAGTTCTTTTTCTCAATGGCTACATCAATGGGGAAGTTTGCGCTTTGTTCTTGGCAAACTGAATTCCTAAATGTGGTTTCTTGCAAAGAATTTCATTCTATCTTAAAAAGTTTGCGAAAACCCCCTTTAAACCATTCACCCCCCCCTCTAGTTTAAAGCCATACATTCTAACAGTTGGGAGAGTTTTGTTGATGCTCTTCCAGTAATCTTACAAGGGCTTCAAGAGCAAGTTCTTCAAAATTCGCTACAGCAACAAAGATCCAACCTTTCTAGACGGGTTCCCTCTATACTGGATTGAGGAACCCGAATTCCATAAACCCATACGACTTGAAGACTTGCCCCAACGAGAACAAGAGGTGTGCCTCTTCCTCTCCAACCTCAAGGTGGTGTTTGACACCGCCATCTTGATAAAGCATGAGTACTGCCCTACGAGTCTTAAGGCATACATTGGTATCACCCTTCCATTGACTCCCGCTAGAGATATCTTGTATGTGTGTGTGTTTGCTGAATCCTTATTTGTTTCTAATGCAGACAACATGCTCAGGCTCAACAAAAAGGAATTGACACCATGGCCAAGAAGATGAAAGTTCGCCCGCGCTCCTCCCCTGCCAAAGAGCTGAAAATGAAGGCAGTGGTTGCGGTGGCTGCCTCAGATGATGAGGACACGTGCTCAAGTTCAAAAGAAGAAGGAAAACTTCCCCTCAGCCCACCAAGCACTCAATCTTTGATGGTCGGGCTCCTTCGCAACGCCTCTCTTTACCTAGTCCCTCCCCTGCTCGAGACATTATGGTACACGAGAGTGGGGGAGAAAACCTTCAAAAGGGCGGACTGTGGGATCCATCCTTGGATGCCACTTCTTTCCTTGAGAAAACCCTACTTCTTGCTGAAGCCATGGTAGAGCTGGACAACATGAGAGAAGAGAAACTGCCTCGCCGCAAACTGCCTCGCCCTCTCCAAGCTTATGATAGGGAAGGCCTCGGCTGAGGAATAAGTTCTTAAGGCTGTTGAGCAAGTCGGGGAGCTCGATTGACGTGCTAAGACTAGAGTTCTCTTGACTGAAAAGTCTAAGGAGGCCTTGGGATTATCCGCAAGGAATACTGAGCTCCATGCTGAAGTGGAGAGGCTGAGAGGAAGGTGGCCCAGCGGGAAGAGGATCTAGTGCAGAAGGATGCCTCGCTGGAGAAGACCAAGTAGGAGTTAACCAAAGATGCTACCAACTCCTACATCATGGGATTTGATGATGTTGTTGCCCAAGTCATTTGTGTCTATCCTGAGTTGGACCTCTGCAAAATAGGCTTAGGCAAAGTTATCGTGGATGGGCAACTGGTAGATAAGGAATAGTAGTGGTTTTCTTGCTATCACCTCCCCTTTGTAACCTTATGAACAACTTATAACTTTTGTGCATATATGAATGTTTCTTTGCTTTATTCTCGACTAGCATAGTAACAATGTATGTTTTGAACAAACACAACTACCATAGCTTAATAATTAATCGACGAATGATGATGATCGCCTCATGCTGAAGTAATGTGGTCATCATGGCAAATCAATCTATGGTAAACTACAATTTGGGGTACCTAAGCTCAGAGCCTCTATGAGCAACAAGTCCTCTTATGTGAATCGCTATAACTATTTATACTCCCTAAAGGGAGGTTCCAACGTGGTTCGAGCCAATACAATGGCGAGCAACGATCAGGGGTACCTGAGCTCAGAGCCTCTTTGAGCATAAGGTGTTCACGCCTGAATCACTATGAACCTTTATACTCCCTAAAGGGAGGTTCCATCGTGGTTCGTGTCAATACAATGGCGAGCGGCGATCAGGAGTACCTGAGCTCAGAGCCTCTCTGAGCATAAGGTATATACGCCTGAATCGCTATGAACCTTTATATCCCCAAAGGGAGGTTCCATCTTGGTTCGTGCCAATACAATGGCGAACGACGATCAGGGTTCCTTGAGCTTAAAGCCTCTCTAAGCATAAGGTATACACGCCTGAATCGCTATGAACCTTTATACTCCCTAAAGGGAGGTTCCATCATGGTTCGTGCCAATACAATGGCAAAAGGCGATCAGGGTTCCCTGAGCTCAGAGCCTCTCTGAGCAAAAGGCATACACGCGTGAGCCGCTATGAACCTTTATACTCCTTAAAGGGAGATGGGCCAATACAATGGCAAACAAAGGAATAAGTGCCCTCGTATCATCAGTAACTCGTACACGCAGTGCGCTTGCTCAGGCAACATGCTGGTCAAGTCGTCCTCATGGTGTTATCAAAATATAATGCAAGCATGTTTCAAAAATAATTTTTGATTGGGGAACCTCATTTAAAAACCCTGATAAGGGAAAAAGAGTGTCCCCTTAAATGTTCATACTGTACAAAGATAGCATAATGCATTTATTTGAAATAAAACTTAAGATTGGTCTTATTCCATGTTCGAGTAATAGTCCCTCCCTCCAGGGTCTCAAGCTTATAAGCTCCGTTTCCGAGTACCTCTACCACGCGGAATGGGCCAGTCCATTTAAGGGACAACTTGTTCTCCACCTGATAGGGGTGACCTTTTCGCATTACCAGGTCGACAACCTAGAACTGTCAGGGTCTCCACTTGGACTTCTAATTGTACTCTACCCTTCTCTTCAAGGCTTTGGCCTTGATGCACGCCTCCTCTCTCACCTCCTCCAACAGGTCTAAATTCCCATTCTTTTCTTCGTTAGATTCCTCTGCCACAAAGTTATGGAATCGCGGTGAACTTTCCTGGATCTCAACAGGGATCATAGCATTCGACCCATACACCAGGCTAAAAGGGGTCTCCCTGGTGGTGGATTGGGGAGTGGTGTGGTAAGCCCACGCAATTCGAGGGACCTCATCCGCCTAAGTCCCCTTAGCTTTCTCCAACCTCCTCCTTAGGCCTTTGAGTAGGACTCGATTAGCGTATTCGACCTGCCCATTAGTCTGAGGGTGCTCTACCAAGGCGAACACTTGCCTGACGCCAAGCTCCGTGCATAGCTTGCCTAGTTGCTGACTTGCAAACTAGTGCCATTGTCAGACACCAAATACTTTGGGATTCCAAAACGGCAAACGATGTTCTTCCACACAAAGTGTTGAACCTTGTAGGCTGTTTATCTGTGCGTCAGGCTCGGCCTCTATGTACTTGGTGAAGTACTCAATGGCCACCACCAGGTACTTCATCTGCCGAACTGCTAGGGGAAATGGGCCCAGGATGTCAATTCCCCATGTGTGGAAAGGACACGGGCTGTGGATCAATTGCAACTCCTCCGGGGGTGCATGATGACAATCGGCGTGCTGTTGGCATTGTTTGCACCGTTGTGCGTACCTCGTGCAGTTCTCCCTCATGGTCGGCCAGTAATACCTTGCTCGAACAACCTTTGATGAGTGTAGCCATGCCTGAACAATTTTCCATCCAACAAGGTATATTTGCATGCATTCTTCTTGAAAATTTTGGCCTCCGTCGGTTCCTACGGGAGTAGGCCATCAGCCAGGTAACGCCTATAGGGTGTCATCAAGGCTTCACCCATATCGACTAAGTAAACGTCTGACTACTGTCCCACTAACAAGTCATAAACACTTACCTTGGGCACCCTCAGTGTTTCTTGTGTCAACGATCGGTGCCCTCTTCTTGGGCCCTCTAAGAAAATCACCTGCTGGACCTCCTTCGTGCAGCCTGTGGTGGTCCTGGGTGCTTTTAAGGTTTCCTGGATAACTGACCTCTGTCGGCCCCCCTTGCCCGAGCTGGCAAGCTTGGTCAGTAAGTCGGCTCAGGCATTGTGCTCCCTCGGAACGTGCGCCAGCTCGAACGTAGCAAAGGTCTCTTTTACGAGCATCACATACTTTAAATATGAGGCCATCTAGGCATCCTTGGCCTGGTACTCACCTGTAACTTGTCCAGTTACTAGCAGCGAGCCACTTTTTACCAACAAACTTCGAGCACTCATCTCTTTGGCTTGGTTGTTGCTGGTTTTGAAAGTAAATCTCAAGGCCTACTTGATTAGTAATCCGTTTATCCTTTCAAGATGATACCAACTCCATTGCCTTACTCGTTAGAGGACCTGTCCACGAAGAGAACCCACTGGAAATCTCCACTGTCTAGCTGGGTGGCTGCCGAGGAGAGCTTTACCACGAAGTCAGCATAGACTTGTCCCTTGATAGGTCCTTTTGGCTCATACTGCACATCAAACTCGGATAGCTCGATCGCCCAGCGCACCATTCGACCCGCCACATCAGGTTTTTGCAAGACCTTACGGATGGGAAGGTCGGTCATCACGATCATTGTGAAACTCTGGAAATAGGAGCGGAGCCTCCATGCTACGAATACCATTGCTAAGGCCGCCTTCTCAATGGCCTGATAGCGCACCTCAGGCCCCTGCAGTACTTTCCTAACAAAATACATAGGCCTCTGGATGTGATCTTACTCCTGTACTATGACCGAGCTGATCGCTCGATCTGTGATAGTGAAGTAAAGACGAAGGGGAGTACCTGACAACGGTTTGCACAAAACAGGCGGACTGGCTAAGTACTCCTTCATCTTAAGGAACGCTTCTTCACACTCGCCTGTCCACACAAATCGGTTGTTCCTCTTCAAGCATTGGAAATAGGGATGCCCCCAGTCTCCTCTAGCTAATAAAAACTGGGACAGGGCGGCCATTCGTCCTGTCACCTACTGTACCTCCTTCCCCAAGGTCGGGCTTCTCATCGTGATGATCGCCGCACACTTCTCGGGGTTCACCTTTATTCCCTGCTCGATGAGAAGAAACCCCAAGAACTTCCCTGCTTCCACCCTGAATACGCACTTTTCGGGATTTAACTTCAAATTGTACCTGGCAATTGTGGTGAATAGCTCCTCTAGATTAGAAATATGTTGGTTCTTCTCCTAGGAGGTGACGACCATGTCATCCACATGTGCCTGCAAGTTTCTGTTAGAATATATGGCCTTAAACGAAAAGGGGGTGAATTGTTTAAGAAAGATTTTTGTAAACTTTTAAGCTTAGAATTAAAAATACTTCAAGAAAACCTTGATTAAGAAATCAGTTTTTCAAAACATAAAGCAAAAGCACAATACTAGAAAAACAATCGGTTGTTTTACCGAAACAATCGGTTGTTTATACCAGTTATTAATTGACAAAACTAAATTTAAAGAGATAGGGATAGAGAAATTGTATACAGTTGTTTATACTGGTTCACTCCAAATCCAGAGCTACATCCAGTCTTCTCAGAACCCTGAGGAAACGCCACTAAGCAATCACTACTTGATCACTTACACCACAACCAAGAGAATGACCTTGAACACCTCAAGAAACACACTCTCCTTGGCCAACACTAAGATTGCTGATCTTGAACACCTCAAGAACACACAGCCAATCTCAGCAAACACAGAAACGAATTGTTCAACAGAGTACAAGGATTACACTTGTTACAAAAGATAATCTGAAATCAATACAAGCAGAATCCTATTCCAACACTTTGATTAACCACAAAACTCTTAGCAATCTCAGCACTTTGAAAAACTTTGTCAAAGATTCTTAATTGTCAAATCTGTTTTTCTGAATTTATTCAAAGATGTAGTTTGTTATCAAATCTTAACAAACTCTTAAATTGCATTAAAAGATTGGTCAAAGCATTTAATGACTGGAGCGTAAGCAGTTAAAACATTTAAAGCTCAGTCAACAAGAAAACAGTTTTTCTGTTATGGTCCCAAAACAAACAATCGGTTGTTTCCTCGAATCAATCGGTTGTTTTGGTACTTAATAGTTCAACCATTCAAAACAGATTTCAATCTTTTTCTCAAAACACCTAAGTATAAACAATCGGTTGTTTCGACAAAACAATCGGTTGTTTTAACTTAGTTTGAAAACATTTTACTTTCACAAAGATTGAGAATGCTAATGCTTTAGATTTAATCATAGGGTGGATTACAACATATAAACTACCCCAGAACAAAGCTTAAACCAGCACAACAACATCAAGCATAGCAGAGGCTTCAACATCCTTCAAAGGATTTGGATTCTTCAAAACATGAACACTACTTGGGTCAAAAATCTCCCCCTATTTGATGAAGACAAATCTCTGGTGCTTGTGTTTGATCTGATTAAATCTGAAGCAGTTCTGCAAAAAAAGCATTTATACAATCCAAAGCTTCTTACAACAGCAAGTCAGTTTGTTACTTCTTTTGAAGCATGAAACATAATAAACAATCATTTGTTTACACAAAACAATCGGTTGTTTCTATCAGCAGCAGCAGAAAACACTTTTATATCAGAGATTTTAACATTTTATGCAGTATCAGACAAAGATATACAAGAACCAATAAATTCTCCCCCTATTTGTCTTCACAAATAGACTTTAGCATGTACCAAAAACAGATTTAAGAGAGATTATTAAGATCAAGAATACCTAACTCATTTCTTAAGAAGAAAAACCTCTCTTTTGGTAAAAGCTTTGTGAAAATGTCAGCTAACTGTAGTTTTGTCTCCACAAACTTCACTTCACAGTTCCCATTTTGTACATGATCCCTGATGAAATGATGTCTTACCTCAATATGTTTGGTCCTTGAGTGCTGAATCTGATTTTTGGTGAGATTGATAGCACTTGTGTTATCACACATCAAGGGAACCTTGCTGATTTGTAAACCAAAATCTGCAAGTTGTTGCTTGAGCCATAGAATCTGTGCACAACAGCTACCAGCAGCTATATATTCAGCCTCAACAGTAGAGAGAGCAACACATGCTTGCTTCTTGCTATGCCATGAGATTAGACTTGAGCCAAGAAGATGACAAGTGCCACTTGTGCTCTTTCTATCTAGCTTACAACCTGCAAAGTCAGAATCTGAATAACCAATTAAATGTATTGGAGAGTGAGAAGGATACCATAATCCTACAGATGATGTTCCTTTGAGATATTTCTGAATTCTTTTAGCAGCTTTGAAGTGTGACTCTTTAGGATTTGCTTGATATCTTGCACAAAGACACACCGCAAACATGATGTCCGTCCTACTAGCTGTTAGATATAGCAAAGATCCAATCAAACCTCTGTATTTTGTTTGATCTACACTCTTTCCAGCAACATCAGCATCCATGTAACAGCTTGATGGCATTGGAGTGCTTGCTTCTTTGCAATTTTCCATTTCAAATTTCTTGAGAATCTCCTTGCAATACTTTAATTGACTTAAGAAGATCTCATCCTTCGTTTGCTTAACCTACAATCCAAGAAAGAAAGATAGTTCTCCCATCATAGACATTTCAAACTCACCTTTCATTGCAGCCACAAATTCTTCACACAATCTCTCTTGTGTAGCACCAAAGATGATATCATCAACATAGATTTGCACAAGAATTATTTCTGCATTGACTTCTTGATGAAGAGAGTCTTATCTACCATTCCTCTTTCATAACCATGAGATAGCAGAAAGTTGCTAAGTCTTTCATACCACTGCCTTGGAGCTTGTTTCAGTCCATATAAAGCTTTCTTTAACTTGAAAACATGGTTGGGATACTTGTGATCTTCAAAGCCCGGTGGTTGATCTACATAGACTTACTCATTGATGTAGCAATTCAAGAAGGCACTCTTGACATCCATTTGGAAGAGTTTAAAACCACCCATACATGCAAAGGCCAACAGCAGCCTCACAGCCTCATATCTAGCAACAGGAGCAAAGGTTTCACCACAGTCTATGCTCTCTTCTTGATTGTAGCCTTTGGCAACTAGCCTTGCTTTGTTCCTTGTGATCACACCATCCTCATCTAGCTTGTTCCTGAAAACCCATTTCGAACCAATAATATTCATTTCATTAGTTTTAGGAACAAGAAACCATACCTCATTCCTTTCAAACTGATTTAGCTCTTCATGCATAGCTTCAAACCACTTCTCATCCTTGAGAGCTTCCTCAATTGACTTTGGTTCAATTTGAGAGACAAAAGTTGTGCACTTGCAGAAGTTTGAGATGGAGCTACGTGTGGAGACACCTTCCTTTATCTGCCCTATGATGTTATCCACTGACAGATCTCTAGGAATCCTCCACTCTTTGGGCAGCTCACTCTGTTGCAGAATTTCAATCGGTTGTTTCTGCGAATCAACCGGTTATTTTTCTGCATAGATTTCCAGCTTCTCCAAACTGATGCTCTGCTCATCTTCCTCAGCACTGGTCTTTGGGATCTGACTGATTCTGCGATCTACCTCATCAAAGACAACGTGAACAAATTCTTCTACAGTCATCAACCTCTTGTTGTAGACTTTATATGCATGACTTGTAAGTGAATAACCAATGAATATACCAAGGTCCGCTTTCTCATCAAACTTTCCCAAGCTTTCCTTTCCATTGTTAAGAACGAAACAGCTGCAGCCAAAGACTTTGAGGTGACTGATGTTGGGCTTCCTTCCATTGAAAAGTTCATATGGAGTTTTCTTCAAAATGGGCCTTATAAGCACCCTATTCATCACATAACAAGAGGTGCTCATTGCATCTGCCCAAAAATACTTAGGAAGTGATGATTCACTAAGCATTGTTCTTGCAAGCTCTTCAAGAGACCTATTCTTCCTCTCTACAACTCCATTTTGTTGTGGTGTTCTTGGAGTTGAGAAATTGTGCAGAATTCCCAACTTCTCACATAATTTGCCAAACTTCTCATTCTGAAATTCTCCTCCATAATCACTCCTTATAGAACCTATGTTGCTGCTCTTTGTGTTTTGTAGTCTTTTTGCTAGCTTTTTGAATGCAGCAAAGGCATCACTCTTTGATTCCAAGAACAAAGTCCAAGTGTACCTAGAGAAATCATCAACAATAACAAGAGCATAATAATTTCCACCAAGACTCATAGTTCTAGAGGGTCCAAAGAGATCCATGTGAAGAAGTTCAAGGGGTCTCAAAGAAGAGACAACATTTTATATTTTAAAAGAACTTTTCACTTGTTTCCCTTTTTGGCATGCTTCACAAATGTGATCCCTCTCAAACTTGAGTTTTGGCAGCCCAATCATAAGATCCTTTGATATTACCTTGTTCAAATGATTCATGTGAATATGAGCAATTCTTCTATGCCAAAGCCAAGATTCATCTTGCTTGGATAGAAGACATCCAATTGAGCATGGTGAAGAGATATCTAGAAGATACACATTATTAACTCTCTTACCTACCAACATTACCTCTTTGGTGTTGGGTAGACAGATTTCACATGTGTTTGACTTGAACATCACTTGATATCCCTTGTCACAAAGTTGACTAATGCTCAGCAGATTATGCTTTAGGCCTTCAACAAATAGCACATCATGGATTACCAAGATGTTCTCATCTCCTATGGATCCTCTCCCAAGAATTCTTCCTTTGTTGTTGTCTGCATAGGTGACATGACCCTCTTTCTTAAAGGATATTCTCAGGAACTTTGTTTTGTCCCCTGTCATATGCTTGGAGCATCCACTGTCCAAGTACCACAATTGCTTGCTCTCCTCCAAGATTTCCTACAAAAGAGATTTTCAAGTACAAAGATTTGGTCCCCTTATGAATGTGGGTCCATCTGGTTTATACTTATCAAATAAAGCTTTATTTCCCTTAGGAATCCACTTCATAAGCCTTTTAGGAAAAGCATATTTTCTGATTTTACAGAACCTCACAGAATGGCCTCTTTTCATGCAGTAGAAGCATGTAACAATCAGTTGTTTCGATGGTCCAATCGATTCTTTTTCTGGAATTTTGGAAAATGATTTTGAAAATCTAAATTGTTTGTTTTGTGGATTAAAACCCAATCCAGATTTTCCAAAAACAAAATTTTGAGATGCTAGCACACTCTCAAAGTTGTATTGGCCTTTAGAAAGCTTATCCACTGTTTTAACAAGATAGTGGACCTTCTTTTCAAGATTTTCGCAATTTTCACAAACTAGAGTATCACACTTGCAAGAGGAGTTTTTGTAAATGATTTCAAGATTTTCAAAATCCATTTTTGAATGTTCTAAATCCTCTTCCAGTGTCTTTACTCTGTTTTCTAGCCAGCTGTTCTTTTCTTTTAACCGATTGTTCAAGAGAGCCAATCGGTTGGCTTCTTCATGTGTTTCTTGAAAGGCTTGAAGCAATTGACCATAATTTTCAGATTGATGAACTTACACTACTTGAGTCATCCTCCTTTCTGGCCATGAAGCAAAGATTGAGGCTTTTCTTATTTTTCCTTCCCTTCCTTCTTTCTTGACTTTTTGTCATTTCTTCCTTTGGTTCATGAGCAGCCTTGAGTGTCTCCCACATTTCCTTAGCAATTTTGCACTTTGATATCCTGAAAAATTCATTAGTATCTAGAGCAGAAGCTATAATGTTTTGAGCAGACCGATCAAGCTGGGCCATCTTACATTCATCATTTGTCCATTTGGACAAAGGTTTTGCAATGAAAGAATTATCCTTTTTGAACTTTCGAATGTAAGGACCATTCTTAATTGAATCCCAAATTCTTTGATCAATAGATTCAATAAAGATTTTCATTCTTGCTTCCCAAAACTTATAATTCAATCCACATAATAAAGGTGGTTTGTAGATTGAAGCACCTTCCTCAAAAGATAGTTTTCCAGCCATAGAAAAAAATTTTGATCAACTTGAATAACTTTCAAGAACCAAGCTCTTGATGCCAATTGTTAGAATATATGGCCTTAAACGAGAGGGGAGGTGAATTGTTTAAGAAAGATTTTAGTAAACTTTTAAGCTTAGAATGAAAAATACTTCAAGAAAACCTTGATTAAGAAATCAGTTTTTCAAAACATAAAGCAAAAGCACAATACTGGAAAAACAATCGGTTGTTTTACCAAAACAATCGGTTCTTTATACCAGTTATTAATTGACAAAACTGAATTTAAAGAGATAGGGATAGAGAAATTGTACACAGTTGTTTATACTGGTTCACTCCAAATCCAGAGCTGCATCCAGTCTTCTCAAAACCCTGAGGAAACGCAACTAAGCAATCACTACTTGATCACTTACACCACAACCAAGAGAATGACCTTGAACACCTCAAGAAACACACTCTCCTTGGCCAACACTAAGATTGTTGATCTTGAACACCTCAAGAACACACAACCAATCTCAGCAAACACAGACACGAATTGTTCAACAAAGTACAAGGATTACACTTGTTACAAAAGATAATCTGAAATCAATACAAGCAGAATCCTATTCCAACACTTTGATTAACCACAAAACTCTTAGCAATCCCAGCACTTTGAAAAAATTTGTCAAAGATTCTTAATTGTCAAATCTGTTTTTCTGAATTTATTCAAAGATGTAGTTTGTTATCAAATCTTAACAAACTCTTAAATTGCATTAAAAGATTGGTCAAAGCATTTAATGACTGAAGCGTAAGCAGTTAAAGCATTTAAAGCTCAGTCAACAAGAAAACAGTTTTTCTGTTATGGCCCCAAAACAAACAATCGGTTGTTTCCTCGAATCAATCGGTTGTTTTGGTACTTAACATTTCAACCATTCAAAACAGATTTCAATCTTTTTCTCAAAACACCTAAGTATAAACAATCAGTTGTTTCGACAAAACAATCGGTTGTTTTAACTTAGTTTGAAAACATTTTACTTTCACAAAAATTGAGAATGCTAATGCTTTAGATTTAATCACATGGTGGATTACAACATATAAACTACCCCTGAACAAAGCTTAAACCAGCACAGCAACATCAAGCATAGCAGAGGCTTCAACATCCTTCAAAGGATTTGGATTCTTCAAAACATGAACACCACTTGGCTCAACAGTTTCGCCCTATCATAGGGGCGAAAACCCGATCCATCAGCCTCTGGTCGGTTGCGCCAGTTTTCTTAAGTCCAAAGGGCATCACCTTTAGCAATAACTGGATAGCTCTGTCATGAACGTCGTCTTGCTCTCACCTCGGGGGTGCATATGGATTTGGTTATACCCCGAGAAGGCATCCAGAAAGCTGAGAAGTCAGTACCTATCCATCAAGGTGTCGATGCTGGGCAGCGAATATGAATCCTTCGGATAGGCCTTGTTCAAATCCATAAAATCGACGCACATTCTCCACTTCCCGTTGGCCTTCTTCACCAACACCACATTTGCCAACCATTCAGGGTATTGGATTTCCTTGATGTGGCCAGCACTTAACAGCTTCTGAGTTTCTTGCCTGATGACCAGACGTCTTTCCTCGTTGAGTTTCCTTCGCCTTTGTAAGACAGACCTGACCTTTGGGTCCATCTTGAGTCAAAGTCACAAAAGAGATCGTGTAAACGTCTCCATGGACTGGCACTTCGTGTCCCTGATCCACTGTTGGGGTCACCACCGTCGAGGCTTCCTGATCTTCCTCTAGATATTCCTTCAGGAAGCCACCTTTCACCAGATCAACTAGTTGGTATCCCATCGTTATACAGCTTCGCACGTTGTGTCCAAAGGCTTTGTGGAACTCGCACCAGGTGCTCTTGCTTGGCCCCAAATTCTTGTCACTTTTTGGGGGGAACCTTAACTTGTCAGCCACGTCTGGATGACGATCAACTTTTTGTGGCTAATTTTGAACTTGTGTCGACAAGGCAGGTCTCCCTTAACTTTTGCCTTAGTCTGATGCTTTTTTGATTCGTAGGGTACATGTCTGGTCGACGATCTCTTTTCCGTCACGACTTCATGTACTCTCATGGGTTGATCTCGGCTACTCTCCCGGAGCTTCGTCAGCCCAACGCTTCCACGTTTTACCGTTACCTATTCTTCGGCGTCGATATGGGCAACAACTTGTCGTCGAATCTCGTTAAACGACTTCGCCCAATTTCTTATCAAAGAATCGTTGAACGATCCTCACAGAATTCCCCGCCCGAAGCCGTGCACCATCAGAGCTTCATCCTTGGTGTGGAGATTTACAACCAACACCCCAAACCAGTTCAGGAAGTCCTTCAGGTGCTCTCCCTAGTACTGCTTCACCCCGAAGAGGTCGAAAAAGACAAGGGGTGGAGCTCGGTTGACTATGAATTGCTCCCTGAACAATGTAGAGAACTGATCGAATGAGATTATGTGTCCGTTAAGGAGACCAATGAACCAATCCAATGTCGTGCATGTGAACGTCCCGTTGAACAACTTGCAATGCATGACGTCTGCTCCTGCAGAGATCATCATCTGAGTGTGGAAAGTCGTGATGTGGGCCTCTGGGTCTTCTGTACCTGTGAAAGTAATTATGGGTGTCATGAAATTCGTTGGTATTACGAAATTTATGATTGCTTGGGAGAACGACATGGGGCGAGCTTTGACCAGAATGGGCGGGCATTGCTCCCATGTTGCGCGTTCCCCTTAACGTTGTAGATCTCTTCGAAGCTCCTCATTGGCCCTGTGTAACTCTTCATTTCTTGCTCGCGATGCATCCAGCTCGACCCTGAATTGGTCTTGTCTGTGGGCTTGCTCGGGCCATACCTCAGCCAAAACCCTCTCCTGGTCAGCCTTGGATGTCGCCACTGCCTGTTGAAGAGTGTTGGCAGTTTCCATGAGTTGTTGTAGGATGGCATTGTCACCTTCCTCCAATCCAGATGGCCTTTGTCGAGTATTCCTCATATCGCCTGGTAGCTTGATCACAACTGTGGATAAGACCTAGTTTTATCGGGCCCCACGGTGGACGCCAAATGTTCTTGCCGGTTGACTCTCGGAATTGGTTGTGACTCCGTTTGCCTCTATTGGAATTTGCTCTTTCTTTTGGGTGTTGAAACACGGGTCCATTGCAACAGAGGGGGCTCTACCTGTTGATTGCACTCCGACGATCAAGGTACAGGGCTTATAGAAACAATGAGTAAGTAAGCAAGTAGTTTCAGTCTTAGAAACAGTGTACCTTTACCAGGGATCTTAAGTCCCTTTAGACTACTTTTCGGTTACTTCTTGTAACAACCCTTCTCTCACGAGAACCTTATCTAGAGTGAAAGTAGGTTTGATGGGAGAAGTTTGTTACAATACGCACAATCTTAGTACAACAACCGCACAAAATCTTTCCTCCTTAGAGTGCGTAATCTTAACACCATGGCCGTCAAGGTACCAACTCATGTACTAGCATCAGGGGGCCCATCTGTCCACTGTAGGCGTACAAGCCTTTTACGTGTCATGCATGCGGCTTATCCCCCAAAAACTCTAGCGCTCTTAGGCTTAGGCGTTTTCTAAAGAACATTTTAATTGTGCAAGACCCGAATGTACTAAACACACCACTCGCAATTTTTCACTAACCAGGCCTTATACACGTTGAGTATATGAATGAACCTCAACGCACACATACCTGAGGCCCACCTACGTGGCCCATTAACTCGACCAAACCACTAAGCTAACTTGCTTGACACAGGTGTCAATGTCCGATCACCGAGCACTGAGCCCAGCGCTCTGGTCCACTACAATAATTTTTTTAAAAATTTATAATATCTATCAAATTACTCACAAACTTTCATAAAAAAATTCTATACTTTTTACTTTATTTACCTTAATCCAAATAACCTCACTCTCTTCACACTTTCTCTTCAAATAATCTCAAATTCACTCTCCCAAATCCACTCTCTAATCCAATAAAAATAAGTATTAGAGTGTGTTTGGACTAGGAAGGGGTTGCGTGAGGATTTTAGGAAGTAGATTTGGAGTGTATTGTTCAGGAAAAACTCATTGATACATTTGAAAGATTAGTCGAAAGGTTGACAAACCAAAAGGTTGTTATCTCACACAAATCAAGATACCATGTAATTTGAAAAACATAAAAGAATAAACAACTTTGATATTGTGCTAAAGCCCAAAGGATAAGTCCACAATATTAAGAGTACACTTAGTAAATATAAGGTACAAAATGTAAATGTCCAATAGACCCATAAGAAGCAGTATAAATAGGTAACTTGATTAATAGGTAAGTATAGTGTTTTTTAGAGATTACAATTTAATCTAATTGATTCTGACTTTATCATCAGAGCACCTTGCATGTACACCCACCTGATCGAGAGAGCTGAAAACTACCTGTCCGAGAGAACCTAGTGATAAGTGCCAAATTTGAGTAATATTGCATATTAAAATACATGCATTTATGGGTTAATTTCTAAAAGTAAAAATAATCCCTAATTTATGAAATTATACCTCTTTACATATTTTATGATTTTAATTTAAATAAGAATGATGTATTCTCAAATTTGTGTTAATTTCAGGATTTTAGGGAAGAATGGAGATAACTGGGCAAAATGATAATATACAAAGCTAAAAAGGGAAATTTGGAATGCACTAACATCACCAAAATTGTCCCCAAACTCACAAAAAGCCAAGACGTCACCAGTGGATCTCGCTTAAATGAGCTCATTCTCACTTGAGTGAGATTGTTCTAGCACGTTGGGTGTTTCTCACCCAAGTGAGACCATTAACACCTAAGTAAGAAGTTACTTAAGCCCAAGCAAATTGGGTTAAATAGGATGCTTGAGGCATAACCCTAGACATCATTGAATTAGTGATTGAGAGGAAAACACCATTGAGTGAATTTTAGTCCAATTGGGAGAATAGAAGGTGTTAGAAAACCCTAGAGGAAGTAGCCGTCAATGAGAAACATCCAGAATCTTCTTTTCTTGCTCTCCCTGCTTTTAACAACCATCATGTGTGGCTAATTCTACCCTCTGGGTTTGGGAGTAATTTGTTCAAACTCTTATGTATTGAGGTGATATCTAAACATAATATTTTATTCTTGATTGATGATTGGTATTATTGTTTTGTTTGTAATGCTTGGTTTTCCATTATCTCGAAACCTAGATTTGACTGGAAAGTAATTTTAAGGTTCTTACCCAAACGATAATGCTTAACATATTTGAGTGGTAGATTTGAAATGTTAATTTCTATCAATGTCTAATCTTAATGATAAGTTGTTTTTATAAATATTCGAGGAATCAATATTTAGGAAGCATCTTAATAATTTTATATGCGAGGAATCGATATAAATGAATTTTATACGGGCATTGATATCAATCAAAGGACTCAATATTTTCATGCTAATCAAAATACAATATTTCTGCAAAGATTTTTTCCAATCTCTCGCTACATCAAAGTAAAGTTTGAATCTCTATGTCAGACAAGGAACAAATGAAGCTTTCTGTGAGACATTGAATGTTATCTTGAAAGGGAATTGCTGGATGAAGAAAAGATAGGGGGAGAAATTGTCATCTCCTTGTTGAAATTTCTAGGGTCTATGGTACTTTAATTCTGTTATTATCATAGCTCTGATACACCATAGATTTTTGCTGCAATTCTGATATGCTATCACAGGTTTGTTGATGCAATGGTGTTGCTACACACACTGGTATTCTGGTTTTTCTTATTAAGAAATGAGTTGGATATTTTTAATTCTCAAATTCCTTCTTAATTATGTTTTTACCCATTCTTCTATTCAATTTATGAAGACAAATAGGGGGAGAATTATATGGTTTGTATGTTGCTAAATATCTACTACATATTTGCTTTAAAACTGGGTTTATATGATTTAGTTAGTTGCTGCATAACTCTGATTTTGCACTTTTTTTTCACTAGTTTTCACATTGATTTTGTTGGTTTTCCTTATGAGAATCACCTAGTGAAAACTAGTTATGTGGTGTTAATGATATCTGAATATGATTACTTCTAGTACATGCACAAATTATGTTTTGCATGTACTAACAAATTCAAACAGAACATCACAAGCACATCACAAGAAAACCAAGGATTTGTCTTCATCAAATAGGGGGACATTGTTGAACAAGATGCTTTGATGTCTCCAAATCCAAGTGGAAAGCTTGAAGACCTTGTTGTTGTGTGTGTGTTGTCTAGTTGTTTGAAACTTGTTAATTCACTCCTTAAGATGAGCCAAGTTTATTTGAATATTTAACCTTTTGAAAATATGGGTTTTCTAAAAGGAAGTGAAATTTCAACAGGTTGAAATTTTGAATCAACAGGTTGTTTGACACTTAGTGGATTTTAAAATGATTTGGAAAAGCTTTGTCTTTGCCTTTGCTGTCACACAAATTTCAACAGGTTGAAATTTTGAATCAACAGGTTGTTTGACACTTAGTGGAGTTTAAAAATGTTTTGGAAAAGCTATGCCTTTACCTTTGCTGTCAAACAAAAATCAATCGATTGTTTTGATAAATCAATGCATTGTTTTTCTGAAAACCTTAACAAAATTTTGTTAAATGGTTTTTCTGTTTTAAATGATTCCAACAACTTTTGGTTTTTTGTTTTAACTGTTTTAACCATTTGATTGAAAGATAAAAAGGTTCTCTTACACTCCTATGTATTAACTAAGTGAGAAAGATCAATCAAAAGTAGTTTTCAAAGAGGTTTTAGATCATCTCAAGTGTGGAATAGGATTGGGTCTTGTATTCTGAACTTTGATCTTGTCATTTACCCAGGTGTATTCCACTACCTTTTTCCTTGATAATTTGTATTTATGTACTTGTGTTGCCAAGTGTTATGTGTTCTTGAGGGGATCAAGATCAACATTTTTGGTGTGGTTTTTGCCAAAGAGTGGTGTGTGTTCTTGAGGGGTTCAAGATCATCACTCTTGGTGTGTGTACCTTGTAATCTAGGGTTGATTACATAATGAATTCTCAGTGGTTTCTGAGGACTGGATGTAGCTCTTGGTTAAGAGTGAACCGGTATAATCATTCTGTGTGAATCTCTCTATCCTTGCACTCTTTAAACTACTTTAACTTTGTTTTTATAAACTGCTGATAAAAACAACCGATTGTTTCGTAAAAACAACTGGTTGATTTTCTGCAATCGTATTAAAAATAGTTTTCAAATTAGCTAAAGAGTTTTCTAATTGATTAATTCTCCATTGTCTTTCACTCTACCTTCAAATTTTGCGAAAATCTTTCATAAACAATTCACCATCCCCCCCTCTTGTTTAAGGCCTATAATTCTAACAAAAGAAAGTAAAAGGAGGAAGAGAGAACTTAAGGGGAGAAAGGAAGTCACGCCACTTAGAGGAGAGGGTCTCCAAGATGAGTGATGCAGGAGCCGCCACTTGAGATATTATCCATCCAAGATAAGACCCAAAGTCGTCTTACCCACCCAAGATAAGACCCAAATAACTCATAGTACCCAAACTCACAAATTCACTCCAGCAGAGTTTTTTTACTTCAAATTTCAATGTGAATACATGAGGCAAGGCACCCTATTTATAGGAATGGGTGCCTTGGTGGTAGGGGTGGCAAAGTGGGACAGGCCGTGCGGGCCGGCCTGTGGTAAAAAACGCGGGGCGGGCTGACGTTTTCACCCCGCTGATCCGTATTAGCCTTACCCGCATAAGTGATAAGTGTCTAATTTTCGTAATATTTCATATTAAAATATAGACACTTATGAGGATTTATTGTTAATTTACATATAAAATAATCTCTAATTTATGAATTTATACCTTTTTACATTTTTTTATGTGCTTTATTTGAATAAGAGCATTTTATTTTCAAATTTGGTGTTAATTGCGGATTTTTAGGGAGGATTGAAGATTTGGAGTAAAGGAGAATAATTTAAGCTAAAAAAAAAGTTGGAAGGTCCCAGAATGGAAAAGGATGCAAAGAAAGATTGAGTCTTTTTTATGTTTTATCACTTAGCCCATTAGCGCGACATAGGAAGCGACCTAACCCTAGAAAACTAGGATAAATAGAGGGCTAGAGGCTCAACCCTAGTGTGTCAGATTGAAAGGAAAACACCATAGAGTGAATTGTAACCCAATTGCGAGAATGGAAGGTGCTAGAAGTATGCGTGGCTAATTCTACCCTTTTGGATTGGGAATAATCTGCTCAAACTCTTATATATTGAGGTGATATCTTATATATTAATATTCAGTTCTAGATATTGATTATTGATATTGTTGTTTTACTTTTAACTTTCCGTGACAAATTGAGAATCTTAAATATGACCGAGAGGTATTTTTAGGGTTCAGATCTAAACATCAATATTTAACATATATTTGAGTGCTAGAGATAGACTTCAAATGTTAATTGTCATTAACGTCTGACTGTGATTTCTAAGTTGTTTTTTTAAGTATGCGAGAGATCGATATTTAGGAAACATTCTTAAGAATTTTATATGCGAGAGATCGATATAAATGAATTTTCTACGAGCATCAATTTCAATCAAAGAACTCAATATTAACATGCTAATCAAAATACATGGGAGTGGGAGAGATGAAACCTAATCCCTATTTTTCCAATTGAAGCAACTAATTCTTTGTTTGTTTTCTTATTGATCAGTGCCACCACAATCACTTCAAAACTATTTTTATTGTTTTGTTGTTATATTTAGCGAATTTTGTACTCGATAATTCACTGTTCCTTGTGGAATCGATATCCGTCCTTAGGGACAATTATTACTTCTGAAAAATGCGGTGCACTTGCCGTAAAATGTCATCAATAAGCCGCGGCCCACGCGGGCCAGCAATAACGTGAGGCGGGCTGCCTCACTACCCCGCAAAAAAAAAAATAAAAAAAATAAAAAAAATAATTGACTTGACAATAATGGTCAAGTGGAGGAGTGACAACTTTTAGTGAATGAAAATTAGGTTTTCACTCAAAACACAACGCAGTTAAGCTGTTCCAAAAAATGCACACAACACACGACACACTCTCCTTTGCAGCACCGCCGCTTGCTCTGCTTGCGACTCCACGTGGTTTCGCTTGCAATTTTCGTGCGCTACTTCCGCTCTGCTGCTGCACAGCGCTACTGCCTCCACTCCTCCTCTACGTTCCAAAAAAAAAAGGATCGGCCCGCAAGACCGCGGGCCAACCCGCATGCGGGGTGGGTCATGAAAACAAGCCCTCATTTTGTATGCAGGGCGGGCCTGCGGGCCGACCCTCTTTGCAACCCCTACTTGGTGGACAAGATGGGGAAGGATAAAATGGATAAAGGGAGAGGAGCTGCCTAGGGTGTTGACCATGGTTAAAACCGCACCTTTAGGCACATCTTCTAGAAGGTAGGTTAAAACCCTAATTCAAGGTGTCTTGTCTTGAAAAAGTGGGCTTGGTACCAACCCATTTCGCTAAGTACACTCCTTTTTATGCTATGTGAACCTACTCTATCTTATTTTGCTATTTGGACCCCCAAAGTGAGCCCAATTTTTTTCTTTTAAAAGACCAGAAGAAAGAACATTTGGTGTTCTGGTCTATGCACATTTCTTCTTCTAGTGAGGTCCGTCTGATCTTTGGTGGGGTCTTGACTTGATTACTGAGATGATTGCTCATAGTGTGAATTTTCTCTTGAGTCCTTGGTCATCTTATTGGCTACCAGGATTGTATCATTATGTCATGTATCAAGGGCCAAAACATTTTTTCTAGTATTGCAATACCTGTTACCACCTAGGCCTTGGAAATAAAACTGGCTTTTCTCACTCTCATTAGTACTCATCAATTTACAGCAATGGATCATGAGGATCCATATTCACATTTGGATACATTTTATGAATTGGTGGAAACAATGGGCTTTCAATCAGGTGATATTAAAAATGTTTATATGCACTTGTTTCCTCTTTCATTGGCAGAAAAGGTCAAGGAATGGCTCAAATCATATCCAAATTAGAGCTTTACTAGTTGGAATGATGTAGAGGAAAAATTTCTGCAAAGATTTTTTCCAATCTTTAGCTATATCAAAACAAAGTCTGAAATCTCTATGTTCAGACAAGGAGCAGATGAAGTTTTTTGTGACATATGAGAAAAAATCAAAATGATGCTTAGACAATGCCCAAATCATGGGTTTGAAGATATTTCTCAATTGAGCATATTTCTGAATGGTCTCAAATCTGACACAAAGATGCTCCTAGATGCTGCAACTGGCAGCACAATGACGACTCTTGATGTAGAACAAGCAACAAGGACTATTGATGCATTGGCATCAACTAATTATCAAGCTCAACATGACAAATAAGGTATTCAGAAGAAAGGGTAGATGCACTTTTGGCTCAAAATAAAATTCTGACGCAGCAAATTGAGCAACTAATTGCACAAATGGCTAAATTGCCCTAACATTTACATGTTGTTCATTCATCACAAAGCCATAGTCAACCAATCAGGTGTGATTTTTGTGGAGGTGATCATCCTAATAGTCATTGTTCTTATCAGAACAATTCACCTGAAGTTGAGGTAAATTACATGGGTAATCGGGGAAGGAAAAGTGTTTTCTTCAATAATCAAGATCCTTTCCCATAACGACAACCCCTATATCCTTCAAATATTGAAAGACTGAATAAACTTGAAGACAACATGGAGAAACTTGTCAAAGCCATTATAGCTAATCAAGAGAACAATCTGGCAAGGATCAGGAATATAGAGATTCATATGGGACAAATTGACAAACAATTAGCAGAGAGATAAAGTGGCTAGTTTTCAGTCAACGTCAAACCAATCCAAAAGAGAATTGCAATAATGTAGTGACTAGAAAAGAAGAAAAAGATGAGACATAGGGGAAGAGAAATGAGAAAGAGAGAGAGAAAAAAAGAGGAGGAAAAATAAAGAAATAGGTGAAAATAAGGAGAGAGGTGTTCTTGAAAAAGATTCATCATATCCTCATGCTCCTTCAAAAAGAGAAGGAAAGAAATTTTTTTGACAATTTGCTCCCTAAAAATTATTTTGCAAGAAATCTGAATCAAGATTCAACACTTGAGAGATTTCGAAAGAACATGACTATTATGTATTGAGGTGATATCTTATATTAAAATATTTAGTTCTTGATTGATTATTGGTATTGTTGTTTTACTTCTAATTTTTCGTGACAAATTGAGAATCTTAAATCTGACTGGAAATTATTTTTAGGGTTCTGACCTAAACAACAATACTTAACATATTTGAGTGCTAGGAATAGACTTGAAATATTAATTGCTATTAGACGTTTGAGCTTCGTTCTAAGTTGTTCTTATAATTATGCGAGGGATCGATAGTCAGGGGACGTTCTTAAGGATTTTATATGCGAGGAATCAATATAAATGATTTTTATACGGGCATCAATTTCAATCAAAGAACTTAATATTGACATGCTAATCAAAATACATGAGAGTGAGAGAGATGAAACCTAATCCCTATTTTTCAAACTTGAAACAACCAATTCTTTTTCTGTTTTCTTATTAATCATCGCCAACATAACCACTTTCAACACACTTTTAATTGTTTTGTTCTATATTTAGAAATTATTGTACTTGATAATTCATTGTTCATTGTGGGATCGATATTTCTCCTTAGGGACAATGATTACTTCTGACAAAGCGGTGCACTTGCCGTAAAAAGTCATCACTTACCTGTGAGCATATGAGAAGAAATTCATTGATGAATTGTCATTTATTAGTTTTGATTTGATCCTGAAAGTTGATTGTGTCTATATTTTTCTATATTTGAATTTGGAAGCATCATAAGTTTCTAATTTGATATGATTTTTAGTGAATTGAGATGTTTTAATATTTAAATTCAAATATATTCATTTACTTTGCTTGAGGACAAACAAGATTCTAAGTTGGGGAGAGTGATAAGTGTCAAATTTCAGTAATATTTCATATTAAAATATAGATACTTATGAGTATTAATTGCTAAAATAAGTATAAAATAACCCCTAATTTATGAATTTATACCTTTTTACATATTTATTCATTTTAATTTGAATAGGAACGCTTTATTCCCAAATTTGGTGTTAAATTTAGGATTCTAGGGAGAATGGAGATGATTGGGCAGAAGGAAAATATATAAAGCTTAAAAGGAAAAGTTGGAATGCATCAACACTCACCAAAACTGCCCAAACATGCAAAAGCGCCACCTCACCATCAGGTGAGCTCGCTCAAGCGAGCTATATCTCACTTGATCGAGATAGCACCAGTGAAGTTGTGTTGGACGTCATTTTGCTCGCTCAAGCGAGAATGGGCTCGCTTAAGCGAGAATCCACTTAAGCCCATGAAAATTAGGTTAAATAGGAGGTTTCAGGCACAACCCTAGCATGCAAGATTGAGAGGAAAACACCATTGAGTGACTTGTAACCCAATTGGGAGAATAGAAGATGTTAGAAGATGTGTGGCTAATTCTACTTTTTGGGATTGGGAGTAATTTGTTTAAACTCTTATGTATTAAGGTGATATCTGAATATAATATTATGTTCTTGATTGATTATTGGTATTATTTTTTTGCTTCTAATTCTTAATCTAGAATCTTAAATATGACTGGAAAGTATTTTTATGGTTCTTACCTAAACAATAATACTTAACATATTTGAGTGTTAGAAATAGACTTGGAATGTTAATTGCTATCAACGTTTGATCTGAATTCTAAGTTGTTTTTATAAGTATGCGAGGAATCGATATTTAGGAAGCATCTTAATAATTTTATATGCGAGGAATCAATATAAATTATTTTTATACGGTCGTAATATTATCAAGACTAATCAAAATACAAAAGAGTGAGAAAGATGAAAACCAAACTCTAATTTTCCAATTGAAGCAACAACTCTTTGCTTTGTTTTCTTATTAATCATTTCCATCCTAACAAATTCCAACAAACTTTTATGATTATGTTTTATATTTAGTGAATATTTTACTTGATTATTCAATTGTTCCTTGTGGGCTCGATATTCGTCCTTAGGGACACATTATTACTTCTAACATGTGGTGCACTTGCGTAAAAAGTCATCATGCAACTTCCTCCATCAACTATGAGTGAACATATTTTCCCTTTAATGGAACATCTAGTATGGAAAATATTTTTCCTTTGGGTTTTGTCCAAAGCTTGCATTTTGCTTCCCATAAGCCTCCAAATCATCATTAAATTAACCTCCAATGCATCCAACTCCACCTCTACCTCTTCCTTCTCTTCTTCACTTAAAGGTTCACTATCTATTTGTCCATTTGATAACATGAACATATTATTTTTTTTATTGGACATTTTGCAGCATAATGTCCTCTTCCGAAGCATTTGAAACATTTTACCTCACTTGTCTTCCTTTTAGGTGGTGAATTATTATATCTATTATGTGACTTCCCACTTGAAGATGTGGTTGAACTTGAGGGAACTCCTTTATCCTTCATAACCTTATCCTTCCAATTGGAATTATTATTATTGTTAGAACCCCTCCTCATGATAACTTTTCTCTTGAGTTGTTGTTCTACTTGGTTAGCCTTGTGCAACAAGTCCTCCATGTCAACATACTCTTGCAGCTCCAAAACATCCCTAATATCATGGGTTAATCCATTAAAAAACCTAGTCATGGTTGTTTCATTTTCTTCATTCATTCCAGCTCCAATCATGGTTACCTCCATCTCTTTGAATTAGTCTTCCACACTTCTATTCTCTTGAGTTATTCTTTGAAGTTTGAGTTGCAAATCCCTATTGTAGCTTGCTGAAATGTATCTCTTTCTCACAATCCTTTTCATTTCAGTCCAAAAATTCACCATGGGTTCCTCATATAAAATTTTCTCCCTTTGGTATTTATTCCACCAAGTTAAGGCATAATCTAAAAAATCAATTGTTGTCAACTTCATCTTTTGCTCCTCATTATACTCATTGCAAGCAAACACATGTTCTACTTTAATCTCCCACTCCAAGTAAGCTTCAGGATCACTTTTCCCTTTGAATGTGTGAATATTTAATTTTATTCCATCAAATCTCAGTTGTCTTTGTTCTCCCTCATTCTCTCTTCTCCTCCTCTTATTTCCCCCTCTATTTTCCTGATTTTCTTGATGTGCCTGCTCCATTTGATCCAACCTCCCATGTAGTCATCACTTTGTTATTTCATTAGTCTTTCCAAATTTTGTGTTAAGGCTTGAATTTGTATTTCTGAAAGTCCACTATTTGACGTTTCCCATGCCATGCTTAAGTAAACAAATTAAAAATACCAATAAGTTTAGGCCTCACACCACTTTCTCACATGTTTACACTCAACACTCGTGTTTCACACAATAAGGCTTTTTTTAATGATCACACTACCTTTTATCACTCGTTCTCTAACTTAAGGTTCTTATAAGAATCAAACAATCAATAATCACTTTCAGTGGTAGCAATCACAAGCTTAAAATAAAATTTTGATATTTTAACATCAATGAAAGAAAAAAATAGTGAAGAACAATTTCACTACCAACAAACAAGTAAACAATTACAATATATGTAGACACTTGAAACTTAGGACTTTTAACAATAAGGAAGTATGCACTGAATAATTGTTATTTCTTTTTCTCTATTTTCCTCTTTCTTTTTTTCTTTTTTTATATTTTCCTCTTCTTCTTCTTTTTCTATTTTCCTCTTATTTTTCTTATGTTCTTTTTTTTTCTTCTTTTTAAATGAACTGTACGAAACAGTGTGTGAATAGTGCGGAACAATACGAAATAGTGCGTGAACAGTGATGAGGAAAAAAAAAACATGATGCACAATTCTATTGTCACTCAAACATTTGTTGTTAATACCACATGATATGATTCCAAATAGAACTAATAGTGAAAACAAGAATTTAGGGTTACGGAATGGAATCAATTAAAAATAGTAACAATGAAAACCTGGATAGAGGGAGGCACCACAAACAAAGTTTGATAAGCCTAAGGATGATTGCCACAAGAATTGGTGGATTCTTGATAAGATCGCAAGATGTAGGGAAAAACCCTAGCAGAGAAATATTCTCTCTTAAATTACCAAAATATTCATCTTCATTCTGATTTCCAAAAGTGTATAAATACAAATTTAGTTGTAGGTGTTGTCTCGTTTGTGAGTAAATAAAATGAAAATACAATTCCTATATTTCAAGAAGGATTATTTGTCCCGTTGGATAAGTAGATACTTCCTAACTAGTTTTGTGTTCAAATCCTACTTGAAGTAAAATAATAATATTATTTTATTTTAACACTCAAAACATGTTGTTCATCTAATCAACATAGTCTTCTTAAATTGTGGGTAATTCAACAATTAGGCCTCCAAAAGATTAGCCACCTTGTTATGCAATGTCTCTTGGGCCTTTCTAAGCATTCCTCTTGTCATGGGTCCACCTAAGTCTTGAATGTCTTGGTCAAGTTCCTACACACCATGTTGTTGGGCTTGAATGTCCTCATCACAAATAGGCAAGCGGAGTTGACAAATAAAATCATACTTGTCCAATTATCAGAAGACTTGGAAATGCTAAGGGATTATGGGCATAAAAGCTACCAGAAGTTTTATGGGCCTATATATGCACACCGCAAATATCAACTAGGAAAACTCCATTCAATCTCACGTATGGAACCAATGCAATGATACCACTAGAAGTGGGAGAACCAATATTACAAAGACAAATTGAAGACTTTGCAATTAATGATGAATGCCTCAAAACACAGAGTTAGATTTGTTGGAAGAACTCCGAGAGAAAGCAAAGGTTTGAGAAGAAGTTGTAAAGAGAAGAGCAGCAAAAAGATTCAATGCTAAAGTAAAACCAAGAAGCTTTAACGAATTTGTATGGCGAATGAGAACAGAAGCAATAAAAGATCCAACCCAAGGAAAGTTTGCACCTAATTGGGAAGGACCATTTAGAATAACTAAAAATTTGCAAAATGGGACTTACAAACTTGAATGATTGGATGGAAAAATAATTTTAAGAATATGGAATGCAAGTCATTTGAAGTTTTATTTCAGTTAGACTTTCAAGATTGTAAATTTTCTCAGTTTAGGTCGATTCAACTAAAAAAGGGAATCCCTCCCGTGACCATCAATGTATATATTACCTCTCGGTCAAGGAATTCAATTTTCTATTTAAATAAAAATATGAAATATATAAAATTCCTAAAATATTTAAAATCCTAAATAATATAAATCCTAAATATGTAATGTCATATATAAATAAAAATATGAAATATCTAAATATTTTAAAATATTCAAATCTTAAATAAATATTGTTTTTGCCGGTTGACCTGGTCGCCAGTTGACTTCAAAGGCAAGCGGTGGCTCATCCTATTCCTGGTGGATTTTATGCTTCCCTTGGATGTTGGAAGGCAGCTCCGTTGAAATAAAGGGGGCCCTACCTGTTGATTGCACTCCAACGATCAAGTCAGTTCAGGGCTTATAGAAACAATAAGTAAGTAAGCAGTTTCAGTCTTAGAAACATTGTACCTTTACCAAGGATCTCAACTCCCTTTTATAGACTGCTTTTAGGTTACCTCATTGTAACAACCCCTCTCTCACCAGAGTCTTATCTCTAGCGGAATTAGGTTTGCTAGGAGTACATTATGTTATGTTGTTACACAATCTTAGCACAATAACCGTACATAATCTTCCTCTTTGGAGTGCACAATCTTAACAGCATGGTCGTCGGGGTACCAACTCATGTACCAACGTTACGGGGCTCATCTGTTGTGTAGGCGCCCTAATCCTTTACGTACCATGCATGCAACTTTCCCTTGAAAATCCTAACGCTCTTGGGCCTTGGAGTCTTCTAGGGATATTTACTTGTGTTAGACCCGAATGTACTATACACACCACATGCACTTCCTCGCTGACTATGCCTATATATATATATATATATATAATAACGCTCTTGGGCCTTGGAGTCTTCTAGGGATATTTACTTGTGTTAGACCCGAATGTACTATACACACCACATGCACTTCCTCGCTGACTATGCCTATATATATATATATATATATATATATATATATATATATATATATATATATATATATATATATATATATATATATATATATATATATGGGTTTCAACATACGCATTTCTGATGGCCCACTTATGTGTCCACTATCTCGACTATACCACCGAGCCGACCTGCTCCACCAGTGCCGATGTCCGATGACGATGTCCAATGTCTAATCCAACATAAATACAGACCCTAAATATTTATTGTCCTATTTAAATATAAATTTGAAATACATAAAATTCCTAAAATATTCAAAAAAAAATTCTAAATAAATACAAATTATAAATATTTAATGTTCTATTTAAATAAAAATCTAAAAAATTATAAATTTCTAAAATATTCAAAATTCTAAATAAATACAAATCCTAAATATTTTATGTCCTATTTATATAAAAATTTAAAATAAATACAAATCCTAAATTAATTAATTTGCTATTTGAATACAAAATTGAAATAAATAAAATTATTAAATTATTGAACATCCTAAATTATTTAATGTGTCATTTGAATAAAAAATTAAATAAATAAATTTTTTAAATTATTTAATGTCTTACTTAAACAAAATTCTAAAATTAGAAAAATTTATAAATTATTCAAAATCATAAATAAATACAAATTTTAAATAAAAATAAATAAAATATCTAAATTAAAAAGCATTATGTCCACTATAGATAATTCAATATGTACAATATTTACCAGAAAAATTAATTAAGAAAGACGACAATATAAGGGACTAATCCATTATCCCCATTTTTACGAGCATAATTGATTAAGAGACCAAAATATTGAGAAGATAATTGATTATCCTAAAAAATATGTATAATCAGTTGTTAATGTAATTGATTATCCTCTCATTTTAATTATAAAATCAATTATGTATGCTTTGGTTTTTTTGTTTTTGTACACAAAATTAATTATGCCATGAACCCTTTTTTCAACAAATCAAAGAAGGCAAAAACGTGACAAAAACTAACCATGCACCTTATCATGCAAGGATCAATTTGGGGGCAAAAACAAGAAATCACACATGCGTTCGTGTCTTTTCTCTACCTTTTGTGCATGTGCTCGAGAAAGACATGTAAATCGTCTGCATCTTTCCTCACTTCCAAATCATTACATTACAAATCTCTGGAAACAAACTCAAACAATCATGCATTTCCATCGTCGAGCACAGTAAATAGACACAACATTAACAGTGCGTTTGTTTCCGGCGGAGGAAAGGAAACCCAATTAATAAAAACAAAAAACACAGAAATCCAAATTCTTTTTTCATTCAAAATTTTCTTCACAACTGGGAGAGAAGAAAGTTGTATATATACATACATATATATATATATATATATATATATAATTAATTTTAATTTACTCTTTTACTTTTTTATTTTAAACTTAAATTATTATTATTATTATTTAAAATAGAATTATAATTTAAAATATAAAAAATATAATCAAAAATTAAAAAAAAACATAATTAATCATATTATATATAATAAATTATAAATATAAATATAAATAAATATATTTTTTAATAATAAAAAATAAATTTATATAATAATTATATTAATTACAAAAAAGTAAAGATAAAAATAATAATTTTATTTAATATAAATAATTTTTTATCAAATATTTTATAAATATAAATATTTAAATAATATTTTAATTAAAAATAATTATAATTTATAAATAAATTATTCAAATTAATTTTTTAACCATTTTTAAATATAAGAATAAATTTCTGAACTTACATTTTATCAATTAAAAAAAATATAATTTCAATCACACTCATCAATCACTTATAAACTTTTATAAAATTTATTCACATTTTTCACTTTATTTACCTTAATTCAAACATCCTAATCTTTTTTACATTCCAAATCATTTCAAATTCACTTTCTCATTTTCAGTTAGTTACTAATCCAAACAAAGATAGTAGAAATGAATTGCTTGATCTCCTGTACATAATTGTTTATCTTAATTAAATATAAGGGGATGATTTATAAATTGTTACTGATTTTGTTGTATTAAGTGGATTTCATTTTGTTTAGCAACTATTGGATATTATATAGTTAAATGTTAACTTCAATATCATTAAGTTAGTTATTTCAATTGTAGTTAGTTATATGCTTACTATCTCCTTTTGCATAAAGACTTAGCTAGCCCTACAATATTGAACATTGTACAAAAAAATTTACCAAAGTTGTATATTATATTTTAGTTAATTTGATCCTTATCTTTCAAAATTCCTAGTTCCAACCCCGATTAGGCCACATAAGATTGAAAAATATTTTTATTAACACCCCCTTTCTGTCACTAACACACTAACACAGATTTGACATTGCTTGTGTGACATTAATTGACGCTGCAGATGTGATATTTGGTGAGGATGTGACAATGACTCTATATTATAATATATGACCCGTAGCACACACAAAACTGGTTACCCGTGTGTTTGTAAGTGGTTACTTATGTGACGCACACAAAACTGATTACCCTTGTATGTAAGTGGTTACTTATGTGATGTTTATGGCTACCCACTCTTCATGAAAAAAAAAATCATTTTTTTTAATAAGAACCATATATTTTTTTTAACCGGTGTAATAACCCTACCAGAACTATCCAGCCATAGGTTCCTCCACATATACTGGCACATGCAAAACTAGTTACTCATGTGTCTGTAAGTGGTTACCTATGTGACGTTTATGGTCACCCATTCTTCATGAAAACAAATCAATTTTTTTTAATAAAAAACATATATTACATCAGTTAGATGGTTTAACCGATGTAAAAATCATATATTACATTAGTTTGATTGCTTAACCGATGTAGGTTTCTCCACATATATTGGTACACACAAAACTGGTTAATATGGGTCATATATTACATCGGTTAAATTATTTAACCAATATAATATGGGTTATTCTGAGTAAAAAAATATATATTACACCGGTTGTGTCTGAGAATCAATGTAATATATATTTTTTTACCCTATTTTAGAATATATATCATGACTCTAAGATTTTTGTTGTTTTAGAATATAAGATAATAAAAAAATACACATTTTTGTTTGTCTTTCATACTAATTGAATCGAAAATCATCCAAATATCTAGAATAGAGAGCCTTGTTGTAGATGGTAGCTAATATGAGGAAAAGGCGACTAATACTTTTAAGCTTTCTCAGTTTGTTTTGATTCCAGACTGTGGGCATTTGAATTGTCGCTTTTCATTTTTTATTATTGAGTTTGATATGCAGAGAAATATAGTGTTATAGAAGGTGACAGTGACACTGCTATCTCTGGTCTTTTTTTTATTTTACTTTTATTTGTACCTTTTATTTGTGAGTATAATCGTGGATCTGATAGATCTTTCTGCTGTATCTGTAGTGTAGTGTGATGCGTCCCTAATTTGGCGTCGCGTTCTCCATTAAATGGACGTGGTTCTGAAGGCAAGCTACAATAATAGTAGGGCATCAAATTTTATTAATTTTTATAACACATGGTGGGACTCTTTGATATTCTATCAGTCTCTGGCTTTTGAGGGGTCTGATTCTGATGTGTCAGTCTCTACTTAGCACATGGCTCTGCTAATGCCCAACAACACATCTACCATTACCCACCTCATATTTGGCTACTTCTAGTTTTGCCACTTTCCATACACCTAATTCCAACAATCCAACCTATTCATCAATTCTACCTCCATTATGGAGGTAATCTATCATCCTGTCAATTACCAAGGGCCCATCTCCTTCTTCATCTTTTTAAGCTTCTTCTCTATAGCAACTAATAAATATCATCAACTTTCACAAAAGTGATTATTGATTGAACTAAGATCACCCCAAGTGGCACCCAACATCTTTTTTAAGCAACTTTAAAAACCTAAGACTTTGCAAAGCCTTGTTTTGTATTGAGATAATGGATAGGAGAAAGTGAGGCATGTGAATGAGTGGTTGAGTGAATAATAGTGTATTTTATTCCTTGTGCGCAAACCTGGATTTTATTCCAAAGAAACATGAATGTGGTGGTGGACTGAAAAGAGAAAAGAATGAAAAGGCAATTGAACAGGAAAGTGGGAAAAAAAGATGGAAGAGGTTTATGACATTTCAATCATTCCATTCCAATTGAGAACAGAAGTACAGCTTAAACCATGCACAACTTTCTTTTCTTTTGGTGACAGACAAGTCACAAGAGAAGATTATGTATTGGGAAAAGATAAAGTTATGAAATACTTCTGACAAAGAACACTCTCTTTGGATCTCTGGTTTATCAATAAACATGTGGGTCACTCGACCCACATCAAAAAATAATAATAATAAACTAGTCTATAGAAGGATACGTAAGATGCAAACTAAAGTGTTTACCAGAGTAAAAGTGTAAAATTGATATAAAAGTGACTAATTACCCAGTTGTAAGTGAAACTTTTAAGTATTAACGAGTAGAATTTGTAAATCTATGATGAGCATGAAAATAACTACCATACTTTGTGGATGAAATTTGGGATGATATTGGTTTTTGAATTCTCAACTGCATCGTTTAGGAAATTATCTTTTGTTCTTAGTTTCGTAAATAAATCAAATCTCACGTGCAGCAAGCCATGAATAACTCTGTAACCAACAGAAAAATACAAAAATGAGCAAAGCTCAACACCTTAATGGAGCTTTTAAAGGTGACAATCAATCACCCTATTCAGTTTACTTAAAAAACTAGTATTGGCACAAACAGTAACTAACATGGCTTTAAAATATTTGAAGTAATTTAAGTTTGGTTTTACTACTCCTATTATTATTATTATTTTATTTAATTAAAACAGTAAAGCAAGCATTATTTTTCATATACAACAATTACTTTATATTTTGGAAGTGGGTCCCAGTCCCCGCCTAAACAATTTATACTTACCGTTATTACTTTTTCATTTGGTAAAATAAATGTTAAGAAATAAAATTTAAAAGGTTTTGGAATCATTAGTTAAAGGCTTATTTAGAGAAACAAAAATAAGAAAAAAAACTAATATTAAAAATATTTATGAAATAAAAAGTTTAGTGTTGTTAGTTATTTTTCATTAAATACTTAACTTTTAGAGAAAATTACATTTATTTGAGATTAGGATAAATAACACACGAATCACATGTAGTTTTAAAATTAAAATAGATTTTTTTAAGTTTTAATCGAAAAATATTTTCTTTAAACTTATTTATTCTATTTAAAAGTAATATTAACTAAAATATAAATAAAATATATGAAAATATATTGAATTTTAAAACAAAAAATAAAAATATCATAAATAAATGAGTAATAAATAAATTGTTATTAAAAATATAAAAAAAAATTAATGACACAAAAATATTAATGTGTATTTAAATATTATAATTATAAAATAAAAAACATTAATGTAAACATTATAAGGAATTTAGATAATATTTGATTAAAGTGACAAGTGTGAAAAATAGTTAAATCTAGAAGATGGGAGTATCATTTAACATTATTAAATGATTATACTTAAGTATTTGATCTACTGAAAAGGTTTATACTTAACCATTATGCTTATTCTATTGGATGCATGAAGGGAGAATAAAGGTTAATGGTATTGGGAAGGTGGTACAAGCAATAGAGATCCTTTTTGTGAATGTGGAAGAAGGAATTGTAAGAAAAGAAGGGAAGAAGTAAAAGAGTGGGAAAAAGAGAAGGGCAAGTAAGAGGGAGGAAGCATCCCCTGGTGGTGGCACAAGAAAGAAAATGATGGGTATTGGTTATTGGACAATGGAAACTTTATATAAGTATGGTTGGTCGAGTTGTGTTATGATGACTTCTCCTGCAGAGTCATCTTCAGTGTGCAGCACCAATAGGGACTTATCTTTGTTTCCTTTTCACTCTCATTGCTTTCCCTTTACAGGGATATTAGGTCAGTCCCAACTTTTCAGACTTTTCCTACTAATTCAACCAACATAATCAAACCAAACAAAGGGAAAACACACATCACCAATTCATATCAAAGCAAACAAAACAAACCACTCATCGCCAATTCATACCCGTTTCCGGAATCGATGCCCACTTCTGCTGGTGACCATATACACACCACCTTTGACCTGTTCCCTTCGCCATTTCACACCCATCATCACAACAAAACAACTTTTTTACTAGTGGGATGGATTCCTCTCCACTTTTCTCATCCAACAATTCATTCACACAAAGTGGGGGACACACACCTCTTGCTTCCTCTGTTTTTCTCCTCCCATTTAATTACTTTCCAACCACTTTACATGTCAACTCAAAACAAAATATCATATACCATTCCTTTCTTAAAGCCACAATAAATGACGTTCACATACAAACAAAAATTCAAATTTCCTTTCTATTCAAATTTTCTTTCATTCAGATTAAAACAAATAATTTCAACTAAGGTATAAACAGATTCTAGAAAGAACAAGAGAATGCAATTATACTGTATGAAAACAACAAAAGAATTCTACCGTCTACCGTTTCTGATCTGTTTCTTCCTCCTTACAGTGGCTGTCCTTTGGACAATGGACAAAAAAAATACTGTAACTATTTTCCGTTGGGTGTAAAGGTAAAATGGGGTATATGGAAAATGCAATAAACTCCTAAGAGTAATTGACATGAACACTGGCATTAATGCCAGAGTGACAAAGAGGGCAATTGTGAACGGTGGACCCACACATTGTGCACAGACACAGATGCCTACATGGCAACAACAACACTATCGATTCTCTTACCCCACACTCATTGCACATCCTTCTTCCCGAAACGCCACCGTTTTGGTTTCCGTTTCTGTTTCCGCAGACTTCTTCCTCCCCTTCCTCCCTGCCGCGGTTGTTGCTCCCGCAACTCGACTCTGCGGTGGAGGCGCCGCCGTGATGGCGGTTCTCCTCGCTAACGTGAGCCAAAACCTGCTCCAGATTGTTCCTGAGCGAATTCGCGGTGGCCTCGTTGTTCTGCGCCAACTCCCTCCAAATCTGATTCTCCACGCTGAGACTCTTAACTCTTTCTTGAAGCACCCAATTGAGCTTCCCCACGCGCTGAATCTCCTCGTCTTTTTCCTTGAGTTTCTTCGCCACGGCCTCTTGTATCGCCTTCACCAACATTCTTGATTGCCTCACTCGCTGCTCCTCGAGTTCCATCCAAACTCTCTCTGTCTGAAAACGGAAAAGAAATCCATGAGCCACGCATTTTCATTGAGCTTATTTAAAGAGATTGGAAAAAGATAGAAAGCAGAGAGAAATTACGTGTTGCGCGATGAAGCGGTCGATCTCCGATTGCTGGTTCTGGAAATGGAAGACGAGGTCTTGGTCGAAAGAGGAGAGTTTGATTTTGTGCGAGACAGGAGGAACGTTGGATTCGGTTATGGAATCTCTGGAGCGTTTCCTCGGGAGGGGGATGTTGTAGGTGAGGCCGCTATCGGAGTTGTTGATGGAGTTGGGGTCACAGAGGGTGGTGTGGTGAAACGGAACCAGCGTTGAAGGAAGAGCCACAGCACCTTCGATTTGGGCGTTGTAGAAGGCGCGATTCGGTTTCGTCATTTCTCTGATTGAAAGTGAAAAAAGAAGGCCTGAGTGAGATATGTGGAAATGAAGAAACAGAAAGAGAAGAAAAAAAAAAAGGAAATGGTTTGGTGCGTTACCTGGCGGTTAGTAACTGCGCGGGGAAGAGATTCATGTGCTGAGCCTCAACTGCCATGATTGCGAGAGTTGGTTGTGACTTGTTACTGCTCCTTGCCCCGTTGGTTGGGTTCTCTTATAGTAGTATCAAGTTTTTGTGTGGTTTTGGTTTTCTTGCGAATGAATGAATGAATGAATGAATGCTGTGACGAGAAGAGTGAAGAGGAAATGAGGGAGAGAATAACTAGGCATGCAAATGAGGTGGCGACTACAAGGGAGCCTCAATGAATGAGTCCCGTTTATTTAAGGCTTTGGCTCTTGTGCCATTTCTAGAGAGAGAGCAACAAAGTCAAAACTCATACCATTTTCTCCCCCAAAATCTAAGCATAAATTAATTCTTTTTCACTTTTTCCTCCATTGCCAAACGCAATTTATTTAATATAACATTAAATGTACGTAATCAAAGTTACTACAACACACTGTAACGCGTGTGGAAATGGGAATCACTCCCCTTTCACTTTTTTCTTAACCTTTTCTTCTTTCACTCCTTTTGCAATTTGCTTCACTAAATAAATCAATTTTTTTATGTTAGGATAATGGCGTGGCGTATCGTATTATACAATCCACTTTTCGAAACCATACATCTTGACTCTTTTTGGCAATAAAAAATAAGTAAATAATTATCCTTAGGGTTCAGGTACTGAAGAGGTGCGGTTATTTTAGTGGTGGGAATGTGAATAACGCGCGGCGTGTGTGGCACGACGTGGCGTGCGGTGTGAAGAAGTGCCCTCGTGATAACGCACGTGCGAGGTGCGTGAATGGAGGTGGGGACATCAGAGGCTGACCCCTCAGCCACGTAGCGGTGGGACCCACCTCTGTTCTGGAGCGGTTTTCTCGCTGTGTTGCCTCCTCATTTCTTAAACTGTTGTGTCTGCGTACGGACCAATTGTCTGGGTGACTTATTCGGTGCGGTGCGGGTCCACGCTATCTGAACGGAGGACATATTCGTCAACGTTCATCCGTTTCTCACCTTCTCACCTCATCAAACGGACAAAACAAAACCACTCAACTTTCTTTTCAAACCTTAGAATTGGAAACGTTTTGAAGTTTATTACGGAAATCAGCTAACAGTTATGATATTTCCAATGGACCACATGTTTTTAACTCATTACTCTCTATTTATTTCAATTCTACTAATATTTATTACATTTCTTAACTTTTCACAATTTCAACAGTTTTTTTTTGTCAACTTTTTTAATCTTAAACAATTTAATTCTCTTTATTACTGATACTTAATACCATAAAAAACTATTTGGTACACTCAAATAACTCCGTTCAGTAGTTTTAATGCATATTTTTTAATTTTTTATTTCTATTTACAATCATAACCAATTATAATTAAATTATATATTCTATTTAAAAATCTATTTTTGTAACAGTTTTTGAAAGTTACACTCCACGATTACCAAATCTGTTTTGAATTCTGATAATCTAAATTTTGACTTTAAAAGCAAAACAGAATTTATAAAAAAAAGTTAATAATAGTAGTTTATCAGTTACAGTAAGCAAGAAACCAACATCACCCCTAACACACTTGTTGATGACAGGGTAAATCATATGATAATAAAAGAATGATGAATAATTTTATAATGTCAGAAGTTATATCATCTAATAATTCCACAAAAATTATAATCCACAGTGTGTTATTGTATTTTAATCAATTTGGACATATTTTAAGTTTTACAACATTTTCATATAACATGAAAAGCCATGGCTTCTACAGTTTATGAAATAAAACTGCACTAACCCTATTTTATATGATTGAAGGAGAGTGGTCATTAAATTTAAAAAGACAGAAGCGCAATCTCAATTAATTAAGACATTAAATTTTTTTTCCTTTGAAATCTGACCTAAACCATGTGCAGGGTAATAGATACATAACAGAGAGTTCTTAAGTTTGTGTCTCATCGTGCTACTTTTGTATGAATAACAAAAGTGGTAATAAAGAAGTGTAGTTTAACTTTCCAAAATAATAGAGAATCTGAAACTATTATATAAAATCAGGTACACATTTGCAAATAGATGCACACATTGCTAAAGGTTCTGTCCCTTAGTAGTCACAGTTACATATGTCTGTACGTAGATTTAGTCTCAAATTCTCTCATCATAACACCTAGACTCATTAATATTCAATTAACAATTAAATAAGTAATTAAAAACTGTATGTTTAAGTTGTTTCCCTATGCAACTTCCACTTGAGTAGGCATGTGGGTTTATTATTTATTGCTTAATGTTCAACTTTAGTATATAGTTATTCAATCCAAGAAACTTTGGGGCTTAATAAACTCAAGTGCATCATCCACTTCTACTTTTCTTTCGGCCTTAAGAAACAGGTTTGGTGATGCTACCATTTTTTTAAAATGCAACCTATTTCGATGGTCATGTTTGTCTTTTTACATCAAAATGTGCTTGGTATAAACCTCCATACAATGAAGCAGAATCACTTTTGTGCAAATAAAAAGAAAAGGTAGAATAAATTAATGTTACCTAAAACAATTGTATAGAGGAATATATTTTAGTTTTTATTGAAAAATATCATGTTGTTGGAGTGCTCAACATAGTTGTTTGTTTTCAGTTTTCATATATAGCTTTTTTTTTTTTTTAGTTTTTCTCCTTTTCTTTTTTGCTTTTTACATAAAGTCTTGGATGTATCAAGGTTTTTAGTTTTTATGTAAGGTTATCAGATTTTAAAGTCTACTCAGACTTGTGGGAAGTCCAGTGAACCCAACTCATAGACTCGTACTTCACATAAAAAATTTAACCAAAAAAAAATTCATGATACCAATTCCATAATATTGAAATAAACAAGTTCATACACCAACAAAATAACTAAATCAACACAAATGTTATCAAGTTTAAAAGTCTCAATCATCTAATCATCTAAGGAAATTATCTCCAAGATCTCCATCATCATCTTCATCACCATCTTCATCATCATCACCATCAACATCATCATCAAAAACTATATTATCAAAATCAATTGCATCTAGAATTGAATCATTTAAACTTGTTCCTCCAGCTAAGTCAACATTGATATCCCCAAACATCTTCCACCATTCTCCAAGGAACATAACTTTCATACACGCCTTTGCATTGTCCAAAGAAAATGTTCCTCTTGAATAGTGAAAATCAGTAAGTTGCAAATTCATTTTTGTCATTTCTACAACGTCATTAACCAATCTTCTTAGGCATATGTACAACCCCTCCTTCACCTCAGCATCATCATTTCTAAAGTTTGGTTCATAGTGTAATTGAGGGTTTAGGTAATAGGCAATTGCATGCAAAGACCTATGAAGCTGATTATTCCACCTTTGATCAATGATTTTCCAAATAGGTTCATAACTACGTACCAATTATGTTATATTAGAAATATTTACACAAATAAATAAGTATTTAGATTTAAAATGGAAGAAAGGTAGAAATGTTACCTTTTCTTGATATTATTAAAGTTGCTTTTAATCTTCTCTTTGGCGCAATCCATCTCCTCATATATAAATCTGATTGCGGGTTTTACATCTGAATCTACCAATCGAAGGATCAACATAAGAGGGGCAACAACTTTTAAGCTTATAGTTACATTCTTCCAAAATTGACTATCTAATACAATATTTTGAACTTTTTCCCTTCTTGTAAAGTTCCAAACTTGCTTGTTTTCCATTCTTCAGACTTAAACATAGTCATCAATGGTGTTTTCATTTCATACATACAAGCTAGAGTCAAGTATGATATGGCAAATCTAGTTATTCTAGGCCTTATCAAGTCCCTTCCCTTTGTAAATTGTTTCAAAATGGCAATTAGCATTGCTCTTCTATAAATGTAGGTAGTGATCCTTCTTCCCTTCTTGATAGTAGTTTCATGGACCTTTAATTGCTTCTCAAAATCTTCAAAGATTAAATCAATACAATGGGCAGCACATGGAGTCCAATATAAGTGTTCCCATTTTTGCATCAATAGTTCTCCAGCTGCCTTGAAATTTGCAGCATTATCAGTAACTACCTGCATTACATTTTCCTCACTAACAAATTCTACCGCATCATCCAACATTTTAAATACTTTTTCTGCAATTTTTGAGATGTCGGAGGTATTTAATGAATAGAGAAACACAGTTCCTTTAGGACTGTTCACCAAAAAATTACAAATTGAACATCTTTTCTTATTTGTCCATCCATCAGACATAATGGTACAACTTGTTCTCTTCCATTCATCCTTATACTCTTGAAGTTCTATATCAGTTCTGTCCCAGCTTGTTTCAGAAGCTTTTCTCTAATATCATGATATGTTGGAGGTTTATAGCCAACACCATATCTACCAATCATGTCAAACATCTTTGCAAAAGCTGGATTTTTAATAACGTTGAACTGGATGGCACTTGTGTAGAAAAATTCAGCAATTTGAGCATCAACTTTTTCTTTATCACATCTCTTGTATATTTGATTCATAGTAGATTGAACACCATCAGGAGATGTAGATTTACTTTTAAACATCTTGCTAGTAATACTTTCATTGTCTTCCTCACCATCAATTTGTCCAAGACTATTGAACTTTCTTTTCATTAATGAGGCATTTTTAGCTTCTCTGACAACTTTCAACATTAAAACTTTGATTTCTTCTGGTACTGATACACAAGGTTCAGAGTCATATCTTGTTCTGGCAAGATGATGTTTGAATCTGAAAAGGCCTCCATTAAATGTTTTTAAGTAGTACGTACCTGAAGACGAGATGCACGGCGAGATTTGACGAGCACCGGCGCGTGCAACGATGATGCACGCGAGGGGTGACGAGCAAGAGTGCAGTGCGACGAGCCACGAGCAGCAGTGCGGTACGACGACAAGCAGTGAGGAAGATGATTGTGAGCGTGAAAAATGGAACCAAGTAAGAAACCCTAAAATCTAACCTTATCACAATGAAACACACCGTTTTCGACCATTTTTTCGCAACTCGGTGACTCGGTCTTAAACTCGCGATTTTGACTGAGTCAACTCTGAGTTTACTAAAAAACGAGTTTACTCCTGAGTCGACTCGTCAAACCTCAGCAAACCCTTAAACTCGAATGGGTTTACGAGTTAACCTTAGGGTTTGATAACCTTGTTTTTGCCTATTTTTCTTGTCAGCAAAAAAATAATTAAATTAAAAGGAAAGACTTGAGGAGTGCTCCAAACCGTATTTTAACTCTTATATAAAAAAAAGAATTATAAGAGAACCAACAAATCCAACCTGAAACCCAAAAATAGTTGACCAATTGTGAACAGAAAAAATAGTCCAAAAAATATTACAAATAACACATTTCCATGGTACCCAAAACATAAATACATCAGACTTGAATCTGTGAAGATAATATGTGATCGTATATTGCCAAACAAGCATTATAGTAATATGTCTTGCACATTTGCCCTTCATGGTTCTTGTTTGCCTTACCTATGCCCCCTTATAATCTTTTCCCGCAATATGTTCAACTTTTCACTTCATGTTTTTTACACGTTTTTTTTTTTGCAGCCTTCCTTGCTACTGGTAGAGTCTCACCCATAACATTTAATCCAACAAACATCAACATCTTCCCACAATTCGTTTCTCTGACCGAAGATGTTGAACTACAACATTTTTTCTCCTTGCATAATATTCCACCTGCATGTTATAACTAACTGCCACCATCCTGACTTACCAACTTGCAAACCGGTTAAATTTCAAGAAAAGATTATAAATTATAGCAACTAGTTTACTTCTTTAATCTTGTTTTTTTAAGGTTTGTCGACAGCTTATAGGGTCCATGAACCAATTGGAGTATGAAAAAGAAACATTTTCATTTCCAGTGATCCAGAACAAACTTTTAATTGTGCTAGAACAAAAATTTCAATAGGGTCTAGTCTATCATTGTTAAAAATAATGTTGTTTCTCTACTTCTAAATTTCTCACATAATTGCAATCCACATACACCTTTAAACATTGAATTCAAAATATGATAACCTTATTACACTAAACTGCCAAAAATATTTTTTAACATATTGTTGTGTCGTACAATATATTTGACCTGTTAATGAAAAAGTTTCTTTAATTCTCTCTTTCTTTTGTTTTATGTTTCCTTCTCAATGCACATTTCCTTACACAAAAATGGATTCTGACATTTGTGCCATTGTGATAGGTTGTGCCTTCATTCCGATTTGTTTTCCTTGGAGATTTTGGAGGAGTGACGAAAGCTTGGTGTAGGAGATGGAATAAGGATGACTTCAGTGGAGCTATGGGTTACTTGAAGGTGCATGAAGAGTAGGGAGAGTGATTGGTTGGGCCATATCACTTGGAGAGGTGAAGAAGAAGACCAGAGATGTCTATCCTAAAGAGGTTTAGACAAAAGAGTGTAAGAGCTAGCAACATGGCAACATAACACTCAAAATTTATCTTATTAATTCATAAGCCAAGAACCCATTCAAATAGGTTTGAGGTTTGGCCAAGGCTTACAAGAAAGAAAGGGAAAATTCAAATGGAAATGGTTTGAAAGTGGTGCCTAAATGAAGTTACATTGCAAGCATGACCTAAGTGTGCTTCATGTGACTAATTTAGGTCTAAATGACCGGCCTAGGTTAATTAGGAGTCTTAATGAAACCCTAATTTAACCTAGATTGATTTTTAGAAGCCTAATTTCAACCCTAATTCAAAATAATGAAAATTACAACTAAATTTCTTACTATACTTTTAGTAAGAAAATAAATTCTACTTTAGAGAAATTACACTAAGTTGTGACATTTTTGAACATATATATAAGGGTGTCTCTACCTTCAGTAGTAGAGTCTCAATCTTCTTGAATCTTCCTTGCCATTGAACTAGTGATTGGTTCTAAGTTGGGCCTTTTGCCATCACATTTAGCTTTATTATAAGAGTATCTCATATCAGAGCATGTTGAATGACCTGTTACACCTTCATATGCTTCTTACTCTTTCTTGTTTCTTGCTAGATTTAGGTTTTGCTTTGCGTGTTGCTTTCTTTATGTCCATCTTATCATCTTTCTTGTTGCTTTCTTCATTTCTTTTTTTGAAACATCACACATAGAGCAAGGTTTTGTTATGGTTCATTGCACTAATCTCACAAGTCCATATTACTTACATCTTGGAGAGAATCCCATAACTATTTTTGTTTCATCTAAAATTAACGAGATAAATTATCATTTATAAACATGCGACATGCTCTTCTATCTAAGAATAATTGAAGTTTGTTGATGGCAATCTTGATGTTCCTGATCATGAAACTCATTTCTATGAACCCTGGGAATGGTGTAATGTTATGATACTTTATTGGACTAATCACACATTATCTCCTAACATTGTTGAAAGCATGACATTGATGTGGCTAAACATCTTTGGGAAGATTTATGGAATAAATTTTCAAAAAGGAGATCATTTTTGCTTGTCTGACCTTCTTCAAGAAATTCCTTCTATTAAACAAGGTGAGAGAAATGTCAAACATTTTTATACTTATTTGAAGATCATTTGGAAGGAACTCAAATCTCTCAAGCTCATACCAAGATGTGTTAGAATATATGGCCTTAAACGAGAGGGGGGTGAATTGTTTAAGAGGGATTTTCGCAAACTTTGAAGGTATAATGAAAATCAATGTTGAATTACAGAGAAAGAAATCAAGGAAACAAAGAACCAAAACTGTTTTAAGATGATATCAGAAAAACAATCGGTTGTTTTGTTGAAACAATCGGTTATTTTAATCAGCAGTTTATAAAAACAACTTAAAAACAGAATTTAAAGAGTTAAGGGTAAGAGATAAGCACACAAGCAGTTTATACTGGTTCACTCTTACACCAAGAGCTACATCCAGTCCCCAGAAACCACTGGGTATTCCACTATGCAATCAAAACCAGATTACAAACACCACACACCAAAGTAGTGACCTTGAACCCCTCAAGAAACACACTACCTTTGGCAAACCACACCAAGAGTGTTGATCTTGAACCCCTCAAGAACACACAACACTCCTTGGCAACACAACTACAAAAATACAATAATCAAGGAAGAAGGGAATAGAATACACCTGGGTATTACAAAGCTTAAAGTTCATAATTACAACCCAATCCTATTCCACACACTTAAGAATGATCCAAAGCTCTTTCAAATCTTGGAAAAACTGTTTTGATAAATTCTTTCTGTTACTCCAAGATTAGGAGCGTAAAACCACCTTTATATAGACCCACCAAGTGGTCAAAAGCATTTAATAAAGGAGCCAAGTTAGTTAGGATCATTTAAAACATATTAAAACCGCTTAATAGAATTCTGTTAAGGTTTGCAGGAAAACAATCGGTTGTTTTGTCGAAACAATCGATTGTTTTGGTTTGACAGCAAAGTCAACCAAGTTTTTCAAAAACAGCTAAGGTAAAACAACCTGTTGTTTTGAAAAACAACCTGTTGTTTTGAAAAACAACCTGTTGTTTTGAAAAACAACCTGTTGAATTTTGTACAGCTTTTTAGAAAACACATATTTTCAAAAGGTTAAAGATTCAAATGAACTTGGATCAACTTAAGGAGTGAATTAACAAGTTTCAAACAACTAGACAACACACACACACCCAGCAGCAAGGTCTTCAAGCTTTCCTCTTGGATTTGGAGACATCAAAGCATCTTGTTCAACAAGATGCACCTGTGACATTGCCTATAACTGTAATATGTCTAAAGTTACTAGTAAATATGGAGATCATGAATATGTTATGTGTTTTTTTGAAAGGTCGATGAGAATTATAGCACCATAAAAACTCAGGTTCTTCTCGTGGAACCTTTGCCTACCATTAATTGGATGTTTTCTTTAGTCATCCAAGAAGAAAGACAACTCGTTGACAACAATTTTATCGTTGAAAATAAGATGGTCATTGTACTATTAATGTTGCTGAAAAAAAAAAACAAAATTGGAATAATGCTCACAAGAAAAACTCTTGGAAATTGCAAGATCAAATTTCATGGAAAGCTCAAGGTAGAGGTAAAAATTGGAGAGGTCAAGGTAGGGGAAGAGGAAGATATTCAACCTAATGAAATCAATGCTCATATTGTCATTAACTGAACTATATTGTTGGTGAATGTTATTTCAAGCATGAATTTTTCCCGTGGTATAAGCAAAGAACAAAAGGTAATGCTGAGAAAAATAATGAATATGTATCCAACCTCAACTTCATAAACGAATATGCACAAGATAATAATAAGGATCATAGACAAGATTCAAATTCTTTTACCAGTGAACAAGTTCAATCGCTCTTGAGATTGCTGTAAAAATATATTGAACACACTATTAATCAGGTTCAACATCTTGGAAATGGTGAGCTAAAAAATCAGAAAGGTAATTTTTCTTGGATCTTAAATAGTGGAGCTACAAATCACATTACTCGTGATAAGTCTCAATTTTTTACTTTGTTTAGAATTAAATAAACTCATATCAATCTGCCTAATGGATCTTGTGTCATTACTAATTATGCTAGAACCATTCAATTTGACAAAAAGTCACATCATTTGCACTGTGTTATATATACCTTAATTTTTCTTTTAATTTGGCATCTATTGAACATTTGATTAAAAATTCAAATTGTAAACTAATATTTTTTCAAGACAGTTCTTCATATAGGATGATTGGTCATGTTGACTTGAGAGACAAATTCTATTACCTATGTAAACATGTGTTGTTCCTATAAAAAATAAATTTCCTCCCAATCCTGTAGTGAGATATGAGAAAAAAAAATATTTTTTGAAAATTGTAAAAGAATATGATATGGACCTTCAACATTGTAGATTAAGACATCCTGTTGAAAACATTATTAGACACATTTGCAAGAATTTTCCTTATATTTCATTCGACTTTTGATAAATCTTGTGATATATACCATTTAGCCAAACATCATTAAGTTTTTTTTTCCAACAAAGTGTTATTGTTTCTTTAAGTATTTTAAATCTTATACATGTTGATATATGGGGTTCTCTTGTTGTTACTTTTGTGCATGGTCACAAATATTTCCTCACCATTGATGATAATTTTTCTAGGCATATATTTTTCTTATGAAATCTAGAGCTAAAGCCAAATCTCTTTTACTCAATTGTGTTACTTATGTTAAGAATCAATTTAATCATAACATCAATATTATTAGATCTGACAAAGGAAAAGAATTTAATTGTGATAATTTGTATAATAAGTTAGGCCTTATTCATCAAAGATTTTGTGTTGAAACTCTTCAACAAAATTCCATTATTGGAAGGAAACATCGACATATATATAAAATGTTACCCGAAACCTTTTTTTTTCAATCGGGATTGCCAAAAATTTATTGGGTTTATGTTGTTATTCATGTTATCCATATTATAAACAAACTCCCTTCAATCACTCTTGATAAGAAAAATCCATATGCATTGTTGTATAATCTACCACCTACACATATTTGAATTTTTAGGACTTTCGATCTTTATGTTTTGCTACCACTTTAGAAAATGATAGGACAAAACTTGAACCAAGATCCAAGAAGAGTGTTTTTCTTGAATACAAAACTGGAATCAAAGGTTATGTGTTACATGATGTTAAATCTAGAGATATTTTGATTATAAGAAATCTGATCTTCTATGAAAATATTTTCCCGTATAAATTTAATAACAGTAACTCGAATAATAACATTAAATGCAATATTGAGTCGGTTCAATATAGTTAATTTTTTTGCTTAAGCCTATGAATGATTACATAAAGTATAGTAGTTAGATTGAGGACCCTGTCGCTTGCAATAATATTGATCATTACATTAGAGATGTTGTAGAACCAACAAATGCTCATAATACTGATGTAAGCAGTGGGCCTAGATGGTCCAATAGAGTTAAGAAAATTCTTGCATTCCTCATGAACTATCATCATCAAGTAAACACTTCTTCTAAGACTAGATTTCCTTAAAATATTGTTAGTATCCTATATTTTCACACAGTGAGCTATAAACATATCAAGAAGTGAATCAACATTCTGAGTGGATCTTGGCTATGAACAAAGAAATCAAAGTCATCCAAGATAACAAAACATGGTATTTAACTGACTTGCCTCCTAACAAGATTCTCATTGGATGCAAATAGAGAGACTCAAATCGTGTTTGGTTACCAAAGGTTGCCCGTTTGGTTGCTTTGGAAATTCTTGATGATTCTAGAAGGCTTGCTAACAAGCCTTACTCTACACCCCTCATGTGTGACCTAAAGGCCTTGTTCGAATGGAAAGTTCCTCTTATAAATCTTGATTCCTTCCGTAGACTCATTGGCAGATTATTATACCTCACCAATATCACCCTGACATCAGTTATGTTGTTCACTTCCTAAGTCAATTTGTTCAAGAACCCACCATTCAACATCATCAGGCTGGTCAACATATTCTTAGATACATCAAGACTAATCATGTTTATGGTTTATTCTTTCCTTCAAACCTAACATACAATTGAAAGGTTTCTACAATTCAGATTGGGCTTCATCTCTACTAATCAGGCGGTAAACTATAGGTTTTTGTATCTTCCTTAGTTATTCTCTCATATCATGGAAATCAAATAATTAAATCACTATGTATCGTTCTTCTTTTGAGGCAGCATATCAAGTTCTTGCTACTACCACCTATGAAATACAATAGATAAGTTATTTGTTTCACGATCTACACATCGATTCCAATGTTGTTATTGTTTTTTGTTGTGATAATAAGATCACTCATCATATTTCTTCTTTCCTACCTTCCATGAGTGCACCAAGCACATTCACATAGACTATCACGTGGTTTAGGAAAAAAATACAGGCTAATATCCTTCCTTTTCTTCCCATTCTCTCAAATGAACAACATGTTGATGTTTTTACTAAAGCTTTGAATCATATTGTTTTCAAGATCATCATATCCAAACTTGGTATAATAAATATACATTATCCAATTTGAAAACAGGGTATTCATAAATACTCGTGTTGTATGAATGCTCTACGTATTGTGTTATGCAACTGCTTGTTTTCCATTTCCATGTATAATTGCTTTTGTAGTTTTTTTGTTTTCTATTTCTTTTCATATAAAGCCTTGCGCGTATCAGGTGTTGTAGCTTTTAACTAGTTAATCATTTTCTTTCTCTCTTTCTTTTGTTATATGTTTCCTTCTCAAAGCACACGGTCTTACAGAAAAATGCACCTTGACATTCGTGCCATTAGCTCCACAATGGATTATATAACTATAAGCACGGTCTTGGATGAAGAGGAAAATAAAAAATTTTAGCTTCTCATATTCTGATTCGTTCTTATATTTTGTGACCTGCTTCCAATCTTTAAGTTAGCATGTTTATATATTTAATTCTGAGTATTCTAGTTTTTAATATTTTGGTCAGATTTAATAAAATATGATGTATAAATTTTAATAGGTTTTGCTTAAGGGTATTCTTTTTTGGCTTTTCAGGTGGAAGAAATTATGTAAATGGAGCAGAGCCAAAAGGGGAAGACAGGTAATGAGGAAGGATGAAGGACTTAATAGAGAAAGCAAGTTATTGAAGAAGGGTGGCTAACATGGAGCAGTAGATGCAGGGTATATAGGAGCTCAAGGTGCTAATGCAATATGGATGGGAACATTGGTGCAAATTATATAGAAAATCAATACAGAGTTCAAAATTCACGCATAGGAAGTTGTTAGGCAACAACAAAAATCTATTAATTTGGGAGTGGTGCGGAAATAAAAGCAAGATTCGTGGAAGACATGGTGAGGTAGTGCTAGAAAATTTGATTAATCAGCTACGCGTAAGGAACTAATAGCTAGCAGATTCAATCTCAAAAACTAAGAGTAGATTCATCTTATAGTGCAATTAGTTTGTCCTTAATGTAACAGTAAATTTAAAAGGTTTGGTGCAAAAAGACTTTGTGTGTCTTGCTCAATGGTAAAATGATGTAGGTACACAAAGTCATGGAACATAGAAAGTGAATAAGAGAAAATAGTTTCTGAAGGGTAGGAAGTATGAATTTTTTTTAGAGGATATATAACTTTTATAGTTATGTAAGAATGCTTTAAAGATTCTTTGGATATAACCTTGTATAAAGGTTAAGACATCCCTGAAATCACTATAAGAAAATCATCATATAGAAACCAAAATAATTAGTAGTAATAGTAACTAAATAGAGACCATTTTAGAAACTAAAAAAAATTATGGTTTCTAAATTAGTTTCTATTATTGTTAAATAGTTTCTAAATTGGTATCTAATTAGCTACCAAAGTTTTAATAACCAATTATTTAGATTCTAAATTTGGTAGCAAAAATCTTGGTTGCTAATTAGATACCCATTTAGAAACCATTTAACAATAATATAAACTAATTTAGAAATCAATTTTTTTTTTTAGTTTCTAGTATCTAATTTAGTCACTATAGCAACTAATTATTTTTTGCTCTAAAATTGGTTTCTATTTAATGATTTTCTTGTAGTGAATGCCCCATTAAATATATTTTATTCATTGTTTATTAAAAAAAAAAAAAAAAAAAACATGTTCAATAGGTTGTATATTTTTGTTGTACTTTATGTATCCTAAGAAACACAACCTTCTAAATGTAATTCCACACTTAATTAACTTATAATCTTTCTGTTTTTTTTAACTTCTTGTTCAAAAAAATGTGTACACCCTCTTAACCAAAAAATACCCTCTCTTTGGTAAGATTTTTCTTTCTCTTAGTCCAAGCCTTTTCTGCTTTCAACCTCTTCCATGCTTTTAACTTCCATTGTTAGTTAATTGGTTAACAGTACAACAGTAATTGTCCACGGATAGAAAATGGTTGGTAATATAGTTCTTTTTTTATTATATAATCATAAAAGTCTTTCAAGATTTCATAATAAAAAACAAAAACAGTAATAAAATGTTCATCATACTCCTTGTACAATTCTCTTCCCTTTAAGATGTTAAAAATTCCTGCACACAAATTAGAAAATATTTGATAAAAATAATATACTACGGATGTTGCTAACTAGTGTGTTTAGGGCATTGGGTTGGCCAAGGAGTTTTAAAGGTGAAGTTTTTAATTGAAATTATATGAAAGTTAATAAACATACAAGGAAGTGTATTTCTCTACACTCAAATATATATTTTTTAAGATGGCATTTGTTAAATATTAACAATTAGACTAAAATATCATTATTTATTACATTATAAATCTTTAGATTTTATAATTTTAGTAATAGTTATTAAAAACTAAATGAGGATGTATTCGAGAGAGAAAATATTGATTAAACTTTAAAATTCTAAAATATTATTGACCTTGTTTTAATAACAAAATAAAATAGGTTAAAACATCTTTATAAAATATGAAATGAAGACAAAAATAGAAGCTTGTAGTATCTTGCATCCCAATTGCTTCTACTCATGACCACCTTTTGCTATAGTAACTTTCTTTCATTTTTATTAACAAAAAATAAAATAAAAGTAGGGTATTTGAGCAATACTTAATTAACCATGAAGGGTTATAGTAGCTCTCTAAAAGCAGCTAATAATGAACTAAATTACAGGTATGAGAGGTTTTCAAGCTTCAACAATTTTTAGGTCAAAAGTGTATGTAGACTAACTAAATAGATCTTCAATCAAGGTGTTGGAAGTGTTTGAACGTATGTATGCAAGCTAGCTAATGGTTGGAAAGCTTAAAATTGTAGGAAACGTGTGTTCTAGCTTATTACACATCTAGATGTTGATATGAAAGTTGATTTTTCATTACTCAATGCTTAATCAAAGAACCAATTAATGGTCTGAATAGCCTGACATTAGTTTTAAGAGCGTTTCACTTGAAAAGGACTTTTTTAGGTGCTTTAAGGATTTGAAAATTCTTTGCTCTCTAATTGCAGCCCTTCCAGAATCAATCAATCAATCAATAATAAATTCAAAATCTCAAATACGTAATACTTCATCGTTGCACACCACATTACCATAATTCTAATTGAGTGTGTTGAAACATCATGCCTTATCTTTGATTTTAGAGAATGTGTTTTGGATTCAATGCTGATATTTAAATCAATTTTTATAATTGTCCTTGAATTTTGTGTGAAATGGTGTTTTACTTAAAACAAAACCACACTATGTTATGTTGGTCAAATTTAATTGCAACGTTTTCGGCGAGAATATGTGAAGAAGATGTTTACCCTCCATTGCTGAAATCACAATGTTCGGAGCAGTTTCCCTAACGTACAATTGTCGTTTGTCAACCACACTTATCATCATCATCGTCATCATATTATTATAACTTGTAATAATATTGAGGTTCAACTTATCTAAAAAACTTGAAAAGAACATTTGTTAAGAAAATATTACTATCATCTCATGTAACCCAATAAAAGAATAATAAAATATGTCGTGAAAAAATCATTAAAAAAAATTAATTTAGAAATAAAAAATAATTAATCATTATATTAATTAAAAATTAATATTATTTTATAATTTTAAAAATTATTATTATTTAAAATAGTTTTTATTATTAATACAAATTTATAAAATAGTTTCTAAATTGATTATAATACCAAGATTTTACTTAATTATTTTAAATTTTAAATTAATGTTTAACTATAAATTAGTGATTAATTTAGAATCTAAAATAATTAGTAACTAAAATTTTGATAATTAATGTTAAATATCAATTTAGAAACTACTTTATAAATGTTTTAATTTATAAAGAAATATTTAATTTAGTGTAATTAATTATTTTTGTTTATTAGATGAAGAAATAATTATTCTATTATTAAAAAAATATAAATATTAAAGGTTTAAAAGCTAGAAGGTAGAAACCCTAAGTTAATGTTATGAAATATTTTATTTAGATTCATTGTTTAGTTTTTATAAAACATGTTATGAGTTGAGTATAATATTTATAAATCCTGTGTTTTTGTCTCCTTGGAGTACGGTTAACCTAGATTTTGACGTGAGATATTTGGTATAGTATGGTATCCATTGCATTGTCATTTTCAAGGAATCAAACAAAAGAATAGCTCTCCCATGCAAGGTCTACCATCAAACCTTCAACTAATATATGGACCCCAGACACCATTTTCTGAGCACATAATTTATTATTTCTGTATCATATATTACGAAAATAAATTTTCATCATAACGAATATTTGACAGGTAGGTTGAATCAAAAGGAAGAACAGTCACCCCACCTTGTTCCTAGCCATCTACCATTTCCATATTTAATTTCCCTCACAAACACGCATAATATGAAAAGGGTGCACGAGATAAAAGTAAATAAAAAGTAAAAGGAAACCATAAATGTGACACATGATTCCTTCCTACACCTCCCCCAATATCTTCCTTCCTCTCTAAATACCTTGGAAGATACAAAGGTGTATATATATCTTAAACAATGAAAGAAGCTCGATTGAAAAAGAAAGCATAAAAAGGATCATGTACTCTTACAACTAGGCATGGTAAACTAGATTACTTGTGCATGTACTATTAATTAATTAATTAATGACTACTCTTACAAAAACTTTTTATTTTATTTTATTTTATCTCGCAATCTCGTGTATCTAATATGTTATTTGTTAGTGTTCACCCAAGGTAAGCCAATCTTGGTGTGCCGGATATGTGAAGATAAGAACAATAATTATAAAATTTTGTGTAGAAGTTTCAAATAGTGAGGTTGAAACGTGCGTGATGATTGAGATGCGTTTAGTAGCTGAAGATGGCATTGTCCTTCACAACGAAAGGTCCAAAACCTAACTGTGGAGGCAAAGTTTGGTTGCATTTGTTTATTACATGTGGGCGTGAAAACTCATACATGGATACGACACAAGAAGCCAAGTGTCTTCAAATTAATTATATGTACTTTACTTCCTATGTCATTCTTACACACAACTTTTCCAATTGCCCATACAATGTATGGAGGATTATTCACATGGCGTCTAGTAACATTTATGTCTTCAAATGATGAAGGTTTATTTGAATAACATCAACGACCACTAATCAACATTTGTTTTTGCGTTTTAGGTTATATGTTTTAGTTTATCAAATGGATTTGTTTTAGGATATATGTGTTGGAGTTTTTAAAGTATTCAGAAACGTGATTTTTGTTTTTGTTGGTTGGTTTTTCTCATCAATCTTTATCTTAAATTTAATTTTGTATATGGACTGAGACAACTTACATAATTTTTTTATGAAATTATTTTTTATTGATAAAAAAATAACTAATCAACATTTGTGTTTCACTCTATTATCTTTATAAACAAATACATATGGGAGATGTATATGGATGTCAAAGAGAAGGGAAGAAAAAGTTATCTGAATTTTCATGTGTTTGGTTAGCCTTATTTTGTAGTGTTATACCCATCATGTGTGTGTGTTCACTAATGAAAAAGTAAGCAAAATGATATGGTTGTTTTCACTAGTAGGGTATAGGGTTTTATTTGATAAAAAAAAGCCTATTGGAATTTTCACCGATAATGTGATCTTTTGGAGTGGATTTTGAGTGGATAGCTAAATGATAGTAAAATGGAAGCCATCGAAAAAGTTACCTTGCTTTTATAGCTAGAGGAGAGAAAGGGTCTCAAAATACCTCAAAGATATAGAGTTTTGATTAATTAATTAATTAATTTGGGTGATTATTGACCAAGTCGAAAAGGAAACTGATCTCATTATTTTAATTGGGATAGTAATCAAGATTAACTGATTTGACCCCATTGTGTCTTATTCATTGACGCTGCCTCATACAGCATACATATATATATATTAGTTTAATGTGAATAAAAGGTAATGCTATAATAGTGCAAATCGATGTTTAGGTACCTAAATCTTCGTTGCTTTCACATGATCGAACATCACCATGTTAACTTTTCTTTATACAACCAATTAAGCTGTTCACGATTGAATGTTAATTTTATAAAAGCAAAAATGAGCAAGGTCCAATGGATCTTCTTTCTTTTCCACCTACAAAAATAATAAATAAATAAAACAATACCAAGATCAATAGGTAAGGAATTAATTAGAGAGATGAGAGATACCAATTAGGATTGATATTTTAATTGAAAATGTTGAACTAAAAATAAATATGTTTGTGAATTAATTTAATTTGAATGAACACTAACAACAATAAAAAAGTTTGAATGAACTCAAAATTAGAAAGATCAACCAAAACAATGATACAATTATTTTGGTACTTTTTTTTATGAAAGATATATTTATTTGTATGGAAAAAATCAAACAAATTAATATAAAAGAGGATTGCTATATGAAAAAGAAATAATGAAGAAAAAGGATACTATAATTAAAACTTGAAAGGATTTATGTGCAACTCAACTGATAAAAAAATTACACGTAAATCAGGAAAACAGAAGATATTCATGTGAAAATATACTTTTCAAAACTTAAATTGTATGCAAAATGTAAAAATAATAAGAAAATTACTAAGGAGAAACTACGAACTATATAAAAAAAATTAACAAGGTGAATAAATATAAATATAGTTCTTCTTATATTTTTTTTATTGTTTTAATGGTGTAATTAGTACATAATATTTGTAACACTTTAAAAGTACTCTTAATCTCTATATGTAAACACAATTTGTCTGGTATTTTATGTGTCACCTATATTTATTTATCATTTTTTTGAGATAGACAGTTGCACCTAGTTGATGAACAACTCCTTCCTAGTACTTTCATAATTTATTGAGAATAATAAATTTACTTTCTCTTTTTTCAATAGATTTATCTATATTCAAAATGTTTTTTTTTCTTTACAAATATTATCAAGAAACTTTAATTATCACCAACCACATATTATACGCACTACTAAATCAAAGAATTCACTAGATTTTACATCCATGTCATTTTTTTAACAATAGATTTTCATCTCCACATAATTTTTTCAATAACAACACTATTTTATATTTTTTTATTTCATTAATATTTCATTATGCCTAGTGTTTTTTCAAGAAGTGGTAAACTGAAAATAGGCAGTTTATATGAAGGCCACTTTACCATGGGTAGGATAACATATTTGCCAACTAATCACACAAATTGATTAAATAATCTTTGAAATATATTATAATCATTTAGTAATATAATTTCAACACTTGTGATAAATAAAAATATGTAGTTAATTATATTTAATTTCAATAGTTTTAATCTAATTTAATTATTTCTTATATTTAAATTATTCAAAATATTGTTTATAACGTTTAGATTCTAATCAATTTTATTTGTTCACAATATAAACAAAAATTAATTGAAATATTTTATCATTTTATATTTCAAAATACTGAAAATTTGCTATACAATTATATAAATAGAAAAAAAAAGATTTTATTTTTTTTAATATACACACACTCACATATATATATATATATATATATATATATATTATGAATAACATAAGTTAAACGCTATAGTTTATTGAAAAAAATGTGATCCAATAATGTTTCACACAAAATAAACCCTCATATTGTGATCCAAATAAAACGACAATTATTTTTAGAAAGTTGCCAAGACAATTGAACGATTAAGAATTAATATAGAAAAATTATTATAAATCATTTAAAATTATAATTTTTTTAGCTATTAATTAGTAATGCAAAGTCATTAAAAAAAACATTTTTAGTGAACTAAACTTGAAATAAAATATAAAAATTAATATTTTTATATTTATCAACAATAATTATTCAAAAATTTATACACGCATTGCATTTACCAATAAGTAACTTTAAATTTTGACTATAAAAAAAAATACTTCTAAGTATAAATAAATTCAAGATCGTTTTTAATACAAAAATATGTAATTTATTTTTAAGTGGATATCTTATGAAGAATCAATAAACAATTAAAGACTTGAAGACAAACAACAAAAGTGGAAGAAGTCACTTAAGTTATCGTCGCACACCAAAGTTTAAACATTACATAAAGAAACATCAGACAATTCATTGAAAAGCATAAGAAGATTGACGCATTAGAGAATCGAACAAATCCAATAACATATTGGATGCTTAACAAGATCATATATAAATTTTAGTGAACTAGACTTGTAACCCTTCATTGAAGATCCCGACACATGTATAACCTACTTATGAGATATTTATGCTTTTTATGGTACAATCCATACATAAAATATATTGTTGTCCTTATTCTCAACAAAAGAAGTATAATATTAATTGTCACACAAAATCCAAACAATGTTTAAAGATTTGATATCAATGACAACACACAAGCATTGAGTCATTATCGATCTTTTTGAGACACATATAAATAGAAGCTCGCCACACACATAATGACATGACAAACATTTATACAACACTTTTATGTGCATAAGTTCCCAAAATTTTCATTCTTTTATGTGAGAGTACCTATAATAAAGAGTATTTTCATTGTAAATTTTTCACATTTATGTTAAGTTAGATTCTAGAAAAGGAGTGTTGTATTTCATATTCACTCAATCGAGTGTGAAATCTTTTAAGAAATAAATTTATTGTATAATCTGAAGAGGATTTGTTTACTTATCTTGGAGAAATATTGTGTACTTTATGTCACTACCTAAGATTACAAAGATATAACACTGTTATGTATGACTCTTTTTGTATATCAGATACTTGGGTATCTATTGGAAGGGTAGCAAATTATGAATGTTCATTAGGATTAGTTTTTTTGACCCCACTATGGTTTGGGTTCTAAAATTTAGGGGTGATTTATACACTAGTTGAGGAGTTTATATATGTTTTGTATGAATCATCCTTGATTGGTTTCCTGTACATGTATAAGGGTTGAAACACCCTTTTATGCTTGCCATTAATTTATTCTTTTGTTGATAAAAAAATTGTCACTAAATTCATAGGTAGTTTAGTGGATAACATGGAAAGACTTTGTGTACTCGTGTAAGTCAAGTAATAGTAAGAATATTTGAAAATATTTTATTACTTAATAAAATCCTTTACGATTTGTACAAAAGAAGTAAATGTAGCCTTGGTTTAACGTAAACTAATTAAAACCTAAAATATTCATTATCTATTTCTATTACTTGCACATTATTTTTCTTAGACGTTTGTTAAACAAATTTTAAAAACTTTTGTAAATGTGTTTCTAAAGCCTTTAGACGACCCCTTTAATCGCCAAATCGGAGAATTTGCAAAAAAAATCTCTAAACAATGTTTTAAACTCTTTTCAACTCCATTATAGAGCTAATTTTTTCTTTCATAAATTATCTTTTTTTAAAACATGTTATTATTAGGATTATTTTATATTTTTTGAATCATTGCAATTCGGATTTGAATTTTAAATTTAAAAATAGATAAAACTAAAATTAAGATGATTCAAATTTGGAGAGAAGAAAAAAATGAAGGTTGAAAACTAGAGACGAGTCATCCTTATTAAAAAAGCCCAATGCTTCTTTTATAGATCTTGTTCTTTTATCTTTTATGTTTGCATATCTATGGTGTTTATGTTTATCATCATGCATTAAAAGATACGATAGGTATAAGCAATAAAAAAATATTTTCTTATGTGCTTTGAATCTCTAGTACATCTTCTTTGTTTCTTCTCTTCTATTAGTTAAGGAAAATTGTGAGCACCTTTATTACTCAAATATGTTTCTTTTTCTTTTGTTTTTTCTTTTGCTTACACACTATTTTTTTAATATTTTAGGGTTTAAAGATCAAAGAATGACCATAGACTTAGAGTTTCACACAATCTTGTTTTATAAAATGTAAGGTAAATTTTTCCACATTTTTTTTTATTTCAAGATTTAGGGGATTTGTTTGTTCTTCATCATGTCTCCTTTTGATGTGAGTTGATTTTAGGATTGCACATTTTTTTTGGTTGCTCTTGTTTATGATTTTTTATTTTTAGTAATGCAAAGTGAGAACCCAAAGAAGATCCTCATTGGACACGAACTTAACCAAGTGGTTAAGTAAGTGTGAAGGTTCACTTTTAGAGGACAAAAGGAAAAACACAAGTATATGGCGACTATGATGAATGGAGTAGAAATTAAATAACCAAGGAAGTAAATGATGAATGAAGGTGACCAAAAGAAAAAGACATAATCAGAAACATAAGATGGAAGAGTAAAATGGCGTAATGAAAGGATGGAGAAGAGATAAGGTGAAGGAAGCTTATGGAGAAATGGAGAAGATGATCACGCCACTTGGAGGGTGAGAAACTCAAAGATAAGTGAAGGAAAAACTGCCACTTAAAATGCTCATACACTCAAGATAAAACCCAAAATAATTTAGGAGACAAATTTCACTAATCACTCAAGCAAAGTTTTTTTACTATATTCAAAATCTAGGTGAAAATAGATAGGCAAGACACCCTATTTATAGGAATGGGTGCCTTGGTGGGAAAGATGGGGGAGGGGTAGAAGAGTCATAAGAGAGGGGCGACCTAGGGGTTGACCTAGGTCAAAGTCGCCCCTAGTCTTAGCTTATAGAAGCTAGGGCTACCTCCTAACCCTAATGAACTTGGCACAAGCTAAATTGATAAATACACCCCCTATTATGCTATATGGACCATACTCTACTGAAATTAAAAACAAAGAAACTAGTTGGTGCTCAGCTCCCATGGCTTGAGCTCTGCTCATGGTGATCCTCTAAGAAATGATGGACTCTGAAGCACTGACTAATGTTCTCACCGGCTCGAGGTCGGTCGGAATTCAGGTGAGTTCCGAGTAGTCTCCCTTCAAGCTCTAGTGATTTAGCCTCTAGGGAATGAGAGGGGCTCAACTTGCAGAAAATACTCTGACACTTAAGTCAATAAGAGCATTAAGTTTCTGTGTATAAAGTGAATATAGAGCTAAAATTTGAGTTGAGAGTACTCCATGTGAGTGGTCATCTATTTATAAGTCTTCATGGGCTTGGATCTTCAATATTGGTTTCTCCTAGGCTTTAATGTGGCATATTATAGTATTCTTTCATAAAATTTGAATATCATGTATATAAATCGGAGTATTATGTAATATAATCAGAACATTTATTTAATGTAAGCATGAATATTGTGCAAGTAAGTCAGAACATTTAAAGCGGTCGAGATTTTGTGCCTTAAAAACACGTTAGTTATGTTGTGACGAGATTGCTTATTCTTGATATTATTTTAACAAGATCAACGAACTGGGTTTTAGGCTCACCTTACCGCGTTTTAGGCTTGCTCAGTCGACCTTATCAGACTACCTAATGGGTCGGTCTATTCGGCCCAATTCCTAGCAGTCTCGTGACGGTACAACTAAATTAGAGACAATTTCATAACCTAGATAAATTATTGATATAGTTTCTATTATTAATAAAAAAATATAAAATAGTTTTTAAATTGGTATCTAACCATTAGTTACCAAGTTTTTAGCTACTAACCGCTCTATATTCTAAATTAGTCTTTTAGAGACTAATTTACAATCTAAAATATTAATAGTTAAAATCTTAATAGCTAATTTAAATACCAATTTAAAAAGTATTTTATAATTTTTTTTATTAATAATAAAAATCACTTTAGATACCAATAATTTTTTAGTCTTTAAAATATTATATAATTTAATCAATATAGTAACTAATTATTTTTTATTTCTAAATTGAATTATTATTTAATGATTTTCTTGTAATAATGTGGTGTAACTTGAAATGAATTTGAAAAGAAAATTTATTTTAAATTGACTATAATTAAGACTTGCACATTTATGGTATGGTTGCTTTTCTAAATTATTTTACAAACTAGACATCATTTAATTTTTGTCTTTTCGAAATAAAAGTTTGATCTGAAATTCTTTTTTAGTCTCTTAATTTAATTATATTTTTAATTAATAATACATAACTTACCTAAATTCTAAATCTAAACCTTAAACTTTTATATCTCTCACTTCTTACTTTGGTTTGGTTGGTGTTGATACTATATGATTTCAATTTGTTATTTTCGCAAATTGATTACAGTAGTATTTTAAAAAAATCATATTAAAAAGAGATTTTGTTTTTCAAATAGACAATATTTAGTCAGTTAAGAATCTTTTGGAATAGTCATCATGAATCCAAAGGTGTTATTTTGAATTTGTTTTTAGTTATGTAAAAAAGATTTATCCTTGATTGTTGTTGGTGATTTAAATTAAAGTAATATTGCTTTTAATGTAGGGAGATAAAATAGAAGTGGTAATTAAAAAAAATTTTACTGAAATGGAAGGATAAGTTAAAAAGAATAAAAAACACTTATAGGTATTGTTGATTAAATTACTCTTTAAGAAGCTGGTTTTCACTAGTGGAATATTTGTTAAGGAACAACATTTTCTTAACATGCACTAGTAGGTATAATATTTTTAATACATTTATAGATTTTTGTTAGTTTTTACTAACTAATATGTTTTGATTTAACAATCATACTAAATTATTGATTTTTGTAAAAATGTTGCAAATATAATTGATACTTTCCATATTATATGAGTAGCTTAAATGCTCATCCAAAAAGATTGTAATCAAGTTGAAATTGAAAGATCTTTAAGTAGTAATTTTTTTTAATGTTGTAATTTGAATTTGCTTTTAAACTAGTAGTGCCACAATTTAATGCTTTTAATCTTTGATTTCATTATAATGGTAATTTTCTTAATTGTATCATTTGGGTACAACATGAAACTAATAACATGACATATTATATGATCAAATACAAAATTTAGTTAACTACTAAAAAATCATTAAATAAAAAAAATTTAGAGATAAAATAATTAGTTGTTATATTTATTAAATTAGATATTACTTTAGAGACTAAAAAATTATTAGTATCTAAATTAATTTCTATTATTGATAAATAATTTTTAAATTAATATTTAATTAGCTACATAGGATTTAGCTATCAATTATTTAAATTTTAGAGTTGGTATTTCAAACTTAGTAACTAGTTAAATACCAATATACCAAAGTTTTTTTTATATCTAATTTAGTCATTATAACAACTAATTATTTATTATCTCTAAAATTTATTTCTATTTAATGATTTTCTTGTAGTGATTTATAACTATTATTTTGATGCAGTAAGGATAAAATATGCATAAAATTAAACATACAATAATATGTGAACACAATTTGTATTTTTAAAAATAACCATTATATTGATTATTTTAGAAAAATAAATTATATTGTTGTATTTTTATAATTAGTTAGATATTTTTATAATATCACGTCACTTACAAATCTTATTCAATATGATATTACCATATTTTGTAAATTAGTAGTATATTTCTAAATATAATATATCTATTATTTATTTACTTGAACTTAAATCTCAATAATTTTTTTATTGAGAGAATAAAAACTAAATAAATTAATTTAATTTAATACAATTAATTAATGAAAATCAAGTTTAGTTTTACAACTTAGCTACATCATTCTAATATTTACTAAACTAAAGTTTCGTGAATTTCATCATCATGAGATAAAGTTATAGTCAAGTTATTTCTAATAGTATTAAATCATTATTTAAATGAAGTTATTGTATTATTTTAGTTTGATAAACTTTGAGTAGTCCAATTAAAATTTAGTTTTCTAGATCAGTTTCTACGAAGTTCAATTGTACTAATTAGTATTTAGTTTGTTAAGGTGACAAACTATTAGAAAAAGTCAATGATTTCAATAGAAAACATGTATGGTGCATGAACGTTAAGAGAAGAAGAGAGAAAAAGACATCTTTCATGAAAAAAATTTAAATAAAAAGGTGAGTTAACTTTTTATTACTTAGTAAAAGATTTATAATGTTAAAAAAAATCACAATAAATAATAAAAACTATAAAAACAAGTAAAAAAAAATACATTTAATTTTTTATTAATTATATTTTTCTTTTAAATAATTATTTGACGAAATGCATCCGTGATTATTCGCGCATAATTGCTAGTGTTTTGGAAAAAAAAATTCTCTGGCCTCGAAACCCATTACACAAATTAAGAAGGTGATGCATTTAAGTTTCCCATTTACATGTATTGGGAAAGATCTTGCATAAGCATTTATAAAACAGATATGAAGAAAAATAAACCTAATTCTTCATAAAATTACATTAGTTTATACGTAAAAAAATCATACAAAGAATTTTCTAATATTTTTTTAAGTTTAATTTTCAATTCATACATTAATTAATTTTAATTTATTTAAACATTAATTTTTTTAGTTATTATTATTTTTCTTTTCCATTTAAAATCCCAACACCCAAATCAACTTACAATTCATTTATCTAATAAACCCACTTTCTCCTGTTTATCTAGACATAATCAATAAATTTATGTTGTTGAAGTATTTGTCTAGATCCACAATGACGAAAAAGCATTATTAAATTCCTTAGGCTTCTCACAAACATGGCCTTAGTCATCAATCAAGCAATTAAATTCCAACTTAGTGGCACTACAAGAACAAGAATGACTAGACATTTGAAAACCAATTTGTCGATTACCATTTTGGATGAATCTCTTCAAGCACAACCACTCAACATTTCTCCATCACCAGTATGCATAGGCATGGCTACAAATTCAAAAATAGCCGCAATATAATATAATTATAAATATTTATGAAAAAAAAAAATAGAAGGTGTATTCCTGGACCTAAATAAGCGGAGCAATATTCATTAACAATATGAATATTAACCGCATGCAATTAATTTTTTTTTATATATATATATATATTATTGGTAATCATTCTAAAACAGTTATATTCACATTTATGTGTGGGCAAGAGGTTTGGATGAACACTTCTTCTCTTAAATGACGTGTCGGACACAAATATCGATGTTAACAATTGTAGGATATTTATTGGTGAAGTTTTCAATTAAACAAATATTTGTTGAATTTCTAACAATTCTAGTACGATTCTAACACAATCTTAAAAAGAATAAATACAATAATTTTTTAAAATTTTAAATTTATTGTATAAATTTGTATTATGATTATAAAAATAAGGAACAAATTCTTTTGAACCAGTTATGAAAAACATTTTGCTGCTCCCAAAAATATTTGAAACATATTTGTGTACATAAACATTTATTATCAATTTATAATTATATAATATATATATTTGTATCTTCATATTCTACATTTTAGAGATTATACGTATCTTTGTGTTCGTGTCGTGTCAATGTCTATATCGATGTTTGTGCTAGATAGATGGACATTGTTCCTTTGTAACTGAAGTGATTATTTGTACAAGCATGATCTTCTCAAGTTAAGTCTATCAGTATAATTATAAAAAATATTTTTTACTTACTCAATATTTGATACTTGTAAAATACTCGAACATTATAATTCTCTTATAGATTCATATTGATGACAATAACTAAAATTTACCACCTCAAACATAAAAAGACAAGGAATATAATTTATCTATCATATCTGTTATGTATAAGTATGAGTATTGGCATTTCAGAAAGAGAGAAAAAAAGAAAATAAAAGAAGGATTAAGGTGGGGAAACAAGAAGCAAAGATGGAGATGGGGTGGAATTTTGTCTTTTATGGCGAGGAATTTGTGCGTATACCAGATAATTTGGAAAGAAATAATAATAGTGTGTTGTGAAGAGTGACGTACATTAGAGAAACTATTATGATAGACCCCACAAATGGACGAATCTCAACATCAATCTGTTGCAGTGACGTAGGTAAGGGATGATTGTTTTCTTTGTCTCCATTCTAAGTTTGAATTCATTTGTAAATTCATGGTAGAGTTGTTGGTTGGTTTTTAGTGACCAAATTGATCTCATTAGACATATATTATTTGTTTGTATAACACAAGTGGAATGCTCCACGCCCTCATTTTTCTAAGATTTGGCGGAATATATTATTATTATAGGTCTTTTTCATGCACAATCACATGGGCTAATGCATCATTTATTTCTTTAATTTCTATTTAAGCATAACAAACTTGGCCTCATCTTTGAAACCGTTTCATTTTATACAAAATACCTGCATGGATTCGGTAAGACTGTACCTATATGTAATATTATTTTTTAATTGAATATGACCCAATGAGTATGTACATGTACTTATTTATCTTAACTATTATCGTCTCATAATTTTTTCTCTTATAAATTATTAAAATACTTTTAGTTTATCAGATAATTTAACAAACTTGATTTTATTAATACATTTCGTCACTTGTTTCACTTTATTTGAGTAATTCTTTTTCTATTATACTATTTTCATTATTACTTTTATTTTTTGGAGACTTTTTTTTCTCAAATAATACTATTTCTACTTTTATTTTTTCATCTAGGCATTCTTCTGTTTTTATTTTCTTATCTAGTACTATTTTTTATTTTTTTTCTTAGATAGTACTATTTTTACTTTTAAATATATATAAAATTATAGTGAATTTAAATATTTATAAAATTGAAATAGAAGAAAATTTGAAAATTAAAAAATTAAATATATAAAAATTTATGAAGAAGTGTCAATACAAAACAAATGAAATAAAATATTTTATAGGTATTTTGATGTAAGTAAATATTATGGGTAAAATAAATGTAAATCCAAGATCCTAAACCCTACACCTGAAACCCCAACCTTAAATCTTAAACCCTAAACATTATATCATAAATCCTAAACCGTAAGAAATTATAAGAAATATTATATAATCATATTTGTTATTATAATTTATGACATATATTTATATATAACTCATTATTTACATAATCTTTCAATTTAAATATCATTTTTTCTTAATTTTAATTTTAAAATTATAATTTATACATTTATTTTTTTATTAAACCTAATAATAAATTTATTCATTTAATTTTTTTTATTATTACATACGTATCATCAATGAATAACTTAATTTTCATTTATAATTTTTTAAACCATTTAGTTAATATATTTTTTTATAAAATATCCAAACAATTTTATTTAATTTTTACTATTACTTATTTTTATATCTTTTTAAATTTTCTTCTGTTTCAATTTTATAAATATTTAAATTCACTACAATTTTATAAATATTTAAAACTGAAAATAGTGCTTTTTGAGAAAAAAGTAAGAAACAATACTAGATAGGGAAATAAAAACAAAAAAGGGTGCTGGATGGGGAAATAAAAGTGGAAATAGTGTTATTTGAGGAAAAAGTTCACTTTTGGACTTATATAATGTCTAACAAGTTCACTTCAATCTTCAAGATATTTTTTTTTCATCAAAACTTCAATTACACATTTTTTTTATATTTTCATTCAAATGATATATTACAATTCAGAAAATGTATAACTCAGATTCATCGAATTAAACATATTGTAAGACACATGTTTGATAATTTATGTTTTTTTTTTCCATATTTTTATTTGATATTTATTTTTTTCATATAAAAGTGTTTGATAATCATTTTTGAGTATTTAATCATGTATACCCTTAATTTATTAGGTAACCTAAAAAACTTATCTTCTCTTTTTTTGTTCTTAGTTTCGTTTCATTTGAAGAACCATTCTTTTGTTACACAACTTTCATTCTTGCACTTGTCTCATCCCATTGTCATCCTTATTTGAATCATATTTTCATTTTTTATTTTTTTATGTGTTTTGATGTGAAGTTTCATAAAATAATATCGTTGCAATCAATTACCACATTTGAAATATTATTCACTTTTAAGTTCGATGACTTTTGTCATTGTTCCACCCTTAAAACACACATCAATAAATAGAAGAATGATGTACATGAGTAGATATGTGACGTCAATCCTAGTAGTAAGTTCAATGTAACTTTAACATACACTACAAGAAAATCATTAAAAAATCAAGTTGAGAGACAAAAAATAATAAGTCACTATATTGGAGACAAATTGGTTTCTATTTTAGAGACTAAAAAAAATATTGGCATCTAAAATAGTCTCTATATATGAAGCATTGTATAAAGAGGAATGGGACTCTTGGAAAAAGATGTTTGTCTTAGGTTTGGAAGTTAAGAGTCCAACCTAAGAAATTTTTTGGACATGTTTTAAAAACAAGTTACTAACTAAAGACAACCTTTTGAAGAGAAATATTCTCTGATGACTCGAAGTGTCCTATATGTGATGATGAAGAGAAAACATTAGTTCATATTTGTTTCACCTATCACAAGGTGGATAAAATATGAAAAAGTGTTATGCATGGATAGAATAGACAATTTTTCTTATAAAATATTTAGCTCGTTTTGCTAACATAAGTTGGTAATGGAATCATTAACTAAAAAGGAAAAATGTTATGTTTTTATGCTATGTAATTGTGTGTTGTATTTGAAGAAAGAGAAATGATATAGTGTTATAAAGGGATATCTTTGTGAAAGTAAATTGATAATAGTATAAGTTTTATTATGGCTTGGTCTTGGAAGAGGTTGAAGGTCAAATCCTTTTAACTTACATTTTTTTATGGCAATCCAATTTAGGGTTATACCTTATAATAAGGTAAAAGAGGTTAATGGAGAGGGGACATTTTTAAGTTGATTTTAGGTTATGGTAGACATGGTGTATGTGGTAAGTTGGTTTGAAATGATGATGAAAGACATCACAGCGCTACACATATATATTTTTTTTCAGTATAGAAGATAAAAAAGTGAAGGTGAATTTGGATAGTGGAGTAAATCAAGAACCCATGCTCATGATAATATGATTTACATATGGTATATATAATGTCATGTCAATACCTAAAAAGGAAGTTTATTTTTTTGATGTTGGATGGGAGATTCTATTACTTTCCCTAAAGACTATCCTTCAAGTTTGAGATTACGAGGTTCATGTGACATTTGTAGGTTATTAATATTGGATGTATTTATTTCAAATCCATTAGAGGGACTGAAGTTGATTGTGACTTTAAATATGTGATAACATTTAGCAGATGAACACATTCAAGCATAATGTAACATATCACTATTTTAAAGTATTAGTGGAAAAACATCAAAATGTAGTGGCAAAAAGATAAGGTATATAAGCAAGAACACCACACAAAAATTTGTTCAAGTGTGTAATGTATGATTGACCTTTCAGTTATATTTTTCTACCACTATATTGTTAGGCTTTGACATTTTCTACACTAAAATTTGTGGTTTATGTTTTATAGTATGTTATAAAAGTAGGAAATGGTGAATGGAATTGATTGGGATATTGAATTTAGAAATTATATGATGTAACTAAAGGACTTTTATGACATCTCACATGAGAGTGTACTAAAGCAACCTATTAGATGTAGAATGGATTGAGAGGGTGAGATTTTGAGCCATGTTGATGAAGATGCAAACTATAGCTAGATGTAAGAACCAATAATTTTTTTGGTCTAAGTGTAGAAGTGGTTCAACAAAAAAAAACTTGAATATTTTATTAGTTAAGTTAAAATAAAGGTTATAAATAGAAAAATTACTATTTAGGCTTCATTTATATAAAACTACCATCTATCTGTACTTAAAAATCATCTACCTTCTCTCTAAAGTATCTTACCCCTTATTCATATTTTCATAAATATGAGACTACCTTAAAGATCTTGTTGGAGAGTAGAACATTTTTGTTTGATTAGAATTTGTTTTTTAGAAAGGTCCTCTTTACCCATTTTTCTTGAGTTCGTTTTATGTTAAGAGTTTGCATGTGATGTTCCTTGGTCATCAATGAATATTTTCTAATACAGAAGTGTAGTGTTATGTTTACATTGTAAATTAGGGTTTTCTATGTACATGTTTAACTTTCATGTGAGAGTAGTAAATTTCATAACTTAAACTTTGTTAAACAAGTTGTAAAAGTAAGGGGAACTAATTAATTTTTTTTAGTACTTTAGGGTAGATGATTTGGTTTACGAGCATGACTTGGTCATAATATTTTGAGTTTTGTTCAAGGAAGATGTTATTTAAAATATTCAAAGTGTTTTATGTTTAGATATGGATAATATATGTAATAAGGATTTTTGAGAGATTTGTTAGAGTGATTCTATGTTTGGAATATAGTTCATATTTATAATAGCCATTAGTTAGTAATGTATTGTATGAATGAGATATTGAATTGTTGAAAATGATTAATTTGTACAATTTGTGTTTCTGAAGTTCTAAATGGTTTGTAATATGACATAATATGTTGGTAAAGAGATGAAAATGAGGATGATTATATTTGTTCTTGCAAGTAAGACTATAATAATGCTTGAACTAAAAATATGCATTACTAGGATATTTTGAACAATATTAATTAAACTTGAATTCAGTTAGATGAGTTATATTGCATATTTTGGTAGTTAAAAAATGTAAAATCTTGCAAGTGAGTCAAATTAATTCAAGATGGTCTTATTTAGAAAGAAGTTCTCAATTATAAGAATAAAAATTGAACTAGAACAATGTCAAACCAATTTAAAACAAATCTATGCAATTTTAGTAGAACTGATTTTTTGTATTGCGTAATAGTAGTTGGGTGACCATTTTTTCATTAAGCGAAATTCGTTTATTTAAAAACTCAAGAGATTTGGTCATTAAGTGAATTTCATTTTAGTGAAACCTAAGAGTTTTATTCGATGGATGAAAAAAAAGTTGTTGGGCAAGCATAATTGGTGGGTGAGCAGAGAAAATGTTTTCCAAACTCTAAATAACATGTTTTGAAATGTTTCTAAATAATAAAATTGTTAATATTTCACTAAATTATTATAGTTATCAATCTATTATACTTTAATATTATTATAGTATGATGTATGTTATATTGAAATGTTTTTAGTATTTATTTTTATGTTAGAATGTTTTGATTTTGAATGATAAATTTTGATTATGAATTGTGTGTTATTATATGATTGATGATGCACATTATGCGATGTAGAATATGAAATGCATGATGTGGAATGAAATATAAATGGAGTTAGAAAATATATTATGATTATGTTGTGATATGATATGTAGTATTTTTAGACAGTTATTTCCAAGGAAAGAATACTATGTTGAGATATTTAGGTTGTGTATTTTATTTGAGATTCTAAAATTGATATCCTAACTCTACTATACTAGAATCACACAAAAGAAAGTATTAGGTGGTGAGAGTCAAAAGAGGTTCTTATGACATAGTTTGCAATGTGAAAAAGACTTATGTCTGGTCGATTACATGGATTCATCCTATCACGTGAGTGTATGCATTGCAATTAATGTAGCCTTTGGGCCGAGAGCTAGGTATTTTAATATATATTTAGTGAATGAATTGGATGTGTTATATGAGCGTGTATGGATGGTATGTGAATGAATTATATGAATTATGAATATATATATATATATATATATATATATATATATGGTTTTATATATTCATATATGTGAGATTACACTAGTTTATTGTGTTATGTATGCTTGTGTGTTCTTTTCAACTGTGTTGATTATGTATTACACATTAGCATATGATATTTCAGGGAGGAAAATTTCAGCAGAGTACTTTGACAAGATGGGCAATGAGTTTATTTATTTTTTTCTTGATATGTATATATATGCAATTTTAAAAAAAAATATTTTTTGAAGAGAGAATTTAAGTGTAAGGTAATGTGGCTCTTAGTGGGATGTTATTTTTTTTTTTTTTGTATTAGAACAAGTTGTGCCTTAAGTTTGGTTGTTCATGGTGTGTGTTTAATAAGTTCATATGATTGCTTGAGAGTTTTGAGATAATTTTTAAACCCTTCTCTTATGTTATATAAAATTGCGCCTAAACTTTCTACTCACCCAACCATTTTCTGAAATAAGCCAAATAGTAAAGACTTTCGAAATGATGACTAATTTATTCAACAACAAAACATGGTCTTGACTTATAAACACTAAGTGTTTATGCATTATTGGGAGATAATCAAGATGATTGCAATGACTCCATCTTTTAGTCATCCCTAAGAGTAGTTGGGACAAACTAAGTTCACAAGACACAATCCTCCAAAGTTCAATGGCTATACCACTCTTGACTACATCACAAAAAAGGATAAGATTTTCAATGGAACGTTCTGTCATAAAGATAAGAAACTGGTTTTTACAACCTATTTGCAATCAAGTGAAACAAAATTTTGGTGAAGGGGATGATAAAGGTTAGGAACGAAGTAATTTACTAGGAGATATTTAGAGTAAGGCTCTTAGAGAAATACTTCCCAACAAGATTTGTAGAGGACATTGAGTTTCTTAAGCTTGATGCCATATGTTCTTATCGAAAAGGAATACAACTCTATCAAGGTGAAAAAATAGTATTTCTAAGAAATCGAGTTTATACTCTAAAGTTTGATCACCGAGTTGTTGATGAAGTTTGATAGGAGAATCACCTATAGAAGATTTTTCGATGTTTAAGTCAATAAGAGCTAAAGAAATTATAAAATATAAGTATATAGGTGAATAAGAAAATTGAATGAGTACTTGTAAAAAACCGATATGTATTTATAAGCTTTTGAATCTTAATTAAAATATTCAAAAAAATGTTTAAAACAAATAAAAAATATAATTAATTATTGAATATTTGACCATTCAATTAATTATAACTACATATATGAGTTATACGGACATAAGTACCTAGCCAAATTCTATACTTAATTACTTTTAATGTTTTTTGTTTTTCCTTAATTAAATCTTTAACCTTTTATGTGTGATGAAAAACTTTTGATAATGTGTAATAACTATTAATAATGTGTAAAGTGAAACATATGGTATATTGGCATGCGGTGCAAAGGATCATACTCTCTAATTTAGAGGTGAATTAATTTTGACTTGCCCAAGTTATTACACAATAGAGATAAAGAAAAAGAGAGTTATAATTGAGTGGAGGATGCAACTAGTAAGATTGTGATTGCTATTGGATAATGCATATATTCGTTCTTGATAACATTACCTTAATATGGAAGTGAGAGTAAAGAACCTTTTAAAGATTATAAAAATGAAAAGGATCCACCATCCCCAAACTTCATCATTTTGCCAATGCTTTTATAATTCTTTACTCCGTTTATAATTTTCCCACCACTCTAGAGTGTTGTATAAGAATTATCAAAATTATCTTAGAATTTAGAGGAAAACAGTTATTATAAGACTAAATTGTTCCGTTTGTTAAAAAAAATGTCATTAATAATTCAACTATAAAACGATAAATAACTTATCTAATTTCACAAGCATTAATAATTTAAAATAAAAACTATAAAATTGTAACTGTCAACACAGTAAACACTATACAGTGACATACAATTTACTTTTTATTGCTTCAGTTAGACAATAAGCAATAAGTATTGATGTAAAGGGAGAAGGAAAGTTGTAAGAAAACGTTATCTTGTTATTATGAAATATTAAATAATTAAAAGAAATATTTTGCAAACATGTTATCATTACTTTACAATGTAAAAAATATTAGGTAATTCTATAGTATAAAATCACGAAGCCGCATTATTGAATAACGCACTTTAAAGAATTATTTTATCCCTTACATGCACGACTTCTTCTACATTAAACATTTTTTTTCTTAATTTGTAATTTTTATTCCTTTCAGAAACATTATTTTATTTATCTATTAAATCATTTATCACAGTTTGAATCCTAATTTGAATTAATTTTTTGTGACTTAAATTGTTGACATACTATATTAATGAAATTGATGCTGATAAAAAGATTATTAATGAAATTGATGTATTTTTAATTTCATGATTGTATCGACCAGTCCTCGAGCGTCGTTGACCACTAATACTATTGGTGTCACGTAAGCAGGGTCCCACGAGCGGCGTGGGCCAGTGTCTCACAAAGTACGTGCACCAAGGAACCAAAGAGTGCTCAGACATCAATATTTTCCATGTTGACTCATGCTTTCCATGTTTAGCTCACACCTTTCATGTTAAATCCTCTCCACTCCTAGGCTGCCATGTGGACGTCCATGTGCCCCATGCCAAGGTAATTTTCATCCTCTAATATACCATAGACGTTTTAGGGTTACATTGGGCTCAAAGAATCTCAATTGTTACCATAACTAGACACTTTTAACCCCAACTAGACCTATTTTACTATTGATCCAAATACAAACCCAAAAAACCTATGCTACTTGGCCCAAATATTTGGTCAAATTATTTTATGCTATTAGGCCCAATACATGGTCCATGAAATCGTAAACAACTTTATACAATTTATTTAAGCTAAAGCTTGACCTAAAAATAATGTTGACTAGTCAGTCAAAACTCAGTCTTCCTGTGTTTTTCTTACCAAAGCTTTAGTTTATATTTTGATGAGTTGGAAGTCTTTCTAGATATGTTTGTACATTTCTTCATCCTAGAGTTGACTCTTGATAAAGCCTACAAAAATAAACAAAAATCCAATTATATCCATATTTATAAATAAATCCATAAACAACCTCTAGGTCTTCAGCTTAAAATATTCTACCAACTTTGGACTTCTTTAATTTATTTTTCAGAATCACAGTGATCAACGAATAAAGAACAACGATTAGAAAATACTAGATTATGATTTTCTCTTCTCTAAATAAATTTTAAAAGAGATAAGAAAATTAACTTTTACGGTTACTTTACCGACTTTGGACTTCTTTAATTTAATTTCCAGTATGACAGTAATGAAGGAACACGGAATGGTATGCACAATACAATACATGTTACTAATTTGCCAAGAATCCGTGGTTATTTAGCTAATGTTTGTACAACTGAAAACTAAACAAAGAAAGGCCTTAATAATAGGAACATAGGAAATAAGATTAGAAAAAAGTGAAACAAATTATAATTTGAACACAAATAAATAAGTGATTGTTGTGAAAGGCAGGTGTTAGTGAGGCAGCTCTGTCGGGCTTTCTGGCTGTCAGCCCTGTAGCGGTGGCGGCATCTGGATACGTACATGTCTGGGAACCTGCCACCCCACACACACAATACTTTTCTCATTAAAGAAAAAAAAAAAGAGAACAAAGGAGTGTAGTAGAACACACAAGAGAAGAGAACACCATGCACATTGAATTTTGAATAACAGAACTTACTAGGGTCGGTGTAAGTGATGAGTCCGGTGTGGCCGAAATCGCAATCGAAATCGTGACCACCAGATGCTTGGTAATATGCGTTCATGGCATATGCCGCGTGGGACCTAATTGTATTGGGCTTAAAGCATGGCCCAACGTCCTTAATGGGCCCACACTCTATTCCACTGCTGCTACAAACAAAGTCAATGTTTGCCTGCAACGCTGCTTCACTCGCATCCCTTCTTGGTACGCACCATTTCTTCTTTGAAGACGACGAAGAAAGAGGTGACTCTGATGGTGTTAATGCAGTGGGTCCAGATGCTGGACCTGCTGCCTGAATTAGACCAATTGCAAGTTTAACTCTTAAAATCTCTTCATCCATTCATTCTTTATTTCACATCGTTAACAAGAAAAAATAACTCAACCAATGTATTCAGTATTCATCAGTAACAGAATTCTAATTTAGAAAATCCACATTTTTATTCCTATTGGAAACATTTTAAAAATGCATTAAAATTATACTACAAAAATGTAAACAACAGACTTTTATAATTTTGTTTTTACCTTAATTAATAGTCTTAGGAAATTAATTGTGGTTATAAAAGCCATTATTATGTTACAATGTGATGCATTACTTAATACCATAAATGAATGATGAAGGGGACCATCGTGCCATTTCTAGTTAGTTGTAGAAACTATAAAGTTTCAAGAGAAAAAATGGTTGATATATACATGCTTTTAGTTTTATTGCTTCTTCATATAATTAAAATATATTGCTGATAAAAAAAAAATATAATTAAAATATAATTTGTCCTCTTGAAGTAAGGTGTACTGCATATAGAGTGATGAAAAGTTGGCATATTTGTAAAATGGAAAAAAAAAAAAAAGTACCTCTCTGGCAATGAAGTCGTCGAGGTGGTAAACAGGGGTAAGATCGGGATTAAACAAGCCATAATTACGCTCAGAAACTGTGGGCTTGAGATTCTCATTGAAGAGGGAGAAGATGAAAGTCTCGAAAGTCCTATTAGGCATGAGAGGGGTCCCTTTACCAGAGTTAACGTGCTTCATAAGATTCCCGTTATACGACGCCGCATTGTCAAAACTCGCACCCGCTTCGTTCGTCTCACCAACAGAGGGCCAACCCGTTTCGGCCACCACCAGTTCCACGTCCTCATACCCAAGTTTCTTCATCGCCCAGAAAATCGCGTCCATTTGCGCGTCGAACATGTTCGTATAGTTCACTGACGTCGCCGCATCCCAAACGCCGCCGTTTGGTTTGAAGAGCGCGTAGTTCAGGCTCTCGGCTCGGCTCGGGTCGAAGCCGAAGAACGGATACGGGTTGACCATGAAGGGGGACTTTGTTCGCCGGTGGAACTCCAGAATCGGTGCAAAAATGGCTTTGTCGTAGCCGCGGCGGAACGAGGCGGCGCTAGGAGGCTCTGAAGAAGCCAGGATCCCGAGTGAGTGAGGGGTTGAGACTTGAACGGCGGTGAGGTTGGCGAGGGAGAGGGCGTCGTGGAGGGATTTCATAGTTGGAAGAATGTGCGCGATTAGGGTTTTGTCGGAGGTGGCGAGAACCTCGTTCCCGACCGCAATACGCGTCACGGCGGTTTGCGGGAGGAAGGGGAGGATGTTTTCGGAGAGCCACGCTTGCGCGGCAGGGAGCGTCGAGAGGGAGGGGATGGCGGCGTTCGGCACAGTGACGGTTATGGAGATTCCGGTGCCGGCGAAGGCGCGGAGCATGTCGGGGTTGGCGTCGAAGAGTTTAACGCGGTCGATGGTTGTTTGAGATTTGATGAAGGCGGCCACAGTGGAGGGCGGTGGGAGGTTGTCTGCCACCGTGCCATAGTTGACGCCGATTTTGGTGGTGTAGGAAGCGTAAAGTTGTGGGAAGAGGGTGCATGCTAAGAGAAGCAGAAGGGAGTGACGTGAAGATGGTTGAGTTTGAGCCATGAAAGAGAGTGTTCGTGGGAACGATGTGTGCACGCGCGCGTTGTTTCATTGAATAAATTGAGAAACTGTAACATTCGGTGGATCCCAGTTTAGGTTCCAACACAACATCGTTCCAAGATTTTGCTTTCACAACATTCTGCCGCTGTTCGTTCTTCTGTTAGATTTTCTACATAAAATGTTGGTTTATTAATCTTACTCAGATACCTTGTTTTTCTTTAAAGAAAATGATAATTCTAATTTTTTTTTTTATGTGATGAGTTTAAAAATAAAAATATATAATAAAAAGTAAATTTATAATTAAATAATATTAAAAATTATAATGTTATTGTATAAAAATTATAATTAGTTAATATATCATTGTTTTTTTAATGATATTTTACATACGAGATTTTGTTATTTTTTTTTCTACGTCGAAGAACTTATAATTTTAAATTCATTAAAATAAAATTTGAAATTGTTCTTCAATGGGTGTTGGGGCTTAGAGAACGATTACTCTGCTTTTTCCTTTGGCTGGTCATTGTCACTCTCAGCTTCCTGCTCCGCCTTTCTCCTCTCGATCGTCTGATCTCACAGGCTGGGATGATACTTGCAGAAGGCACTCCGACGATCAAGTTAGTCAGAGTGTCGGCACTCGGTTGTCAGAGTACTGTAGATAATGACGTACTTGATTCTTGGAATTTGTGCTATTTATATTACCTTAATGGGCCTTCGTTGGTGGGCCGGATTAGGAGGTTGGTTCATGTTTAGGATTGTGCTAAAAAGCTCTTCATGTTTATGGATTAACCCTGCTCACTTGCTCAACCCATGGTTCTTCATCATGGGTCGGTCGGCCACGCGTCGTCACGTGACCTTTTTATCGTGGTTGAGTGGTCAAATGGCTTGGGTTCCTGACCGACCCACTGGTTCGGTCGTGCCAATACACTTGCCCCCCAGACTCAAGAGCTGATACATCCGAAGAGTCTGAGAATTGGGTGTCGTTCAGTGGTGTGATGATGGGTGATGTGACTGGAGGCGACACCTAAACGGGTTATGTGACGCACATTTATGAGGGGGTTTTTGGGCGCCAAATGACGTGGACCGTTGGATCAAGCACATCCAACGATTGAGATTTTTGTGACGTTTGGGCTTCTGAGACGTCCTCGAGAAATAGGGTCTGTCAATAGTAGCTTCTCACACTTCATTATTGACATTGTGCTCTAAGTCCCGAACGGATGTTGTCGATTTGTGCTGCTATCTTCGTTCTCCTAAGGTTAGTGATGTCTTCTCATTCTCGTCATACATCATCCTCTTCATCTCAGCCAACTTTTTCTGTAGGGTCATCAGCATTGCCGCTTGATCTGCCTCTAACATCCTCTTGCTTGCCATGCTTCGGGTTGATACCATCTACCAATGCTTCTTCACACTTATCCTCTCGGCCCCACGGTGGGCGCCAAATGTTCTCAAACGGGTGTTGGGGCCTAAATAACGATTGTTCTGCTCCTCCCTTCAGTCAGTCGTGGTCACTATGAGTTTCTTGCTCCGCCTTCCTCCTCTCGGTCGTCTGATCTCACAGAGATGGTACCTACTGAAGGCTCTCCAACGATTAAGTCAGTTAGGGTGTCGGCACTCAGTTGTCAGAGTACTGTAGATAATGACGTAACTGATTCTTGGAATTTGTGTTATTTATATTACTTTAATGGGGTTTCGTTGGTGGGTCAGATAAGGAGGTTGGTTCATGTTTAGGGTTATGCTAAACAACTCTTAATTATGGATGAACCTTGTGACTTGATCAACCCATGGCTCGTCGTCATGGGTTGGTCGGCCACGTGTCGTCATGTGACTTTCTTATCGTGATTGAGTGGTTGAGTGGCCCAAGCTTCTTGTCAATCTTGGGGGGTATCTTCAGCCTCTCCACTATGTTGCAGATAGCGATGAGGTCCTTCAACTCTACCATGAAGTCGTGCCTTGGTGGCACGTTCTCCCTTTCACGCCCCTTGGTTTGAGGCTTTCTTGGTTGATAGGGCTGCTGCTTCGCGGGGGCCTTCTTCTCTATCGTTGCCTCATGCACCCTTAGGGTTTGAGGTCGACCTGACGCACGCGGGCGCATGGGAACCACACACGTGCGCTTCTCGTCAACCTCCCTTTCCCCCGCAATATGTGCCACCGCGCGATGCCTTATCTCGGCGAAAGTCTTGGGACGGTTTCTGATGAGCGATTTTCGCTGAAAGACCCTGGCACAATGCCCTTTCTGAATGCGGGCACCATCATCGTTTCGTCCTTGATGTTCAATCTCACCACCTGTGCTCCGAAACGGTGAAGGAACTCCTTCAGGGACTCCCCCTGATATTGTCTTATGTCAAAGAGATCATAAGAGTGTTGAAGATGGATGAAGCCTATTCTCTACCTAGTGTTAGTGTGTGTTTGATGTAGAAAATAGCTAGTTTGTTTTGAAGTTTGTAATAGGTTTAAATGATCTTGTATGTAGGCTTGTGTATGTGTAAGGTTGCCTTTTGCTACATGATCTATCCTAGATGCCTAACTAAGCCTAGATCAAGCACATGAAATGGTTAAAAGTTTTTCCAAAAGCTTTTTAGAGTTTTCTCCTAAAATCAGGATACTACACAAAAATAAATCTGTTTCTCTGTAAAAGAACATGTTTATTCTTTGGTCTGCTGAAAGGATTTTCGAAATTTAGTTAGGGCACCAAAGGTACAACTCAGACAGTTATTTCAGTTAGCTGAGTTGGCAGTTTTCACAAAATAAATCTGTTAAGTTCAAAACTGAATCTGTTGTTTTCATAACAACTTTTCAACTGTTTTTTGAAAAGAAGTTAGAAACTGTTTTCTATATAAAGAAAAGTCTCTCTCACATGAAAGGATGCTGAGCAATTACGTTTTGACAGAGATCAAACACTTTCTGTGTGAGGAGAAGGATTGAAAAGGTTTTTGAAAGGTTTTCCAAAGGGATTTTTCAAGTGCGCTTGTTCTAGGAAACCTTTGATCTTGGTGAAGGTGCTGGTGCAGTTCTGCAGCAAATTGAACTACTGGTTTTGAGTTCTTGCATCTTCTTTTCAGGTGTAATCTTTCCTTTATTTTGGTTTGTAAAGGTGTAAGTGTTAGTCACTCCTTGATAGGGTTTCTTGGAGTGCAAGGTGTGCTGAAATAGGGTTTTTTCAGCATTGGTTGTGTTGTTCTTGTAGTGTTCAAGAACTGGTGTGATTGTAAGTGATTGATACTGTTTCTTAGTGAATTCCACCTTGGAGTAAGGTGAAACTGGATGTAGCTCTGTATAAGTGAACCAGTATAAAAACTTGCGTACCTTTTCTTCTCATCCCTGCACTCATTTCTGGTTTTGCTTAATTCTGTCAAGAACTAAATCTGTTCTTTTGAAATTGAATCTGTTAATTATGGGTTTAAGTAAAAACTGTTCTTCCTGATTTGTTAAAGCTCTCTAATCATAAACAAGGCAGTTGTATATGATGTTTTAATTGATCTGTGAACAAATAGTCTATTCATTAAAACCTGGGAAAGATTCATTCTCTTTAAAACCTTGTGTTGAATGAATGTGATTGTTTTCTGAGCATAGCTGTATTCTTCATACTCATAATATCCAACTAATCTGATTCTGTTATAATCCTGTGTTGATCACAATTTCAATTTGAGCAAATTCAAATTGTGCCAGACTGCTCTGAAGAATCAATCTAAAAACAATATGTTCTTTAGAGACTGCTATGAAAATTGTGTGTTCTTGTGAAAATTTTATAAGCTCAATTCACCCCTCCCCTCTTGAACTTAGACACTAATAGACCCAACAAAGAGATGGGGGGGGATTCGTGATGTACTGTGCTCTAAACAACTTAGTGAGTTGTGGGAACGACGTCACGTGGCCATCAGGGAGGCTGATGAATCAATCCATCGTTGTTCCCACTAGGGTGCTCATGAACAGCTTGCATCTCATCGCATCGGAGCCCCCAACCATCATCATCTGCGTATGGAAAGTCGTGAGATGGGCCTCTGGGTCCTCCGTACCAGTGAAGGTAACTTTGGGTCCTACAAACGTGGCTGGTATCACGACATCCATGATGTCTTGCGAGAACGACATCGGAAACTCCCTGGGCGGCGTCATGGGTTCTTGATCTTCCTCCTCGCGTTCGCCTGCCTGATTTTGCAGATCCCTACGCAATTCCTCATTCGATCGGCGTGGTTCTTCATTTGTTGCTCGCGACGCAGCCAAATCAGCCTGGATGCGTTCTTGGTTTGCTCTTGACACAACCACTTCTTCTTGAAGGGCCTGCATTGTTTCCATAACCTGTTGCAGGGTGAGCCTTTCGTCCCTGTTTGGTGCAATAGATCCCTGCCTCGTATTTCTCATCTTCTCGATCTTTCTGGTTCTTGTTGGTGGGACAATGTTTTGTATCGTGCCCAACGATGGCCCCAAATGTTCCCGTCGGTTGACCGAAAACGTCTTCGTGCGTCTACGATAATCTCACGCCCAAAAATCCCTGCGTCCACTCGTGCTCTCCTTCCTATTGAACACCTGAAAACACAAAGACAAAGGGCGCCCTAGAGGTCGTTTGCACTCCGACGCTCAAGTCAATCTTAGGGCTAGGAAACACCAAAACTGTTTAGCGTAAGGCTCTGCTGTGTGTGTTAAGAGGTGCAAATGAATAGCGTACCTTACTAAGTTTGTTACTTCCATTTATATAGCCTAGGGTTTCCACTGTTTCCGTTACCCAAAATCAGCTTCCTCAGGGGGTGGGCCCCAGTGCCTCTGTTACCCACTCTTAGGATAACCTAGGGCGTGGGGTTCCCTAACTGGAGTGCAACCTCTGACAGGATGACCACTAGTTGTCAACGACGCCCAAGGACTGGTCGGTATACAAGCCACCCAGTCTCGAGCGGTAACTTGTTCGGCGAAGAGAATAAGTTCTCGCCTTTGGCGACCTACGTGAATAGCGCGCCGAAGTGACGCCTCTCTGAGCCTGTTTTAACTGCGCACACGTGTTTTGAACAACGACCAAGACTTAACGTCGCTTGTGCTTCTTAGTTTACATTAAGTATTCAAAAACGCGCGCTTCCAATCACTGTTCCATCATTCTCTGAAACACCCTTGATTGCTTCGTCTTTTTCCTTGAGCGCTCTCGCGTTTCCCTCTACAAACTCCATAACTTTCATCCTACTTGATCAAAAGGTACGAACTTTAACCATTGATCACCCTTATTTATCGATTTTGATGCTTGATAACTGCTTGTGATTGTTTAAACTCCTTGCATTTAAGCTCTCTTTGTTGTTCTTTGTTCCTTTGTTCTTTCAGGTTTTCTTTGATGGAGTTTTTCTGGGTTTTCACTGAGTTACGCCACAACCCCTTTCTGAACCTTCGTTTCCTTCTTTTTCTTGTTTTCTAACTTTTTTAGACATGGCTCGAACGAAAACGACATCCAACCCTCCACCCCAAGTACATTACAAAGTCTTGTACCCCTTGGCCTCTACGGAGCTTCTCGGCGAGACCTCTACCCTCACCTCTAGCGAGGATGTGAGGAAACATAGGGACAGAGAGCCTGACTGTGTAGGGCGTGTCTTCGGGCATGAGAGCGACACTTATGTTTCCGTTCGACCCTGTACTAAGGGAGTACCCGTGTGCTTCGACGAACGGACTAGCAATGGAGAACCCTACCTTTTCCTGTACCAAACTGTGTGCGTCTCCCCCTCACTGGCTTCGAGAGGGTATTGTTGACAGAAATCAACATGGCCCTCGCTCAACTGCATCCCAACAGCTGGGCCTTCATGAGAGCCTTGTCAATTCTGTGCAACCACTTTAGGCATCCTCTTTGTGTGGATGTCTTCCTCCATTTTTTCGAGGCTAAAAGTCCGGGGAAGAATCTCTAGGTGAGTTTCATTGGTGTGGCAGGGAGAGTTCTCCTCACGCTGTTCCAACAATCTTATAAGGGCTTCAAAGGGAAGTTCTTCAGAGTGTGTTGCACCGACCACGATCGCATCCTCTTGGATGGCTTCCCACTCTACTGGGTGAGGAAGTTAGGGTACAAGAAACCCAGGACTCTTGAGGAACTAACTCCTTATGATCGCGAATTCTGTTAGGTCCTTGCTAGCTTGGGAGCGGTGTTCAACATTGTCCAACTGATCAAGCATGAGTATGATGTTGAGGCCCTCAAGGGCTACATTGGTATCGTCTTCACCCTGTCTTGCTTGGTTGTGCCTGTTACCGTACTATTATGCTTGTACATTCTGCCTCTTTATATTCGTATGTTTACTCTCGTGTTCTGGATTTCTAACCTCTTGTATTCTGAAATTTGTACATAAGGATGGTGTTAAAGGAGGAGAAACGGGTCAAGCTGGCTGATGCCCTTACTCACCGTCAAGGGGTGTCTGGGGCTGTGGGCACCTCTACTCCTCACACCTTTGTCTCTGCCACTGCTGCACCCTGCCCTAGTCCTTCCACTCCTATTGTCGCGGTCCCTCTTGCCGCTGCCCAAGCATCACCCGCTCCACCTCCCTGTTAGAGAAGGGTAGTGGAGATCGAATTTGATGAGGACTTCGCTGAGGGGTCGGTCTTCAAGAGGCTTAGGCCTATGACGGCGACGACCTCCCACTCCTCCACTGCTGGTCGCCCGACATCGCTCCAAGACCAAACGCCAAACGCTTCCTCGCCCCCTAGCCTCTTCGCGCTTGAAGATGGTGGTGAGAGCGCCCCTACAGCCTCATCCGCCCTCGAACTGTCTGATGTCCTGCAACATGCCCTCAAAGGCTTCCAACTAGGGGTGACGGAGAACTCGGATGAGACCGCGGCGAGGGAAAGGCTGGGTCTCAAATTTAGCACTCTCCTTGCTTAATCCAACACCCTCATAACTAGGATTGAGGCGAGGGTGGCACTGATAGAGGCCAAAGCTAAGGAGGAAACGAACCTGCTGGCCCATGCTTTCACTACCCGCGAGACTTCCCTGAAGCAGGAGTTGACTAGCCTCCGCCAAGCTGAAAAGAACCTCTCCAAACGAATTCATGATAAGAGCCAAGAGGCTATCGAGCTGAAGGCAAAAATCCTACCCCTGCGAACCCGGGCCATCGAGTTGGAAGAGGCGACTGAGGTATCTAAAGCCAAGATGGCGAGGCTTGAAGATAGGTCCACCAATCAAGAAGTGCAACTGGGTCATGTAGAGGCCGAGCTCCTTCAACAAGCCGAGAGGTTCAAAAAGGTTGAGGCTAAGCTGACCGAGGATGTTGTTGATGCTTATGTCGCGGGGTTCGAGGACGCCCTTGCTCAGGTTGCCTGTGCGTACCCCGAGATGGACGCCTCACCCTTCGCAGCGTCAAACCGTGTTGTAGACGGGCAGATCATTCCAAGGGCTCCTCCTTCTTAGCTTGTACTTGGTTACAAATGAACAATTTCTATTATTCGCTTGTAACTTACTTGCTCGGATGCTTAACTGCTTTAACTTCCTTGATCTTGATTTGACCAAAAATTTCTCTTTTATCTTACTCAACTGTTAACTTGTGGTGCCTGGCACCACGATGCTTCTACTAGCACCTTTGGTACCCTGCCCTTGCTGTATAAAGCTAAATGGGCGTTTAACTGTAAATTAGGTCGTGCATCCTTGACGTTCTCACTCGAGGGGGGAGGTGTTCTCTACGAACCTACCCTTCCACTCACAAGACTTCTAACGCAAGGGAAACGATTCCTTAACTGGCCTCAGCTTCGCTCAAGGGAGAGGAGGATTTATCTGGTGAACTATTTTGTTCAACCTCGGTGTTCTCACTCGAGGGGGGAGGCGTTCTCTACAAACTTATCCTTCCACTCACAAGACCTCTAACGCAAGGGAAACAAGTTCTTAACTGCATTGAACAAACTCGGACGGGACAACCATGCGCCTCATTAGTGCGCACCTTTCTGGGTTCGCTTCCATACCACGCTCAGTGAGCAAGAAACCCAGAAACTTCCTTGCTTCTGTTCCGAACACACGTTTATTGGGGTCCAGCTTCAGCCTGTACTTAGCTATCATCGTAAATAGATCTTCTAAGTTAGCTCGGTGTCGTTCCTTTGCTCTCTGGTGGACAGGTCGAACCTTGGCACTTCGATCCTGCGCCGTTTGGTCGAGGGTGCTGCCAAGCTTGGAGACCTTTCCTTCAATCTCTCTTTCCCCTGCATTGCCAACCGGTTCAGGTCGGCTCTCCCAGGTGATCTTTGCGCGGACGATCTCTACTTTGACCCAGGCGATTTCGGTGTGATTGATCTCAGGCTGGACGACCTCCTCTGAGTGCGGTGGGCGCATAGTGACCATGAATACCCATCTCTTCGTTTTGAGGTTGATCTCATAACACCTCTTGGCCTCCTTCTGGTCTAACTTGATGGTAATCACTTTTCCCGCCAAGTCAGGAAGCTTCATCTTCATGTGCCTCGTCGACGGCACCGCCCTCAACCTATTCAGCATAGGTCTACCCAGCAGCATGTTATTAACGGAGGGGGCATTGATGACGAGATACCTGATGTTCTCCTTACGGGACGCATTACCATTCGTGAAGGTGGTTCTCAACTCTAACTGCCCACGCACCTCCACCTGGTCTCCCGCGAAACCGTACAGGCAGCCAGTGTAGGGCCTTAGCATGTCAGGAGACAACTGCAACTTGTTGAAAGTCATTTAGAACATTACGTCTGCCGAGCTTCCTTGATCCACTATTACACGATGCACAATGCCCTTTCTGAACGCGTGCACCATCATCGTTTCGTCCTTGATGTTCAATCTCACCACCTGTGCTCCGAAACGGTGAAGAAACTCCTTCAGGGACTCCCCCTGATATTATCTTATGTCAAAGAGATCATAAGAGATGGGTGGGGGCCCGATTCACGATGTACTGTGCTCTGAACAACTTAGTGAGTTGTGGGGACGACGTCACGTGGCCATCAGGGAGGTTGATGAACCAATCCATTGTTGTTCCCACCAGGGTGTTCATGAACAGCTTGCATCTCACTGCATCGGAGCCCCCAACCAGCATCATCTACGTATGGAAAGTCGTGAGATGGGCCTCTGGGTCCTCCATACCAGTGAAGGTAACTTTGGACCCTACAAACGTGGCTAGTATTACGACATCCTTGATCTCTTGCTAGAACGGCATCGAAAACTCCCTGGACAGCGTCTCGGGTTCTTGATCTTCCTCCTCGCGTTCGCCTGCCTGATTTTGCAGATCCCTGCACAATTCCTCATTCGATCGGCTCAGTTCTTCGTTTGTTGCCCGCGACACAGCCAAATCAGCCTGGATGCGTTCTTGGTTTGCTCTTGACGCAACCACTTCTTCTTGAAGGGCCTGCATTGTTTCCATAACCTGTTGCAGGGTGAGGCTTTCACCCCCGTTTGGTGCAACAGATCCCTGCCTCGTATTTCTCATCTTCTCGATCTTTCTGGTTCTTGCTGGTGGGACAATGTTTTGTATCGTGCCCCATGGTGGACGCCAAATGTTCATGCCGGTTGACCGAAAATGTCTTTGTGCGTCTACGACAATCTCACGCCCAAAAATCCCTACATTCACTCGTGCTTTCCTTCCGATTGAACACTTGAAAACACAAAGATAAAGGGTGCCCTAGAGGCCGTTTGCACTCCGACGCTCAAGTCAATCTTAGGGCTAGGAAACACCAAAACTGTTAAGCGTAAAGCTCTATGTAATTGTGTGTGTTAAGCGGTGCAAATGAATAGCGCACCTTACTATGTTTGTTACTTCCCTTTATATAGCCTAGGATTTCCACTGTTTCCATTACCCAAAATAGGCTTCCAGAGGGGGTGGGCCCTAGAGCCTCTGTTACCCACTCTTAGGATAACCTAGCGCGTGGGGTTCCCTAACTGGAGTGCAACCTCTGACAGAATGACCACCTGGATGCCTCCTCGTGCACCTGATCTCTGGGGTCACCCGTCTTGGGAGCACCCTAGCTGTTCACGTGCCATGCATGCAACTCACCGCTGGAACGTGACCCTCACAGGTCGTATCCTTTCTAGTGGCTATATACTTGTGTTACGCCTAAACGCGTCATCCACTCCACACGCATGCACTCTCGTGACCTAGGCTTCTCCCTTACTGATAACTGGTATGTGGTATGAGATCCACCTCTCGTGGCCCAGCTCTGCTGTTCGAGTCCCCGATGTCCGACCTCTCCACACTGCCTAGTGGCACGTCGGTAAATCTTGGTGACCGATGTCTGACCACACTTTGGTTCCTTGACGCACGTGCCTCGCGAAACACTGACCCACGTTGCTCGTGGGATCTCGCTTACGTGACCCCAACATTACTAGTGGTCAACGACGCCCGAGAAGTGGTTGAGTAGCCCGGAATCCTAACCACCCACCGAGTGGTTCGGTTGTTCCAGTACAAAAATGTTTTATTTATTTTATCTCTCATATTTAGTTTTTTCATTTCATATTTTTATTGTTGCTTTTCAATCCATCCGCATATTCACGAGTGAAATTCGTAATGGACACTAAATCGAAATGCATAATAAATATATGTGAATATATTATTTTAATTACGATTTAAGATTTAGAGTATAAACATCAATATTTTAATTATTCGTGTGAATACACTTTAAGTATTGCTAGTAAATTTTAGTTATACTTTGGTATTATTTATTTATTTTGTTTTTTAAAAATATCAAATTTATTTGTATTAATATTTTAGTATATAATTTTATTTGAATTGTAATTTTTATGTGAGTTTATATTTTAAAGATCTGTTTTAAATTAATTAATTAAAATTAAAAAGGATAAATATTTTTAAAAAACTTTATTACCAATGCAAAATAACTTAGTTTTTTTTTAATTTGATTAATTTAAAATATGTTTTGTAATAATGAAATAAAATATTAAAAATAATAATACTATATAACCACGTTTAAAATGTTTAAATTATGTGAATATTTTTAATTATATAACTTAATTAAAATAAATTATAATAATTTATTTAAATAATAATGAAGAAAAAGGTTAGATTAATATATATATATATATATATATATATATATATATATATGTATATGTATATGTATATGTATATAATGAATTTTTTGGGTCGAAATAAGCCATGGTATACATTTTTGAGTGGAAGACTTTGTTTCCTACATCCTATAATTACTAATTGCACCCTATACAAAGGGAAGTAGATTTATACATACTTTCTCGTGCAACGCATGCTATCACGATCTATACCTGCATTCTTCATTCCACACTGTGAAGTTAGTAGTGAAATCAATTTTAGTACAAGATGTTCACTTATAGATCTTAAATACAAGATCTTGCATTAAAATCACATTGAAGATTTACAACATGGAAGATGAATTTTTGCAGAGGAACTCTCAAGATTTCCAGAAAAATATATTTTTAAAATAAAAAGCAGATCAGATAAATACAATGAAACAGGTAATAGAATAGAAAAAAAAAAACTATATATACATGTGTGGGCGGTGGGTGAGAGCGTTAAGGTGTGTGTGAGTGGAGGGATGTTGGTGCGATTCGGGAGAGGGTTGAGGGATCGTGGTGGAGGGTATATATATATATATAACTTTTTCCTTTATGAGAAATTCCCTCCCTTGTAAAAATGTTTAGTTAAAAAATATAATTCCTGACAATGTTAGAATTGTGGAAATGATATTTAAATAGTGACATCATACACGTGTTACAATTTATATAACATTTTTTTTTCTCTGTTACATCATTTATTAGTTTACAATTTTCTCTTAAAAATTGTTATACAATTTGTTGGAAGTAACATTTATCTTTAGAATATTCATACAAAATATAGAAATTTAACATTTTCAATCGAAAATTTTAGAAAACTAATTTTTGTATTTGCATAGAAATTCCAAGAATAACAATATTTTTAGAGATATGATAAAGGAATATAAGAAGAAACAGAAGTTTTAAAAATCTCTGAATGAATTTTAAGTACTTTAAATCATAAAATTTAAAATGTAAAAAAATTAAAATTCTTCCTATTTTTTCTCTCCCGCCAGTGTCGTTTCATCTCTATTATATTTTAACTCCTTGCTTTTCTCTTTTCTCAAATAAACATGTCAATATTATTATATTGGCACATTATTAATATTTAATATTAATTTTGAAAAAGTATAAACTATACATACAATTTAGCCGATATCTAATTTTATAAAATCTAAAATTAAATTTTAATTTTGAAATATGTATTTAAATAATAAATTTTACATATAGAAAAAGAAAATTATTTTACCCAGATTAAAAATTTTGACATAAAAATTATGAATTAATTATCCAGATAATATAATGTGACAGTCCATAATTGGAAGAAAATAGTGTACTCTGAATCAAGTCGTCCATTTAATAATGTTTGGAATTGATACAAGACTAGCAGTCATACTAGGCAATACAGAATTGCTATGCTTTAGTCTGTGTACCAGAACCAAACTTTCCAAAAGGTTTTTAAAACTAACCAATTTCGGAAGATTCTAAATTTTGTTTTCATGACCAACAGTTGAAAATATATTTTAAATTATTCTGAAAACATTATTCTACAATTAAACATTATATTATGAGATGTTTCACAGTAATTAATCTGGAATGTGAAAAATAAATTCCAAATTATATTCTAAATGATTTCAAAATTTTCATTCCAAAATATACAGCATTTTATGAAATTCGAAGTCCGGTTGAAAAATAGTTGAAATTGCAGTCCATGGTGTGAACATTTGTATGAAATCTAAATAAAGTAAAATTAGAAGAATGATGATGAGAAGATGGGTGGAGTGCATGAAAATGGAACTGCAATAGACAAACAAATTAATATTTCCAAAAGCATTCTCATATCGCACTGTAAAATCTTTAAAATGAACAATTGAAGAGATCCCACATTTTTACTACATACAAAATCACGTCATCTATTCATTCCACATCTTTTCCTCATATATAATGACAAGAAGCTAAAATGACTCTGTGCTTAATTTTTTCCACAATTGAACCCACGGCAAACAGAGAGGACTATTATGAGGATCAGGGCTATCAAAATTGCCAACACAATCAGCTTTACCTTCATGTTTTGCAGCCACATTTTTCTACGGATTTTGGTCCCAGAATTCCTGAAGTCTTGTGCCTGCCTCAAAAAATGGCGAAAAGTAAACAGGAAGCAAAAACAGTTCATTTTTAAAATACCAATAATATGTTTTATTCCGTTTCGATCTCCACCCTTTTTCTTTTGAGGTGGAGAGGTGGGGTAGATCTTACCAGGTACAGGATCAAAGCAAATAGCAGTTTATAATAAATAAATAAAAAAATAGCCCACAAGATAAGAAAACATTCATTTATGATCTTGAAGCATGGAAGAAAGTCCTGAGTTCAAGACCTTTGAAATACAATACAATACAAATAACAGGCAGATATGTATGACATACTAACCTGGTGATGAAGATTTTCAGTCTTGTCTACCAGAAGCTCTATCTTTTCCCCTCTGTCCAGAACCTACATAAATTACGACATGTTAACATAACCTCCATACATATCCTTCTGCATTACATAATCCAATCAAAGGTATTGCATTGCAAAAAACTGACTACTTTATCTTTCCCTTTACTTATTTTCTGCTTATATGTATCGGGTTTAATCTCTGATTTTCCGTACATGTTATAACTTATATCATAATGGCATAGAAATTAGAAAAGGCACAGAACACTCCATTTTTTAAATGCACAATTTACGTATGCAGAGGAATAAGCAATTGGTAGTTGTTGAAGGGATTAACTACTACAAATCCACGAATAAATGATATGATTATGTTGTAAAGGAACTAACATGGTAGATTCTTATTGGATAAAAAATGTGTCTTTCCTCTCCAACATGATCACATCCTGTTTCTCTCCAAATTTCAATTTTTGTGCCTTCAAAACTTTACTGAAATATAGATTACAAACTAAGCGTTTGGAACTGGTGTCATCGTAGGTATTACAAGATCAATGATAGAGCAGTGTTCTAATTACAGTACAATAAAACAAAGAAAAACTGGCAGAGGCTGATGGAAACAAAGAGAAACAAGAAAAGGAATGGAATGCCACCCTGCCCATAGGCCAAAGCTTTCCAATAATACCCTTCACAGATTTAACAAATCCCCCTCCTCCCACTCTCCCATTGATATCCCCCTCTCTTCCTTGCTTCTCACACACTTCTCCAATGTCTAGCTGCCACCTATCCATTCTGTTCACTCCTTCCCTTCCCCCAAAAAGGATTTCTCAGACGTTATATCCTTCATTTCATGCTTCCCCTCTGGTAAAAAAGAACTATAATTGGAGGCCTATCAAAGAGTCTAGCTTTCAGTCAAACTAATTTTATTCACTTTAAGAAAGTAATAGGCTAATAGTCTCAAGGAATTTAGAATAGAAAAAAAGAATACACATGTCAAAATCCTGCTTCAAAAGGATTATAGAATCATCAGTAAACCAGAGGTAGGACATGGTCCTTACAAATAGAGAACCCCTTTGCCCAACTTCTTGACGTCCACAAAAGAAAGCCCATGGCTCACTAATCACAATCCAAGAAAGATCGCTAGAGATATCTGCATTTAGGTTCTCAATCTAGAACTGAAGTACTTCCCATTCACAAAACTTCATGTATAAAAAGTTTAACTTCCCAGAACATACGGCTCCTCATAGTCAACTTCACACTCAACTACATATTTTTTCCTTCTATAACATCATCCACTACTTCATTTTCTATTAAACCATAAAATTTTAAATTCATTTGCAAATGAAGACGTTTTGATTCTTTGAATTGGTGTCTGATAAAAAAGTGAGCACTAAAATATGACAACCAATATGGGAAATGAGGTTCAACGTGAAAAGGGGATGGAGAACCTACTAAGTTCAAATCTTCTTAGCTCATCTTTGGCTTCACTTTGGATGAACCTTCCTTTTCCCCTTAGATAGCCAACTATTTGTATATCAATAAAAACCCCATTCATCTTTCAACTTTATATTCATAAAATTTCAAGGTTTCAAATATGAATCCTAGTTCATTTGCTTTTTCTTCCTTTCAAAAGTTTGGTGGTGAAAAGAAACTTTCATGTCTACCAGAAATAGTTCATATCTATCCTGGATAGTAGTGTGCAGCAACCAACTTCCAAACTGCTATGATAGGATAGTGGATAGCAAGATGACTGCTATACTGAAGTTTTTACATACAAGTTAAATATCCATATTAGATGTTAAATAATCTATACCAAACATAGACAAGCTCAAAAGTATAATATCTGGTACGATAACAGCCACAAATCATCACAACTTCTGGTACATTAATTATGGCTCACAAATTTCAATAACCATCCAAAAATGAACTGAAGATTATAGGGATGAAACTATCCTAGATCCCCATCTGATAAACCTAAACTGGACTTGTAGAAATATCAAGACTTTAGAACTTTAAAACAAATCATAATTCAAATTTTGTCATTTGTGAATACCAAATTATAGGATTTAAAGACACAATGAAAAATAGTTTGAAATATATTGTATTAAATGGTGAATAGTTCTCAATGTTAAAATTTTAAACTGGAACTTAACAAAATTCCCTTAACCATAAATCTCAACAAAATCATTAGTCATAACCGAGTCTCACTATGAATCTATAGAGAAAGTAATACCTAAAAAAGTCAACATAAAACATAAACAACCACCTCAATTCACAAGTCATAATTCCTTGTGTTCCTACTAAATGGTGGTTCATCCTATGATACCACCCAATATTGAATGTGGGCATTGAACATTAATTACATTTGATGTGTAAGTGTTGCCTATTTAAAGATATTTCATCAGGTAAGCATACAAAAGGAAGCATTCACTTCATGCATCAAATCATAATTATTCGAGTGATCCTAATAAGTGTCCCTATGTTTCTTCTTTGCCTTTGGAACCACATAATTGTGAATGAATGAAGCCTTACTTCAGAAATTTATTAGCTTAAAACATGTTATGTTTCTTTTCTTTTATCAAATAAATTATGTACTTTACATAAAAGTTATTGTAAAAAAAAGAGTAAAACAGATAATAATGTCTTATTTTGTCCTAACCAACAAAAAATAATTCAAAACATTTTAGATTAGATCCTATCATAATTTAGAATAAAATTGATTGGATGCTAAACAAAAAAAAATAAACTTCTGAGATTGGATCCAATAGTCTTTCTCATTAGATCTCATATATTCCTGGAACAACCCCGTATGTGAAGATCCTACATGAAAACAAAGCAATGGCCTCTAATAATTTATAAAGGTGCAGTCGGTAATATTCATTAAGAGTTTAAGCTTATCTAAATTTGCATTTGCCTTTTTTTTATGAAAATTGACAAAATATAACAATGTGCTGATCTGTGGGAGTCGCCCTGGTTCATGCACATATCACGGCAGTTCAAAGTCAGTTTATTTAGAACCGTGCCATTCTAAACACTCCATCCGCGATACAGCACGAGCACAATTCCGTATATTCAACAGAATGCTGGCCAGACTATTTTAACAGTGCCATACATGAGGTTTAAGTAGTCACACGTTAAGTTTTCCATAGTATTTATTATAAGAAAAATTCAAAACAAAACCACAAGTATACTTTTCCCTCTAACACACAACTCTTGAACGTTCTCATTAGAACTAAACTTGACCTACAAAAGTTAATGCTAGATCTATTTAGTTTATATGTACACTGTTCTGAATGTGCATCTTTACCTTCTCAATGTTCTCCATCATGACACCTTTAACTTCAGAAACCTGAGCTTTCACCTTAGCAAGCTTGCTAATCTCTTCAGGGTGCTCAACACAGTACTGCATATGCTCCTTCAACTTGGACCTGCAGCAAGCACAAATCAGACCACGTAAGCCTTCCCCCAAGCAACACAAATCAAAATCACAACAATCAGCCATTATGAAGCTCACGCAGCAGAAACTCAATACCCGAATTCCTTGTTCAGGCTGTTGGCGGCTGCTGTCGCCGCCTTCCCGCCGCCGTACTTGGCAAGAAAATCATCCTTCACGCGCTCCAGAAAAGCCACAGGCACCTGTCTCCCAATCGACTCATCCGCAACAACACAATACGCTACACAAAGCGAGTGCAAGCGACAGATACTTTCAATTCAGCGTCGAGAACAATTCAGAGCAACATGAATTTCATTTCATTTCGTTTAATTTCAATTCATTTCACTAAAGAGCGTTTGTTCGAATTGAATTTCTGTTAAATCAATCAGCACGATAAGTACTCACTGAATCCGTTGTCGACTAGGTAATTGAAGGTGTGGCCGTCGCAGTTGTAGGTGAATTTATTGTTGGAGGCAGGGAGCTTCTGGAGGCACTGAAAAGCGATGGTGTTGAAGTTGCCGCTGAATTCAGTGTACTCGGCAAGAATCACGGTGCCGCGAGAGACGAACGCGTAGATCAGAGATCTCTGGTTCTGGTCGTGCCCCATCTTCTTCTCCCAGATCTGTGTGCAGTGCGTACACCTTCACTCTCTTCTTTTTCTTTTCTTTTCCTTTCTTTTTCTTTTCCTTTCTTTTTAGACAAAGGATGTAGGAAGGAAGAGAAATGAAGAGTGAGAAAAAAGAAAAGAGTTTACGACGCTTATAAAGCAGCTGATAACTCCGATGTGGCGTTTAATCCGTCAAGATTAAACACTTTTTAATTATAATTATTTTTTGATGGATTTAGTTAATTATTCCAATTTTAAAATGACGAGTAAATGTTAAATGATGAAATTGAAGGTTTTAATTTTTGGTAATTGAATGGTGGCGTTGGCGTTACGATGAGATGGAAGAGTGCAGAAAAAAAAAGGTAGAAAATGAAAGAAATAATAATTTATTTTATTTATTTACATTGGTCCTTTCAATTCGAAACATCCAACTCACCCTCCTGACTGCACCTGCTAATCCAACTACAACAACGACATCTCAATTTTCTGACATTCACTAAAATAATAATACGATTTGTATTGATTCATTTTTAGGTTAAATGTACTTATATAATCCCAATAAACACTTCTTTTTCAGTCTCTCACTTATAATTGTAACTAACTATTTTAAAGATTGTTGAATTATTATTTAATTTTAATATTCTTAAGTTGTTGTGAAATTTAATATAGAAAACTATGATTGTAAGAAATGGTTTGATGATTAAGAAAAATAAGAGGGTCCATGTTTGAATTCAAAAAGAGAAAGAAAAACCAACAGGTAAGTACCACTTTTATTCAAATGAAATTTGAATGATTGAAATAACTTTTCAACCATATAGCAAATAAGAGCAAACGGTTAATTTGAAAAGGAAAAGTAGAAGAAAATATGTCACCAAAGGATGAAAACATCTTAACTTAGCAAATATATTTCCACACTGGTGAGAAACAAGAATATTATTCGACACTTGTTTACAATTAAAAGGAGATTGGTATATTTTTCTTTTAAAATCTGAACAATATGATTTCTTGAAGAATTTTTCTTTGGATTCTAGACAAGAAAAATTTTCAGGTTAGAGGTGATATATCATGATTAAATTACATTTGAAATTTAAAATGAGACTCTTATTTTTTTTTTTCTTAGTATTTTTTAAAAATAAAATAAAAACAATAATAAAAGAGATATTAAAACTACAAGTTCTGTTACTATTAATTGTTCAACAAACTTTGTAATATAAATATCTCTTTCGACGAAAATAATCAACAAGAATTACTTTTTTTATAGAGTAAAGTCTTGATAGAGTTACCTTCTTGTACATAATTTTTTTTTCATAAATAAAGTTTTTATTCTACAATTTGCATTACATAAATGTTTACAGTAGATAATTATACAATTTTTTATCCGTAAAAAAATAATAAATAATTATACAATAATTGTATAAAGTTGACAAATTTACTAGAAAAAAAAATAACTTCAACGTATAAGAGGTGAAGATGTTAGCTCTTCTCATGCAACAAAAATATGAGTTGGCATTGGGAGGAGAAGCAAAATTATGAGGTTATCTTAAATATGAAAAAAAAATATGATACTTAAGAAGGTGCATGACATAATACTATTATCTCTAGGTGATGAAGTTTTAAGAGAAATCTCTAATAATTGACAAACTACTAGAGTATAAGTACATGATAAAATTATTTATAATTATCGTTACTTATAGAAACATTTATATACCATGTAAACGCATAACGTGACTTCATTCATAAATATATTGATAATTTCAACCTTAAAAAATCTTAGTTTAAAAGCATTGATATTGTGATGGATAACAATGACCAAACTATTTTCCTTCTAAGTGTTTTGCCTAAGATTTTATGATTGTTTTGTAATAATTTTTAGTAGAAGTGTATTGTTCATGGAGGAAGTGAAAACGGATTTATAATCTTGAGGATTGAAAAAACAAATTATCAAAAGGCATTAACTCAAGTGAGGATTGAAAAAATGAATTACCGAAAGGCATTAACTCAAGTAGGGATTGAAAAAACGAATTACCAAAAGACATTAGCTTAACTAAGGATAGAATGGAAGAAATGAAGAGAAGCTTCCAAAGAAGTTGCAATAAATCACATCAAAAAATGAAAATAACAGATGTTATAATTTTCAAAGAGAAAGATATTGAAAGAGAAACTACCTAAAACTCAAGAAAGACAAAATAAGTACTTCAAAGTTTGGTGGAACAATTGTGGCATTAAAAGAATCAGATGTTGGAAATATTTTATTTATCCCATCCAATATTAATCACAATGCCTTGATTCTTGATTCACTATGTACTTTCCATCCAAACTAAGATTGACCATGTTTCAAGAGATTAATGATGGTAAAGTTCTAATGGGAAATGATGGCACTTGTAGCATAGTTGGAAAAAGTACCATGCAAATTATTATGAGTGATGGTTTTGAAAGAATATTAACTAATGTGAGGTATGTTGCTAAACTTCTCAAGAATTTAGTTTAATTAAGAACTTTAGACTTTCTTAGTTGTACATATCAATTTGATGGTAGAGTCTTAAAAGTACCTTATTAGTTATGAAGGGTAAATTGAAAAGTGGACTTTATTTCTTATAAAGAAATACAATGACAGGTGTAGTTGTAATATCTTTTATTTCAAATATTGACCAAACTCACTTATGGCATATGAGGTTAGGTCATATGAATGAGCTTAGTAAGAAGGTCTTGTTTGGTGGACATCTATGAAGCTAGATTTTTGTGAGCATTGTGTTTATGAAAAGTGATGTAGAGTAAAGTTTAGCTCAAGATCTCAAAAATATGAAGACTCTTGATTATATCCATTCATACTTGTGGGGCCTATTAGATGTTCATTTTCATAGTGGAGCAAAGTACATGTTAACTTTTATTGATGACTATTCATGAAAAGTTTGGATCTATGTCTTAAAACAAAAAAAGTGGTATATTTTTCTAGTTCAAACCATGAAAATCTCTAGTGAAAAATGTTGAGATCTTGGACGATCTAGACTATCTTCTTACATAATTTGTTAAGCCCCTAGACTGTCTATTGAACCATTAGACGGTCTGATGACCAAAATATCATATGTGAAATTTGTGTTCTTATGTTTTAATGATAACAAAAACTAACAAAAAAGTTAAATCTAATCCACAAAACATGCATTGTATTTGTTAAGGCCATGAACAGTCTAAAATATTATAGACATCCTGTTGAGACACTAAACAATCTATGACCCGCTAGGCAGCTTGGTCACCTAAAGATTATATGAGAACTTTATGTTTTGATGATTACAAAAAGAACCTAAATGGTTTATTTAATTCTAACAATGATTTGCACAGTTGCAGTATACAGTAGACCCTTGAGCATTTACAGTTTTATTCATGCTAGATGGTCTGATGAACGTGATGATCGAGTAACAGAGGTTTTTTATTATAACAATTAAAATGAATCTTCTGAATACAAATATATACTAAAAATGTGTTCAACCACAGAGATGTTATACTAAAAAACGAAAAGATTTCAATTTGTGTATTTTGTGTGGAATGACTATATTTGACCATGTTTTTGTATATCTCTAAAATCTACCCCTTCCTAAACAGATTTGTCCAAATTAAGTCTTTGAAAATCTCAAGTACTCTATTTTTTATGTCATGTATTATCTAGTACGAAAATATTTTTTGATTATGTTTTGATTTGTTTTTAGTAACCCATATTGCAAATAATTTTGAATTAGTTTCTTAAACACATTTTAAGAAAAACAAATTAAAATATTACAAATCCAAGCTTTCTTTTTGAGTGTCTAACACGAAAAAGGTAAAGATATGAAACTTAACCAATTCAAGTATCAAAGAATAGATTTGAAAAGCTATATAAAGGAATTAAAGGTGAAGAAGGAAGGCAAGCCAAGCCAAACAATTCAAGTTATTAGTGATCTTGTTGAGAATACAAAAGTTGTTGCAGTGTCTAGTCTTTTGGGTTGTGTGCGAAACCATTGTAATTTTTCACTTTATAAACTTATACCCGTGTGGGCTTTCTTTGTGCTTTCTCTATGAGTGTTCTTTGTTTTCTTTTAATAGTTTTTAATCTCAAAAGGAGGTTAAGAAGGTGTAATCTAGAAAGGTACGAATACTCGTTGTAACCTAGAGAGGGGAGAATGCTCATTGTAACTTGAAGAGGTGGGAATACTTGTTTTTACAAAATTGTGTTGATAGTGGAAGCTATTAAGCAGTTGTTTAAGGCGAATGGATGTAATCCGAGTTTGGATGAACCAAAATAAGTTTTTGGGTCTAACCTCTCGTTACTTTTGTTGTTGCTTGTGTTTTGATTCTTGTTGTTATACGATTAGTTAGGCGGTCATACAAAAATGTCTCTCTAAACGATCTCTTAGATGATCCAGTAGACAGTCTACTAGACAGTCTAATTTGTTTTATCCATTGTGAAAAGAGTATAAGGCTTGATCTACAACTAATACCTCATCCAAAACCTTACAAACTTCAATGGATAAATGAAGATGGGGAATTAACTGTAGATACACGAGTAAAAGTCCCTCTTTCTGTGGGAAATTATAAAGATGAAATTTTATGCGATGTAGTACCCACGGAAGCCTGTCACATCTTATTGGGAAGACCATGGCAATTTGATAAGAAAATTATCCATAATGGTCTTACAAACGAGATTACTTTTACTCATAGGGAAAAGAAGTTTGTACTTTATCCTGTAACACCCTCACAAGTGATAAAGGACCAAGTACAAATGAAACAAAAAAGAGAAAATGAGAAAAAGAAAAAAAGAAAAAAAAAAAGAAAAAATCAAGAAAAAGCCCTTAGGGACAATGCTGAGGCATGGGAGAAGATTATTCCTTCCCACGAGGTCATTCTAATAGAAGAAACATTTAAAAAAAAAGTAAAGTTAAAAAAATACTTCTATCTGAACAACCTTCAAGCCTTCTTTTTTGTAAAGGAACTGATGTGAGTTGATTTTATGATTGATCATTTTTACGGTGACACTTTACTTAGATTTGGATTTTAGACAATTAGGGGTGATAACCTAAGAAAAATCCCCACTGGACATTAACTTAACCAAGTGGTTAAGTAGATGTGAAGGTTCATTTCACAAAGTGATGAGGACCAAGGAAAGAGGGCGCCTGAGGCCCAAGCCCAAGCCTAATCTGAGGCTCAAACCCAACCCATGATCTCATCATCCACCATGTCTCAGAGGATTACTAGGAGCAGAGCACAAACATTAGGAGATTAGCATCAATTGATGTCTCTTTTTGTAATTTCTTTAGAGTAGATTTAATAGAACATAAAAGGAAGGTGTGGATAAAAGTTTAGGGCCTATGAGAAGAAATGGCAACAAGTCACACCTTCCATGTGACTCTCTTTTAGGCTCCATTTTGAATGGCTTTTCTTTTAAATTTCCCACCTTTTCTTTGGGTGAAATCTGGCCCCCTCACACTATAAATAAAGGTGTTTGGCTCATGTAATTTCAAGTTGAATGAACAGTAAAGTTACTATACACAAATTGTGTGAGATTAGTGAGACTTGTTTCTCTTAGCTTAGTCTTATCTTGTGAGTGTTTGGGAGCTCTCAAGTTGCGGCATCATCACTTATCTTGGAGCAAATTCACCATTCCAAGTGGCGTGATCTTCTTCCCAAGCTTTAACCACATAAGCTTTCCTTTCCTTCATCTTCCAATTCCATTTCAATTTCTAAATATGTCTTGTTCTTGTGTTCTTGTTTCTATTTGGTTCAATTGTTTTGATTAGTGTTCTTGTTTCCGCACCTTGTTTTGTCATTCATAATCACCTATAATTGTGTTTTTCCTTTGGTCTTATGGAAATGAACATTCACATCTACTTAACACTTGTTAAGTTAATGTCCAGTGGGAATTTTCCATAGACTTGTGACCTTAATTGTTTAATCAATCTCAATTCTAATTCTAAAAGTGTCACCTAAATGAATCAATCAAAAATCAACTTACATCATGTGGTATCAAGAGTTATGGTTGTGTTCATCTTTTTGAGTTGATTTTGTTAGAATATATGGTCTTAAACAAGAGGGGGGTGAATTGTTTAAAAGGAGTTTTTGAAAACTTGTTCAGGTTTAATGAAATTCTTTGTATAAATCTAGAGAAGGAATCAAATTAGCCAAGAACTCAAGCAATTATGCAGCAATACACCAAAAAACAATCGGTTGTTTATTCGAAACAATCGGTTGTTTATATCAGTTAAGCTTTAAACATAATTAAAAAGAGTTTAGCGTAAGAGAGAATCACACAAACAACTTATATTGGTTCACTCTTAAACCAAGAGCTACATCCAGTCCCCAGAATACCACTGGGTAATCCACTAAGTAATCAAACCAGATTACAAAACACAAACCACCAAAGTAATGACCTTAAACCCTTCAAGAGTATTGATCTTGAACACCTCAAGAACACACAATACTCCTTGGCAACACAACACCAGAAATACAGTAGGTTTAGAAAGGATTACACCTGATCACAGTACAATCTGAATTATATACAATTGCAATCCTATTCCACTCTCTCTTGAAAATCCAAAGCTTGATGTGAATTTTGAAATCTTAAAATCAAATCTGTCAAACTGAATTTCTCAAAGTTGTTTTTCACTTATTTGAAACCATAAACAAACCATTTATATTTTCCAAATATTGGTCAAAGCATTTAATGAAGGAGCATATTCAGTTAGAAAACATTTAAAACAGATTCACCATTCAAAATTGAATTTTGTTAGGATTTTCAAAGAAAGAATCGGTTGAAACCACAAAACAATCGATTGTTTTGGTTTGACAGTTAAATCAACCAAATCAAAACAGTTTTCAACCATTTTCAAAACTCCTAAGAGTAAAACAACCTGTTGATTCGATAAAACAACAGGTTGATTTTCACTTAGTTGGAAAAACACTTGATTTCAAAAAGGTTTTAATTCACATCAGTTTTAGATTCAACAAAGGAGTGGATCACACTTTATTCTACCCAGATCCCACCCAAACACAACAGCAACACCAGTCTTTCATCAAACACCTTGGATTTGGATTCTTCAAAGCACATGATCACACTTGATCAACATATTTGGCACTTTACATTCAAGCTATTTACATTCTAGCACCTTTAATTCTTGTCTTTAAAGTCAAGTACCTTTACTTTCTTGTTTTTAAATTCCAGCACCTTAAATTTATTTTTTAAGCCTTTCTTATATTCATAACATTTTTTTTTTTGAATATATTCTTGTGATGTATGTAATTGATCTTGCTTTTTACTTTGAGTCATATTTTCATTAGTGTTCTAAGTGTCCTTAATTTGATTCTTCTTACTTGCTTTTAATTGTGAAGTTTACACATTAAGTAGAAACTTGTTTTAGTAGAAGTTGATGTTAAGTTCCAAACATATGATTTCAAGTGTTCAATTATATTGAATCCACCAAAATTTTTGTGAAAATTGAATGTTCTTGAAAACTATGCATGATGCAAGCTATGTTTCTTCTTTGCCATAAGTCACTTTAGTATAAAAAAAATATACAAAACAACAAGGTATTTACCAAAACAGAAACAATAATGTTTTGTGCTAGCAAAGTGACGTTAAAAACAGCAAAGCAATTGTTTCAAAAGGCATCTTGCTTATCTTTTGGTTAGGAAAAATCATTTTCACACTTATGGATTCAACTTGATTGGCAAATTGTTTTCAACTTTGTGGAATTTTTTATCCTTTTTCCTTAGCACTTTTCTATTTACAAAGTTTCATAGTTAAAAGTTTAGTTAGTTTCTTAGAGTCTTTTTTTGTGTTTTTCTTGATTGTCTTCTATTTAAAGTTTTGTCACATTTCTTTTCCTTCAAATTTGGTTTAGCCTTTTCTTGTTTTAAGTTTTTCTTGTTTGTCTTTTCTTCTTTCCTCAAGTTTTGAGGTGAATTGCTTTGAGATAATGTTGAGGCTTTGTCCTTTTTCACTTGAAAGTTGCTCATACCACAAGAGAGACCTTGGTTAAGGAAAGAAAAATTTTCTTTGAGTGGTTGAGTGCTTTTCTTCATATTTTGCACAAGATCTCCTTTGTTTTTAACTTGTTTTCTCTAATTGTTTGTTCTTTGTGTTTTGTGTTGTTTGCTATTATGGATCATCTTTCAAGTGGTGAATCATCTAAGCCCCATTCTCCTAAAAAAGCTTTCCTTATTGGATAATTGAAGGAGGCTAAGCGCACCATTGCACAAAAAGAGGAAGAGTTGAGACAAATGGAGGAAAGACTCCAAAGGCTTGAATTGGCCTATGAAAGACCCCACCATGGAAGAAGACATCATCAAAGGCATGAATAAAGAAGTTCTCAAAATTATGGTGGACATGGAGAAGAAGCCGAATGGAGGATGCACAATTTTGAAGATAGGCGCCAACATGTGGCAAAGCCTTATTTACCATTTGTAAAATTGCCTAGTTTTAGTGGAGAGGGTGATCCCAATGTGTATTTAGGTTGGGAGGCTAAAGTAGAACAAATTGTTAATGTACATGAGGTCCAAAATGACCAAAGAGTTAGGTTAGCCTCCTTAGAATTTTTGGACTATGCCATGCAATGGTGGCACAAAACTCTCATGGACATTTGGGCTAAACAAGAGGCCAGTTGTGGTCTCTTGGTAGGATTTAAAGTTATGTATACGCGCTAGATTTGTGCCTCTACACTAGTTGGAGCTCTTGTTGAAGCTCCAACGGCTTCATCAAGGAACACAAAGTGTGGATGCTTATTTTAAAGAACTTGAAACAATTTTAATCAAGATTGACATGCATGAAAGTGAGGAATCAAAGATGGCTATATTTGTAAGTGGCCTAAGAAGGGATATCCAAGATGTGGTAGAATTATATGAATATTCTTCTTTAGAAAAGTTGGTTCACCTTGCCATCAAGGTAGAATCCCAAATTTCAAAGAAAACTTCTTTTCAAAAATCTCACAATGATGGATTTTACCACTCTTCTTGGAAAAACAAAACTTCTTCAAATTTTCCCTCAAATTTTAAAGAGTCCACTTACAAACCTAGAGAGTCTAGACCTTCACCTTCCACTCCTAAATCTCCAACTGAAACTTCAAGTAAAAAATGTTTTAAATGCTTAGGCTATGGTCACATTGCTTTTAATTGTCCTTCTAAACGCAATATGATGATGCATGATGGGGTACTTCTAAGTGATCATAGTTCTCAACACTCTAGGTCTCCCAAATTTTCTAGATCCCCAAGTGAGGAAGAGAGTGAGAGTCCATGTGAAGGCGACTTATTGGTGGTGAGACGTATGCTAGGCAAAGTTTTGAAACCCTTTGATGAAAGTTAAAGAGAAAACATTTTCCATATTAGATGTCTCATTAATGATAAGTTGTGTTCTTTGATTATGGATGAGGGGAGTTGTCCGAATGTGGCAAGTACAAGAGTAGTAGATAAACTTGGATTGTCTACTATCTTTCATGCAAAACCCTATAAGCTTAGATGAAGTATAGGCATAACCATCAAGTATAGGCATCTCATTCCAAGATTAGATGACTTGTTGGATGAATTACATGGGTCTAAAATATTTTCCAAATTTGATCTTAAGAATGATTATAACCAAATCCGGATTAAACCGGGGGATGAAAGGAAAATCGCCTCTAAGACCAAATTTGGTTTATATGAGTGGTTAGTCATGCCTTTTGGCTTGACTAATGCTCGTAGTACCTTCATGCGACTCATGCACCATGTTTTAAGACCTTTCATTGGCAAGTTTGTAGTGGTTTATTTTGATGACATTCTTATCTATAGCTTGTCTTTAGAAGATCATGAGAAGCATGTTAGGCAAGTGTTAGAAACCCTTAGGAAGGAGAGTTTGTATGCTAATTATGCTAATTGTATGTTTGCACTAGATCATATAAACTTCCTAGGGTTTGTTTTGAGTTCAAAAGGGGTGCATGTAGATCAAGAAAAGGTTGCAACAATTCAACATTGGCCAACACCCACCAATGTTAATGAGGTACGGAGTTTTCATGGACTTGCTAGTTTTTATAGGCAGTTTGTGCAAAACTTTAGTACCATTGCAGCACCTCTAAATGCCATAGTAAAGAAGGATGTGGTTTTTAAACGGGGACAAGAACAAAAAGAAGCTTTTGAAATTTTGAAAGAAAAATTGACTAAGGCCCCAATTTTAGCCCTTCCTAACTTTACTAGACATTTGAAATAGAATGTGATGCCTCTAACATAGGCATTGGGGTTGTTCTCCTTCAAGAGGGCCACACCATAGCTTATTTTAGTGAGAAACTCAAAGAGAGTCATCTCAACTACTCCACCTATGATAAGGAACCTTATGCTCTTGTTAGAGCCTTGCAAAATTGGCAACACTACCTTTTTTCAAAGGAGTTTGTGATACATAGTGATCATGAATCCCTTAAATATTTGAAAAGCCAAAGAAAGCTTAACAAGAGACATGCCAAGTGTGTGGAGTTCCTTGAGAAATTTCCTTATGTGATCAAACATAAGCAAGGTAAAATAAATGTGGTTGCGGATGCACTTTCAAGAAGATATACCTTGCTAAATATTTTGGATGTTTAATTCTTAGGATTTGATCACATAAAGGAAATCTATAAAGATGACCTTGATTTCTCTCTTATCTATCAAGAGTGTTCCAAAGGAGGACTCAAAGACTTTTTCATACATGATGGTTTCGTTTTCAAAGGAAAAAGACTTTGTATTCCCCAAGGATCTTTAAGACAATCTCTTGTTAGAGAGGCACATGAGGGTGGGCTTATTTTCGGGTAGCTAGGACTTTAGATACATTGCATGAACATTTCTTTTGGCCCCACATGCGCAAATCCGTACATAGCTTCTGTGATAAATGCATAGCATGTAGGAAGGCTAAATCTAAAGTGCAACCTCATGGTTTATATACCCCTCTTCCCATCCCTAATATACCTTGGGTAGATATTTCAATGGATTTTATTCTAGGTCTTCCCAAGACATCTCGGGGTATGGATTCTATCTTTGTGGTAGTGGACCGTTTTTCTAAAATGGCTCACTTTATTCCATGCCACAAAGTATATGATGTTTGTTTTATTGCAAATCTTTTCTTTAAGGAAGTAGTTCGTTTGCATGGGATTCTTAGAAGTATTGTATCCGACAGAGATCCAAAGTTCTTAAGCCACTTTTGGAGGACTTTGTGGGGAAAAATTGGAACTAAACTCTTGTTTTCTACTACTTGTCATCCCCAAACTGATAGTCAAACTGAAGTGGTTAATAGAACTTTGGGTCAAATGTTAAGATGCCTTATTTCCGAGAACCCAAGGGTGTGGAAACTTTACTACCTCATATTGAATTTGCCTATAATAGAGTAGTAAAGTCTACCACATCCCACACTCCTTTTGAGGTTGTTTATAGGTTCAATCCCCTCACACCTCTTTACCTTCTTCCAATTCCTGTACTTGATGAGGTGTTGTGCAAGAATGGTTTTGAAAAAGCTTCTTTTAATAAAGACTTGCACCATCACATCAAGCTGCAAATTAAAAGGAGAGTCGGCAACAACAAAAGGCACAAGGCATTAATCTTTGAACCCAAGGATTAGGTTTGGCTACACTTGAGGAAGGATAGATTCCCTACTCAAAGGAAGTCCAAACTTATGCCACGCGGTGATGGACCTTTTCAGGTCATCAAGAGGATTAATGATAATGCCTATGAGTTAGATATGCCTGATACATACCTTGGTAGTCATTCTTTTAATATCAGTGATCTAACTCATTTCTCTACAGGTCTTCCAAATTTGTGGATGAATTCTCTCCCACCCAAGGAGCATGATGAGGACCAAGGAGAGAGGGCGCCTGAGGCCCTAGCCCAACAAGCCCAAGCCCAATCTGAGGCCTCATGATCTCATCATCCACCATGCCTCAGAGGATTACTAGGAGCAAGGCACAAACATTAGGAGATGAGCATCAATTGATGTCTCTTTCTGTAATTTCTTTATAGTAGATTTAATAGAACATAAAATGAAGGTGTGAATAGAAGTTTAGGGCCTATGAGAAGAAATGGAAACAAGTCGCACCTTCCATGTGACTCTCTTTTAGGCGCCATTTTGAATTGCTTTCCTTTTGAATTTCCCACATTTTGCTTGGGTGAAATCCGGTCCTCTCACACTGTAAATAGAGATGTTTGGCTCATGTAATTTCAAGTTGAATGAAGATTAAAGTTACTATACACAAATTGTGTGAGATTAGTGAGACTTGTTTCTCCTAGCTTAGTCTTATCTTGTGAGTGTTTGGGAACTCTCAAGTGGCGGCATCATCACTTATCTTGGAGCAAATTCACCATTCCAAGTGGCATGATCTTCTTCCCAAGCTTCAACCACATAAGCTTTCCTTTCCTTCATCTTCCAATTCCATTTCCATTCCATTTCAATTTCTAAATATGTCTTGTTCTTGTGTTCTTGTTTCTATTCAGTTCAATTGCCTTGTTTAGTGTTTCTATTCAGTTCAATTGCTTTGTTTGGTGTTTCTATTCGGTTCAATTATTTTGATTAGTGTTTTTGTTTCCAAACCTTGTTTTGTCATTCATAATCCCATATAATTTGTTTTTCCTTTGGTCTTATGGAAATGAACCTTCACATCCACTTAACACTTGTTAAGTTAATGTCCAGTGGGAATTTTCCTTAGACTTGTGACCTTCATTGTTTAATCAATCTCAATTCTAATTCTAAAAGTGTCACCTAAATGAATCAATCTAAAATCAACTCACATCACAGAGGTAAAAGGAAAACACAATTATATGGTGAATATGATGACAATTATGGTGTGGAATTGAACAAGCAACATAAGAACAAAAGAGAAGACCGAATGTAATTCAAAGAAGCAAAGCTAAGAACATGTTTATGATAGAATGGAATGGAAATGGATAAATGGAAGAGATGATGAAAGAAGAACTTATGGATGGTGGAGCAATGGTGTATCACGCCACTTAATGGGGTGGAACCACCAAGATAAATGGGATGAGGCTGCCACTTGAGAGCATCATGACCCACAAGATAAGACCAATTTGGAGGAGACTCACTCACTCACTACTCACACAAAAATTGTTCATAATTTGTTTACTATAATTTCAACTTGTCATTACAAAGGAGGATGCCTCTTATTTATAGAATGAGGAGCCTTGGAGAACAAGAAGGGAGAGGGGTAGGATGGTCTATGCAAGGGGGCGACCTAGGGTTGGAATTTAGGTCAAAGTCGCCCCTTCCTACATATTCTAGAACCTAGGTTTCCTTCCTTCTCTAATGGACTTCTCATGTCCCAATTTTATAACTTCGCCTTTTTATGCTATATGGACCTACTCTTGCTTATTATACTATTTGAACCCCTCAAGTGAGCCCAACTTATTTACAACATATTCTAAACATTTAAGAAGACCAACAGGAAGAACTTTAGGTGCTCTGGTTTATAGCTTCTTCTTCTGTTGATGCTTTCTCGAGGGTTGGTGGGGCCTGACTTTGTATACTGAGATGATTGGCCCTTTTAGGACTTTCTTGTTGTGTCCTTAGTCACCTGTCGGTTTGTATCAGGAACACTTGCATTCACTGCCACACTTTCTGAAGTTTGTGAGCTACCTCCTCAAGTCAAAAGACTTTTAAAAGAATTTGGTGATGTATTCCCTAAGGAATGACCCATTGGATTTCCACCTTTTAGGGGTATAGAACACCAAATAGATTTATTTCTGGGAGCTAGTTAACCAAATAGACCGGTTTATAGAACTAATCTTGAGGAGACTAAAGAGATAGAATCACAAGTTCAAGAATTGTTGGAGAAGGGTTGGGTTCAAAAGAGTCTAAGTCCTTGTGTTGTACCTGTTTTGTTGGTGCCTAAGAAAGATGGCAAGTGGAGAATGTGTTGTGATTGTAGAGCCATCAATAACATCACCATCAAATATAGGCATCCAATTCCTAAACTGGATGATATGCTTGATGAATTGCATGGGTCCACTATATTTTCCAAGATTGATCTTAAAAGTGGATATCACCAAATAAGAATCAAAGAAGGTGATGAGTGGAAAACTACTTTTAAGACCAAACTTGGACTATATAAGTGATTAGTGATGCCTTTTGGACTCACTAATGCACTTAGCACTTTCATGAGGCTTATGAATAATGCATAGGTAAATATGTAGTAGTTTATTTTGATGATATATTAGTATATAGTCAAAGCCTAGAGTCTTACCTAAGTCACCTAAAGGAGGTTCTTTTAGTGCTTAGGAAAAATAGTTTGTTTGTTAATATAGATAAAATCAATTTTTGTGTAGATAGTGTAGTGTTTTTAGGTTTTATAGTCAACAAAAATCGGGTACATGTTGACCCCAAGAAAATCAAATCCATCCAAGAATGGCCAACCCCACAAAATGTATGAGATGTTAGGAGCTTCCATGGCTTAACAAGTTTTTATAGGAGATTTGTTCCTAACTTCTCAAGTCTAGCTTCACCACTCGATGAGTTAGTGAAGAAAGACACTCCATTTTGTTGGACGGAGAAGCATGAGCAAGCCTTCCAAAGGTTGAAAGCTCAACTCACCAATACACCCATTCTAGCTTTACCAAACTTTTCAAAAGCTTTTGAGCTAGAGTGTGATGCATCGTAAGTAGGAATAGGTGTTGTGTTGTTGCAAGGTGGACCCTCAATTGCATATTTTAGTGAAAAACTTCATGGTGCAGCCCTCAACTACCCCACATATGACAAAGAGCTCTATGCACTTGTGAGGGCCTTGCAGACTTGGGAACACTATCTAGTCTCAAAAGAATTTGTCATACATAGTGATCATAAGTCTTTGAAATATTTGAAGGGTCAACACAAGTTGAACAAAAGAATGCAAAGTGGATGGAATTTCTTGAGCAATTTCCATATGTTATCAAATACAAGAAGGGCAATAAAAATATTGTGGCGGATGCTCTTTCAAGGAGACATGCCCTCTTTTCTAAACTTGGAGCCCAAATTCTTGGATTTAAAAACATACCTGAAATTTATAAAGAAGATATTTTGCACCCACTTTTGCTAAGTGCCAACATAGAGCATAAGGAGGTTTTAATGTTTCTGAGGGGTACTTATTTAAAGAAGGAAAACTTTGCATACCTCAAGGAACACATTAAAAACTCCTTGTAAAAGAATCACATGAAGGAGGACTCATGGGCCATTTAGAGTTGACAAAACTCTTGAGCTTTTAAAAGGAAAATTCTTTTGGCCACACATGAGGAAAGATGTCCAAAGACATTTCATAGATGAATTTCATGTTTAAAAGCTATGTCTAAGACAATGCCTCATGGACTCTACACTTCTTTACCTTTTGTAAGTGCTCCTTGGAAAGACATAAGCATGAATTTCATATTAGGACTTCCTGGGACACAACGAGGTTTTGATTCCACCTTTGTGGTAGTGGATAGATTTAGCAAGATGACTCATTTTATACCTGATCCGATCGGTCATCGGTAGTCGATGACGTCAGCAGCAGAGGACCACGTGGACCACTCGCAGGGTGACACGTGGACCAAGTGACAGAGAGATCAAGGAGACGATCGCCAAGAGCGGTGATCGGGGGTCAGTAACCAAGTGACCATCGACAGATCAGGAGGCAGAGAGGTCAGGGGACAGATCACCCAGAACGGTGATCGGAGGTCAGTAGCCAAGTGGCCACCAACCGACCAGTTCCCAGACTCACGCCTGGGGGTAGAACGCGAGAAGTAAATGGAGCACTGATCAGTCATCGGGTGCATTGTCATCGAGGTCTCGTGTTACACGCAGTTAAACTGGGATTGAGGTTCCCAGCGAGAGCGTTACGCATGAACCTCGCATGAGCACATCCCAGGGAATCATGCACGAGAGTGGCCTGAGGGAACTAGTAAACCAGTCAGTGATTGGTGATTCCCTAAACCCATTACGTGCGTGACACCGTGTAGGGTAAGCCGTTTACGCAGGGAGCAACGTCTGGTGAGTGTGCCTAGACCAGCCACACCTGGCGTTCTCCTGAGAGTATGCGATTTACCCAGATGGAAGAAATATCCTAAGTTACTCCGCAAGGGAGTAACTTAGGCACACAAGAGAAGCGCTAGAGCCCTTCCAGTAAGTGACACGTGTGTGGTTAGATGTGAGTCGCATGCCTCCACGTGTCATCATCTGAGAGGGGTGCGGTCCAGATAAAGGTGCACTCCGTACCGCTAAAGGTACAGACAAGCGCAGCCAAGCGCAGAGACGCGCGAACACGCACAGACACCCACACTCTACTGATTCTGAAGGTACATTGTCTCAGAAAAGCATAACAGGGTTCTGACACATGCCAGAAAAGCATAACAGAATTCTATTATGCCCAGAAGCAGAGAGAGAGACATAGAAAGAGAATCAGGGAGAGATTGAGGGGATACGAAAATTAGAGAGCAAGAGTTTTTCATACACACTGCTAGTTTTCTCATTTGGTGGTTCTGTGGTCTAACTTGATCGACGGAGTGCAAACGGTCGCTAGAGGCGCCGTCTGTGTGTTTTGCAGGTCACGTTTGGAGCATTAAGAGAAGGTTCTGAGGGTGACTTTGCAGAGAACGCAGTCGCGTAGACGGGACAGAGAGCGCTAGGAAGCGATTCCTCCACGTTCGAGTTGCCGGCAGGATCATTTGGCGCCCACCGTGGGGCCCGAGTGAATCGTGGTCCCATATACACCACAGTATTGAAGCTTACCAGAGTTTTACCAACTTCTTTGATAGGAAAATATGCCAAGAAATAGACAACCATCACCTGCGCCATCTGCTGACGAAGGAGCTGTGACAATGGCGCAGGTCCTGGAGATGGTGCGTACGCTGCAGGATAATGCCGCAGCGTCAAAAGCTGAACAAGAAAGGATGCAGACGGAGTTGGCCGCGTCGCAAAGCAAGAACGACGAGCTGAATCGCGTCAATGAAGAGTTGAGGAGGACGTTGCAGGCGCAGAGGGAACACGTGGTTGACGAAAGGATGTCTAGGCAGCCGTCACCTCCAAGAGCGTTCCCCATGCCATTCTCCCCTGAAATCATGGGAACCATGGTGCCTCCCAACCTGGTGGGGGTGAAGGCGTCGTTCAAGGGGGTAGAAGACCCGAAGGCACATCTGACGACGTTCCACACCCAGATGATGTTGTCCGGGGGCTCGGATGCTGTGTACTGCAAAATGTTCATGAGCACGTTAAGCGGAATCGCCATGGAGTGGTTCGTGAGCTTACCAGAAGGGCATATCACGTATTTCTCTCAGTTTTCAAAGCTCTTCACTGAGCAATACATCGTCAACAAAGCACCTGCAGTGGTGTCATACTTTTGTTCGACGTGCGTCAGTACCAAGGTGAGTCGCTGAAAGACTACCTCAACGGCTTTGGAGCACAAGTGGTTAGACTGCCCAGCAAAGATGAAGATATGCTGGTGCACGCGTTTAAGAAGGGAGTGCTGTCTGGCCCCTTCAGCGAGTCTCTCATCAGGAGCCATCCCAGCACCTTTGCAGAGATCCGGCGACGCGCGGTGGCGCACATAGTGGCAGAAACAGAGGTTTCTGAGAAGAGAGGAAGTGCTGCACCACAAAGACCGCGTGGAGGGCAAGGGAAATCGCAGCAAGCAAGGGTGCATGAGGCCAAGGAGGGGAAAAAGGTGCGGGAAAAACCTCGTCCCTATGCACCAGGCAAAGATCAGAGCAGGGGGAACAATGTGCCCCCAAGATACAATTTCATGGTGGGATTGGCGGATCTCATCGCCCTTCCTGCTGTAGCAGCAAGACTACGCGTACCGGAGAAAACTGATAAGGTACTTGGTAGAAAGAAGAATGAGTGGTGTGAGTTTCACCAGGCCTTTGGCCACACACTTCACTCCTGTTTGGCGTTGGGACACCAACTGGCAGAGCTGGTGAAGTCTGGGTTCCTAGCAGATTACCTGCGTGAGCCGCAGGGTGATCGCGCGTCGGGATCTCAGGCTGGAGAACAACAGCATGAAGTCCCTGTGCATGGGGAGGTGCAAACGATCGCGGGAGGCTTCTCTGGTGGGTATGCACAGCGTCACAGAGAAGGAGGTACGCCCGGTCGGTTATGGCGGTAGACGCGATAAATGAGAGCCATTACCCTGAAGTAGATATTATCTTCAGGAAAGTTGATCTACGGGACGTTGTCCCACACGACAACGACCCTGTGGTCATTTCCCTCATCACAGCAGGAAGACGAGTGCACAGAGTACTCGTAGATCAAGGAAGCTCGACAGACGTCATGTTCTGGCCAACGTTCAACAAGTTGCAGATGTCCCCTGATCAGCTGAGGCCGTATACCGGGTGTCTCTACGGTTTTGCAGGAGATCAGGTAGAGGTGAGGGGATACATTGAGCTGAGGACAACGTTCACTGACGGAACGACAGCCCGCACTGAAAGGATAAAGTACCTAGTGGTGAACGCCCCTTCTGCGTACAACATTTTGTTGGGGAGGCCAACACTCAATAGGTTGGGCGCAATACCATCAACGAGGCACATGAAGTTGAAACTGCCGTCGATGGAGGGAACCGTGATAACCATCAAGTCGGATCAGGCTGAGGCAAGACGCTGTTATGAGAACAGCCTGAAGCAGAAGAGAAGTGTATGTCACGTCACCACGAAACCACCACCAGGTGTGCGCGAAGAGCGATCGGTGGTTAGGGAGACATAGGGCGCTCAGAGGATGGAGGACGCTGCGGTGGGGGGCTTCCAGGTAGCTCAAGTTGAAGAAGAAGAGGAGGGCGCTATCGCACCTCGCGAGTCAGGGATCGCGAGGGCGGTCATCGCCAGCGAGAGAAGGCCCCACCCAGCTGAAGGATGGGTCGAAGTGGACATCGGGGGGAAAAAGTTCAAGTTGGGGGGATCCCTCGTTGAAGAAGAGCGAAAGCTGATCGTTGGTGTGATCGAAAAGCACATGGGTGCCTTTGCATGGTCAGCGTCCGACATGCCAGGAATCGACCCTGATTTCCTTTGCCATCGTCTGTCGATGGATCCGAAGGTTCGACCTGTGCGACAAAGACGAAGGAAATTCAACGAGGAAAAGAGAAAGGTGATCCACGACGAAGCGCAGAAGCTCCTTGCTGCAGGGCATATCAGAGAGATCCAGTACCCCGAGTGGCTAGCGAATGTGGTACTGGTTCAGAAGGCAAGCGGCAAGTGGAGGATGTGCGTGGACTTCACTGACCTCAACAAGGCGTGCCCCAAGGATTCTTACCCTTTACCCAGTATAGATGCCCTAGTTGATAGCGCATCAGGGGGAAAGCTACTCAGCTTTTTGGATGCCTTTTCAGGGTATAACCAGATCAGGATGCACCCCATGGATGAGTGCAAGACCGCGTTTATGACGGAACGGTCTTGCTATTGCTACAAGGTCATGCCATTCGGGCTAAAGAACGCGGGGGCCACCTACCAGCGGCTCATGGATAGGGTACTCTCGCCCATGCTGGGAAGGAATGTACATGCATATGTAGATGACATGGTGGTTACGTCCCAAGAGAAGAAGCACCATGCAGCTGATCTGGAAGAACTACTCACCACCATTGCCAAGTACAGGCTGAAGCTCAACCCTGAGAAGTGTATTTTCGGTGTGGAGGCTGGGAAGTTCTTGGGTTTCCTCTTAACAGAGCAGGGAATCGAAGCTAACCCAGAGAAGTGCGCAGCAATCATGGCAATGAGGAGCCCAACGACGGTGAAGGAAGTGCAGCAGCTCACCGGTCGCTTGGCAGCCTTGTCCCGGTTTATGTCCGCTGGAGGGGAGAAAGGTCATCCATACTTCCAGTGTCTCAAACGCAACAGCAGATTCCTTTGGACACAGGAGTGCGAGGAGGCCTTCATCAAACTGAAGGAGTATCTGGCGAGCCCACCAGTCTTGCGAAAACCTCAGGTAGGCATCCCTCTTCGTCTATATTTCGCTGTGACGGAGAGAGCAGTCAGCTCAGTCCTGGTGCAAGAGCAAGACCAGACCCAGAGGCCTGTTTACTTTGTGAGTAAGGTGCTGCAAGGCCCTGAAACAAGGTACCAGGCCCTCGAGAAGGCTGCCCTGGCGGTGGTGTTTTCAGCCAGAAGACTCAGGCATTACTTCCACAGCTTCACAGTGGTGGTGATGACTGATCTGCCTATCCAAAACGTGCTGAAGAAACCTGATGTAGCAGGCAGGATGGTCAAGTGGGCGGTGGAATTGTCAGAGTTTGACATTCAGTACGAGCCCCGAGGATCGATCAAGGGGCAGGTGTTCGCGGAATTTGTGGTCGAGCTGTCATCGATCGCGACACCTGCAGAAGGTTTAGGTTTCCGATGGGTGTTATCGGTGGACGGTTCCTCTAATCAGCAGGGGAGTGGCGCTGGAGTCATTTTGGAAGGCCCAAACGGGGTACTGATCGAGCAGTCCCTCCGCTTTGCCTTCAAGGCCAACAACAATCAGGCGGAGTACGAAGCCCTGATCGCAGGAATGTTGCTGGCAAGAGAAATGGGAGCAAGAAACCTGTTGGCCAAAAGCGACTCTTTGCTGGTCACGGGGTAGGTTACAGGGGAGTTCCAGGCAAAGGATCCCCAGATGGCAGCCTACCTGGAGTATGTACTGCTCCTGAAGACGTCCTTCACCGAGTTTGAATTGGTACACGTGCCAAGAGAGCAAAATGCCAGAGCAGACCTGCTTGCCAAGCTAGCCAGCTCAGGCAAAGGGGGGAAGCAGAGGACCGTCATTCAGGAGACCTTGAAGGTACCGCGTGCGTTCGTGTCAGACAACCAGGTACTTCATGTATACAAATCAATGGAGCGCCTGACGATCGGTCATCGGTCGTTGACCCAAGAAACGCTGAGAGCACCGAGGGTGAGATCGCGACCGTCGAAGACCGATGAGTCGATGGAGGTCCGCGCGGAGAAGGAACCCGACACCTGGATAACGCCATACCAGTTATACTTAGAAGATGGTGTACTCCCACTCGACGTGGCAGAGGCAAAAAGGATAAAGAGGAGTTCAAGTAAGTTTACTCTAATAGATGGAAACCTCTTTAGATTTGGATTTTCTCACCCTGTGCAGATCTGTGTGCACGACGAGCAATGCACCAGACTCATGTCTGAGCTGCACGAGGGGGTGTGCGGAAGCCACGTAGGTGGTCGCGCTTTGGCAAGTAGGATACTCCGTGCGGAGTACTACTGGCCAAAGCTGAAGGAAGACTGCGTAAGGTTTGCTCAGCGCTGCAAACAGTGTCAACTGCACGCAGACTGGCACAAGGCACCTCTTGAGGAGTTGAGGTCCATCCATAGCCCGTGGCCATTCCACACATGGGGGATCGACATCCTAGGACCTTTTCCCCTGGCGATAAGGCAGATGAAGTTTCTCATTGTGGCCATCGAGTACTTCACCAAGTGGGTGAAGGCAGAACCAGTCGCACACATCACCGCACAGAAAGTCGAGCACTTCGTCTGGAAGAACATCGTCTGCCGCTTCGGAATACCCAAGAGGTTGGTCTCCTGCAATGGCACCCAGTTCACGAGTCATCAGCTGAGGAAGATGTGTGAGGAGTTAAAGATACAACAGGTTTTCGCTTCAGTGGAACACCCACAAACCAATGGGCAGGTGGAGTCGGCCAATTGAGTACTGCTCAGGGGGCTGAAGCGAAGACTAGACAAGGCTAAAGGAAGCTGGGCAGAGGAGGTCCCCAGAATCGTATGGTCTTATCATACCACCCACCAGTCCAACACCCATGAGACACCCTTCAGCCTTGTCTATGGGACAGACGCCATGATTCCCGTGGAAATACAGGAGAGCTCCCCCAGATTCTTGAATTTCATTGCTGAAGAGTCCAATGAAGAACGAAAGGTGAATCTCGACCTGCTGGACGAAGTGCAGGAGGAAGCCAGAGTCAGTGCTGAAGCCGTAAAGAGAAGAGTAGAGCGGAGGCACAACTCTAAGGTGAGGCCCAGGCGTTTCCAGGAAGGTGATCTGGTGATGAGAAAGGCGCATCAGAATGAGATAGAGAACAAGTTGTCCCCAAAGTGGACAGGCCCGTACAGAGTGGTCGAGACGTTGGAGAATGGAGCCTATCGCCTAGAGACTTTGGAGGGAGGAGCAATCCCCAGAACGTGGAATGCCACCCATTTAAAATTTTATTTCAGTTAAAGTTGTACAGTAGTTGCGTTCTCGCGCTAAAAGATACATGCTTTGTATGTGGTGGAAACAGTTGAACAGACAAGGGGGCACTCTTTTCCCTAAGGAGGGTTTTTAACGAGGCCACCCAATTAAAGAAAAATTTCCAGCATATCAAGTGTGCGCAAGTATTAAAATCCTCCTTGCCCCAGGCGCAAGCGCAGGTAATAGGTTAGGCCTTACTCTCCCTATGCGCAAGTACTGGCACTGATCTAAGTCTTCCTCATCCCAGGTGTGAGCGCAGGCAGCTAAGGGTTTGAAAAGCCAGGGGTGTTAGTAAAACCAAGAGAGGGAAAGGAAAGATTCTGGCAAGTGTCCTTACCCACTTGGCATACACCAATATTGGCCCAGTAAGACTCTTAGCCCGAAACCCTTCTCACCCAGGAGTGAGGCAGGAGATGAACGACTCAATCCGCCGAAGGGTGATGACCTTGGGGAAAGTAAGAGGGGTTAGCGAGAAACACTTTTCTTTCCCCAAAACGAGGCATCACCTCGAGCGATCGATGTCAAAGTCCTCTATGCACTCAGCGCTAGAGCGACAGAGTAGCCAAGTAAAGATCGAAGAACGATCACTGATGAGTCGTCAGTGATTGGTTAGTGGCGCAAAGCAGCGCACGAGAACTGTTAAACATAAAGCTAAGGGAGTAGCTAGTCGTGATCAAGTAGAGGCCAAGATCAAAGGAGGCAGATCGCGCTAGGCCCAAGCTGGTTAACACCTAGTCGTGTGCAAAGGGAAAGATAAAGCTTAAGATCACGCTGAACCTAAGCTAGCTAACAGTTAGTCGTGTGCATAAAGAAAGGTGAAGCTCAAGAAAAATACAAGAGAAGAAGCTTATACAAATTGAGAGTATGTATTCACAACCAAGTCTTATACAAATTCTGAGTACTAGGAAAAGTTGTGCAGAAGTAAAAATTTACAAGAAAGAGAAGAGATCAAGGGGCAGGAGGGGTGAGCTTTCCATCTACCACTTCGTGATAAATGCTGAATTGCGAGAGGTCCAGGTCTGGGAGAACGCAGCGGATTTGCTCGAGTGCCAGCTCGAATCCGTTAGTAAGGGCATCAGCACCCACGTTCATCAAATCAGCTTTCTCCGCCTCCAGTTTTTGCTTTGAGGCCTCCGCAGCATTTCTCTCAGTGGTAATGGCAGCAAGGGAGGAGGCAACTTCTTCCAGTTGGCCCTTGGCTTCAGACAGTTTGCCCACCACCTCCTCAAGTTTTTTCTCTCCAGCAGCAGCCGCTTCTTTGGTGGACTCGAGCTCCCCCACTAGTTGAGAGTTCAGTTGGCGTAGGGAGGAGGTCTCGGCCCGTAGCTCCACCACCGCGCAGTCCAGAGAGCTAACAGTCTGCCCCATCAAGATCTCCGTCTTGATGGTCTCTTGGACCTGCGCTAGGTACTCCCTCCTAGCTTTTTCCACCATGCCCCGCATCAGCTCTACAGACCCTTGAGCAGCTTCGAAGTCACTTCGCAGTGACTCCTTGTCGTGCTCAAGCTCCTTCACCCTCTTCTCCAGGGCTATTTGCTTGCGGTGCTGGGTGGAAAACTCCAAAGAGAGCACCATCTGCCTGGCCAGGTGCATGTCCACCTCATCACCGTTCCATTCGACGAGCTCCCGGTTGCTAATGAGTTGTCGAACCAAGGTGATGACCCTGCTAAAGTTCTCGTGGCTGGCTCCAGAGGCGCTTGGGCGCGAGCTGGATCCACCACATTCAGCAGGTGCAGTGGGGATTGGCAGTGGTGGTGGGGACCCCCAGGTCGAGCAGAAGCACCCCCAGCAGGAGGAGCAGATGGACCAGGTGATTGGCCTGCTGGGGAGGGAGATGGCGGTTGAGAAGTTGGAGGCAACTGTTGGCAGGCAGAAGGAAGGCATGTGGGCTCTGGGGCAGGTTGAGTAGAGGGAGGAGGGGGTGAACCTTCCTCTACCTCCACCACCTCGATCTCCCCAGGCTGGAGAGACGAAGCCCCCTCAACCACTGGCAATTTCCTCTGGCGGTGTATAAGAGGAGAGCCAGAGCTTTCCTCTTCGGTTGAGGCAGCAGCAGCAGCAGTAGCAAGTGAAGTAGAAGCCTTAACCAGTCTTTTTCTTTTCCTTCCTTGCTCGGGGCCTTCAGCTGGCGCGACCGAGAGAGGAGGGGCTGCGATGGGCTCAGTGGTAGAAGAAGAGGAGCCAGTTCCCTTGGTTCCCCGAAGTTTGGCAAGCTCCAGCAAGGCTTGCCTCCTGTCTTTCCCCGACATTGAATCTACATAGATGAGAAAAGGAAGAGTTAGTTGGCCAAGTTATGCAAGTAAGTCAAAATATATAAAAGCATGCATGAGAAGGTGCAAGTATCCTAAGAGGTGGAAGAAGAGCTACCTATGTACTTTTTCAGGGCCAACACATCGAACTCATCTTTGATGAGGCGAGCAGAGTTGTACTTGGCCCCCAGGAACAGCCCACATAGCTCGCGCTCGTAGGGGGCCATGGCTTCGAGGTCCCTGGGTTTCTTGAATTCAACCCCAGGAACCCAGTAGAGGGGGTACCCCTCGAGCAGATTTGGACTTTGTGGGGTGGCAGATATCATGTAGAACCTGCCCTTCCAGTTTTTGAAGGATTGCTGGTATAGGCCCAGGAGCACCCGTCCAGCAACCCCGTTCAGGCTAACCCAGGACCTGTCCCCAGGATTCTTCGCCTCGAAGAAGTAGAGGAACACATCCACGGAGGCGTTGTGCCCGAAGTAATTGCAGAGGATCTGAAATGCCCGGATGAAGGCCCAGGCATTGGGATGGAGTTGGCAGGGCGCGACGTTCAACTCCATCATCAGCTCCTTTTCGAAAAAGGTGAAGGGGAGGCGCAGCTTCAACCTTTTGAAGATGGCGGAGTAGATGAAGACGAAGGGCACCCCATTGGTGGCCCTATCGTTCGCACAGATGGGCACCCCTCGAGGAGGGATGCGGACTTGGATGTTGAAGTCGTTTTCCCTGTCTATGGCGCACGAAGGTTCATCCGGGTCATGGCTCAGAAGGGAAGTGAGGTGACCCTGCGGTAGTAGGGTGGATGTTTCGGCCAGCAACGCCAGGGGGGCCCAGTCGTAGACCCTGGCGTTGTCATGGTAGGAGGTGGCAACAGGTGGTGGTGGAGCTGGCGCACTCGCGGAAGGCTGTGCACCAGAGGATGAGGCAATAATGCACGCGGTTTGTTTCAAGCGAGCCATCGCGAGATAGCTGCAAATGGAGGAAAAACGAAAGGTCAGAATGAATGGAAGAAGAGGGAATGATGAATGGTTCGGTGAAAACAGAGAAGGGAAAGGAGAAAGAGATGCCCAACTGAAAAAAGGAAGAAGGAGAAGCAGAAATCAGGGCAAGAGCGCGAAAAACCCTAGCGCGGGTCGAGAGAGGGAAAACAGGGGAAATGAATGCATGATAACGAGAAAGGTAAATGCAATCGGTAGAAATAACCTAAATAGACCCAGGAAGAAGAAAAACCATACCTTTGGATGATCGCAAGAGGTTTGGAAGCAGAAAACTTGAAGAAAGATGGGCGCGCAGAGAAAGAGTTCGCAAGAAGTCTGAGAGTCGATTGAAGAAGATGAAGGAACAGTGAAGGCGCGCGCCAATTTGAATAAGAGAAGCGCTAGCGACACACCACGCTGGCCGTCGATGGGGCCACGTGTCGCGAGATTAAGGAAGGAAGTCCAAACGTTAAAGAAGCAACACGTGAGGTGGCACGTGATGCGGTCCCACTTGCCACGTGGACTGAGGGCACGACCACTTAGTCTCTTCGCCGAGAACGAGTTCACGACTCGAGACAGGGGGGCTTGTGATCCGATCGGTCATCGGTAGTCGATGACGTTAGCAGCAGAGGACCACGTGGACCACTCGCAGGGTGACACGTGGACCAAGTGACAGAGAGATCAAGGAGACGATCGCCAAGAGCGGTGATCGGGGGTCAGTAACCAAGTGACCATCGACAGATCAGGAGGCAGAGAGGTCAGGGGACAGATCACCCAGAACGGTGATCGGAGGTCAGTAGCCAAGTGGCCACCAACCGACCAGTTCCCAGACTCACGCCTGGGGGCAGAACGCGAGAAGTAAATGGAGCACTGATCAGTCATCGGGTGCATTGTCATCGGGGTCTCGTGTTACATGCAGTTAAACTGGGATTGAGGTTCCCAGCGAGAGCGTTACGCATGAACCTCGCATGAGCACATCCCAGGGAATCATGCACGAGAGTGGCCTGAGGGAACTAGTAAACCAGTCAGTAATTGGTGATTCCCTCAACCCATTACGTGCGTGACACCGTGTAGGGTAAGCCGTTTACGCAGGGAGCAACGTCTGGTGAGTGTGCCTAGACCAGCCACACCTGGCGTTCTCTTGAGAGTATGCGATTTACCCAGATGGAAGAAATATCCTAAGTTACTCCGCAAGGGAGTAACTTAGGCACACAAGAGAAGCGCTAGAGCCCTTCCAGTAAGTGACACGTGTGTGGTTAGATGTGAGTCGCATGCCTCCACGTGTCATCATCTGAGAGGGGTGCGGTCCAGATAAAGGTGCACTCCGTACCGCTAAAGATATAGACAAGCGCAGCCAAGCGCAGAGACGCGCGAACACGCACAGACACCCACACTCTACTGATTCTGAAGGTACATTGTCTCAGAAAAGCATAACAGGGTTCTGACACATGCCAGAAAAGCATAACAGAATTCTATTATGCCCAGAAGCAGAGAGAGAGACATAAAAAGAGAATCAGGGAGAGATTGAGGGAATACGAAAATTAGAGAGCAAGAGTTTTTCACACACACTGCTAGTTTTCTCATTTGGTGGTTCTGTGGTCTAACTTGATCGACGGAGTGCAAACGGTCGCTAGAGGCGCCGTCTGTGTGTTTTGCAGGTCACGTTTGGAGCATTAAGAGAAGGTTCTGAGGGTGACTTTGCAGAGAACGCAGTCGCGTAGACGGGACAGAGAGCGCTAGGAAGCGATTCCTCCACGTTCGAGTTGCCGGCAAGATCAATACCCTTTCGTAAAGTGGATGATGCTAACAACATCTCTAGGCTCTTCTTTAGAGAAATGGTAAGACTACATGGTTTGCCTAAGACCATAGTTCCGGATAGAGATCCTAAATTTGTCCATTTCTGGAGAACTCTTTGGGAAAGGCTAGGAACTAAGTTGAACTTCTCAACTTCTTGTCATCCTCAAACAGATGGACAAACTAAAGTTGTCGATAATCTCTTTCCATTATGCTTAGGTCAATCATGAAGGAAACCACAAATCTTGGGATAAGTACCTTCATCATATTGAGTTTGCATATAATAGAGTAGTTCATAAAACTACTAATATTTCTCCATTTGAGATTGTGTATGGATTTAATCCTCTTACTCCTTTGGATTTGTTACCTCTACCTAATCCACAAGAATTTGTGCATAAGGAAGGAGTAACAAAAGCTGAATTTGTAAAGAAAATGCATGAGAGGATTAAAAATTAAATATAGCAACAAATAGAGAAATACATGAAAAATAACAATAAGGGAAAGAAATAAATGATATTTTAAGAGGGAGACTAGGTTTCGCTTCACCTTAGAAAAGATAGATTCCCTAATCAGAGGAAGTCTAAGCTTAGTCCCCAGGGAGATGGTCATTTCCAAGTCCTCAAAAGAATCAATAATAATGCATATCAAATTGACCTGCCTAAGGAATACAGAGTACATACTACCTTCAATGTTATGGATCTAACACCTTTTGCAGGTAGTGAAGATGAAGAGGCAAAAGCATGTGATTTGAGGACAAATCCTCTTCTAGGGGGAGGGGATGATGGAGGAAGGTCAGCTCAGGCCCAAGATACAAGAAGACTGGGACTCTGCTATTGATGACAGAGAAACATTCCTATACATGTTAAAATATGTCATAAACCTAGTGTAGAGTATAATTTATTTTCTTGTCAAAGTAGAATAGAAATTTTACTTGTAATTTTTCTTAATTGTAATTAGGGTTATATTAGGCACCTAAAAACCAGCCTATGTTAAATTAGAGTTTCTAGAAGACTCCTAAATTGACCTAGGTCGGTTCAAAACCTAAAAAGAGTCATATGAAGCACACCTTGATAATGTTTGCCTTGTGACACCAAAATAGGCGCCAATATTCAAACCCATTGCATTTGAATTTCCCACCAATTTCTTTGTACAATGGTCAAACCTCTAAGCTATATAAAGAGGTGCTTGGCTCATGAATTTAGAAGATTAATGAAAGAGTGAATTGTTTCCGAGATTGCATGCTTTCTCACTCTCTTGTCTTGCCTCTCTAGGATAGACACCTTAATCTTCTTCACCTTCTCCAAGTGATATGACCCAACTAATCACTCTGCCTACCTATCATGCACCTTCAAGGAAACCATAGCTCCATTGGAGCCCTCCTTGTCCGCCAATTCCATTGAGCTTCCGCAATCCACCACAAAAATTCAAACGTAATGAAGGCAATGCTATCAATTTCATTGTCATAATAGATGTAGAAATCATGTCCCCAAACTGTTTAGATTTGATCTCTCTAAGAGGATTTTGTATGAGTTATTAGAGTTTATGATGAGGTATCAAATTTTTATAGTTTGGCTTTCCAAAGTTCCTTCACCATACTTCATGTACAAGTCAATGTATCCTTCGTGTCTACTATTTCTCCCAAGAAACCTATGATCAAATCATCGTATGGTTGGATGTCAATTTTCAGGATCTTCATTTCTCTGGAATGTCTTTCAATAAAGAATATCGACCTAGCTTCCCTAATCTCCTAAGGTTTTTATAATTGTGAAGTTCTCTACCTATATTGTGATAACCATTGGATCATCAGTGAATGTAATTGGCGGCATCCTCATCCATGAAGAAGAGACCACAACATTCTCTAATTGTACTACTGAAGGTGTTGCTTTCTTGTGGAGGATGATGCTCCTCCTCCATTAGACCTTCCCGTTATGGTGTCAATGGCTTCGTGTAGAGGGGCCTCACATCCTTGTTCTTCTCACTCAGTTTGTGGGCGTTGGTTTGGCCCACGTTGTTGATTATCATCTCAGTTGAAATCATCCATCAACTTAGTTCTTCATAACCTTGGTGATCACGCTCGTCTCTTTGTATAAGCAAGTGGTCGACTGCTCGATATTCAAATCCTTTTACAAACTATAAGAGGTGAACAACTTTAATTAACTCTTCAAGATAGAGCACTCATGGGTGGAACGGCCAAAGTTCTGGTGGTACCTACATTGCTTGGTGGGATCTAAATGAAAAAGATTAGGTACTTTCGTAGGAGTCAAGATTAGCTCGACGTTAAAGGCCTCCTCAAGGATTCTTGCTCAATCTGCGTTCAAATGGATGTATTAGGAGAATCTTGGCCCCCCAGTGTTCTCTAGGCCTTATCATTAGATAACCTTAACTTGGTCTTTCCTTTTCCTTCTTAGTTTTTCCAGGCACCATCTTTGTCTTGACTTTGCTCTTAAATTCTCGTAACTCTTCATGTTCCATGAATTTTGCGACTCTCCATCGTAGTTCATCCTATTTAGTTGAGATTTTTTTTTTTTGCATAAGTTATCTGCAAATGGTCCCAGTGTAAGCTGTGACCATGTGGTGTAGGGCTATTTTGGGTTTAGGTTACGGATGTTAAAAGTGACCTTTTTTAATCTTTCCACAAAAGGCCTCAATGACTCTTATTTCTTTTGCCATATATTTACCAGGGCAACGACTCCAAACTTTGTTATTAGTGTGTCAAAGAAATCAATTGAAGAGGGATGAGCCACATTAACCAATTTAGAGTCACCCATTATACACAATAGAAGACAACATTCTTTGTGGTGTATAGGCTTATCGACTTTACATAAACATATATGTCTTTGACTAGGTTGGTTATTCCAACTACGCGAGAGCTTGGTATCCATAATGCCATCAACAAATGGATGTCGATGAATACCTCCTTTTGTGGTATAGGTATGTGTCGAGGTGTTGAGCCATGACTTGGCTCTGTAGCTTTCAACTTCTGATGCTCAAGTCAATATTGTAGGGTGGTATTGAATGAGACGAGATTGTCACATCTTTCAATGTGGCCTCAAGGTAAGGCTCGTCCTCAAGTTGTAAGGACATACAAATTTAGGGATGGCAAAGTAAAGCAAGTTGTGTCGGTCATATCGTGGTTCACTGAGAAAAATGCGGGCATGGGCTGCCTATTTCAATCATTGGCCCGCTTAGGATCGCACTGCATAACCCATGCAAACCAAGTGCGGGGCGAATTGGCCAGCACATCTCGCATATTTTAAAAATTTAGAAATTTCTATTTGTACCCCATAATTTCTTATTGCAACTTCATATTCTAAAAATATCTAAAATTATATATTCCAAATTCTACATTTGTATTATGTATTGTGCAATCTAATTGTACAATTTAAAACAAAAATTTTAACTTTCAAATTCTATAACCCGAAAATTCTCTAAATTTGACATTCTGAAATTAAAGAAAACACAATCAATGAAAAATGCCAAAGGGTAATTTGAGTTTTTTTTTTTAAGTATGGGGTTCAAGAAGAAAGGCATGGAGGTGCAAGAAGAAACTACCCTCAATCCCTAATTCATAACACCTTCAAAAAAATTCGATAATGATTTTTAATATTTAATATTGTTTTTTTTTATCTTTCTAAACTGCATAGATTGTTTAGGTTTCAATACTCATCAAATGTTAAATGTATTTGTCCCGACCAGTCCTCGCTCATCGACTCAAGGACTGACCTTAGACATTGTGTACTGATGCTTGGTAATGGAAGGGGGCCACGTAAGTTAGTGCCGAGACGCACCTATCAGGGGATTGGTTAGTCTTCGGACATTGGTATCATAGACCCCGATGTTGGAGATCGACATCGGACCTTGCCAACAGAGGGAGAAGATCGGACATCGGTGGTGTGAACGTTGTAGAGGGCCACGTAAGGTGGGCCGTAGAGTTATGATAAGTTAAAAGTTAAGACATGAGATATGTGGGAAGCCTAAGTCACGAAGGATCCATGCACGCGATGTGTATAGCGCATGAAGGCGCAACACGTATGAATAATCCTGGGAGGTGCTAAGGCCCATTAGGGTTAGGGTTTTCAAGAAAAGTTGCATGCATGGCACGTGAATACTTAGGGCACCCACAAAGCAGATGACGCTAGAGATCAGGTGCACAAGTTGGTACCCAAGCGACCACTCTGTTATTCACTGCACTCCAGTTAAGGGAAGTTCATGTGCCAGATACACTACGATTATGCAAATAGCGGCGCAAGGACGTTTCCTAAGGAACCCTAGATGAGAGCAACAACACCAAGGTAAACCCTAGCTTCAACCTATATAAAGGGTGCCAAGAACCTTAGCAAGGTACACAGTTTCTAAGACTGAAGCTAATATACACTCCTGGTGTTTGTTTGCCCTAATACTGACTTGAGCATCGGAGTGCAAACGGCCGCTAGGGCGCCCCTTTACTTTGCAGGTGAGAGGTTTCTTGATCAAGGACGTTCGATTCTCAGACGGAGATAGAAGGGTCAAAGCAGTTGTTGGAGTTAACCGGCGAAGCGAGTCAACCGGTAGGAACATTTGGCGCCCACCGTGGGGCCCATTAAAGAAAGGTCCCACTCGCAATCACGTTAGGAGTCTTTACCAATAATATGAGGAGTACGAGGCAAGGAACTGCTGAACCCACGGGGGTTGTGCCCCCCGGAGGGGACAGCGTTACCACGCAGCAAATCTTGGAGACAATGCGTGCCCTCCAAGAAGAAGTGGCGGCATCTAGGGTTGAAATTTCCGCATCACGAGCGGACAACGCGGAACTGCGCAGAGCCAATGAAGAACTGCGCAAGGATTTGCAACAAGTAGGGGAGCGCGCGACGGACGAACTTGCCCCACCTGTACCACTCAAGGCACGTCCCATGCTGTTTTCTCAGGCAATCAAGGACACAGCGTTGCCAACCACGTCTCTGGGCCCCAAGATCTCCTTCAAAGGAGTGGAGGACCCAGAGGCCAATCTCACGGCGTTCCACACTCAGATGATGCTTACAGGAGGATCTGACATTGTGTACTGCAAGTTGCTTATGAGCACGTTCGTAAGCGCGGCGTTGGAGTGGTTCATTAACCTTCCCGATGGACACATCACCACCTTTGACCAGTTCGCAACGCTGCTCAGGGAGCAATACCTTGTTAACAAGGCCCCCATCTAGCTTTCTTATGATGTCTTTGACATTAAATAGTACCAGGGGGAGTCCATGAAGGACTACTTGAATAGGTTTGGGGTCTAAGTGGTGAGGTTGAAACCCACTGATGAGGTCATGACAATGCATGCCTTTGTCAAGGGAATGTTGCCAGGACCTTTCAGCGAATCGCTGTTTAGGTTCTACCAGAAGACGTTCATTGAGATCAAACGTCGAGCATTGGCACACATCGATGCAGATGATCGAGTAACAGAGAAACAAGGTCTTGTCGATCCTATCCGACCTCGAGTGGCAGCACGACCTCAACCCATGAGGGTGCACGAGGCGACCACAGAGAAAAAGGGACCAGGAAAACCCTACGAACGGACCCATGCGGGAACGCGCGCGCGAAGGGACCCGCCCCCAAAGCATAATTTTCGATTGGAGCTCAAGGAGTTAATCGTTATCCCAAACATAGCGGCAAGACTGAAGGTGCCTGCAAAGACCGACAAGAAGATGGGGCCCAACAAGAGCGCTTGGTGTGAGTTTCACCAAGCGAATGACCACTACATACGCAATTGGTTGGCCCTGGCACACCAACTAGATGAACTAGTGAAGAATCGCATAACGATCAAGCGTTGGTGACTATAGGGGCGGACCACGGGCACGAGGTGCCCATTCATGGGGAAATCAACACCATCGCTGGAGGATTCTCAGGAGGAGGATGCTCCGCCTCCCAACGAAAGAAGTACGCGCGAGAGGTAAATGAAGTAGAAGTGCAGCAGGTAGATCAGACTCCCGATGTCGACCTCGTCTTCACCAAGGCCGACCTTCAGGATGTCATACCCCATGACAATGACCCAGTAGTGATTTTGCTAGTCACAGCTGGGAGGAAGGTGCATCGCGTCCTCGTGGATCAAGGAAGTTCAACCGACATAATGTTCTGGACGACCTTCAACAAGTTACAACTCTCCCCATACTAGTTAAGACCCTACACTGGATGCTTGTATGGTTTCGTCGGAGATCAGGTGGAGGTGCGTGGGCATATTGAGTTGAGGACGACCTTCACGGATGGCACGACTTCACGCACTACCAACATTAGGTATCTCGTTGTTAATGCTTCGTCGGCCTACAATATACTTCTAGGTAGACCAGCTTTAAATAGGATTGAAGCAGTTGCCTCCACGAGGCATATGAAGATGAAGTTGCCTTCCATCGAGGGTACGGTGATCACCATTAAGTCTGACCAAAAGGAGGCTAAGAAGTGCTATGAAAATAGTCTCAAGACAAAGAGAGGGGTGTTCGCATTTACGACCCAGCCTCCAAGGGAAGAAGGGATCACCCGTTCAGAGATCGCCCGGGAGAAACGACTCGAACCCGCCGGAGACGTAGTGGAAAGAGAGATTGCTGGGAAGATGTTCAAGCTTGGCCGATCTTTGAGCCAAGAGTCGTAGGATCAGGTAGCTGAGGTCATAGCACGACACCTTGACGTTTTCGCGTGGTTTGCCTCTGACATGCCCGACATAGACCCTGACTTCCTATGTCACCATCTCACCATGGACCCCTAGGTCCGACCTGTTTGCCAGAGAAGGTGAAAATTCAATGAAGAGAGGCGTCGGGTCGTACGCGAAGAGACGAAGAAGCTGTTGAAGGTTGGCCACATTAAGGAGATTCAATACCCCAAATGGCTGGCCAATGTGGTATTAGTAAAGAAGGCCAACGGCAAATGGAGAATGTGTGTTGACTTCACGGACCTCAACAAGGCCTGTTTGAAGGACTCCTACCCGCTGCCCAGTATTGTTGCCTTGGTGGACAGCGCCTCTGCATGCAGACTCCTCAGCTTCCTGGATGCCTTTTCTGGTTACAACTAGATCATGATGCACCCCAGGAACGAGTGCAAGACAGCGTTTATGACAGAGTTGTCTTGTTATTGCTACAAGGTAATGCCCTTTGGGCTAAAAAACGCAGGTGCCACCTACCAACGGTTGATGGACAGAGTATTAACGCCCATGTTAGGGCGAAATGTCCAAGCATACGTAGACGACATGGTGGTCACCTCCCAGCAGAAGGAGCGACATGTAGCTGACCTTAAATAGTTGTTCACCACGATAATAAAGTACATGTTGAAGCTAAACCCAGAGAAGTGTGTGTTCGGGGTTGAGGCAGGCAAGTTCTTGGGTTTCCTACTCACTGAATGTGCGATAGAGGCAAATCTCGAGAAGTGCACCGCGATAATAGCCATAAGGAGCCCGATCTCGGTGAAAGAGGTGCAACAATTGACAGGGCGCATGGCTGCTGTGTCTAGATTCGTACCGGTAGGAGGAGACATGGGGCACCCTTACTTCCAGTTCCTAAAGAGAAACAACAGGTTCGTGTGGACCCAGGAGTGCGAAGAGGCGTTTGTGAAGCTGAAGGAGTACTTGGCCAGTCCACCAGTGTTGTGCAAGCTAGAGTCAGGTACCCCACTCCGCCTATACTTCGCAGTCACAAAGAAGGTGATCAGTTCAGTCCTATTACAAGAGCAATACCAGGTGCAGAGGTCGATCTACTTCGTCGGCAAGGTGTTGCAAGGGCCAGATGTGAGATACCAGGCCTTAAAAAAGGCAGCCCTAGCAGTAGTATTCTCAGCGCGAAGACTTCGCCACTACTTCCAGAGCTTCACCGTGATAGTGATGATAGACCTCCCAATCCGCAAGGTCTTACAAAAGCCAGATGTGGCAGGAAGGATGGTGCGGTGGGCAGTAGAGCTGTCTGAGTTTGACGTACAGTATGAGCCTAGAGGCCCCATTAAGGGTCAGGTTTACGCTGACTTTGTAGTAGAGCTCTCTTCGGCAGCCACACACCAAGAAGGAGCAGGTTTCATATGGATGCTTTCTGTAGATGGTTCCTCAAACCAATAAAGAAGTGGAGTTGGTGTCATCTTGGAAGGACCAGATGGGCTGCTGATTAAGCAGACCCTACAGTTTGCTTTCAAGGCCAGTAACAACCAAGCAAAGTATAAGGCCCTGGTCGCTGGAATGTTGTTGGCCAAGGAGAGGGGAGCAAAAGGTTTGCTTGCAAAGAGTGACTCTTTGTTAGTCACAAGTCAAGTCACGGGGGAGTACCAAGCTAAAGACCCTCAGATAGCCGCATACCTAGAATACGTCCAAATCCTAAAGGAGTCATTCGAGGTCTTTAAGTTAGTCCACGTACCCAGAAAACAGAATGCCCGAGCCGACTTGCTTGCAAAGCTCGCCAGTTTGGGCAAGGGGGGCAGGTAGAGGATAGTGATTCAGGAGACCCTGAAGACACCTCGAAATACCACAGACAATGTGGCAGAAGTCCAACAGGTTAGCACATTGGAAGGGATAAGGAGGAGTCATCGGTCGTTAACATAGGAGACGGTGAAAACGCCCAGAATAAGCATGTACCCGGTTGCATGGGAGATATCGTCCCAAATTCACCAAGTTGAATCAGGAGAAACTTGGATGACGCCCTACCAACACTATTTGGCTGATGAAGTACTCCCGCAGAAGCTCGAAAAATCAAGAAAAATTCAAGCAAGTACACCCTGATCGATGGAAAGTTGTTCAGGCATGGATTCACCCATCCTATCCTGGTATGTGTAAGTGGTGAACAATGCACGCGCATCATGGCAGAACTACATGAAGGGATATGCGGTAGCCACATCGGCGACCGATCTCTCTCATCAAAGGCCATTCGGGGAGGGTATTACTAGCCAACCATGAGGGAGGATTGCACGAGGTACGCTTAGCGGTGCAAGCAGTGCCAACAACATACTGATTGGCACAAGGAGCCTCCAGATGAGCTGAGGTCGATCTACAGCCCATGGCCATTTCATACCTGGGGGATCAACATTTTGGGACCCTTCCCTTTGGCAGTACGACATATGAAGTACCTCATGTTTGCCATAGAATATTTCACAAAGTGGATTGAGGCTAAGCCAGTGGCATAGATCACAACCCATAAGGTCCAGCACTTCGTGTGGAAGAACATAGTGTGCCGCTTTGGAATTCCGAAGAGGTTGGTATCTGACAACGGTACCTAGTTTGCAAGCCAGTAGCTGGGAAAGCTACGTACAAAACTTGGAATAAAACAGGTGTTCGTGTCAGTAGAACACCCCCAGACGAACGGGCAGGTCGAGTCGGCCAACCGAGTTCTGCTGAGAGATCTGAAGAGAAGGCTAGACAAAGCCAAAGGGACCTGGGCGGAAGAAGTTCCTAAAATTGTGTGGGCCTACCACACTACCCCCAGTCCACAACTAGGGAAACACCCTTCAGCTTGGTGTATGGTTCGGACGCCATGATTCCAGTAGAGATCCAAGAGAACTCGTCACGTTTCCAAAACTCTGTGGTCGAGGAGTCCAATGAAGAGAGAAAGGTAAACCTGGACCTACTAGATGAAGTAAGGGAGGAAGCAAGGATTAAGGCCGAATCTTTGAAAAGGAGGGTGGAGTATAAGTACAACTCCAAGCTGAGACCGCGGCAATTCCAGGTCGCCGACCTGGTAATGCGGAAGGCCCACCTGTACCAGTTGGAAAATAAGTTATCAAGTGGACAGACCCTTTCAGAGTAACAGAGGCCCTTGGGAATGGAGCATACAGGCTCGAAATGTTAGAGGGTGGCGTGATCCCTCGTACTTGGAACGCGACCAATCTGATGTTTTATTTTAGTTAAAAATATTTTGCATTGTACACGTTTTAAGGGGGGCACTCTTTTTCCCTCATAAGGGTTTTTTAACGAGGTCACCCAAATAAAATTCTAGTTATTCAGTTAAGAAATATGTGTGCATTACAGTTAATGAACCTCTCCCTTGAAGTGATACACGAAGAGCAGAGATAGTTTGGTTTCCCCAATAAGCCCCTCTTGTGTAAGTTCACCAAGCCGAAGAATAGTATGGTTCCCCAGTTAATGAACCTCTCCCTTGAAGTAATACGCCAAGGTCGGGAATAATATGGTTCGATGATGAACCTCCCCCTTGTGCAAGTTTACCAAGACTGAGAACAGTATGGTTCAAACGTTGAAGGCTTGCCCCTTGACTTTTTATACAAGGTCGCGGTCAGTTATTCAAACCTGTCCCTTGACTTCGTACAACAAGGATGAGGTCGCTAAAGAGCCGTTCACTCGAGGTAGAAACACCAAGATGGGAGAAGTATGGTTCCTTAAGGGACCTCCTTCTTGCGTAGTAACTCCAGGGTCGAACAGCATAGCTCACCAGTTAAGTTCACCCCTACCTTTGTATTGCAGGACCAAGATCAGAAGGAAATGCTTCCCCCTTGTATACAAGCCAAGGTTGAAAGCGGTACGTTCCCCAGTATTACCTGCAAGACGTTCCTGTCGGTCTAAGGAGAGTAAATATGAGATTAACAAAGACGCCACACTTTGCAAAAGAAAATCGAGGGCAGCAAGAGGAGCTCACCCTCGAACAGAGGTCAAGCCAGTTAAGGGGTTTGTGCGCAAGGTTCAAACGTGCCACCTAAAGGGTGAACCTAGGTCGAAGGTGCTGTTAATAGAAGTTGAGGCAAGTAAAGGTAGAAAAACGCAAGCTAATCGAGCAGTTAAACAAAAGATAAATATTTATAATGTATATATACAAAATGCAGATTGTCCTTCAAGAAGACAGAGTTACAGAATAAATCACTCTCGTAGCACGAGTTGCCCATCAACAACGCACTTGGACTCACTAAAAGGGTCAAGATCCACCTCAAGATGCACACAGGCAAACTGAGCGATGGCATCTTGGAACCCCTTGCCGTAAGCATCGGCAGCGTCATTGGTGAGTTCCTCCTTCATCTTCTTGAAAAGCTCAACCTTTTCGACCAGCTCCCCTTCAACCTACCCTAGCAGGACCTCGCGTTGGGTGGCCCTCTCCTTCAGCCTGACCATTTTTGCCTTCATCTCCTCGACCAGCCCCTCTAGTTCGACCACGTTGTTGCAAAGAGGCAAGATCTTCGCTTCTAGTTGGACAGCCTTGTGGCTCTTGTCATAAAGAGCTTTCTTGGCGTCCTTCTCAGATTGGCGAAGGCTTGCCAACTCGACGTACATAGCGGTCTCACAATTGGCGAAGGTGTTGGTCTTGAGGGACAGTTCTTCCTCCAGCTTCACCATCCTAGCCCTGAGTTCTTCCGCCTCTTGGGCCCTACTCAGCGTAAGGCTGGATGCGATCAGGAAGTCCCCAAGGCCATGGAAAATACGGTCCTGGATGAAATTACCACTCAAGCTCTCTAACACCTCCTTGTCTTGGAAGCGCTTGAAGATTTGCTGAAGCAGCGTGGGGAGCTCGGAAGTGGAAGGCATTTCCTGGCCTTCAAGGGCGCTCTCTCCCCCACCTTCGTGAACAATAAGGTGGCGCGGGGAGAAGGCGCTCGGAGGGTTATCCCTGAAATCCGGAGTACCACCAGATGCAGAAGGAGAAGGCGCCACGGCCTCGCCCACCCTTTGCCTTTTGAAGACAAGACCGGTGCACGTATCCTCATCATCCGATTCAACGGCCACCACCCTTTTCTGCCTATCACAAACAGGGGTTGGTACGATTGTTTGGGGGACAGAGGTAGTTGAGGTACGAGGAGTTTCGGGCGTTGAAGTGCTCACACCAGCATCGGTCGCCCTGCGCTTGGCAAGCAGATCAACCAATTTCTTCTTATTGTCTTTGCTAAAACCCATATCTGCATGAAAATATCAAGTCAACACAGGAGATAATGACAAGGCAAGTTAAATGCAAGCAAGGGTAAGATGGGAACAAGAAGAGTACCAATATATTTGTTAAGATTCTTGGGGCTAAACTCACATTTGAGCAACTCCAAGGTACTGAATGGGGTATGGAGTCCAGAGAGGAACTCACATACTCCCCGCTCCTGAAGGGGGAGATCCTCGAGACTTCGAGGCCTCTAAAGGTTTGGATTCTCCGCCCAGTATAGGGGAAACCCATCTAAAAGGGCGGGGTCCCTCCGGTTGCTCCGAACCTTGAAGAAGTTCTTCTTGAACCCCTTGTAGGATTGCTGGAAGAGTGTTAGGAGCACCCTCCCAGCAACACTGTTGAAGCTAACCCACAACTTCTTCCCAGGACTTTTTGCTTTGAAGAAGAAGAGGAAAGAATCCATTGAAGGCGTATGGCCAAGACTGTGACAAAGAATGGCGAAGGCCCTTACGAACGCCCAACTGTTGGGATGCAGTTGGGCAGGGGCGACATTCACTTCTGTTAAGAGCGCCCGCTCGAAGGGGGTGAAGGGTAGTCGAAGCCCGAGCCTTCGGAAGATGGTGGAATAAATAATACAGAAGGGGCCTTCGAGGTCTGAGGATTCGTCAGCACACACCGGCTCTCCTTCCCGGCAAGCCACAACATTCATAAACTTGTCATGGTCTTTGCCAAAGACCCGCGATTTGTGACAGGTCTGTTTTCTCCTATATTTGGTTATGCTCTCGAGGGAGGTAAAACTAGAAGTTTCCTGTAGAAGAGTAGTCAGCGCCCAACGATACAAGGACCTATAGAAGGAGGCGGAAGGAGGAGGGATCGGTGACGTAGATGGAATAGGGGATGAAGACGAAGTGGAGTTAGAGTCCGAAGGAAGAGTTGGAGTGGGTTCTTGTTGGGTGATCTTAGATGAGGAAGCTAAAAAGGAGAAGGAAAAGATAAACTTTAGAGGAAGAAGGTGGCGTAACTTGACAGAACCAGAGAAAACCAGAAAACAGAGACTCGAAGCATAAACAGAGGAAATGAATGCACAGAGAAATGCGAAAATCATAAACAGTCCCAAGCAATTATAAGCATAATGCAAGCAGTGAAATCATAAGTCGCAAAGCAATCGGTGAGTAAAAATCATACCTTTGAATATTGAGGTTCGAGGGTTTGGAGTTTCGGAAGAGAGAGAAGAGAGCGTTTTTCGCAAAAATGCTAAAGAGAAGGTTTGCGTAAGTGAAAGTAATGGAACAATGGGGAAAGCGTAAGAGTTAAAGGGTTTGAACAGTGCACTAAGAAGTTCGAGCGCCAACAAATCTCAGTCGTTGATCTTGACACGTGTACGCTGATTAACAAAGTAAGGTGAGACGTCGCTTAGGTGTACTATTCACGCCCGTTGCCCAACGCCACGTAGGTCGCCCATCGCGATAACTTAGTCTCTTCGCTGAAACAAGTTACAGCTCGAGACTAGGGGGCTTGTGTCTCGACCACTCCTTGGTCATCGACTCAGGGAATGACCTCAGACATCGCACACAGATGCTTGGTAATGGAAGGAGGCCACATAAGGGAGGCCCCAGACGCACCTACCAGGGGATTGGTTAGTCTTCAGACATTGGTATCATAGACCCCGATGTCGGAGATCGACATCGGACCTCGCCAGCAGAGGGAGAAGATCGGACATCGGTGGTGTGAACGTTGTAGAGGGCCACGTAAGGTGGGCCCTAGAGTTATGATAAGTTAATAGTTAAGACATGAGATATGTGGGAAGCCTAAGTCACGAAGGATCCATGCACGTGATGTGTATAGCGCATGAAGGCGCAACACGTATGAATAATCCTGGGAGGTGCTAAGGCCCATTAGGGTTAGGGTTTTCAAGAAAAGTTGCATGCATGGCACGTGAATACTTAGGGCACCCACAAAGCAGATGACGCTAGAGATCAGGTGCACAAGTTGGTACCCAAGCGACCACTCTGTTATTCATTGCACTCCAGTTAAGGGAAGTTCATGTGCCAGATACACTACGATTATGCAAATAGCGGCGCAAGGACGTTTCCTAAGGAACCCTAGATGAGAGCAACAACACCAAGGTAAACCCTAGTTTCAACCTATATAAAGGGTGCCAAGAACCCTAGCAAGGTACACAATTTCTATGACTGAAGCTAATATACACTTTTGGTGTTTCTTTGCCCTAATACTGACTTGAGCGTCGAAGTGCAAATGACCGTTAGGGCGCCCCTTTGTCTTTGCAGGTGAGAGGTTTCTTGATCAAGGACGTTCGATTCTCAGGCGGAGATAGAAGGGCCAAAGCAGCTCTTGGAGTCAACCGACGAAGCGAGTCAACCGGCAGGAATAGTATTAGTCATACCTTAGTCTTTTTTATAATAAAATTTAAATACAGTATTATTATATATAATATTTTATATTATTTTTCAAATTAGAATAGTAATCATGTATACATGTATTACCATAAAAAAAAGTGTATATATTTAATGAAATATTTTATTTATTATTACGATTGAAATTCAAATTTCATTGAAAATCAAAGCATCATTATAATGTTTTACCCATATCTTATTACGCATGTGTCATGAGAATAATATTGTGAGATCATTTACCAAATTAATCTAAGTAAGAAAAAAAATCAACTTAATAAAGAAACGTAAATTAATTCAATTTTTTTATTTAAAAAATTATTTTCATTAATTTAAAACAAAAATATATTTCTTATGCAGGTTGGCTCACATTTTTTACGCAAGATTGGACAATCTCACCCGCATTTTACAGGTTAAATGTGGGTCGGATTGGCCCGCACTTCCATCCTTATATGGTTTCCCTCCCGTAGTCTCTTTCTCATTGCTTTGTTCTCCCGTGTTAGGGTAGTGATTCTGATAAATGTCATAATTCAGTAATATTTCATACAAAAAGATAGGTACTTATGAACTTTAATTGATAAAATATTCATAATTCAACCTAGGAATTTTAACCTTTTTTCATAATTTTGGATTATGAGATGAATAAGAACGATTTATTCCCAATTTTGTGTTATTTTCGAGAATTTGAGGAGAGATGAAGCAAAAAAATATATTATGAATAAATACTTCACTTAGCCCAAGCTCAAGTAGGTTAAATAGAAGGTGTGAGACATAACCCTAGACATTATTGAGATCATTGGGGAGGAACCAAAGGAAGGAAATCCTAAAGGAGACAGTCGTTAAGGAGAAATGCTTTGGATCTTCTTTTCGTGTTGTCCATGTTTGTAATAGCCACCATGAGTAGCTAATTCTTTTCTTTAGGATTGTGAGTAAACTTTTCAAACTCTTATATATTTAGGTGATATTTAACTATAATATTTTAGTTCTTGCTACATGGTAATGTTGTCGCTTTCTTGCTGTCCAGATATCCCTTGTCTCGTATTCCTCATATCGCCTGATAGCTCTGATCACGATTGTGGGTAGGACCTAGTTTTATCGGGCCCCACGGTGGGCACCAAATGTTCTTGCCGGTTGACTTGGTTGCCGATAAACTTTTGCAGGCGAACTTGGACTTCGTCTGCCTTGTGGTGGAACTCGTGCTTTCCTTAATATCTAGATGTTGTTCCTATTAATACATAGGGCGCCCTAACGATCGATCGCACTCCGACGATCAAGTCAGTAAGGGCTCACAAAAGCAACAGTAATTCTCAGTGTAGTGTGTAAAAACAGCATACCTTCACCTAAGGTTTCAGCCCCTTTTTATAACCGCACATGCAACAATTGCACTTGAGATAAGCAAATATTAACTGAAAATAAGCACATTACCTTATATCTCTAATAGAAAACCACTTGCCACGTGCACCAATGACCTTTAGGTGTTAAACTACAAGCCACATTATGTTATACATACACCTCTCTATATTTTTGGGGTTAGCAACATCTATCAACAGGTATTTTACGTGCAGCAAACAGATAAAATATCTCTTTATAAAATATCTCTTTATATTTTATCTTTAAGCACATACAACTTGAATTTAAATCATAACACATAATTAGAAAATTAGGCCCATTAACCAAACAGGCCCAACACCGCTACCTTGACTCCAGGGCCATGGTCGAGCTGACTTCTACCATACCCGAGAACCGAGTAGTAGTTGGTCCAAAGCCGAGGATCGAGCTTCTGCCCAGTATAAATTTGTATTTTGATTTTTCAACTAAATTTTTAAATAAATTAATAGAATTGGTTGACGTGTCCGTTAACATAATTTTTTAAGTCTTCAAGTATTTTTGTTCTTTTTAAAAAAGGTTTATTTTGATACTTAATGTTTTTTAGAGGTCCATCGAGACACCAAATGAAGAAGTTTCACACACCGTTGACAACTTCTATTGAGACTGTGTATACCCCCTTTTATTTCCTCACATGCCTACAACAATTGTTATTTTACTCTGATTTTTTTCCTGACATGGCTACAACAATTCTTACTTTGGGGATATGGGTACAACAATTGAATAAGAATACTCAGAGACTCTCTATCACACTAAGTTTGAATTCAAACTTAATATTCATTTGTGTGGGTGGAGGTTGCAGCTTTACATTCACAATATATTCACAATTCCTATTTAAATAAACCCCTACTCCCCTCACATTGAACCACGCTAAAATGTTTCTTTAGTTGTGTCAAAATTTATTGAAGTTCTTAGCTCTGTCCATTTACCTTCAAATGTCATTTCTCTCTTTACATATTTGGTATGATATTGCCATTTAATTTTATATTATATTATATATGAATATTTTTTTTAAGATCTTATGAATATTTTTATATTATATTACCACATATTAAATTTTTTTTGTCTAGTATTTTTATATTAGATTATATATGAGTGTTTTTATATTATATTATTACTTATGAATATTTTTATATCATATTATATATAAATATTTTTTAAGATCTTTTGAATATTTTTCTAATATTTCTTTTTTAGTCTTATGAATATTTTTGGTATGATATTATATATAAATATTTTTATATTATATTATTACATTTCAATATTCTTTTCGGTCTTATCCATACTTTTACATTATACTATATATGAATATTTTTATATTATATTATTACTTATGAATATTTTCATATTATATAATATGATTTTTTAATGGATATTTATATATTATATTATTATATATGAATATTTTGGCCAATATTGTGATTATAATTTTTAGGATTCATGTTATTAGAATTTCATGGTATCTTATCGCCTTCCCATGAATATGTTCCTATTGCGGCTCCAAGGGAACATGGTACTAAAGATCTATGGGATGGTAATGAAAGATTATTAAGACCCATAAGACATGTAATCTGGATACTAAAGCATGAGGATATACTTGACCAGCGAGTCAAACACTTAATTGATCATTCTGGTTTTGGACATCTGTTAAAATTTAAGAACATTGACTTCAACCACTTACTGTTTACAACATTAGTGGAAAGGTGGTGAACAGAGGCTCATACCTTTCACTTTCATCTAGGTGAAACAACTATTACATTGGAAGATGTGGAATTAGTATTGGGTCTACCTGTTGATGGAAAGGTTGTTACCGAGATTACTAGTAGTGATTTGGTATCTTTGTGTGAGCAGTTGCTCGAATTTATACCACCCGCTACATCGGTGAAAGGAAATGCAATTAATTTTTCTTGGCTTAACAAAACTTTCAAGAACTGCCACATCATGCAACTGACGATGTTATTGCTCAACATGTTCCAACCCACATATTAACACTTATTGGAAGCCTATTGATGTCTGATTCTTCAGCTAGTAAGGTACATTTAATGTACCTATTATTGTTGCCTGATTTGAACAACGTTAGGAATTATAGTTGGGGGTCAGTTGTATTGGCTTCTCTGTACCGTGCGCTCGATCACGGAGTAGACTTTAATCAGGATAGTATTGGAGGTTACACGCTGCTTTTACAATGTTGGCAATGGGAACACCTAACACGGATTTCTCCTCAACTTCAACTGACTGATGAAGAAGTTGAACAAGGAGTTGGTTTCCCACTCGGGAAAATGATACAATCCAAGCCAACAAGGAGATGACCAAGGACTCACATGACCATTCACACTATGAGAAGTCATCTCAACTTTCAAGTGAAGATCCCATCAAAGATCTAGCCGACCTCACCAGAAGAAGAAATGGGCAAAGAACTGAACATCAAATGTTCTTTTTGCTGGTCTTCTTAAGAATTAAACAAGTTGTAAATAAATTGGGTTTACTCTAGGGGTCCAAATAGCAAGATAGGCTAGAGTAGGTTCATATAGCATAATAGGAGAGGTGTGTTTATCACTTTAGCTTGTTTTTTTACCTAGTTTCTAGAAGAACAAGCCTAAGGTGTGGGTTTGTCAAACCCTAAAGGCAGCCCCATTTTTAGGTTTCCCATCCTACCATTGCTTCTTGTTTTCAAGGCACCATCTCCTATAAATAGGGTGTCATACTCCTTCTATTTTACATGCTGAATTTGAATAGAAAATTTACTCTGCACAAATTGTGTGAGGTGTTTGTGAGGCTTGTTTCCTTTTAGCATTAGGTCTCATCTTGAGTGATTGAAGAGCTCTCAAGTGGCGGCCATCAACACTTATCTTGGAGGAAAACCACACTCCAAGTTGCATGATCCATTCTCAATCCACCACATAAGCTTTCTTTTTCCATCCTTTTCCTTCATTTCCATTTCCACCACTTTATTTTGTGTTCTTCACTTGTTTCCATTCGGTTTTTCCATTGTTTTTTATGTGTTGTTCTTCCTTCATTTCAATTCGGCTATGCATTGTTTCACTGCTTTCTTCCATATCTTTCAATTTCAGCAATGAATCATCCATGTCACCTTATATTGATTTTTATCTTTGCCTTTGGAAGTGAACCTTCACACTTATGTAACCACTTGGTTAAATTCGTGTCCAGTGGGATCTTCCCTAGGTTTCACCATGATTGCTAAAATCTCAATCCTAAGTCAAATGTCATCTAAAATGGAACAATCTAAAATCAACTCACATAAGAAAAGGTATGTTATTTTTGTATTAATTATCGAGACAAGAAAAAAAAGTTCAACTCAAGTTAACTTAGTTGTAAATTTCTTTATATTCCTTTGTTTATGTTAGGTGGACTCGGAGGATGCATAGGATGCACACAGGAGGAACCAATGTTCCCCAAATACGAGCAATGTTTGATGGCATTAAAGCTAAAGAGGTTGTAAACAATATATAAACTAACATACCATTTTAACTAAAATTTTCATATTACTGATGTTTCAAACATTTATTTACAGTTTTTTTTGGACTCCATATCAAGTTGATTATGTTAGGCGCTTGATCACTGTTGAGGTTTTCCCAATTGCACAGGTGGTAATTCCTTTCATATGTTTTGCAACGGTTGAATTTCATCAGGTTGATAAGGTTATGCATCAGTTTGGATTTCGACAAAGTATTCTAAGTGACCCATTGAACCTTATGTTAGAATTATAGGCCTCAAACAAGAGGAGGGTGAATTGTTTATGAAATATTTTCGCAAACTTTGAAGGTAGAGTGAAAGACAATGGAGAATTAATCAATTAGAAAACTGTTTAGCTAATTAGAAAAATGTTTTCAATATGATTGTAGAAAATCAACCTGTTGTTTTTACGAAACAAACGATTGTTTTTATCAGCGATTTATAAAAACAAAGTTAAAACAGTTTAAAGAATGTAAGGATAGAGAGATTCACACACAATGTTTATACTGTTTCACTCTTAACCAAGAGTTACATCCAGTCCTCAGAAACCACTGAGAAACCACTGAGAATTCACTATGTAATCAACCCTAGATTACAAGCTACACACACCCAAAGTGATGATCTTGAACCCCTCAAGAACACACACCACTCCTTGGCAAAAAACACACCAAGAATGTTGATCTTGATCCCCTCAAGAACACACAACACTTCTTGGCAAACAAGTATAGAAATACAATTATCAAGGAAGAATGGAATAAAATACATATGGGTAAATCACAATATCAAAGTTCAGAATACAAGACTCAATCCTATTCCACACTTGAGATGATCCAAAAGCTCTTTGAAAACTTGAAAACTATTTTTGATTGATCTCTCTCACTTAGTTAATGCATAGGAGCGTAAAACAACCTTTTTATTTTCCAATCAAGTGGTTAAAACAGTTAAAACAAAAAACCAAAAACTGTTGGAATCATTTAAAACAGAAAAATCACTTAACAAGATTTTGTTAAGGTTTTCAGAAAAAACAATCGATTGATTTATTGAAACAATCGATTGATTTTTGTTTGACAGCAAAGGCAAAGGCAAAGCTTTTCCAAATCATTTTAAAATCCACTAAGTGTCAAACAACCTGTTGATTCGAAATTTCAACCTGTTGAAATTTCACTTCCTTTTAGAAAACCCATCTTTTCAAAAGGTTAAAGATTCAAATGAACTTAGATCATCTTAAGGAGTGAATTAACAAGTTTCAAACAACTAGACAACACACGCACACAACAACAAGATCTTCAAGCTTTCCACTTCGATTTGGAGACATCAAAGCATCTTATTCAACACCTTGATCAACTTCACAAAGAGGATATGAGAGGACAAACTGATCGATACTGGCCACAATATTATGCCGCATGGATAGCTATGTGGAATGACTATCATAATCATCTAATGCAGGGAAATCAGTGTAACGAAAATGATCATTTGCATAACAAGTCAACATACATGCAATGATACATCAATCACACTATCCGCTACATCTCGTTTATACAGTCACCGTCTGATGACGATGTAAGTTCAATTACAAAATCATTTATTATTCTTCATTGACTCATCCAAAATTAACACATATTTTCAAAACAGTATGATAGACTACACAACCTCACTATGAACATCATGTCGAGTCTTCTTCTCAAGTTGAATTGTTTCAACAACAATATTTTCGTTCGTCAAGTGTTCACCTATCCCAGTTATTCGAAGATAGGGATCAATTTCACATGTCATTCCAATCATGATTCCATCAACCACCTTTCAACTACCCAATATTTTCATCTCAACAACATTTTTATGTTGGTCCATCAAATTCCTTTGCAACCTCTACCATGACCCCTCCATCTACCTACAATCCAATGTCATTCATGCAATATTATCAAAGTGAGGACAATGAAGTCGAAGACACTAACGATGACATTCCACCTCCGCTCCTTCCTACCGTTCCATCCGAACAACAACCACAAGGAGGACAACGAAGAAGACCACCCTGTGGCACAGCTTCTCATAAATGACAACTTTTCCTACATTTCTATTTTCTAATCATGTATAAATTGTACTTATTTATCATTTTATAAATATTTTTTAAACGCTACCCCTTTTATTTATAATTATATAAATCATAAATGCTACTTCGCGAACATAATTTTAATTTTTTAAAACAACAAAAATATGTTTAATTTTAACAATATTTAAAAAGTGTTAAATATTTTGTATTTATTGCACAACCTATTGTTAACCCAACTTGACTTAAGACAACTTTGTTTTTTGTCAAAACAAAATTTAGTTTCACAACGTTGTTGTCCAATTCATGTAATTTTAAATAATTTATAAATTATTATTATATTTATTTATTTTAAAAAATATTAATTTTAAAAAAAAATCAACTGAAATTGCCAACAATTTAAGTAAAATATTAGAGTTGTCAACCCAATGTACAATTTTCTCATATTTTATATAAACTAAAGAAGCTAATTTGGTTGGTAACTTTAATTTTTAAAAAAAAAATAAGTGACAGATTAATGAATTTCATTAATGTTATCTATACCATTAACAACTTTGATTCAGAAATATCCATTTTCATAAATTTTTGTATTTGTTTATTTGTGTAATTTTCAAAATGAATTACACTATTTTGATCAATTTTTTCCAGAAGAAGTAGGGATGTCTTGCATGGGCTTACAACCTCAAATGTAATGAAATCTAAATTGTTCAACAAGGGTTTGTTTAAGTTTGACAACGGGGCATAAAAACTTTGTCAAATTCTTTCTACACCCAGTCTTTTTGGACAACTTCTTCATGCACCTCCATGATTTCTTCGGGCACCTCCATAAAGTTTTAAAATACCAAAATTATCCTTCAGTAAAAGGATAAAAATGAAAATGTTGTTTGTCTACTAGTGAAAAAAAAAGTTACTTCGTGTGGTGGGGTGCAACGCTTGAGCTCAAGTGGTGGTGGTCCTTGAAGTGGTGCTGGAGGTGGTGCTTGAGAAGGTGGTGCACGGTGGTGCTGGCATTGTCACCGTTGGTGAGGTCGTCATTCTCATACTCTCGTAAGTTCTCATTCTCATTCTTCTGCCTTAAATAATTATTTCCGCATTAGTTAATCCAGTGGATCCACGGATCACACAATCTGGTGCCTAAGTAAAGCGTTCCGGATCAGATAACTCCTGTGCATACCGGATCCAGAACCTGCCAAAATCATACTTCCAGATTGTGTAATCCGGTACCAAATGAACTATGGATTACGCAATCTGAAAGTGATTTTAGAACCTTCAATATGCCTTACGTATTACGTAATCTGGTACTCATTTTGCTATATGAATTTCAATTACGCATTACGCAATTCGAAAGACATTTGGAACATCAAACATGACTTACGGATTACATAATCTGGGAGTCATTTTGCTGTGAAAATTTTGACTTATGGATTACACAATCCAGAAGTCACTTAAATGACTTATAGATTACATAATCCGAAATTTATTATGCTGTTAAAATTTGACTTATGGATTATACAATCCGGAAGTCATGTTTAAGTTGTCAATAACAAAATCTTCGAAAGTGAATGGTTTGGAGGTTAGTGTAACTGGTACTCGAAAATGTGAATGTCCCTTTAAATTGTGAGGTAAACCTGTTGGAAAGGGTCAAGGTTGGGTACTTAAGGTAATATGTGGTACTCATAATCATGATTTGTATGATACATTAGTTGGTCATTCATATGCAGGCAGATTAAAAACGAATGAACATTCAATGCTTGTTGATATGACTAAAAGCATGGTTAAGCCAGGTAACATTCTATGTACTTTGAAGGAGAATAATGAGGATAATATGACAACAATAAAGCAAGTATACAATGCAAGATACTCGTACAAGAGATCAGTTAGAGGACCAAGAATAGAATTACAACAGTTAATGATGTTGTTAGACCGTGACAACTATCTTCACTGGAGTACGTGTCAAGAGTCTTCCAATATTGTTAGTGATATTTTTTGGACTCATCCTGATGCTGTGAAACTCTTGAATGCATTTAACATTGTACTCTTAATGGATACAACTTACAAAACAAACAAATATCGACTGCCTTTGCTTGAGATTGTTAGTGTAACTTGTACAGGTTTGTCCTTTTCTGCTGGTTTTGTATTCTTATATAGCGAGAAAGAAAAGAACTTCATATGGGCACTACAAAAATTTAGAGGGTCACTTTTGACATCGCATGTGGGGCCTAAAGTCATTGTTTGTGATAGAGATCTTGCTTTGATGAATGCCATCAATATTGTGTTTCCTAAAACAAGAAATCTTCTTTGTCGATTTCACATCAATAAGAATGTTAAAGCAAAGTGTAAAATGTTGGTACATTCTGTCGAGGCTTGGGAAGTTGTGATGGATTCATGGAAGACTATCATTAACGGTACAGAGATTGCTAAATTTGATGAGTTTGTGAAAAAATTTGAAACTATTTGTTCACCGTGGCCATTACTTTTTGAATATGTGAAGAACACCTGGATTATTCCGCACAAAGAAAGTTTGTCAAGTGTTGAACAAATTTATTAATGCATTTGGGAAATACAACATCAAACAGGTATAAGAATTCCTTTACTTTGTTTAGAACGTGTAATTGTTTTATTATGTTTTATACTTATACAGGGTTGAATCAGCTCATTGGTCTTTGAAACGACTATTACAAAATAGCATGGGAGACTTGTGCTCGTGTTGGGATGCTATCAAGCATGTTATTATACTTCAACATAACGAGATCAAGGCATCATTTCAAATGAGTCTACATGTGATAGGACACACATTCAATGTGCAATTGTATAAAATGTTGGTTGGCTTTATATATAAACATGTTTTGATTCTCATTGCTGAAGAGTTTGATCGGGTCAATGATGTGGGGTTTGATAGTGAACGATGTGGATGTGTACTTAGACAGACTCACGGATTACCATGTGCTTGTTAGTTAGCCAGGTATGTTATGGGTGTCATTCCTCTTAATGAAGTTCATGTTATGTGGACGAGACTAAGTTTTTCAGGTTTATCTGAATGTGATTCATCATCTCGATTGTCAATTCAACAAGAATGGGATGTGATTCTATCCTGGTTCGATGAGGTTGATATTTGTGGCAAAGTGACAATTAAAAACAAGTTGCATGAAATTGCTTATCCGGACATGACAACATTATGTGCACCACTTAATGTAGTTAAGACAAAAGGATCACAAAAGAGTCAAGCAAATAAATTTCAGAGGTCTACAAAACGCACCCCTTCATATTTTGAGCATGTAGATCACATCCATTTTGTAAATGATAGTTCATCATCTTTGAAGACTCGTAAGGTAAAGGTTAAGGTGACGACCAACACCAATGCAATTCCCATGCTTGATCAATTTCCTCTTAAATGTCACCCTTATATTTTGGATGTAATAGATGTTAAAGTTGATGGACATTGTGGATTTCGTGTTATTGCCTCATTGTTGGGGATGGGTGAAGAGTCATGGCCACTCATCAGAATGGATTTATTCAAAGAAATATCTCAGTGGCGTGAAGAATACGCAACATTGTTAGGTGGTCATCAACGAGTAGAAGATATCAAGAGGTCCTTACTAGTGGATGAGTTGTCAGTGGTAAGTGCATATGCGTCAGTGCTGCCTCCGTACTCTCATATGCGTCAATGCTGCCTCCGTACTCTCATATGCGTCAATGCCTTCAGTGACCTGACGACAATCTATCATGCGCTGGAGGATACTGACAATGCGCCGAAATATACCCTGCACCAATTTCAAAATAAATTATCTTGTCAAATATATTGTTTAATCACATAACAATAAAAAAAAAACTTACCACCTGTGCACGCTCATCTTGAAACGAATGACCTGCCTGCTCAGCATTTGGACTACGAAAACGATGACGTGGTACAACACTGGGTCGATCTCCAAGTTCACATCTGCGAATGTATGGGTGTGATATCGTCTTAAACCAAGACATGTACTCAGGAACACATGCAGATGGACTAGAAGCAACTCTCAAACCTGTCACCACGTGGTGATCAAACTGCAACCACCTTTGATCAATGACATGTGCACCAGGAGCCTCAACCGCCATCAGTGATGGTGGAATGCTCTGCTCGTACCCAAATTGGCGCAAGACACGCTCGGGCATATGTCTCTGTGATAAGCTGCCCAATCGCAAGTGACCCGAGAATAAATAAATGGTCTCAAATGGTCTGCTCAATCTATGGTCCTCATACGGAGTCCTGATGATGTCATCGTGTGTGACCCCCCATCCAATTGCACCCGCACATCACCAGCTGTGCAAATCTGATGGGCAACAATATACCGTGTTGCCCGCGGGTGTATCTCGTCATATGAGGGATTAATATCCCTTCTTCCCATGCCCGAGAAGTGCTCATAAATTCATGCCTATGTAATTCAATCATATTAATTATAAAATATTTAATACAAAACATTATGGAATGTAACATGTGATTGCTAATTATTTGTATGGTTTCATACCTGAACCAGTGTCGCATAACTGGCCAACTGCTTCGTGTTAAAATAAGATGCATCCCCCAACTACTCATATAGATATGTAAGTGTTGTTGCTCCCCATATCCATGACACATATGTAGATTGCTGAATAACAATAAGTACGATATAGATATAGAGGTGACACTTTTATCTGTAAAAATAGTGCATCCAAGCATATGCAACAAGTAAGCCCTGGCAGCACACTCCCAAGCCTCCTGAGCGCAACATTCCTCATATATATCTCGAAGTCAACTCAATCGTACGTGGACGCCTCGACACTGCTACATCTCAGCCTTCCCCCGAGCCTCATCCACCCCTAGTAACTCAGCTAAAATTGTTGCAGCTCCGTTGTACTCTAAGGGCACATATGTTGGGAATTTACCCAAAATGGGGAGGTGTAAAAGAGATGACACATCATCAAGTGTGATGGTCATCTCACCTACGGGAAGGTGGAAGGAGTTTGTCTCCCGATGCCACCTTTCGACAAAGGTTGAAATTAATCCCTTGTCACCCACTTCATAACTTATATTGCACAAACTAAACAATCCAGAATTGTGTACAAGTAGCTCTATATTAGCATGAGGCATCCCAAATTTATGTAATTTCCTACCGTGGGATACTAATTTAAGTTCTCCCCGGTCCTAATATAAATTTTGTATATATTAAATATAATTAAATAAATTTAAACAATAATTAATAAAGACAATTTAATTGAAGGTTTTTTCGTTCTTACCTCACCCTCCCAAAGCTTAACAGCAACATGGTCAGCAAAATTTACCAGTAAAGACATATCAGAAGGTCCTTCAGGAAACCCTTCTCCTTGGTCTACTTGGTCATCATTCTGTAATCCTTGTTCATTGCCATATCAATATGAGCATCATCACCAATCCTTTCCTCGACACCACCTCGGTCTCTTCTACAGACGGATGTCGTCGGTCTTCTGCGATCATGATCCTAAGATCCACCACCTCTAGTTTTAACCATATCTATCCACAACACAATTTGAATTTCAATTATTTACAAATAATAAATAATATAATCATGAATTTGTGTGCATAATATAAAATTTAAAAAACTTTTTACCAAGTGGGTTGGAAACTAAATACATAATAAAAACGCAAAAACACAAAAATCGCAACTTTGTAAGAACACTACCGGATTACATAATCCGAAACACTAAGCACACAATATAAACTTAAACCGAATTACGTAATCCGGAATTACTTAAATACCTAAACCGGATTACCTATTCGGAATTACTTAAATAACCTAAACCGGATTACGTAATCTGGTATTACTTTACATTCTCAATTGTACTGGATTACATAATCTGGTGCCTATTACGAAAAAACGCAGGTTTCAAACGGATTACACAGTAAGTACCGGATTACACAGCGGCACAAACGGATTACACAGTGAATACCGGATTACACAGCAACACAAACTCAGGTTTCGAAAGCAATGCAAAATCAGTAAAATTAAACATACTAACCTGTGAAGAGGGCACTGTAGATGTGTGAGTGATAAGGAATGTAGGGTTTAGAAAAATTTGAGAGATGAAGAGAAAGAAACCTTGGAATGGGAGGGGGTGGTGCGGCCCTGCTGGAAGGGAACAGAAAGAAGAGGCACTGTGAAGGTGACAGTGAAGTTTAGGTTAAATGTTAAAAATACATTAAAATATTATTTTAATTTTTTAATATTTTTACTAAAGTGTATATTAGTAAATGTGCTTTTAGAATAGGGTGGAGAAGAAGCTATGGAGGTGCAGGAAGAAGCTGTCTCTTTTTGAACTTGCATTTATATTTCTGAAAATATCTTTCATTTTGGAAACGAAAATTCTGAACTGAAAATAATACATTTTGGAAAATAGATCCAGCAAATATTATTGTACAAACTATCAGCAACTGGAAGGAGAAGACCATTAAGCTCCATATACATGCATTGATAATGTGGGGGCGTGAAGAATTTGCTGGTAAAAGACTAAATCGAGATACCATACATTCCACGCTCTGCATAACCTTGCTAAGACTGGACTTATATATTACTATGGTTATAATGTTTATAACTACTCTTTTACGAGTACTGGATAATTTTCTTACAGAGCCGGAATTTATGGATTAGTTTTTTGTCAGTTATTTTTCTCACAATACCAAATGACAACTATTACATTTTGAATGACAATTATTACAAAACAAAAGTTATAATTATAGATTTAAATAATGGAAATATTTTACTCCTACGTGAAAAACATTATATTTGGTTTAAATCACTTTTCATTAAAAGTATTAAAAAAAAATAGAACATTAATTTCAACCAATCATGAGTAGATAGGTATGAGTGAAAAGAGAGAGAAAAAACTTTTGCAGGAAAAAAAAAAAAATTAAATACCTTAGGGAAATTATTATTTATCTTTTATGGTAATTTTCCTCTACTACTTAAGAGCAAACGAAAGTTATAGATAAAATTTGAATCCATAATTTTTATAACAAAATAATAAATTTATTTTCATAAATTTTTTCATACAAAATTTAAGAAAGAAAAATATAGATACAAAAATGAAATCAACTTCTTAATTTAAGATTAACTTATACAAACTTAAAAATTAATTAAATAAACCATGAGAGCTTTTAGGTATAATTAAAAGTAATCTAATTTTAAGAAATAAAATTACTTCTATAAATTTTTAATCTTTCAACAATTTCTATCTAAATAACATTTTATCATAAAATATTTTGAATTTTTTATGAAGATAAAGTACCCGTTTCATTAAAAAATAGGTGAGTCATTTGTTCCATGTTCTCGATAAAATATTTGTGCCAGGTTATTTAAAATTAATAAACCAAGTCTCTTTCATCACCTTTGAGAATACTCGTTGATAATTAATTTACTGTTTTTCTTTATCTTCCTTTTCTTATTAGTAACCATGAATATTTTCAATATCCTACTAATCCTTAATCGAAATACTTTGTTGATACTAATATTCACATTCACTGATAACAACCTTTGATAATTATCGCCGCTGTGCTAAAAAGGGGAAAGAAAAAAATTGCTCTAAGAAATAATATCAGGTGGCCACAAAACCAGAAAAATAAAAATAAAAAGCAATTAACTTACTAACTTACTAACTCACGAAGTTACATTTTTCAGACAACTATTCTAACGGATGATACAAGTTAATGGGCTTACATTAAAATATATCAATAAGCCAATGAAATGAGGCTCAAGACAACAGACTTTTCCATTCTCTCGATGATATCAAACTATCACAAAAATACTTCCATTTGTTTTGGTTGGGGCGTGAGGAGAGGAAACTACATGATGTTCACTCAGTTTTAGAAGTATTGGTTGGTGCATCACCAACTTCGGCAGAAGAGGTGTCCATATCATTCAGACCTAATTCTTCATTTTGTTCCCATGACCTCTCGTAGTCCTCAACTGGAGAAATACCAATTGCAAAACAGAAAACCACAAAACATGAATATATTTACCTGAAAAACTATGCACCATATTTAAACACAGCATTAAACAATCAGAATCATATTTACACATACAGCACATTAGACCGATTCATCACATAAATCCAGTTATGCAGGCTACTCAGGGCACACTGTAAAGCAAAAGGTTGAAACACGAGTCCCTAACAAGGGGAAATGTCTGAAATGAACCTACTTCTGTTTGTTTGTTTATCTACATGATGGTCTGGACTCGGGATCCCCAGCAACTCCGATAGTTGAATCGAATAAGATATTTTAAGGAACAAAAAATTGATGTTTCAACTTTCCATATGTATAGAAAAAGAATTGGCATCATGGAAATGGAATTCAGAATTTCAACTCAGAAAATGTGAACTTTATCTGCTCAAAGTATAGCTTGATGTCTGAGTTGGAAAACTTACAAGCTAATTGATTGTCCTCTTTCAGATCATCAGTTGCAGGTGCTACAAAAGAATTGGCTAATGCATCATCAAGAATTAGAGTCCAAGGTTCTTCCAAGCTAAGAAGCTGCATACAATGAAAGAATGCAGATAAAAAAAAGTGGGATCCAAGACCTTGAACCAATAAGTTTAAATAGGTTAAGTCAAATCAAAGCCTTCAAAATTCAAAGACACAAAGACCGATGCAGTCTATTAGTTGCTGGTATTAAAGAGGCATAATGTAACCCAAAAGTAGAATGGAATATGACCACAGGTTTTTGTTGCTCAAAGTGACCCTTCTTGTTACAATGCATTTGGTTAAAATTCCGTGGACCCTATTCTCTTTGTCGTCCATTTCTTTTTTACTAAATTTTTCAAAGTGAGGTGTCGAAAGAGGTACAAAAGGGGACAACATATCCTCCTAAAAGAGAACAAGAAATAAAGACAAGATTATTTTAGAAATACAAAAGAATATACAATGCCTGAAGTTATGTATTGCTCCTCTTCCCTCTTTTCCCAGTCAGCCACAAAACATTGTGTAAAGAATAAATATAAAAAATTGCAATAATAACCTGATAAATAGAATTATATAGTAAACATATTGGAGAAATTGAAACCAACTCTCATAAAATAGTCACGTGTTACCTTGTTTAGCCTTGCTTTAAAGTCTATCCACTTGCTTCTACTATTTTCATCAAGACTATCTCCAAAAGTAAAGCCATGGACCCTCTCAAGGCCTGTACATGCAAATCACATAAAATTATATTCTACATTGATACATTCTAGCAAAAATAAATAGATTATATTAAAAATTAAATCACACAACGGGATCAGGAACATCATAAACATGACAAAAGAGAACAGTTTAAACTCCATGCATCCAAAACAGATACAAATTTGGCATTTAGAAGACTTTTAAAACATATTTGAGATAGATTATTTGGAGTGAAAGAAATAAATAATGATGCTCAAGTGGTTGAAAATTGAAAGATCTGTTGAAAAGAAAAATGTTTTCATCATTTTGTTACAATTGAAGCTGAACAAAGTGTATGGGTACTACGATGTCCTTTCCTTTTCACAAAGATGACTCCTAATCCTCCTGTCTCATTAGGAAGCTGCCTATATAGTTTGTGTGACTGATAGAAGGATACTTACTTTCACTAATTCTTGTAATTAAACCTTCAACAGTTGTAACTATTCCTCCAAGGGTTCCGCTTGCCAGCTCCAAGTCAACTTCCGGAACTTTTACACTTGCAGTATCAGACTAATCAAACCAAACTACTCAGTCAATAAATATAATATGTATAGATCTCAGATTGCATAAAATAATGTTTAAATGGTCAGGCCTATATGGGTACCATCATGACATATTTCACAGGTTAACTTAGCAAGACTGTATGTGTATCATTACAACTTTTGATATATCATTGAAAACAGTACATGTTGGTGTTAACGTTTCTAGGTTATCTCTTGATGAAAAAATCATTTCAGGCTTCTAAAAACCCCAAAATGCGAATTTGATTCCTTAAAATGCTATAGCTTCATGCAAGGGAGATGTCAAAATAAATTGCAAAACTTTAAAGTGGCACTGAAAGAGTACTCATGATTAGTTTTTATCCTTAGTTACTTTACACTTTCTGCAAAACAGGTTTGGAAGCTTACATTTTTCCCTACATTTGAGTAGCTCAATAACCAAAGTCCAAAGTACCTTCTTTTCTAATGAGATTTCTTTTACTGATCCCAATTTGTAGTAATTACATACTAGAAACAAGAAAAAATATATGCTCTCTAAATGCAAGGATAAACTACAAGATCCGTGATTCATCACTAAACATATACAAATTAAGAAACTGATGGGTTGAAATTAGTTAAGATCACAAAGAATTACAGACCTTTATTACATCACGGCTCAGGTCATTGACATTTTTCACAGAAAGAGTAATTATTTTTCCTTTTTCAGGAATTCGTCCACCAGGTTTCAACTGCAATATGGAAAATTAATGTTTATTCCAGCCCTAAAAAGACAGAGCTACACTCAAGAAATCAGCATACCTCAGAGTTGCGGTAGCCACAAGCATCACATGTGGATGCCATAACAATTACTTCTTGGAAGTAAGGAATATCTGTCCATTGTTAAGATCAACAGCTTGTGGAAGAAATGCCGGAAATTGTTAAGCAATAATATAGAATATAAAATTGGCACATGGCATATTTTGAAGAGTATGACCGTTATCAAGCAAGCAAATAAATGTTATCTAGTTTTTACCCTATCAGCAATCAGAATACATGCAACACTGTAGACAGATGTTTCATTTGAAATTAATGTTGTGTAGCATAAATCCATAGTCAAGTTTCTGAAATTTGAAAGTAGATCATGTTCAGGATTTTTAATAGAACACATGGTTATCCAAAAACTATTCAGCACCAAGTAGATGACACTAAGCTTCAAGTTTCAACTGAAATACAGAAACATAGAATCACAACGGAAGTTGAAATAAAGAAAAGCTATCCCCTATTTTATGTAATTTCACTTTTTGCAGATCAAAAAGGTGCTAAAGCTCCAAATTTCAACTGAAATACAAACATGGAATAAAAAAAATAAGCCCCAATAGTTTATATAATTTTATTTTACCCCACAAAGCTATGTACCCTTGCATACACAAAATATAAATCTTCTTTAACCCAATAAATTTTACATCGAGCTTAAAATGACAGAATCCTTCTAAGGAAATGTAACATAATCAAACAATATCCCAAGGGAAGTATGAAAAGTGCTAAGAGGATACTGGTGACAAACATTCGAGTCTCACAACTAGCAGCACAGGCACCACAAGTAGAAGGGAAAGTCATCACCTGTCAAAAAAAGGCAGCAACTTGACACTGAATAAACAAACACATAAGGCCAAAGCTCAGTACACAGAACTATATAGTTCAGCAATTGTACCTCTTCTGGTGCAGTATATCGAAACAAGGCTTCAGCAATTTCTGCACTGTTACTCTGTGCAATGGCTCGATGGCCAGCTGTTGCCCCTACTGATCCATGTGGTTCTCTCCTCACTTGATCAGTAGTCACAGCTTCTCTGCCTCCCGGGGCATCAACATGAGTTCCTTCAGCCTGTGCAGAATCAACAAGGTATCCCAATGATGCTTGCTGCTCAGGAGTTCTCTCATAAAACTTGATCGTCAACGATGGATCAGATGATGGTGCAAACCTATTCAATGTGTTCTGCATTTAGTTAAAATAGTACCAGCTAAAACATTGGACTAATATTACCAAGTACCAAATGAAGGTACAAGTTTGCCTCACCAACAAATACATGTTTGTCTTGACCAATTTAAAATAAGTTAAAAGGTACAATATGGTGTGATTCATAAAAGAATGTATCCAATCCAAAGTCAAGCACAAGCACAATGTGACTAAATTTTAGCCCATACAGAGATCAGCACTTTACATACTAAACCACACTCCACTCTTGAGCAACAAATCCAGGAGGTTGCTAATTCATATGCTATCACTGAATACCTTTGGTCATTTACTTGTAAGTGAGGATACCTTAGCCTCTATTGTTATAATCTCTTCTCTAATAAAAATACTTTTACTCATTTAAAAAAAATACTTCTACAAGGTATAATCTCTTACGGATTTTCAATAAAGCTGTTTCCGACAGGATCATCAAGAATAAATGTGATGCATGATTCTCCTGTTGCACAGGCTCGCAGTTTCACCAAGAACTGATCGATTGCTTCAGCTGTCTCCGGAGCCACTTTCTAAAGGGTAGAAAGCATAACATTAATTAAGTTATTTAAAGAGGAATGCATGCATCAAATAAAAATATAGCGCAGAAACAAATAGTACTTTGCGTTCCTCTTGAAGGGCTTGAAGTTCATCGGTTGCTCTCATAAGTATCCCTTCCACCTATAATTACACAACAAAAGATATTGTTGAATCATTTGATTACAAATTTTCAACTGTTCAATGTTCATGAATTTTCACAAAAGAAAGTTAAGAGTTCTCTGATGCCCGCGATTTACATTCCTTGTTGTTAGTAGGATATTAAATGTACTAGTAGAAGCTTCATGTTAGTAGGATATTAATGTACTACTATAAGTTGTTAGAAGTTGTAGAAGATTCTAGATATCTCTTTTTAATAATTACTCTAGGGTTAAAGTTTTCTATATATAATTGTTGATGTCTTATTTCAATTAATATAATTGAATAAAAATCTTCTTTCATTCATATTATTTCATTTAAGTTAGTAGGATATTAATGTACTACTATAAGTTGTTAGAAGTTGTAGAAGATTCTAGATATCTCTTTTTAATAATTACTCTAGGGTTAAAGTTTTCTATATATAATTGTTGATGTCTTGTTTCAATTAATATAATTGAATAAAAATCTTCTTTCATTCATATTATTTCATTTAAGTTAGTATTAGAGCTCACAATGTTGGGGCCTATTTCTACGACCTTTCACTGTCACTGAAGTTTTTTGTGTTAATGTTTCATTATACTTACAAGGGAGACTAAGAAATTTTTACTATTTATCTTATCACGGCAACTCTACTAAGTAATGATGATCTTCCTTCATCCTCTTCAATTGACAATGGAATGCCTGCATTACATGCTGAAATTGAACGTTTAAAATCTCTCATGGAGTCTATCAGTAAGCCACCTTGTGGTACTTGCTTCGTAACCATGACTGGTAAGAACTCTAATTCCTCTTTTGATGTTTCTTAAAATTTATGCAAGGACTCTTGAGTTCTAGACTTTGGTACGACAGACCATATGACACCTCACTCATCTCTTTTAATGTCATGTGTTTCTTTTCCTGGTAATTACATTACTCTTGCCAATGGGACTCGTATCCCAATAGTTGGACATGGTAATATTTATCTTATGTTTCTAACTATCTGACTCTTCTTCAATATTATCCAATGGGGCATATCCATCGTCTTCCCCTTCAGAGAAACTCTAGTCAAAGTTAAGTAATTATTCAAACTCAAAATCAAAGCTATCATGCAATTCATTCCCAACCCCGATTTGAATCTTCTCTTTGCCCCTCCTTGTTGGGGATGGAGTTGCAGCTAGACCTTTCTAAGAAGCATGAGAAGATCCAATGACAATACCACCACCACTTGATGGTTTCTTTCTTTTACTGGTTACTTGTCTTCTTGTGTAAATTAGTAGTTCTCCAACATCTGAAGCTTCATAAGCAGTTGCCTAATTTAGAGTGGAAGCATCATAAAAAACCAACTCATTTTCCCCCTCTTCATTATCATTATCATCATCATCATCTACTTGCCCCACTAACCACTCATCAATGTTATCAATATTGAATAACGGATCATATCGGAGACCCCATAAATCCTTTATAAAGTTATAACGGAAACCATAACAGGTTATGGCGGAAGGTGTTGTGGCGGAGATAAAAAAATGTATTGTGGATTGCAATAAGTATAATGTTTTAAATAGGTCAAAAATAGGCCCAAAAAAAACTAATTTTAAGTAGGTTTTGAACTCTTAATTAGGTTTAACAGCTCATGTAGCCGCAACACATTCAAATTTTATTTGAATAATTAAGGTTTTAATAGTTAACAGTTGGAATGGGCCAAAGGCCCAAACTTAATTTAAGTAGGTTTTGAACTCTTAATTAGGTTAAATAACTGATGCAGCTGCAGCACATTCAAATTTTATTTTAATAATGAGGATTTTAGGGTTTTATTAGTTAAAAGTTGGAATGGGTCAAACGCCCAATCTTATTAGGGTTTTTTCAAAATTAGGTTTAGGTGTTTTATCTTCTTCATGCGCCGAAGGTCCCTTCTTCATTTTTTGCCATCGTCGCAGCGTGCGCTGCCGCTGTTACTTTCGTCGTCGTTGTCACAGTGTTTTTCTCTGCCTTTTCCGATATTTTCGTTTTTCGTTAGCTTTCTGAGATGCCAAAAGCGACCTTCATGGAAAACCGCATCACCACCGCCTTGTTGTGGCGGTGGTCGGAAAATCCACCACCGTCTTCCGCCATGGCACCGCCATAACCGAAAAGTGATAACACTGACACTCATTGCACTCATCAATGTCATTGAGTACAATAGGGTCTATTTTATCTCTAATATTGTATCTTTGAGCAAGTTGTTGATTACGTAAACCAAATCATGCAACATTTTGTACAGCCTATTCCTTTTTTTCAATGAATCTACAAGTATAATGTGAATTAATTTATTTCTACATTCTACAAAATAATAATGAAATGAGTCATGTTAAGAGAAATAATTATTACTTCCTCAAATAAACTCCAATTGCGCTCACATTTCGATGAACTACATATCAAACTTAAAATCGTAATTGCTAGCTTTTATAAGTTGGGAGCTACGTGCCCATAATTCTTCCACCATTGAGCTATAAAAGTAAAAAAACTTACAATGTAACCATTATATGATATAATTTACATCTTAACCCAATTTAGATAGCGTTTAACTGTCTCACCTGGGGTTGTGGTCTTCCTTGATTCTTTGGCAAAGTCCACTTCAACTTTTATAAAGAGGCAAGTCAAATAAATATTTTTGTTGCACATCTTTACTTGGCACCAGCCTCTTAATGCAAGCATACAATCCATTTGTATCTTCCAAATCATATTCCATTTTTGGGTTAGAACAATAGAACTTTGGATTCAAAAAGTGACCAATTGCATGCAAGGGGCGATGAAATTGGCATGTCCATCTATTATCAATGATTGTAAATACATCCTTGTATTTACTTTCATGGTTATTGAATGACTTCATTACTGTTTCCTTGACTTTCTCCATTGCTTCATATTTATAACACATAGTTGCTTTTCTCTCTCTATCAATCAAACAAAGTACATGAAGAAGAGGAGTCATGACTTTGGCAGTAAATATAACATGATTCCAAAATGAAGGCATAAGAACAATTTGTGTAAGTTCTTTACCCTTAGCTTCCTTAGACAGCTTGTTCTTGCTCCATTCATTTAAAGTGAACATCTTTCTCAAATTTCCCTTCTTTTGATACAACTTTTGTCATGATAAATAAGAGGTAGCAAACCTTGTAACTGCATGTCTTACCAATTCCCTCTTATTTGTAAATTATCTCAATAAACTCAAGGAACTACAAAGGAAGTTTTCCAATGTCTTCAAGCATCAAATCTATACAATAGGCAGCAAGGAGTCCAATAAAGATTATGTCTTTTTTCTTCCAATAATTTACCAACCAAGACATAATTAATACCATTATCTATGATAACTTCAACCACATTTTCTTTTAAAAATCTCCTCCAAAAGGGCATCAAGCATCTCAGAGAGTTTTTCTCCTGTCTTCACAAATTTAGAATCATCAATCGACTTGGCAAACATTGTCCCTACAAGAGAGCTCACCAAAAAGTTAATCAAACATCATTGCTTCCAATCAATCCATGCATCTGACATGATAAAACAACCATGCTTGGTCCAGTGCAATTTATGATCTTTCAACAATTCTTCAGTGTACTCAATTTCCTTATTGAGGAGTGGAACTCTAATCTCATGGTAGGTAGGAGCTGGCAAATTAGGTCCATAAGCACCTATAGCAGCAATCATATCTTGAAAACTCTTCAATCTTACAAGATTAAATGACAAGCTTGCTTGATACCAAAATTGAGCAATATATTTATGCCTTTAAAAAGATGATGAACATGAGAAACAAATCTTGAAAAGAAAAGATTGCTACTCAGTTTGAAATGAAGGATCTAAGAAATTAAAGTACTTCCTTGGGATAGAAGTAGCTTACTCAATGTTGTTAAAATCATGATCTAGATCGTAAGATTGTACAATCTTGCAATTTTTTAGAAGAAATCGTGCCGGATCGCACGATGGATCACTACCTAAATGGATCGGAGCGATCCGACGATTCAGTAGCCGGATCAAAGAATCAAGGAGTCACGGCTCGGCCTATTGAAAAAAAAAACTCTGAAAATGATGCCCAAGAATGAGGTCCAAAAGGAACCCTAAAAAACCCTAATATCAAACTCGCATCTCCGTTACCGCGCCTCTCTGCCACTCACCCCTCCATCACGCGCTCCTCCGTTGTTCACCTCTCCGTTGTCGCACCTTTCCGTTGTCGCACCTCTCCGTCGTTGCGCCTCCCCCTCTCCCCACTGCCTTTTATATAGGCATGTTTTGTTCCTTCTTTATTTTCCCTTTCTTCTACTCCCTTGCCTTGTTAAAGGCACCGTTGTTTACTAATATAAACACAAACCTAATGTGGAAGCAAGGCACGACAGTTTACTAATATAAAGACCTAACGTAGACAGTTTATTTGTATTAAATATTTATTAATTTATTAATTATTTTATGCATTAATCTTGCGATTTATACTATATATGTTTAATTATTTTATATATTCAATATTATTTTTCATATACCACTGACCCTTTACGAGTCGAGTTACAATATTTTATCTCTTTTTCGATCCTCGAGTTTAACAACATTGAGCTTACTCGAAGAAAAGGATCTTTGTCTCCCAAAGAAAGTATGTTCTTAATCTTCTAAAATAAACAAGTAAGATAGATTGCAAGACCACTAGAGTTCCTATAGAACAAAGCCGTAAATTAGAAATGATGAAGGCAGAACTACTGTGAATAAAGGTCAATATTAAAGACTTGTGGGGAAGCTCATTTACTTAGGTCACACTAGACCTGACATAGCCTATGTTGTAAGTGTAGTTAGTCAGTTTAAGCCTAATCCAAGTGAGAGACATTTACAAGTTGTGAATAGAATCCCTCAATATTTGAAGACAATCCAGGAAGGGGATTATTGTTCAAAAGGAATGGAAAATTAAGAATGGAAGTGTATACTAATGTAAATTTTGAAGGGTGTCACAAATAGGAAATCCACCTTAGGATATTGCATGTTTTTGGCTAGAAATTTGGTGAGTAGAAGAAACAAAATGTTGTTGCAAGGTCTACTATAAAGGCTAAATTCTGAGTTATGGCACAAGGGGAATGTGAATTATTATGATTGAGAATTATTCTAAAAGATCTTAAAGTGGCATGTGAAGAGTCTATGATTCTTTATTGTGATAATAAGTCAGCTATTAGCATTGCTCACAATCCAATTCAGCATGATAGGACCAAACATATAGAGATAGATCGACACTTTCTTAAAGAGAAACTAGATAGTGGCCTTATCATTACTTCTTATGTGCCATCTTGTTAGCATACTTGTTTACAAAAGGTCTTCCCACTTAACAATTTCATGATCTCACATGCAAACTGGGAATGATAGATATCCATTCACCAGCTTGAGGGGGAGTGTTGTTAGTAGGATATAAATGTACTACTAGAAGTTGTTAGAAGCTATAGAAGATTCTAGAGATCTCTTTGTAATAATTACTTTAGGGTTATAGTTCTCTATATATAGAAGTTGATGTCCTGTTTCAATTAATTTAATTGAATAAAAATCTTCCTGGCTACTAAATAAAGGGTGCATATAGAAATTGCCAAACCTATGATATGATCAAGAGTCGAACCAAAAGCTTAAAAAATCTACACTAAATCAAACAAACAAAAAATAGACAAAAAGGATAGCAATCTCTTCTTTTTAATTCAACAATTGTTTCGACCAAACAGAAAGGACACTGACATGTTTACTCACTAGATGATTATACACATGCAGAGTAAATTTAGCCATCTTAAATAGAAATACACAATGTTGAGACTCGAGATTTTCACTGACAAATGAAATAATGGGTAACCCCCTGCCCTACCCAGAAAAAGAAATTGAACAAGCAAACTTGACATTGCTAGGAATGGGAAACAACAAAGTAAATTGAAATATGTATTAGAAGTACCGTTGACAAACTACCACGTTGAGCCTCTGGTGGAATCTCAAAATCCAGTTCAGGTATCTGCACAATCATACATATAAGGTTGCCTTTTGAATAAATTTATTACAAAGCAGACTATAAATTTTGAATAATAGAACCAGATTAGTCATTAAAATTTAGAAGCAACATCTTAAATTACTTCTTTCATAAAAATATCTATCTTTCTATCTATGTAAACAAATAGACATACAGATAAATAGGTATGTAGGTAGATAATATCAGCTCAACTAAGACTATGTGGCTTAGCCTTAGACTTCAAAGAGACAAGAACCAAGGTGTTAATGAACTAAAGAATTTTGAAGATTACAATCTAAATAGGAAATAGGGTACACAAGTTTAAATAAATATAAAGAAAATAAACAAAACAAATTTGAGTACCTTAATGGTAGCAGATTCTGATTTAACCACTTGACGATTTAGCATCTACATTCATTAAACTTGTTAGACACTTGTATAAACAAATCATCATAACGGCAAACCACAAAGACAAGCTTACAAATCAAAATAAGATAATCCCAAGTAATCATACATTCACCATAACAAGTATTAGAGATAATATTTTATTTCTTAATTATTTGATGTAGTTTAAACTTATTTAGTAGAAATGTATTATTGACAAACCGAGATGCTTTACTTTTGTAGTTGACTGTATTGTTTTATTGCCAAGTTTTTGTTTTAACAATTGTTTTATTATGGAGTTCAAATGTATAATTACTATGTTATTTATTGTTAATATTTTTTATGGTAAGTAAACTCTTACAAGTTTGAGTCAAGTTTACAAAAGCCTTCACAAGTTTCTATGAACTCTCAAGTTTTACAATCTTGATTGCATGCATTTTGCTTCAAATAGTTTTATATCATTACATGATAGATGTCCTTTACAATGCTAAACTCAATATTCTACCTAGGATAAGGAGATTAAAAACTCGTAAATCGGGGATCTTAACTTGGATGGTAAGATCCTATGGTTTTACATAAAATGCAAAACTATACATATATAGTGCATATGCATAAGAATATCATAAACAAAGAAAATAACCTCCAAAATCACTACATTAAAACAAAATTAGATTTAAAAGTTATAACTATAGTAAGTCAGGTATCCAAATAGTATAATCAGAAATGTGAGAAAGAAATTCTTAATTCTATTTATTTATTAGTTGACTAGAAAATTATGTTGTTGAACTTTCTTAGTATTTAGGTTTAGGATTTAACCTAACCACACAATTTTCCAAGTTTTATGCGGGATTTATACTTACCCACTCACCTACCATAATGAAGGTGCACGTGGCTGCAAATTATGGTGGGCGAGGATTGTCCTTAATTAATATACATTTGAACCAACACCCCCTTTACCAAGGACTATAAGTCTGGAATTGGCCAATGTAGGTGACCCAACAATTGATTTAGGATTGCCTTTGTTACCATCATAGAGTTTGAGCTTAGGGTCAAGCTCAATCCCACAAAATTAACTTCTATGGTAAGGATTACTAAACTGAAAATGTTGCTACAGCCAAAGGAAGGTGCAATAATAAAAGTTATAGGTGGTAATACTCTAAGGCAACAATGGAATGACAGAAAAGGTTGAACAGTTCAAGATGGAGAAGATCACGAATGGATTGGGAAGGGCTTCATAAATAAGAAGAAAGGGATTTTCCAGGGTGTGTTCAACTCATAGCATAGTATGATCCTACAAGGTAAATATTGATTTCAACAACAACAATGGTCTTCTAGCTAAACATGGATGCAAAAGTATGAAAAAACATCCTTCAAACTACGGCAGTCACTAGTGTCAAGAACCTCAGCATGGATGTTAACTGAATGGGAAGAAGATAGCTAATAAAGGCATTGGAGTACCTCCACTCAGGTAAGTATTGTATGTACCCTGACTACTACAACATGTTTTAAAATTCATCTAGGCGCCATATATGTTTTCTTATGTTATATATAATAATCATTTGGGGATGGGGAATTGAAATTTGAACAAACCAACCTTTTGCTCGCCTGATGGAATCTTCAAAGTGTAACAACAACCACGTGGTTGAATTTCACCAGCAAACTGTACTTCATTGTTCCTAACAGATAAAATCAATAATTATAAAAGACAGAAAAATTAACTTTTGAGGAAGATGAAAGGAACTAATTATGTTCAACGCACACGGAGAGGGCATAGACTAAAGGGCCGTTTACCTCTCACCACAATGTGGACATTCAAAAGCTGATAACAAAATCTGCAGGAAAGGTAAATGTGACAATGAGTTATATTTCAGAAAACTAATGGACAGACAAAACAAAAGAAACAGCAGATAAAAATAACATGTATTATGATCCATTATGTAATTTGTGAATCAATAATGCTAATTCATTTAATTGAAATATGTAACAAATAACATCAGGGAGAAAAGTGAATGAGGCCTAAACATAAGGAAAGACAGAAATAAAGATGAAATTTAACTACATATATGATATATCCCAATACCTACCAACAGTAACCACTTGCCAATCACAAGAGCAAATGGAGCAATAGACAAGACATACCTTTCTGAAGTGGGGAATTAAAGTCAATAAAAATCTTGTAATCCCCTGACAAACATGACAAAAATTCAAGTCAGATGATAAAATTAAAATATTTTGGATGAAGATACAATATTAAGACTTAGGGTGAATTTGACTCATTTGTTGAGTGATAAATAATTGTTTCCTTGATTTTTAACATGGCCCTGAATAGAACAACACAAAAGACGAAACACACAAAAAATGTAAATATTCATTACTCAATTACTCGGGTAATAATGTTGCTTTGCTTGTAAATAAATTAGTACCATGACATTATTGCTCCTTTATCCTAACTATTCGATTAGTACTCTAACAAAAATAAATTATTATTTCTTCAAAAAAAAAAAAGTTGAACTAAACGCAGGCAACTTCTACTTCCATGCACAAGACCACCCAAAGTCAGATATACCCTTCAACTAGTCAGATATACCCAAAGTCTCATTAATACCGCTAAAGAATAACCATCAACGCCTGCTCACCTCCAAAATGCTTGTGCAACTCATCAACCCTGGTGCTAAGTGCTAACTATTCTAAATGTGCAGTGCACCAACCTAATACAAAGACAATAAGTACTACCAATTCAACATGTGCAGTGCATTGGCCATATACAATAAACAAACAAAAAAATTTGATTGTGCCCTGTACAAACCTAATGTAAAAGTGCAGTGCATCAACCTGATGAATAGACAAAAACAAAATTTTTGCTTGTGCCAACTGCAAACCAATTCTGCAGATGTTGTCTGTCGACCTGATACAATAGACAAAACAAAAAAGTTTTGCCTGCACTAATACGAACCAATACTACATGTGTAGTGCATCAAACCGATGCAATAGACAAAACCAAAAAGTTTTGCTTGTGCCGACTGTAAACCTATTCTACATGTGCAGTGCATTGATCCAACACAATAGAGAAAGCAAAATGTTTAAGTAGTGAGTGCTAAACTATTCTAGGAGTGCAGTGCATCACCTAATTGTAACAGACAACAGTTTTGTTAGTGCCAAGTGCTAGCCTATTCCACTTGTGCAGTGTACCGACCCTGATACAATAGACAAAAAGCAAAAAGATTTCCTTGTGACTTGGTTGGTTGGGCAAAGTGCTATACTTCAATATGAACTAAACGTATCCTTAGTTCCCAACTCATACACGCAAACAATTTAATTAAGAGCTTAATTAAGTTCCCATTACATGAAACTTAAAATCATAAATTTGATTATTATAATAAACTAGAAAATGGCTTATATTGATAAATTTCTCCTAAAAACTTATGCTAAACAAATAGTACTATTACAAGTCACTTTCACAAACTTGAGCGAAATAAAAACTATATGACCTGAGTTCAAGGAGTTGTGAGTTCAAGGAGTTGTGAGTTCAAAGCGGTGTTCACTACCACCCCCACAATCCCCAAACCCCAACTAAACGCATTGATGGATAAAGTAAAGTAAACACACCACCGGCTCATAAATTAAACGCATCAAGCAGGAGGAGGGAAAAACAAGGTGCGTTGTTTAGAACATGACAAAGTTCACCAACTAATTCAGAGGGAAGGGAAAAGGGCAAAAAAATGGTGTATTGAATACAAATTAAACGCAGTGAAGCGGGGAAAGAAAAAAAAAAACAAGGTGCATTGTTTAAACTTCGCCAACGTTCACCGATTAAATACGAGGGAAGAGAAAAAAAAAGTAAAAGAAATCGAGCATTGTTCATAGACTATTAAAAGCAATGACGCAGAGAAGAAGAAAAAACACATGAGCATGTCATAAACATCTAACGTTCACCCGAGAAATTACGAGGGACGGAAAAGAAGGAGTAAAAGTAATCGATTATTGAATACAAGTTGAACGCATTGATGCAACGGAAGAAAACAAAGCGCTAACTTCGCAACGTCCACCGAAAGAAGAAAAAGACACTAGTGCAGATAAGTTAAACAAATGCGGCTATTTTAAATTTACAAATGCGGTCATAGAACCGCATTTGATCAACACGCATTTGTAAATCTGGAATTTACAAATGCGGTCCTATGACCGCATTCATAAATCACATTTACAAATGCGGTCATTTTAGGTAACCGCATTTGTATATTATTCTGAATTAGGGAGTGGGTTTGGGGTTTAGGATTTATGAATGCGGTCTTGGTAAAAACCGCAGTCATAAATCACTATTTACAAATGCGGTCATTTACTAAGACCGCATTTGTAAATGCGAATTCACTATTTACAAATGCGGTCTTGGTAAATGACCGCATTTGTAAATAGTGTTTTTTTTTTTTTTTTGGTACATCCTGTTTTGTGCAGAAACCATATATTTAAATAACCTGCATAATGATTAAACCCAGCCAGACAAATACAAAAATGTAGTAACCAATTGAAATCATCAAAATGTACATTTACAAGTGATCAAATTACATATAATAAAACCACTAATGTTGTTTACTTATGCTAGAGTTATAAAAATTAATGAAGTATGTGGACCAAGAATCTCTAACATATGAAATGCCTTCCTCACTCATTGGGGTTTCTTCTGTGAATAACTGCATTGCAAAGTTGACATAAATTAGTTTCTAGATATATATATGTTCAAGAATTATAAAAATGATTTAACATATACCTCCTTCCAACCAGTTTTAACACCTAGTCTTATAATGGTAATCATCCATTGCATAATGTAATAGCCACACTCATAGCTTCATGGTTGTTTATTACACTATATAATTCAATAAAAAGTAATATGTTAGTATATTGATAAACAATGATAATAGAGAAAGAAAAAATTACAAACCTTTACTCTTATGTAGTTCAAATTATTTGAACTGGATCGACCTTTTAGGATGTTATATCCACGCCATGAACTGGTTAATACAAAAAACCTCGTTAGTAGATGGTTAATTAGTAACATATACAAAGTTAAGTTTATACTATACTTACGTATCAATGATATCCTTAAATTTTGTGGGCATCTTCTTGTGTAGGGAACAGAACCACACAGTAGTCTTATCAACCATTGATAAGACAAGTAACTGCCAATGATGCCTATATGATCATTGAAAAGAGTTAGTAAATATTTAAAACATGAAATAATAATAATTGTTGACATATAATTAAACTTACTCATTAATGTAAGGGCATAAATAAATTTGTTTTCCCTCTTTTTCCAGGATGTTAGTGATGTATGCTTGAGTCTCAGTTGAGTTTGGTCCAACGGGATTAGTATATGCAGGATCTACGAATCCATACATATTTTCCTTCCCCTCAGTGATACAGACTCTATGCAAAAACCTACAAGTTTTTAGTTAAAGCATAATCAATAATAATTTAACATAAAGTAAATTGAATAATAGGTAAAGATACTTACATCATAAAAATTGAATTATACTTATATTGAGCTCCTGGTTCCCAGATATAAATTCTGATAAATCTGTGTTGTAAATCATCAGTGGCAGTTCAGTGTTGATTTGAAAAAATGTATTATCCCACGGAACTGGAAAAGGATCATTGCCAATCTGACTAGCAATGAGACGTAGGGAAGCCATAGGATCGTCAACTGGAACCTCACGCTTCTTTTTCGGAGTTGGTGGCTGAAAAGGTTCCTACAAGATAAACAACATTTGTATTAAATTATATGTAATATATAAATATAAATAAAAAATAATATAATGAAACGAAATTATTACATGAGGTTCGGGCATAGATCGAATGAGCTCTCTGGGCCAGGCAACGAATGTCTGAAATGCATCGGCCACAGTGGTTACCTCATCTGAAGGTAGTGGAACACGAGCATCAGGAAATCGTACTTTTTCAACAGTTACCTTCGCCACATCAGGGGAGAGAGGAACGTTATGTAAGGTGGTGGCGTTTTTATAGACTTTTCCAAGTGCCACCACCCGAGGAAGTTTGCCGCCCACTACCAGTAGCTCACAATCCTCCGTCTGCCCATTGATATCATCCCCTGATGTTGGAGGAGCCGCACAACTCCCCTTTGTGCTCTTGGGAGTGGGACTAACAAGGGGTTCAATCGGCTCAGCACAAACTTGTTGCGATAGAAACTCTTGTCGCATTCGATCATTCTCCTTTTTCATCTCCAGCCACATCAAATCAGTCTCCTTTCTCATCTCCTCCATTATTTCTTCACGTAACTTAGTCTTCATTTGAGTTTCCTTCTTGGAGGAGGAGGATGGCTGTCGTTCTGAAACTCCAAAATAAAGTTTAATTCCGACCCCTTGTCCAGCGGCACGAACACGACCAGAGTGTTCAGGTCGTCCAATTGCTTCAACCAGGATATCGTGACAACCTTCAGCAACAAATGTACCGTCGGATTCCAAGGAACTGTGATTTGTACTCATATTACCAAACGGATTCATTCCGTCTGTAGCTAAACCAAGTCGGATATTTCTTGATTCTTTACCAAATTCTGGAAAGTCATCATCAAATTTCTTCCATTGAATAGAATCAGCTGGATGTCGGTACATGCCATCGCATTTCCTCTCATCTGCATGCCATCTAAGATTCTTAGCATCGTCTGGGTTTGCAAACAAACGCTTCATCCTTGGAATGATGGGAAGATACCACATAACCTTCATTGGGGGTCCATGCTTTTCCATGTCATCAATAGAATCATCATCTTTTTGTTTCAACTTATAACGTGATAACCCACACCTCGGACAACTTTTCAACAATTCAAAATCTTTCCGGTATAATATACAATCATTAGGACATGCATGTATCTTTTTGTACTCCATACCCATTGGACAAAGAATCTTTTTTGCCTCGTAATTACGATTAGGTAGACTATTTCCCTCTGGAAGCATATCCTTCAACAGCTGGAGCAATTCCGTGAAGCTTTTATCAGTCCATCCGTTTATTGCCTTCAAATTCATCAATCTTAACACCGCCGACAACCGTGTGAAGTTAGTTGATCCAGGATACAAAGGAGTCTCTGCATCTTTTGACATACTTTCATATCCATGCGCTTTTTCAAAACACTCAGCTCCCACATCACGAATCATGTCCTCCAATCGATCATCATCTCCATCATCGTGTACTGCTTCATCCATGGTAGAACCCACATATTCTTCAGTTACGGAAACACGTGGTAAATTTAATAATTCACCATGCCATGTCCAAGTTGTATAAGATCGAAGAAACCCATCACATAGCAGGTGTTCCCTCATGATATTCACATCCAGTATCCTTCCATTCAAACAGTTAACGCACGGACACCTGATCTTTGCTCCATCATGACCACTAATAATCGCGTTACGCTGCGCAAATTGTATAAATTCCTCTACTCCCCTTTCGTACTCATCATTTATACGAACAGCATTAATCCAACTTCGATCCATTATATATTCTGGAATATAGTTAGGATTTTCTAATAATTAGTATTCTCTTCAATCTCACACATTTGCCGAGGGTCAAACACCCCCGGACTCAATCCAAACACGATATTTCTATTCTAAAAGTAACAATAACTAACATAACATAAAACTTTTATTAAAATGTAATTAACAACTAACTAAATATTTCACTTCTAAAATTAAAATTCTAGAACAAAGTTTAATACACTATAGAATTATAATTCCATAAAGATTAATATCATATTCATTTTTATTTAAGTAAAAGTAGTTTAAAGTGACAATTATAAAAAATAAATGATGCCAGGGAAAAAAAGAAAGATATGCAAAGAGAAAGTGCAAAAAATAAAAATAATTACAAAAATAGAATTTATATATAATATAAATTTAAGAAAATAGAAATTATATAATACAAAAATTCAAAATACACACAAATATATAAATTATTAGTTATTAGTTATACATTTCAAGTTATATTAGTTATTAATTAAATATATATTATAATACAGAAAAATAAAAATTCAAAATATTAAATATGAATTCAAAATTTTAAATATAAATTCAAAATATTAAATAAATACAACACCAACCTTTAGGTTGATGGTGATCGGAGACGAAGACGAAGGCGTAGGCGGAAGCAGTGGCGGTGACGAAAGCAGTGGCGGTGGCGGAGCAGAAAAAACCAGAGAACCAATAGAACAGTAACCACCTATATGCAGAAAACGAAATGACAATGCCAAGGAAGTGAATAATGACAATGACAAAAACGAAAACGAAAACAAACGTTGAAGCAGAGAGAGCTGAAACTTACAATGCAAAGCAGTTGTAATTCATTTTAATTGATTTACAAATGCGGTCTTACCCTAGAACCGCATTTGTAAATCAATTTAATTACAAAAATGCCACCGCGTTTTTTACAAATGCGTTTAAACGCAAAGCCGCACTAAATAAAGGGTCGTTGTTTTACATTTCTGCACTAGTGAGAGTAAAAGAATGGAGAATTTAATCCCTGAGTTAACCACGCAAAAGGTGCGCGAAAAAGTAGAAAGTGAATTCATTGAAAAGCCAAAGGAAAAGGAAAAGGTGGCGGAGAATGGGGAGAAGCTTACGTTTTCACCACATCGCATGCAAAGACTTTCGAGGCTGTAGAGAGGAGCATCACCGTCATCGACTGAAACGGCCTCCACTACCGATCCTACATCCACGATTTGGTCGCTTTTCGCATTCCCTTCCATTACTCAATTCAACAAGTTTTACTGTGAGAACCTTCAATTTCAACCAGAGTGACTACAGTTTCTGAACCGATGCAAAAGAAGTAGAATGCCGAGTTCTATTAGCCTGTTTTGTGCTGGGGAAGACGCTGGAAGGAACTAGGGTACACGTCATCGGGTAAAGTTATTCTGGTCGGGTCATTGTATGGGTCCATTGCCCAATTACGTGTTGGATTCAAAAATCCAATTTACGCGGTGGACAATGAGTTTTATTTTATTCAATCTAATGCAGGTTACTATGATGAATGTTTAATTTTATCTAATAAAAACAAACCAAGTTATGTTTTAGCATTAGTTTTAATTTTTTTAGGTGAAAAAATATTTAATTTTGTTAATATTATTTAATAAAAAATTTATTAAGAAGGTAAATAAGTTAGATTGGACAAATTCATCGTATACTTAAAAAAAGAATCTAACACTGGTATGAAAGTTTCTGTATTTTTATTTATTTATAATTACTCCAACCTAATTCATCCAGTCTTCATTAGGCTAAATTGAATTTGATAAATTGAGTGAGAGATTTTAAATAATTCATTTTATTAAATTTAGAAATTTCAAAAAAAAAATTACTTTTTAGAATATTTAAAAAAAAAATAAACTGTATTATTTAATATGTGAAAATTTTATACTTTTAATTAATGAAATAAATTAATAATACTTATATTATTATCTGGTAATTTTGAGTGGATAGAATATATCTTTAGAGTAAGATTAAATTGATTTATATTAAATTTGATGTTATTATAAATAGAATTTAACTTAATTTTGTTTAATTGGTAGCCTAAAATGTGTACCATCTATATCATTATATAAATAAGGATACACTCTTCTTCTTCTTATCTCATCTTTTAATTGAACAGTTTTATTCTTTAATAGATAAAAAATGAAAAACTTTTTTTTATTTTAAAATATTTAAGTCTTTTGATTTCAAGAAGCTTGGTTTTTCTATATTACAAATTACTCACTCATTAAGGAAGGATATAAGAGTATGCATACAATTTGAATTTTTCTTCAATTTATCCTTCTTGTCCTTTCTTTTCCAGTCTTGTTTTTGTGTTTAAGCTTTTTCACCCAAGTGATGTTAACTTTTTCACTCAACATTTTTACTGCAATATTTCTTTTTTATGTGTTACACATCACTTGTTTTTCTCAAGCCTTCATATACAAGTATAACCTAAATTGTTCTTTCTCCTTTTTGGTGTGAAATGATAGAATTTAAACAATTAAGTTCAGGGTATGTGTATAGAGTATAGTTAAGGAACAACAACAAACCTCATTATTTCTCATGTTAGGTTGGCTTTTTTGGCTCTAGATTTCAGCTTTTAAAAAAAAATGCCTGGATCCTTTTTCATGTTTTCTATGCTTAACAACAATAAAAAAAAAACTTGACACAAAACAAATTGAAAAGACTTAGCACAAGTCCCTCACTCTTCTCACCTCAATGTTTGATTTGGTTCTCTCTTCTCATTGGGTTGATTCTCCCCAGGTACTAATTCTTAGATTGTGTGAATCTATATAATTGCATCCTACATTTTCAACGGTAGGAATGACTATTTTTCTTGATTTTTTGTAAAGTCTACAATTTATTTACACTAAGTTTTAGGTTGCTTTAAGCTCTTAGTTCTTAGTTCTTGTTCCAACATCAAGTTCTAGAAAAATTATTCCAAGTATCCCCTAAAAAGATATGTACAATCCTATTTGTCATTGTATATTCATAAAATATCACTCCTGTTATGTTCAAAATAGTTCACTTTCCACCAAAATTAATATGTAGTAACTTAATAGCTAACATTTAATAGATTAAAATGGAATTTAATGACAAAAATTAAAGGGAAAACTCTTTGTTTCAATCTTCTTCTTCCTCCTCATGTGAATCCTCCTCTGATTTTTGAACCGGATCACTTTGTCAAAGAATTCTTATCTTTTAGTTTCAAAGGAATCAATCTCCTTATTTTGTTGTTCAAGTGGAGAGATTTCAACTTTTTCATCAACTTGACTAGTTTTTGTATGTTGAGTTTTAGTTTGACCTGCTTTTGATGTTGTAGCTGTTGCACCTTCAGCAAGTGATGCTTCTCCAAATTAGTTGCACTGGCCCACTTGAGAAGAAAGGAATGTCCTTAGACCATGCCACAAGCTGTTAAAATTGGGTAGGAGACTTGGAATGAAAAGGTTAAAAATGATGTTGATGTTGATGTATATTGAATTTGTAAAAGCTCTCAAATATAGCAGAGTTAGCCCTATGATTAGCTGTCATTTGCTGTTGAAGTTAAGATAACTGGACCAACATTTCTTTAATGTATTTATGCTCTTTTATCTTGAATAACATATATTTATTAGTCAAGATGTTGATCTTGGAATCCTTAACATGGTTAGTCCCATTATGACTCATTTTTATGGTGTTCCATGTATCTCTTTGATAGTTTCACAAGTAATCATTGTTGAAGCAATTTTTTTCTAAAAACATGTTTCAATGACAACTAACCATAAAGAAGTAAAATTTAAGTCTTCAAAACTTGAGCTACAAATGTTTTTATGATAATGTGATGAAGCATAAAGAAAAAAATTGGTAGTATGTAAATCCTCCAAAAATAAAATTTGTTGACAACTAAAATGAATGTTAACAAGACCTCTAAAAGATGAAAAAAATCCTTAAGTCTATTGAAATAACATATTTAGGATCAATCACTACATTTGAGATATTGTTCGTTTTGGAACTTTGAGTTCAATCATGGTTTTTTCCTTACAAGGTGCCTTAAAGGGATTAAGGAAGGAAGATGATTTAAATTACTCTTGGACTTGTCCTAAGAAATGTGGGACTATTCCCCATTCGAAGGCTAAGGGAAACGAGAGTTCATCTTTGTAAGCACTTTTTCATTTCTATAGACGGTGTCAATGTTCTGACCTCACGTCTTTTGAGATAGGATTATAATGGTTAATCACTGCATCTGAGGTATTTCACTTTAGAACTCATAGTTTCATCACAGTTTTGTCCTTAAAAGACGTCTTGAAAAGTTAAGAAATAAATATATATTCAAATTATATTTGACTTCGACTACTGAACAATGTGTGACTACTAAACATATCATAATAAAACCATTAAACATCTATTATCATAAATTTAAAATTCAATTAAGTTAACTATATTGAAAAAAAGAAACATTAAATATTATAAATATAATAAACCAAATAAACGGTCGAATTGTTTGTACTTAAAAGAAATATCATAGGCTCTTATAGATTGTTGTTATTAAAACTAAACTTATTATCAAATTATCGAGAATTTTTGGTGATTTAACAAAATGAGTTATTAACTAAAGTTATTTAAATCTGTGTAAAGTTTTATACTCGTAAATCTTTTATTAGCTTATTGGCAAAGAATTTTGTTACTAACTATTTCGACTCAAGTTTAATCCTAAGTACTTTTTTATCCTAATTAAAATAGAACAAGAGCAATTAGTAAGCATAGTTACAATAGTGCAATGCTTTGAATCATGGGAACTTAAACTATGTGTAACAAGTTGAAGACGCCTTAAGCCTTATGTATACCGCAATAGATACCACTAACATTGAATACAAAAATTGATCCAGTGAGAGTTACATTAGCTAAATCTACTCAAAAAAATAGTTTGATCACATCGTAGTGGGTTTTGACAATTTTAGGCAATCAAATAGTTAAGATTAATTATTGCATCTCATACATCAGGTAAAAGGACTATTTTATCCTTAAAAAATACTTATGGATTCTACTATTATTTTATTATTATTTGCACCTCTCAAATTCTATAATCTATAAAATATTTACAAATCTAAAAATATCTTTCGAATTCTACAAGTAACACCTCTTTATTATAATATGTATTTCAAATTGTATTGTCCAAAAGGTATTTCTGAATCAAAAACACATTTTGAATTATACAATCTAAAATATAATTTTAAAATATATTATGGATTGTACAATTTGAAAGATATTTTTTATTCAAAATTATCTTTTGGATTGTACAATCTAACATACATATTATAGTAAGAAGGTGTTACAGACTTTACAATCATATATATATAACAGAATATTCTAACATATGCTCAAAAAATAGGATTAGAATTTTTTAAAAAAATTATTAAGGTGTAAAGAGAAAATATATAAGTGTAGAGAGAATTTGTCATCTTGCAACAACCAAACCAAGTTTAATAACATTCAAATGGATTGTTCTTTAACAGTTTATCCAATTATATTTCTTTGGATAAATTGATTAAAAATGTAAGAACAATACTAGCGTTTTATTTTTTAGGGAAACAAGATGTTTAATGCATGTTCTATAAAAGATAGAAGATTATAGATATACATGAAAAAAATAAGAAAGCTTCACATAAATAAATTTATGCCGATTTAATTCACCAAAAGTTACATTTAGTTTTTACTATATCGCCTTAAATGTGAAATTCACTACTATTATTAAGGTGGAAAAAAATATAGTTGAGACAAACTTTTCCATTTTAATATTGTTTTGACTCATTAAAAATTCATTTATTAAAATGTAATATTTATTTTAATGCATATTTTATATTGTTTTTAGATATATTTTCATTTTGTTTATACCATTTTTTAAAATAAAATAATTGAATTTCCAATCATAAAATTTTTAAGATGCGCACAACGATAAATACCATAGGCGTTAGTCTCTAACGCACTAGTTACATTATTGGTTGCGAGTTTCATTTTTCCAAACCATTATCTGAATTGTTTATGTTCATTGTATTTTCACTTCCCTTTAATTTTTAGTTTGTTTTATTTTTAGGCTAAATCACAATGTACCCTTTAATTCATCACGACAAATTTTCAATTTTTCTTTTTTATCAGCAATAAATAAAATAAATTAAAACGGGACACTTTAGAGGTGTCTCAACCCTTATACCAACTACCACAACTTATACATAAAACATAACAACCAGAAAAAAAAGGATTGTGATAGCTATTACAAAGAAAGCGAAATACAGGGTCTACCTTACAACACCCAAAAATACACATAAAGCAAAATTACTTCCAACTATAAAGTACAGTAATACTGGAGCATAAACCTACATAAAAGAACCCCATAAACCAACATTTTGGGAATGCACCAAGATAGAGGGAGAATAGGTACAAGGATTCCATGCGCCAGAAAATCCATCCATGTATTAACCTAACATCTAGAACCCATAGGACCCACACCTTTCTTCACTCTCTACTCCCAGGGACCTCCTCACTTTTCTCACTTCCGCATACACCCAACCTCTAGGCACACAGCTGCTCCCCATGGCACACGTACACACATAGTATGCAGAGGCAGCAAAGACAAGGAATAGCCATCAGCGACTGCACCAGGAAATTCACCACACTGGAAATCATCAACCCCGTCAACCTCTACTTCCAACCAAGCACTGCCATTCCATTTACATCCAGCACTGCACAACAGACCAAAAACCAGAACCCAGTAACGCCCTCTGCCTGCTATCCTTTCTTGTAGTATCTTAAAGGCACGCACACAGAACCAAGCTTCAACTATGCTCTACTATTTAAAGCTACTAATACAGATCCAGGGGTTCAACATCCAGTCAGAAAAGGAGTAGGAAAAATTATGACTCTTATGTTTTAACCACAACCATGATTTGAGTTGGGCCTTATGTAACACCTCCACCTCATCCACTACACCATCATTGAAAACCACTGCATTTCTATGCTCCCACAAACACCGAAAGATAGACGTCCACACCCCTTTCCAAACAAAGTTTTGTTTACGGCTACCATTCACCATATAGCAGCTCACAAAATGAGTCACAATGTCATTATGTTGGACAAACAAGATACCAATCCACTTAAAGCACAAGGTCCATACCCGCCATGCATGTTTACATTCCAGAAAAAGGTGTTGGCATGACTCCTCCTCAGACTTACACAGCGCACACATAGTAGAGGTCAGCACAACCCCTCTCCTACTCAAGCTGAGACTAGTTGGAATTCTGCCCAAAAGCACCCTCCATGCTGTAAGCATCACATTGGGGAACGTCTTCACCTTCCAGAGTTGGTTAAACACCTCCTGTTGAGGACCCCTCTCCGACTTAGCTAGGCACTCATACGCTGAGCTTACCGAGAAAACACCGGATTCATCGCTTTTCCATACCAGGGTATCCTCCACATCCTTCCTAACATTGGCCCTAGAAATGTGACTAACCAGCTCATTGACCAACAGAGATTCCCATTCAAATCTGCTTCTCCTCCAAGATAAGGTCCACCTCCACTCTATATCATCCCATACTCCTACCTCTTCCACCTTCTGTCCCTGAATCAATGACAACGAAAATAACCTTGGGAACAAGGTTTTTAGGTTAGAACAACCAACCCACACATCCTCCCAAAATCTAACTTTCTCACCACTCCCTATTTTCCAACCAACTTGTTCTTGAAACCACCCTACACCTCCTCCCTCCTTGCAAACCTTCATCAAGTCTCTCCACCACCAGGACTGATATTTCATGGGTGTATGACCGGTATAAGGATCCAGACCATACTTTGACTCCAACACATCCTTCCATCTACCTTTATCAACATAGAAACTCCTCCACCTCCACTTTGCCAGTAACGCATAATTGAACATTTTGATGTCTCTGATGCCCAACCCACCTTCCCCTTTCGATTTACATATGTCTTTCCAGTTGCTCCAATAAATTGGCCTCTTCTCCTTACTCCACCCCCACAAGAATCTCCGTTGGATCCTAGTTATGCTCTTGTAAACCGCCTCCGGAGCTTTGAACAGGGAGAGGTAGTACAACGGAACAGCCGCCAAAACAGATTTAATAAGACACAGTCTCCCTGCCATAGAAAGAAACCGCCATTTCCACACACTAAGCTTGGACTTTAGCTTGCTCAGAACAGGCTCCCAGAATTTTACCTTCCTCGGGTTACCTCCCACTTCTATGCCCAGATGGATAAAAGGAACCTCCATCTGAGAGCAATTAAGGGTCTTCGTATAACAATCCATATTGCTTGTACAGACATTAATCCCCACAAGCTTAGACTTATGGAAATTAATCTTCAGACCTGAAGCAAGCTCAAACCCCTTAAGAATAGCCTTCAAAGTAAACACATTGGTGTAGACATCCTGGCATAAGAACAAAGTGTCATCGGCAAACTGGAGCATACACAACTCAACCTCTTTTCTACCAATGCTTAGCCCAGAGTATAGATTGGCTTTCACAGCTTGCCTAACTAGCCCGGCAAGCCCTTCGACAACCACTATAAAGAGGAAGGGGGCAAGGGGGTCACCCTGCCTTAACCCCCTTGTCGGGTAGAATTCCTCCGTTGGACTCCCATTAACCAACACAGACACAGATGCACTTGTGAGACATCCTTTAACCCACACAATCCACTTCCAATGGAATCCCAACCTATGAAGCATATCATAAAGGAACTCCCATCTAACAGAGTCATAAGCTTTTTCAAAGTCCACCTTAAAGCACAACCCGCTTGTCCTACGTCTCCTAAGCTCCTTTATCACCTCATTGGCCATTAACACACTGTCTAGAATCACTCTGTCCTTGAGGAAAGCTGATTGGCACTCGTCAATAATTGCAGCTAACACTTTCTTGATCCTTTCAGCCAACACCTTAGAGATTACTTTATACATCACCCCCACTAAGGAAATAGGCCTGTATTGCTCTAGATAAGTTGGATCCCTTACTTTTGGGACGAGTGCAACAAAAGAAGCATTGCACCCTTTTGGAATGCATCCAGATTCATGAAAAAAGGCCATCGCTTCCACAACCTCATCTTTAATGATCTCCCAGCTCTCCTTAATGAAATTCAGGTTAAACCCATCAGGTCTAGGGCACTTCGACCCATCACAGAGCCACACTGCATCTCTTATTTCTTCCTCGGAGAAAGCCTTGGTCAACCTCAAATTATCCTCTTGTTTTGTTAGTTGCTTAAACTCTACCTCATCAAGTCTAACACCAAAATCTTTTGTGGCTTTGAATCTACTATCGAAGAGTTTCTTCGCTTCAAGGCGCACAGTACTAGGTTCCTCACACCACTAACCCCCCACCTCGACCCCCTTTACTTCATTTCTAAGTCTTCTCCATCTCAAGGACGAATGATAGAATTTTGTACTGGAGTCCCCATTCTTGAACTAGCTTGCTCTAGCTTTTTGACAGGTAAGAGACTCTAACTTTTTGTCAGTTTCCAGCAACCGACTCACCAATTCCGACCTCTTCAATCTATCAGTATCCCTAAGATCATCCACACAGTCTTTGCAATCCAACTCCTCAATTTCCTGCAGAATCGCCTTCTTCTGAGTGTGAATATTGCCGAACACATCCCTATTCCATATCTTCAGATCCCCCTTCAAGCTCTTCAACTTCTCCTTGATATTCACAAGGGCGTTCCCCTTCATAGGATAAGATAACCATTTGTCCTTTACCATCTCCCAAAAACCTTTTTCCGAGAGCCAAGCGTCAATGGTTCGGAAAGGTTTAGGCCCCCAGTCCTTGTCCACTGACTTCAACACTATTGCACAATGGTCCGACACTTCCCTACGCTGCACATACTGTTTACTCATGGGCCATCTTACCAGCCATTCCTCAGAAACTAGCACTCTATCGATTCTGCTCTTTGCCGACCCATTAGACTAGAACCACGTATATCTCTTCCCTACAATAGGCAATTCAACAAGCAAGTTGGCATCAATGAAACTGTTAAAACCTACTATCTCACTAGCGTGCTCATCTCCCACCCTTATCCCTTTCCTTTCACTTCATCTTCTAACAACATTAAAGTCTCCACAAAAGCACCAGACATGATCTTGTGATGCCACTTTAACATTTGACAACTCCCCCCATAGGAGCCTCTTATCATTCATATTGCAGGCGGCATAGACATTCACCACTACACATCTGAGGTTGGACTTAAGATGGTCTCTGAAAACAGCAATGAAACCTTTCCCCATCACATGGCTCGCGTAACTAAACGAGTCTAGATTCCACATAGAGAGTAAGCTACCACACCCATTGACACCTTCATTATGTAACCACCCAACTCTGTTGTTTCCCCACACAGAGAAACATTTTGCCTCCGTAAGAACCTTTAACTTAGTCTCCTGCAAGCACACAAATTCTTCCCCTTCGTATGCTATAATGTTATTCACATATCTTGATTTGATACACCCCCCCATACCTCTAATATTCAGATTTACTACTATCATAAGGAAACATTCTTATCTCCCTCCTTAAAGCACAATAACACCTCTGAATCTCTTACTTCCATCCGCCCATATTCCAAGACCACCTCTTCCTCTTCCCCCCGACAGAGTATCCCAGCTTGCTTCCCAACTGCCCACAAGCTAACCGGTTCGTCCGTGTTATTGGGTTCACGCAAACGGAGATTACAGGTTCTTATATCCCTATCAGAGATTGAGATAGAAGACAAACTTGCACCATCATGCACCAACGACACCGCTTTGCTTTGTTTCGCGCTTAATCTTAACGACCTCCTCGGAAACGGACAAGAGTCACTCAATTCCGCAATTCCTTTCTTCTTACGCCGTCGCGGTGGAGAATTCGACCTACTTTTCTCCATTGCTTCTTCCACGCCTACTAACAAGGGGGACATAACTCCTAGACATTCATCGTCAACGCTACCCACCTGTCCCGTGAGACGAGAAGGTTGACCTTTGTGCATTAGCTGCTTAGGTAACAATCCACTACCCAAGGTTTGGGTTCCATCTGACCTGTTTACTGGGGAGACTACCTTGTTGTGCCTAGTCCTCCCCTTCGATCCTTCACTGAGCTCGTTATCTCTCCTGACCACCACATTACTTCCTGTACCTCTTGGCCCAAAAACCTCTCCCTTACTTAGGCGACTAGGCCCCGCACTGCTCCTTTCCTTCTGGGTTAAAACATTGGGTTCACACTCGTGAGAACGGGCCTCAGAGATGCACCCCCGACCCACTTCCTTTGGAGCCAAATTTTGGTTACTAACGCACTCAACATCTATCACTACTTTAGCCGCCTCAGACAGAATAGAGTTATTGGGACACGCGTCTTCGTAGACATGGTAAAGGGACTTGACAGGATCATTTTCCAGACTGACACCTTTCGTGATATTACCCCTACCTTTCCCACTACTATCATTACTTTTCAATGCAGAACCCAAAAAAGGAAAGGTTGACCTTGGCAAAGACTTTACACCTTCTTCTACCTCTTCACCACCTTCGTTCTCCCCTTCTGGTCGTCGAACTACATCACGCTTGAACCAAACCTTCTCCTCACCGCTCCTCACAGACAGTGCAGATTCTTCAACATACGTTTCTGAGGATGAAACACTATCGGATGAGATGTCCCATGACAAATTTTCATTGTACCCCTGACCTGAACACCCATGGGGTTCCTCCTCGATTAAAATATTACACATTTGGACATTAATCTGCATCCTTCTCGCCATTCTAACACTTCCAGCGGTCGGGACCCGCACTCTCAGTCTTGCATATTCCAAAACCTCCCAATTGAGGGTTGCTTCATCAATAGCTTCCACTGTAGCCGCCCTAGACAGTTCTCCTATCACTTTGGAGAAGCAATCCCTGTTCCACGCAGGTAGAGGCAGCGCATAACACCTCACCCAAACACTTCTATGGCTGGCACCACAGTTGGACGCCCATGGGCTTATACTGGAGAAAAGACTATCGAACCACCCTCTATTCATCTTCAATAAGTCCTCCATAGCCTCCCCTTCTCTTGGAGTGAGCATGACCAAATTATCGCCCAACCATCTCGCCCTCACTGTTGCCATACCCCCTTTCACAAGTTCCTCTTCCAGCTTCTCGAAATCCATACCTTCACCAAGTTTCCCTACAAAACTCCTACTCATCCACTGAGGCGTATGATATTGTGTCTTCACAGAAGGGCCCTTCCACAACTTCTGAGATGGTCCTTTAACAACATCAGCAAAAGTCCTATTCCTATTCCTTTCAACCCATATCCCTTTGCTACTCTGCTCACCTTTAGACCCTACATCCAGTGGTAGTCGTGCCCTTGCTTCTTTTTGGCTACCCAAACGTTGCGTCCTCTGCGTTTTGTGCTCCACCTTCCTTGGTTCAGACTGGTACCTCCGAAACCTCGGTATATTCACGTGTAGCTTTCTGTTGCCGATGTAGATCTGGTCAAGTTCACGTTCCAGCCGTGCCTCATTTTTTACGTCCAGGAGTTTTACGAACCCAAATCTCCTTCCCCATTTATTAAGCCTCCGGGAGATAAAAACCTCCTTCACCCTAGCCCATTTTTGGAAGAGCTTAGCCATATCCATTTCTCCATACCCGTGAGGGAAGTTGGAGAAGAAAAAAGAGGAATGGTTATCTCCTTGAGGCAAAACTCCATCCCTACCAAACCCCCGATCGCCCTTCCTTTCGTAGCGTGCTCCGCTCATAGTGGCTTTGAATTTTAATATCACAGTTAATTGAAGTTCGCTACAAAACAATCCTGCGACTTACAACCATGATAACTAAACCCTACGACAAATTTTCAATAATATATACACACATTTGTTCATATTTAATTAATTAATTTTTTATTGTTATATCTTGAAGATATATGTTGGATCCAAAATTCAATTAAATCAAAATAAAATAATAGCATGTATGTGAAATTAAAAGTAGGATAAAATTCATTAGTTTTTTATATTATGAAGGAATGAAATCACTTGAAAATATAAAATATCAAAATTATAATTTAACCCTTTTTTAATATTTATATTTTTTTTTAGCAAAGAATTAAAAAATTAAAGGAACACTTTAGGGGTGTCCCAACCCTTATACAAACCCACTAAAAATGGGCTAAGAAAAGAAAGAAAAAAACAAACAAAAGAAAGCTTACCCTCTTACAGCAACTTATAAAAAACCTGACAGCAAAACTAACATAATCTATGTAACCCCACAACCTTAAAACCATACAGCAACATAAAAAGCACACCCCAAAAGCCACTACTACATCCTGACATTACAATGCATCATAAAATGGCTCTTCGCCTGCTACACAAACCAGATTTGGTTTCCAAAAATCTAACATCTAACATCTAACATCTAATGCCATCCCAATTATCTAGCTCCTTTAGCAGGACACCACACGCAGGATACATCAATTTAGAATTGATAACAGCTTGAACGAGACATAGCTCTAGAATTCTCCCTATGCCTCACCTTCCATCAACAATCTTCTCTCTTCCACTCCCCATAATCCTATAATATCTGATGATATTAGCTGTTGTCCTCCCTTTTTCCTGCACCAAAAGAAAACACCTTCCCCACCTTCCCGGTAACATAGGTATTGAAAAACAGTTTCATCCTGTTGGTCTTAGACAATTTAATTTAAAATATCCATGTGCTACAAACATCCCTACTTGCAAAATTGGTAAAGATAGAAAACATTCACTCTTCATTCACCACTACATGATAGTAATATCTGATGTTATTTAGCTAATGTCCTTCCAATTTTCATGCACCAAAGAGAAACAAACACCTTCCCCACCTCACCAAAAACTTAGATATTCAAAACAGATCAATCCCTTGGATCTTGATCAATTAAATTTCTAATTGTTGCAGCAACCAATCAACAGGCATGAAATTGAAAAATGTAGAAACATTATCTAGATACCATATTTTGAACTATGCTGACATTTAAATTGAAAGTTTTGGATATGGTTTTCAGTTCTTACCATTGAAGCAGTTGTAAGGTCCTACAAATTCCATTACAGCAAGACATGCTTTGTACAACAGAACACATTATCCAAATTTTCCAAATATAACCAATACCTATCATAACACCTATTTGAAAAACACCAATACTGGCAGCAAAGGTACCAAACGTGAGACACCAAGAATTGCCTTGGTTTCCTCTAGCTCCATAAGGATTTTGAGCATCACCATCTTCAAATAAAAAACCTCTTCGACCCACCATCTTTTCACGCTACATTCTTCTTTTATAATATTAACACACTGCTCCCCATCAGCTGTACCTGCACCAATAGCTCAACCTTTCCACCTTTCAAACTAACTCAAAGAAGCAGAAACTAACCCATTACCTTGCTCTTGAAAAAATTATGCCTTATTTATAACAACACCCAACCAATCATGCAGAATATAAAGAGGGTTAAGATGGCTCCTGTGATATACATGCATCAACATATGAGAAAAAAACATTTATTCCCTTACCTAGTTACCATATTAACACAGGTTAATGGTGATAAGATCCAATCAGAGAAGGAAAAGATAACTTTTTTTTCTTTGTGTTTCAACCATACCCAAGATTGTACTTGTGTCATAGTAAAAATCTCCTCTTCATCTATCTTTTCTTGGTTAAAGATAACCTTGTTTCTATGCTTCCATATACTCCATACTATTGAGACCCAAAGGCTTTTCCATAACCTGTTGCCTTCTTTGTTAAAGCACATACAAGAGAATTGTTCAAAATGATAAATCAACTCATTATGGTTCATTGAACTGATTCCCAACCAACTAAAGCACATGTTCCGAACTTTACTTGAGACCTTACATGAGAGGAGGATGTGTGCAATGGTCTCCTCTTCACTTCCACATAAAACGCATAAAGTATCACCTAATGACACTCCCCTTTTGTGCTGATTCTGTTTTGTCGCTATCCTATTCAAGAAGACCCTCCACACGTAAAACATGGCTGAGGGCATAACTTTTAAATTCCAAAGATAACCAAACACTGATACTCCCCCAAACCCTTGGTTAGCTAGCTTATTATAAGCAGATTTTACCGAAAAGGTATAAGATGGAGGATCGTTCCAAGTCCTTGAATCCTCTTTATCAGGTTGTAGTGACACCTGTGATATTATTGACAGGAACTCCTCTACCAAAGTCTTTTCCCATTCAAACCAATCTCTTCTCCAACTGAATTTCCACTCCCACCCATCTGCGTTCCAACTTCCAAAATTATCAATAGGTTTGTCTTTAGGCTCAGAGTTATTGTATATTCTTTCATATTTTACTCTGAGTTGCCCAATGGTTAGCCACTCATCTTCCCATAATTTAACCTTTGCCCCTGATCCAACTTCCCAAGCCATATTCTGATTAAACCAATTAACTCCTTGGTCTGAAAAACTAACTTTGAATAAATCTAACCACCATCTAGATGTAAACCTGTTTTGTTTCGGTACATATGAGTTTGACAACCACCTCAAACCATACTTAGATTTTAAGACCTCATTCCAAAGACCATATTCAGTGGAACTAGTCTCCATAGCCATTTTGCCAAGAGTGCCTTATTGAACAACTCGATACTCCTAATACCAAGACCTCCCTCCTCTTTCTCTTTACAGATATTATCCCAACTAGTCCAAGCAATTTTCCTCCCTTCCGTTCCCCACCCCTACAGGAACTTTCTCTGTAATTTAGTAATCTCCTTACACACTCCAATTGGTGCTCTAAAAAAGGATAGGTAAAATAGTGGTATAGCGTTGATAACAGATTTTATAAGGCACACTCTTCCTGCTAATGACAAGTTCCTCCCCTTCCATACTGACAGTCTTTTCCTTATCTTCGATACCACAAGCTCCCAAAAAAAATACCTAGATGGATTACCACCTATAGTTAAACCTAAGTATGAGAAAGGTATCTCCATTATGTTGCAATGAAGTATTTCTAAATACATTTTCACCTCATAACTATCTACTCCAATTGTGCCTATCTTACTCTTAAAAAAGTTTACCCTAAGGCCCAAGCTTAATTCAAAACATCTTAAAATAGCCTTAATGCACCTAATATTCTGCACATTTGTTTCGCATAAGAAAAGGGTATCGTCTGCAAATTGGAGTAGATCCACCTCCACATTGTTATCCCCTATTTTAATTCCCGATAGCAAGTTTTTTATTGTCGCTTGTTTTACGAGCCCTGATAAACCTTGTGCGACAATTAGAAACAAAAACGGTGCCATCGGATCCCCCTGTCTAAGACCTCTAGTTGGTTTGAATTCTTTTGTCGGGCTCCCATTTACCAAAACCGAAACAATAGCCGATTCAAGACAAGCTCTAATCCACTGAACCCATTTCCCACAAAACCCTAGTCTTCCCATCATGTAAAATAAGAACTCCCAACTTACCGAATCGTATGTCTTCTCAAAATCAAGTTTCACGATCACCCCCCCTTTTCTTCCTTCTTTTCAAATCATCCACAACCTCATTCACAACAAGGACACTATCTAACAATTCTCTATTGGACAAAAAAGCCGTATGCGAACCATCAATTACCTTCTCAATCACTTTTTTAATCCTATTAGACAACACTTTTGTCAAAATCTTGTATAGACAACCGACGAGAGATATAGGTCTGTATTCTTCAAGGGATTGAGGGTTCTCAGACTTTGGAATCAACGTTAAGAATGAAGCATTATAGCCCTTCAGAATCTTCCCCTCTCTGTGAAAGAATTTTACTGCTCCCAACACATCCTTTTCTAGTAAACATCAGTTATTTTTAATGAAACTAAAAGTTACTCCGTTAGGGCCTGGACTTTTATGACTATCACAATTCCAAATGGCTTCCTTTATTTCCTTTTCATCGAACGGGTCTGTCAAGAGTCTATTATCAGATTCAGAAATCTCCTTAAATTCCACATTATCCAACCTAACTCCAATATCTTCGATGGCCGACATCTTATTCTTATAAAAGTCTTTAACCACCTCCTTTACCTTATTTGGTTCTTCCACCCAGATACCGGAGAGATTACAATGTGCTCCTTTTATCTCATTTCTCAACCTCCTCCATTTGATGGAAGCATGGAAGAATTTTGAGTTGGAATCCCCCTGTTTAATCCATAATGCTCTTGACTTTTGTTGTAATAAGGATTCGTTCCTCTCATTTATGTCCTGTAGTTGGCTCAAGAGTTCTCTTCTTTCCCTGATCTTGTTTTCGTCCAAACCATCTACATCATCTCTCATATCTAACTTTTGTATATTCCTCAAGATATCGAGTTTGATCTTATAAATATGCCCAATGACATCTTTATTCCATCCTTTCAGATCATTCTTTAACATCTTCAGTTTCTCTTTTAACACAATAATTTCATTGCCCTGAACCACGTAACTTTCCCATTTACTTTTGATGGAATTTTCAAACTCCTTATCCTCCTGCCATATGTCAAGAAACCTAAAAGGTTTTGGACCCCAATCTACCACATTTGATTTTAGCACTAAAGCGCAGTGGTCAGATATTTGTCTATCTATAACATATTGCTTACTCCCTGTCCATTGTTGTAACCATTCAAAGGAAACTAAAAATCTACCAAGCCTGCTCTTTGCTTTACCATTAGGTCTGTACCAAGTATATTTTCTTCCAATACAAGGTATATCCACCAACTCCATATTATCAATGAAATTATTAAAACCTTGCAGTTCTCTCTTGTTGCCATTACCATTGGGACTATTTATCCCCCTACGTTCCCTTTCATTTCTTATGGAGTTGAAATCCCCCAAAATGCACCAAGAGTTACACGGTTCCCTTTGCCTAATCTCTAATAAATTTGTCCACATTTGCATTTTCACGTGCAGATTACAAGAGGAGTACACGTTTACAATGACAACAGGAATATTTTTCTCCTTGAAAAACCCCGAGAACATTATGAACCATCTATTGATGATGTGGTTAGAACACTGGAAAAACTTTTTATGCCAAATCGTAAGAATACCCCCTGACCCGTTAGTTGGATTGCTATAAAAATAATCAATATCATTATCTCCCCATAACTGACAACAATTATTTAAACTAAAGTTTGACAATCTTACTTCTTGCAAGCACAACATTTTAACATCTTCCTTTCTGATCAAGTCTTTAATATACCTCCACTTCACAAGACTCCCAAACCCTCTCACATTTAACGTAAGAATTCTCATTGGTAACCCGTAACCTCCCTCACTTCCCTTTGGAGTTTTAGACTCCTATCCCTTTTTTCCAACTCTTCCAAACTAACCATGACATTTCCTATATCCCCACCTGTAGCCCCTAACTATTTACCCAATTCCCATACCCGAATCGTTTCTAGACTACCATGTTTTAACCAGAACAAACGATTGCAGTTATTTATTGCCATATCAGAAACAAAATTACTAATATGAGATAGAGCTGACCTTACATTCTTGCGTTCTTCCCGCTTGCTGTTTTTGCTTGACTCGCCCACCCAGAAAATTCTTCTTTCCGTTGTAGATGATGAATTAATTGTGACCGGTTCGTTGCCTTGTTTTGTTTGATTGTTCAAAACATCCGCAACCAAATGAACCCCTTTATTTATTGGTTTGTCGAACGGTGCATAAGTGTCCCTTATTCTGCTTGAACTCGAACTAGATTGGAAATGGGTGTTAGTGTGTTTGTGCTTCGATTCGTTTGAATATTGTTTGGGAAGTGATTGGTATGCCTCCCCTTGTATAAATGTATGTTATCTTGTTCCATTTTATTAAGAAATTATTTCATTAAAGATATAAATTTTAGTGTATTTCACATGCGAATTTGATGATTTGTTTTAAATAGTAAGTACAAAGAGTCTCCGCATGAGATATTTTTTAACATTTTATATCAGAAAGGAATAAAACATACACAAACACCAAAATAACGATTTAATTTCATTTTTACTTTGTTTTATTTGTTTCGTTTTATTTCATTTCATTATGCTTTTACGTGATTTGATTTGGATTAATGCAAATATTTGAATTTGGATTAATAAAAAATCCAAATTACTTTTATAAAAATATGAATTTAGATTTAATATCATCTAAATATTTAGATTTAGATTAGATTTTTCAAAATTTAATAATTCATGCTTAACTATTAAAAAGTTGACACAAAACTTAGTCAAATGATTAAACTTAGACTTTAAAGAAAACTTCTAAATTCTATAGAAGTTCACGAACTTCTTCAAATAGAAAATCTATTGAAGTGTTTTTTTTTTCATCATAAACCCTGTCCTTGAAAGTAAAGTATATATATAAAAAAAAAAAAGAATTGACCAAACAAATAGGAAAAAATAAATAACAGGATATAATCAATGTTTGGAATAACTAAGCCTTCTTGAATATTGGTGCTCAATGATCTATTTGATTGCTTCCAAGGTTGTTAACATTGAACTAATGTTTCTGTACCTGAGTGGAGAGATGGGGCCCAGGCACGGTCGGTTGATGTAGTGTAGTTGCTGATGTGTCGGTCTTCTTCTCTTTCGGTCGGTCGCTCCTTCTTGGGGTCTCCTTCGGTCGGGCGGGGGAGGGTACCTGCGAAGGCACTCCGACGCTCAAGTAAGTATAAGATTCTAAGTGAGGTTTAGTAAGTGAATAAAAACGTACCTTTCTCTGGCTTGAGCACTGTATTTATAGGATTGCTAAATGGGCTTTCTACCTCTTGGGCTCAGGGTGGTTATGGATAGGTTTTACCAATCGTGTTCCGGAATACCCGGGGGAAAATATCTTCTTCACACGCGTATTCCTTATTTTTCGGAGTATCTTAACTACCTTAGTCTTGTTGCGCCCTCACATTTATTATGAGTTCGGTCGGCCGGTCGGTACATCTGTTCGTCCGGTGCCTGCCGGTACACTTGCCCCCCAGGCTCGAGGTGAACAAAGGCCGAAGAGTCGTAATGGTTGTTCTTTCGAGGTGTCAGGCATTAAATGTAACGGTATGATGGGACATTTGCTTTTGGTCGAAGACGGCGGAGATGAATCCGGCGGTGTGGATTAAATGACGTTTCGAATTCCGGCTGATATGGGTCGTAGGATGAGAGGGAATCTAACGGATGGGGGTGAGAGGGAAATGCTATAAATAGCGTTCCCAGTTGCAAAGAGATCACGTTTCGTTGAGTTCGGCATCCGAGTTGCTCTGATTGCAGCGTCTACATTGCGAGTTATTGCGCCGTACGAACCATAGTTGCCGACCGAGGTGTTAATTTGTGAACGAAAGGTTAGTTATGTCGCAACTTTCTTCAAATAGGGTAGGGAGTAGAGAGTCGGGTGAGAGTGGGGAGTCATCTTCCGGAAGTGACGAAAGTACGAGTGGATCTGTGGGTCCGAGCTATGACTGGGTAGATATGAGTGTTAGGAACACACCCACTGTTTTTAAGAAACCGGACGACCTTGACAAAGTGATAGCTAGGGCCCCCGTAGTGCGGTCGGGTTTACCTTCAGATATTCTCATTGCTGAAATATGTGGGTACACCGGCCGTGTCTGCCATGGAAGGGAGAATGCTCCGGTAGATTTCTTTTATGTTTATAGTACGTTATTCGTTGATTTGAAAGTAACGTTGTCGTTCGATGAGTTCACAATGGATGTGCTACGGTTTCTCAACATAGCACCAACCCAACTTCATCCGAACGCGTGGGCGTGCATGCAGGCCTTCCGAATGGTGTGTCAACTTTTTGACTTGACGCCCAGAGCGGGAGTGTTTTTATTTTATTATAACACACATTCGTCCAACCCTGTAAGTTGGGTGTCATTGACCAGCCGTCCGGGAAGTGTGCGGTTTGCGGCCTTCACCACGTCCTACAAGAATTTCAAGGAACGATATTTCAAGATATTCGTAGAGCCGGACGGCCTAGAGTACTTTTATAATGATGGTATTACTAAGTTTCCATTCCATTGGACCCAGGATCCGACTGTGCTTAACGCGAGTTTTCGTATGGCTCTGTCGGATTTGGATAAGGCCGTCATGGTGGTATTTGACCAACTCCCTCACAAGTTACCTGCGAGGGAGATAATTTCATTATATGCGTCGTCCGACCCCTGGGCGGATTTTATTGGTATGTAATTGTAAATTCGGTTTTACTGAATAACTTCATTAATAGTGTTTAATTCCTGTGTTTTGCAGAAATCATGAGTCGTGTGGACGCTTCTATCGGTACGGCCGGGCCATCGGCAGCTGTGCCGGCCACAACGGTTACTGCGGCGGGTGCTTCGGCTGCTGCAAAGAAAAGGGTTCGGCCTCCGAAGGGAAGTCGTGAGGGCCGAGCTGGGTCATCCCGTACGGCTTCGAAGCCAACGGTGTTGGCGGTCGGCCTAGATATAGCAGCTCACTTGCAGGCGGAGCTGACTGCCGAAGAGAGTGAGGTTTTTGCCACCATCCCAACAACTAAATTGATGGTGGAAACATTAGAGTTGCAAAGTAGGGCGCTCACGGCAAGCCGGACGGTGGTTGAAGAGCTAGAGATAGTGACGACCGTTACCATTCCTCGGTTAAAGAAGGATGTGACCGAGGCCACTCAAGCTGCTAAGATGTCGACCGAGAAGGCAGAGGGGTTGAAGGTTCAATTGGAGGAGAAGCAGACAGCCTTAAAAGCGCAAGAGGAACTTACAAAGAACCTTGAGGCGCAACTGAAACAAGGAGCCGACCGGGAGGAGGCATTAAAGACGGAAGTGGCTAAGTGTCAGGACTTTATGCTTCGCATTAGCGAAGAATACTTCCGGCTAGGCATCCAACAAGTGGCTTGTCTGCACGGTACGCCCCTGGAGGACGACCGGTATGATATTGAGAAGTTAGTGGTGGATGGAAAGCTTGTGCCGACCAACCTTCGTTGTATGCTGTAGATTTTTATTTTGGATGTCGAACGGGGTGTAGTTGATTCTGTTAGTAACAATGCGAAGCCGAACGAGTAATACATAATTGCGATTTCGTTATAGTAAGTTAATTCTGATGCTGAACTCGGCATAAATGAGTCGGATGCCGAACGAGGCATAAATAAATTAATTTTGACGCCGAGCGTGGCATAGATAATTGAATAATTTTGATGCCGAACGTGGCATAAATAATTCCGATTGTTAAAGTAATAAGTCTGATGCCGAACGAGGCATATATAAATCCGATAAATTCTGATGCCGAACGAGGCATAAATAATTCCGATTACGTTAAAGTAATAATTCTGATGCCGAACGAGGCATATATAATTCTGACTACGTTAAAAGTAATAATTCTGATGCCGAGCGAGGCATATATAATTCTGATTACGTTAAAAGTAATAATTCTGATGCCGAATGAGGCATATATAATTCTGACTACGTTAAAAGTAATAATTCTGATGCCGAACGAGGCATATATAAATCCGATTAATTCTGATGCCGAACGAGGCATAAATAATTCCGATTACGTTAAAGTAATAATTCTGATGCCGAACGAGGCATATATATTTCTGTTAAAAGTAATAATTCTGATGCCGAACGAGGCATATATAATTCTGATTTCGTTAAATACCTATGAAACCGAACGAGATATGAATTGAGTAAAGGACTAGGAGATTTGGATTTTAATTTAGTGCCTCGTTAAAACCTTCCCGGTCGTAAACCCTCCTTAGGGAAAAACCGACCGAGCGAGGAAAGAGTGCACTTTTATTATTAAAGTTCAACTGTAATAAAATTTGAGATGTGTGGCATTCCACGTTCTCGGTATTTCCTTCCCAGATAAATATTCTAAATAATAGGCTCCACCGACTGCCGTATCTGCTATGCGGAAAGGTCCTTCCCAATTGCTGGAGAACTTGCCTCCTTCCTTCCGTGCGCTGCTCCGCATTCGTCATACTAAGTCGCCTTTGTGGAACAATCTTGGTTTAACTTTGGAGTTGTATCGTCTGGCCGCCCGAATTTTGCATTCTTCTTCTCTAATTCTACACTTGTCCCGGAGTTCGTTGATGAGATCGAGACCGACCGAGAGGCTTTCCTTGTTTAGATCAAGATCAAGGGTTTGCCGGCGGAGAGAGGGTTCGCCAATCTCGACGGGGATCATAGCTTCGGTGCCATACATTAGGCTGTACGGCGTTTCTTGTGTAGTCGTCTGAGGAGTACAGCGATATGCCCATAAGACTTCTAAGAGTTCTTCAGTCCAGTTGCCCTTTGCTGGGCCGAGACGTTTCTTCAGTTCGTTCAAAATAACTTTGTTTGCAGCTTCTGCCTGTCCGTTTGTTTGCGGATGTTCGACTGAACTAGCGATGTGTTTGATGTGGAGCTTCTCGTAAAATTCAGCTAACGTTCGGTCGGTGAATTGCCGACCGTTATCGGTGATGATGATTTGTGGAAACCCGAAGCGGCAAACGATATTTTTCCATACGAAATTTTGAACATTGCGGGCGGTGATTGCAGTCAGGGGCTCGGCTTCGATCCACTTGGTGAAGTAATCAATGCCGACTAGTAAGAATTTACACTGGCCTTTACCGGGGGCGAAAGGACCAATGATGTCCATACCCCATTGGACGAACGGCCAAGGTGATAACATAAAATGGAGTTCCTCAGGCTTTTGATGGGACAAAGTGCCAAACTCTTGGCATTTAAGACATTTTTGGACGAAATTGGTGCAGTCACCCTGGACGGTCGGCCAGTAGTATCCGACCCGGAATACTTTGGCAGCCATTGTCCGTGCGCCGGAGTGAGTTCCGCAAATTCCTTCGTGCAACTCTTGGATGACATAGGAAGCTTGGTCTGGTGTCAAACATTTAAGGAGTGGTTGGGTATAACCTCGGCGATAAAGGTCGTCGCCGATTAAGACAAAACGGGCGGCCTGCAGCTTCATGGTTTTTTTGCCGAGAGGACTACATGTGCCGTCGAGTAAATATTGCTTGATTGGGGTAATCCAAGTAGATTCCGTGTCGGTCGTCAGGCATTCCTGTAGGTCGATGCTTGGGCGTGCAAGCGTAACATGGATGACCGACCGATGCATTCCTTTACACTTCGTGGTTGCTAACCGGGACAAGGCGTCCGCGCGGGTATTGTGATCGCGTCGAACGTGCTGCATAGAAATTTCAGAAAAGGTGTTCATCGACTGTTTGACTAAGTGATAGTATCGCTGTAAAAAGCTTTCTCGGACTTCATATTCGTCGTTAAGCTGACCGATGACAAGCCGGGAATCACTTTTGCAAATTAACTTAGTGATTTCTAATTCTTGAGCGAGACGTAGACCGGCTAATATGGCTTCATATTCGGCCTAATTGTTTGAAGCTTTGAAGTCGAATTTGAGGGCTTGCTCGATGACAATCTCGCCGGGGCCTTCCAAAACAACTCTAGCGCCGCACGACCTCTCGTTGGAGGAGCCGTCAACATATAAGATCCATGATGAATGTTCGGTCTCGGCTGAAGAAGTAGTGAGTTCAGCTGCGAAGTCGGCGAGAGCTTGCGACTTGATCGCTCCGCGTGGTTGGTACTGAATATGGAATTCGGATAGTTCGATCGTCCAACCGATCATTCGTCCGGCTAAATCTGGCTTAGTGAGGATCTTTACAATAGGGTAATTTGTCCGAACAATAATCCGATGATTCTGAAAATACATACGCATTCGTCGGGCGGTAATGATGAGGGCCATGGCTACCTTTTCGATCGTCTGGTATCGAATTTCGGCGCCATGAAGGGCGCGGCTGACGAAGTAAACCGGTCGTTCTTCAAAATTAATTTCTTGCACTAAGACTGAGCTGACGGCTTCGTGTGAAACGGCGAGGTAGACTATGATGGGTTCTCGTGCGTCCGGTTTCTGGATGACCGGCGGGGTTGATAAAAAAGTTTTCAAATCGAGGAAAATTTCCTCACATTCGGTCGACCACTCGAAGCGGGATGCTTTTTTCAGTAGTCGGACGATGGGCCTCGTTCGTTCGGCGAGTTTAGGAACAAATCTGGATAGTGCGGTGAGTCGGCCGATAAGTCTCTGAATTTCCTGAATGGAGTTGGGACTTCGCATTTCGGAGATAGCTCTGCACTTCTCGGGGTTAGCTTCTATGCCTCTATGAGTTAGCATAAAACCTAAGAACTTCCCCCCTCGACGCCGAACGCACACTTGTCCGGATTGAGTCGCATCTGGTGTTGGCGGAGGGCCTGAAAAACTTCTTTTAGGTCGGCAATATGTTGTTTGCATGAGTCGGACTTGACGACGATGTCATCGACATAGACTTCAACATTCCTACCAATCATGTCGTGGAATACGTGGTCCATTAGTCTTTGATAAGTGGCTCCGGCATTTTTTAGTCCGAAGGGCATCACTTCATAGTAGAAATTGCCGGAATCAGTCATGAAGGCCGTCTTCTTTCGGTCGGCCGGGTGCATTTGGATTTGATTATAGCCAGAGTAGGCATCAAGGAAGCTGAGGATGTGATGCCCGGCTGCACCGTCAACGAGACGATCAATGGTAGGCAGAGGATACGAGTCTTTTGGGCAAGCTTTATTGAGGTCTGTGTAGTCAACACACATACGCCATTTTCCGTTCGCTTTCTTCACCATAACCACGTTGGCTAGCCATGTGGTGTAATGGGCCTTCCGAATGAATCCAGCCTGTAACAATTTGTCGGCTTCCTCACGTGCGGTTTGACGTCGTTCCTCGCCTAGATGTCTTTTCTTTTGAGCTATTGGCTTAGCTTCTCTATACAGTGATAATCGGTGAGTGATAACCTGTGGGTCTACGCCAGGCATATCAGCGGCCGTCCAGGCGAAAAGATCGGAATTTTTAACAAGTGTCGTCCCGATGGTTATTCGGTCGTCCGGTTTCAGCGAAGTACCGATGTGCGTAGTGTGGCGATCATCGCGAAGCGGGAATGGATGCAAGTCTTCTCCTGCTTCCATACGGGAATCGTCCATGCGAGGGTCGAGGTCAACAAGGGCTATCATCTGACGACGGGACATGTATCGTCCGGAACGCCGTGTGGGGGAACGTCCTCGTTTTTGCGGGACTCGGTCGTCCGGATTGGTTGTATAGAGTCGTCGAGTTGGCTCACTTTTCAAACTTGCGACATAGCATTCCCTAGCGGTTTTTTGATCGACATGGATGGTTGCAATGTCGTTAGTGGCCGAAGGGAATTTCATGGCTAAGTGTGGGGTGGAGACAATGGCTTTTAATCTGTTGATAGACGGCCGGCCGAGCAGGATGTTGTAAGAAGTCTGGGCGTTAACCAGCAGATATCGTACGTTTATTGTTTTGTGGAGACCATCTTCCTCACCGAAGGTTGTATACAAGTCTATATACCCCTTAGTGTCGACCCGTTCACCTGAGAACCCTACAATTTGTTCGTTATAGGGTTGAATTTCTGATTCTGGAATGCGCATTTTTTTGAAGATTTCCCAGTATAATATGTTGACTGAGCTACCTTGGTCGACCAAGGTCTTGGCAATTGCGAACTTGTCAATTTCGACAGTGATTACCATAGGGTCGTCCTGGGCTGGATCTATAGCTGTAAAGTCGTCGTCAGTGAAGGTGATCGGAGGTATGTGTGGACGCCTCCTTGTGGTAGCATGAGCGGACTGGATGTCTCGGAGATGTTTCTTTCGGGCGGAATTTGAGCACCAGCCACCGGCAAAGCCTCCAGCTATATAATTAGCTTCGTGGTTCGGTTCGCCCAAATTAACGGGTCCAGCAATCATGTTGATGACTTCGCGGACTCGTTGGCGAGGGCGGGTGTTTCGGTCGGGACTTATGCTGCGGGCGCGTGTACGCCGAACGGGGCTTTCACTGCGTTTCTGCGAAGCCTGGTTATGGTCGGTTCGGCGTTTATAATCGTTACGGTAAGACCGGTCGGCACCACGAGATGTACGGTCGGTACTCCGTGGTGGGGATCTTGAATTTCTTGCCCTTTTAACGAACTGTCTCAAATGACCAGCCTGAATGAGCTCTTCGATTTTGTCCTTCAACGCCTGACATCCTTCGGTCGTATGGCCGAAGTTTCGATGGTATTGACAATGCTTAGCGGTGTCTGCATTCGGTGGCGTTTGATATTGCTTCAATATCGGAATTAAGTCTGTTTGTAGTGCTTCATCTAGGGCTCGTCCCCTCGGCACAGTTAAGGGGGTATAACTGTTAAACCTGGGCATTCGGCCTCCTCTACTCCGGTCGGATCTTGGAGTGATTCGGGCGGTGCGTTCGGTCTCGACTTCTCTTTCTTTGTTCGGGGTTTGATCTTTGAGGACTCCAGATCCGACGGTTTTGAACCGTTGGTGGTAATCGATGTGTTCTTCGATTTGCATGAATTTGGTTGCTCGAGCTCGAAGGTCTTCCATGTCTTGAGGCGGTTTCTTGATGAGACTTTCAGTAAAACGGCTCGGCCGGATGGCCGAGACCAAATGGTGCAATGCAACTTCCTGCTTGAGTCCTCGGATGTGCATGCATGCTTTGTTGAACCTATCTAAAAAGGTTCTGAGAGATTCACCTTTTTCTTGTTGTACCGCTAGGAGAGACATGGAGGACATGTGATGCGGTCGGCTGGTGGCATACTGAGTAGAGAATTTTACGGCTAAGATGTCGAAGTCGTCAATGGAATTCGGAGACAGCTCTGTAAACCAAGTAAGAGGTTCTCCCTGGAGCGACGTGGGGAATACTTTACACCACACATTATTATCTGTGGTATACAAAGTCATTTGCGTCTTGTAGACATTTAAATGCTCGTCCGGGTCGGTCGAGCCGTCATAGAGTTTAATAGCGAGACCTCTCCATTTGTCAGGAAGTGGAGTGGTGATAATTTCGTCTGTAAAAGGATGACCCCTTTTACTTGACTTTCTTTCGACTGTTTCAGCTTTGGAAGCAGGATTGGTATTGGCAGGTGTAGGTATGCGAGAGGCGGTTCGGTCGGCCATATGGGATTGGCCTTCTCGTTCGGGATTATCGACCTGTTGTTGGAGTCGTGCATTCTGCTCTCTTAATAAGGCGATTTCTTCTTCTTGGCGGCGTCTATCTTCTTCTTGGCGGCGTCTATCTTCTTCATGTTGACGATGGTCTTCCATCCCCTTTTGTCGCAGTTCCTCCATCTGAGCTTGGAGGGTTTGAATCATAGTCATCTGTTCTGCCATAGCGTCGTTGTTGTTTCTTGTCGCAACCATTATAGCTTCAAAAATTGAAGATTTGCCTCGGCCCCACGGTGGGCGCCAATTGTACCTGAGTGGAGAGATGGGGCCCAGGCACGGTCAGTTGATGTAGTGTAGTTGCTGATGTGTCGGTCTTCTTCTCTTTCGGTCGGTCGTTCCTTCTTGGTGTCTCCTTCGGTCGGGCGGGGGAGGGTACCTGCGAAGGCACTCCGACGCTCAAGTAAGTATGAGATTCTAAGTGAGGTTTAGTAAGTGAATCAAAACGTACCTTTCTCTGGCTTGAGCACTGTATTTATAGGATTGCTAAATGGGCTTTCTACCTCTTGGGCTCAGGGTGGTTATGGATAGGTTTTACCAATCGTGCTCCGGAATACCCGGGGGAAAATATCTTCTTCACACGCGTATTCCTTATTTTTCGGAGTATCTTAACTACCTTAGTCTTGTTGCGCCCTCACATTTATTATGAGTTCGGTTGGCCGGTCGGTACATCTGTTCGTCCGGTGCCTGCCGGTACAGTTTCCTTTAACTTTCTCGTATCTTTCACAATTTCGTCACTTCAAATCAACTGTGCTATTGAAATAATAGAGACGTCTCCCTTTTATCAAAAAGTTCATTTTAATGGATGTAATTGATTGGATTATTCTATTAATTTCTTTTAGTAATACTTAAAATGCATATTATAAACTATGTAATTCATTATAATAATCATTTTCAATTTTTTACAATTTAAAAAACTAACTATGTAATTAGTTACCATTTTATCATAATCAATTATAACAAAGATATTTATTTGAGTATTTAAAAAAACTCTTGTAAATGATTGCCATCATATATGTTATTGTATACTTTATTTTTAAAAAGTGTTTATGAGCGAATACCCATTTTTATAGTATGTTCAAGGTTAGTTTTAAGTTCAAAAAAACATTTCTTTCTATGTGATTAATTCAATTGCTTCTAAAAACTTTTATTGAAATCACTTCTCGGAGACGATAAAAAATTTAAAAACTTTAAGATACTATAATGCACAATACATGTTTTGCCATAGAAAACCCAAAACTAAAAATATAGATTGATCCTTCCTTACTTCTAACACATAATACTTGATATTGATATGCGATAAAAAATTAAAACAGATTAAAGTTCAAAATTAACAAAAATAAGACAAAGGAAACTAGTTAAAATACAATTGCATATGCATTATTTGATTGAGAAGGAAATGCTTTCCAATAGTCATAAATTGCAAGATCAATGCCTATATAAACATCTCCACTCAAAATAATTTATTTGCAAGGAAGGAAAATAACCAAGAAGGGATAAAGTGAAAGTTCTTATCACCATCTTACAAAAAAGTGTTAATAAGTATATTATTTATATTTAACTTAATTAAATGAGACACGGCAAGAAAATCATGAACTAGAAATCAATTTTAGCAACTAAAAATAATTAGTTGCTATAGTGACTAAATTAGAGATCATTTTAGAGACTAAATAAATTTTTGGTTTCTAAATTAGTTTCTATTATTGTTAAATGGTTTCTAAATTGGTATCTAATTAGCAACCAAGGTTTTTGCTACCAAATTTAGAATCTAAATAATTGGTAGTTAAAACATTGGTTGCTAATTAGATACCAATTTAGAAACTATTAAACAATAATAAAAACTAATTTAGAAACCAATTTTTTTTTAGTTTCTAAAATGGTCTCTAATTTAGTTACTATTTGATGTGATTCCAATAGCATAGAAGAGAAAGATTCTTGATCTTCTTAGGAATCAACTTGAGTTGGACAATAGTTAGGCACTTTTCTTAGAATTGGATCAATGTTCTAAGTCAAGAACTCACCAAACCTAGCACCAAATCCAAACTCATTTGGAAGTTCCAATTATGATCAAATTGAACCGAAAAGAATGGAACAAAAGATAAGCAAACTGAAATAGAAGTGCTGGAAATTAAACACACCGAACCAAATCAAACAAAGGAAGAATAACTTGCTGGAAAATGGAAATAGCCGAACCAAAAAAAGGCAAGAACAATTACGCTAGACATGAAAATGAAGAAGAAACAAAGGTAGAGAATAGAACACTTATGGAGATGGAAGAGTAGGTGATTGATCACGCCACTTGGAGGATGGCTGCTCCAAGATTAGTGTGTTGCCGCCACTTGAGGACACCATGGATCCATCAAGATAAGACTAGAGAAGAAGGCTCAAAAGCTCTCCAATGCTCACTCAAAATTTGAGTATAGTTTCTTTACTCTAAATTCCAATCTGAATTTTACAAAGGGAGCACCTCTATTTATAGCCTAAGGTGCTGAAATGCAAGCTACACAAATTCAAAAACTCCCTCCTAAAAAGCTTCTAGAATCGGCGCCAAAAACAATGCATGAGGAAGGTGTGACCTCTTCCTTCACTTTGGCACCTCCTATTCTACTCCTACACCTATCTACTAACGCACCCCCCCTCCTAAAGCTCCTAACTAAAGCCTAAAAGATGTTATAACAATAGAGGTTTCTAATGTTTCCCTCTAAGCACCTTCAACCAAAGAAATTAAAAAAAGAGAAAATAATTGTCCCCTAGCTCCTAAAGCTTTGAACATGCTTCTTGTAAGCCTTTGAGGTGGACTTTGACCTCCATGGGCGTCTTCTATTTGTGCCTCTAACTCTTCTTGATCTTGTTGATTGGCCTCCATGTCCACTTGAGCTTGATCTCCATCACTATTGCAACTAAATTATTTTGGTATCTAAAAATTGATTTCTATTTGATGATTTTCTTGTAGTGAGAATACAAAAGAAAAATTCTAAGTTTGTCCAAACAAAATGTGTAAGGGACTAATGTTTGTAGAGTGAGTTGTAAGCATAACAAAGTTTTTTTATAAGTTTGCAAGAAGAACTAATTTTTTTTATCGGAAAAAAAAATATATTAAAATAGTTCCAACTTGTATATATTCGTGTAGATTATGCAAAGGAAGAAAAAAAAAGATTTAATTACTTTATTTGTCCTTACATTTAGGGTCAATATTCAATTTAGTACAATGATTTTTAAAAAAATCAATTTGGTTCCTATGTTTTTTAAAATGTATCCAAAATGGTCCTTTCCGTTAAGTTCCAGTTTACGTCAAGTGTTGGTTATGTGGCAAAGAGAGGGATTTATGTGGCAGAGAGAAGGGCTTATGTGACAGAGAGATATGGGTTTCTCTTTCTCTTTCAACCATGCCTGCTTTCAAGCTCGCTCCGCCGTCGATAATTGGTTCCACTTCTCCTTCACCGTGGCTTTGTCCTTGTTCGCGAGTCTGCGTATAACAGGGTCGTCGGTGGTGGTGACTTTGAAGAAGTTCCAATTCTTGAAACACTCGAGACGACATTCATTTTTTAGGGTGATGCGATCATACAAACGATCGTAATATTTGAGATCACCGTAGAGGAGAAGGTCTTCAGGCTCGAGAACAATGAAGGAGAGCTCAAAGAACGTGGAGAACATTATTTGATCGTGCAGGTTCAATTCCAGTTGGATATCGACAAAGGATTTGAAAACTACAGCTTCACGATGAGACGCATTAGGGTTTGAGCGATTCACGTGGTGCTCCACTTAACGTCGTTTCGTGCGACTTAACGGAAAGGACCATTTTGTAGAACATGGAAGCTTTGATGATCCAAATTTGTGTTGAAGGTTGATGTTGTGTTGCTTTTGGTTAAGAGCTTAGTCTAGGGTATTTAGAATTCTTGTAAAGATTATTCCTAGTCCTTTGCAGAAGCTGGTTCAATATATTTTAAAAGAGAAAAGTGTTTTTCTAAGCAAAGAGAAAAACAACCGGTTGAAACCACGATATAATCGGTTGTTTGTCACTTAGCTTGGATGAAGGTTTGCAAAACTATTTTTGACTTGGTTAACTAACTGTCTAACCAATTCAATCGGTTAAAACGACATTTCAACTGGTTGATTGTCACATTTCATAACAGCTTTTCAAAAACCTATTGGATCTGTTTTGGCTCATGATTGACTGCCTAGAACGACTAGTTTTAAGAGCTATAAATATGGCTTCTCTTTGAATTTCAAAAACAACAAGTATACACAAGAAAGTGAGATTGAAACTGTTTTTAGAAGAGATTCAAATCAAAGTTTTGCAAGATTGCTAAGTAGTTGTCTATTGGTTCAAGGTCTGATCTTAGGAGCTTTGTGATTCCTGTAAATTCAGGTGTAATCTGTTCCTTTCTGATTCTTGTAAAAGTTTCTTTTTCTGTAATTGTGAAGTGTGTAAACTTGTAAGGTCAGAGGGTGTTCTAACTAAGGTTGTGTGAAGGCAAAAAGGGTGAGTGGTTCTTGTGGTATCAAGATCACCTCTTTGTGGCTTTGAGTGTGTGTAATCTGTGATTGATTACTAGTGGAAACCCAGTGGTTGTTCTGGGAACTGGATGTAGCTCAGGGTTGAGTGAACCAGTATAAATTGGATGTGTAATCTTTCTCTCTCTCACTCCTTATAAACTGTTTTATTTGATTTTGTTTTTGTTGTTGCCATAAACAATCGGTTAAAACGAAGTTTCAACCGATTGAAATTCTGCAAACAATTTCAATTACATTGTTTGATTGGCTTTCTTGATTACTTCTTCTGTGATTGTTGTTAAAACTTCATTCTCATCCAATCTTCTAGAAAATCTTTTGACAAACAATTCAACCCCTCTTTTGTTTAAGCCATTAATTCTAACACATTTTGGATACATTTTAAAAAACATAGGGAACAAATTGATTTTTTTTAAAACCATTGTACTAAATTGAATATTGGCCCTAAATGTAGGGATAAATAAGGTAATTAAATAATAATAAAAACAAGAATCCTGAAAACCTCCAAGGTTCCACCATTACATCTGGTGGTATTTTCCATGAGTACTCCCCACAAAAATCCTCCCTTCACAATAGGTACTATACTTCTATTCCACAAAAAGAAATATGTTAAACTCATGTTCTAAGTTTTCCCATTCTAGATCATTTCATACATCATAAGTTAGTCAATCACAAGGTACAAAGATGTGAACCTCATGTCCTAGGTAGCTAAAAGTAACAACATATGATGATGACTCTTAATGGCCATTGCATTATCTTTAAGTGGGTAATTTGCTACCCATATTTCATCTACAACTTTGTATGAAACTTTGAAGCCCTTTTATCTCAAAGTAGTGTTAAAGAGACTTTCTAACACAAAGTAGTATTGCAACTTGTATATGGACATAATTGCCTTTGTAGCTCTTTGTCATTAAACTCATATGCACCCTTTCATTCCTCATGGAAAATATCTTCATGTTGAAGGTTTTAGTCTTTATGTTGTTGCAATAGGTGGTTGCCTATAAAAAAATAAAGACGAGGGACTAACAGTAACTACTTGTTTACATCTCATCATTAGAGTCATAAGAAACAAAGGCAAGGATTGAAACAACATATGACTTTCAATGCTTCCTAAAACATTGTTCAAATGCTAATTTTCTATTAACTTTTGTTGTTTATTTCTAATGTATAGGTTTCTCTTTCAAAATTAGTTATCATTCAGCATATTATAGTATCATCTGAATGTATCAATCATTTTAATATGATACTTTTAATTGTGTCACGGGTCATCATCTAAGCCTGTTATTTCTAAAATTTACCACATCCCATTGATTTTCGATATCCCAACCTAACATAGTTGTTTATTTCTTATCTAGCTATTCAATATGAATACCTATATGATCATACATTCTACAAGTGTGTGTTTAATTATTCTACATTTTATATTTTCAAATCCATATTACCTAATTCCCCCCAATGTTTTAAATTTCCTTTGATAGACCTTAAAAGGTTAAGGGTTATTTTTGTATTCTTTTAATGCAACTTTTTAGGCACATACACCCGTCAAAGTAAGAAAAGTTTGCTTGTTGATGACTATTTTACGACAAGTGGACCGAGTCAGAAGTAATAAATTGTTCCCAAGGACGGATATCAAACCCACAAGGAACAATTCTAAAATCTCAAGTATAATATTCACTAAATATGGAAAGAAGTAAAAGTTTGTTGGAAAGTTTGTTTGTATAATGCATTTGTAAGAAATTAAATAAAAGCAAAGTAAATGATTTATATGAGTCAATTAGGATTGGAGTTCATCCTTCTCACTCATTTGTATTAATAGAAACATATAACATTTCATCTAAATTGACATTGATGCACATATAAGAATCATTTATATCAATTTCTTGCATACAAAATTATTAAGATAAACTCGTAAATATCGATTCCTTGCATATTTATAAAAACTCCTTATCATTTCGAACAAATGTTATAAAGCAATTAACATCTCAAATCTATTCATAACATTCAAATATGTTAAACATTATCATTTAGGTCAGATGATTAGAAGTACTTTCTAGTCAAATCTAAGGATCAAAATCATGAATCAAGTTCAAACTTTAATTATAAAATGACAATACCAGTCATCAATCAAGAACAAAATATTATAAATAAATATCACCTCAATACATAAAAGTTTGAACAGATTACTCTCAATCCCAAAGGGAAGAATTAGTCACTCATGTTAGCCATTAAAAGCATGGAAAGTAAGAAAAGAAGATTCAGGATGTTTCTCCTTGACAACGACCTCCTCTAGGGTTTCCTTCCTTTGGTTCCTCCTAATGATCCCAATGATGTCTAGGGTTATGCATCACGCCTTCTCTTTAACCTAATTGGGTTTGGGCTAAGTGACATCTCGCTTAAGCGAGTATGATGAAAAAATGTCCAACTTCGCTAGAGTGAACTCGCTTGGGCGAGCCTTGAGCGAGTTTCTCTAGAGTGATCTTGCTTGGGTGAGTTTGCGCGAGTTTCCAATGTTCCAACTTTTTCTTTTCGTCTTTATCTTTAACTTGTTCATTCTCCTTTAGTCATTTTATCTCCATTTCCCCCTAGAATCGTAAAATTAACACAAATTTGAGAATAAATCACTCACATTCATCTTATAAGTAAAAAAGTTCAAATTCCTAAATTAGGAGTTGAATTATAACTATTTTATCAATTAAAATCCATATGTGTCTATCTTTTTATATGTAATATTATTGAATTATGACACTTATCACTTGTGCATTTTTGTTTTTAATCCAAGTCTGGGCTTTTAACTATGCATTCCCAAAAAATTTCTCCCCATCCACTTTTGCCATCCTAAAGATCAAATTATTTTGTGTTTCCAAATGCATTTCATTAATGTCATCCATATAACCTTCCATATCATGTTACAATTCTTGTTTAGCCATATCATATAGAACAAATAAAAATTATGCAATGTTTAATTATAATTTACCGTTATTAATCTTGTCCATTTATTGCATAGGTAATAAACTTCATGTGATACTCTATATTCAAAGAATTGTAGAAACAATTGGCTCCATAAAGGGGGTTGAATTGGATCAAGACTCAATTCATAGCATATAAAAACGATCAAACATAATGTCTAACACGAACACGAAGAACACAATACAACGAATATTTAGCTGGTTCACTCTAACACTTGAGTTACATCCAATTCTCTCTCAAGAAAACTGCTAAAGAGGTTCCATTAATCAAAACAATGATTATAATGAGTAAACAAACCTCTCGAGGTTATCTTGAGTACACAAACCTCTCTAGGTTACCGGTTCCAATCTCCCCCCGAGACTTAGACCTCTTAAGATACAAGAAACACTCTCAAAGAGAGCCAAATTTAAGTTCATAACGTATACTTCACAAAATGAAGAATTACAGAGTTTGCTCACACACCTTAAAGCACTAGACGCTTAAAGCAACAAATATGAAACTCTTGTATATGTGTTGAAACTTTCAAATTGTTGCTATGTTTCATCTTCGTCTTTGAATCCTTTATAAAACTTTCACCAAGATGTTGCGTAGATTTCTCTTCTCATATCTTCTTAGTTATTGTTATAAAAGCTTTAAAAGAAAACTTCCTGATATGATATATTTTGACATCTTGAACTTTAATTTACTTATGGAAAAAATTTAAACGTATTTGAAATAAACTATAATAAAATCAAAATCAATCAGAAATAATCAAAATCATATGTTTGAAAAACTTATTTATGAGATAACTTTTGTGAATGTTAATTTTGAAAACATTCCAAATATAATTTGGTCGTTGAGAAAAAGCTTTGATTTTATATAATTAAAGATGATTGATACGAAGTTCGTTAATGCTTAATAATCATTTTAATAATAATAAGCAGTTTCTTGCTTATATGACTATATAAATCATCTAACACATTAAAAAAAAGTAGGATTGTCTAACGCGTTGAAGACTACAAGACTGTCTAATACGTTGAACGTAAACACAAGACTGTTGTTTTTTAATATTACACATGAAAAATAATTTGTTAGTAATTATTTAACATCTTATAGTGTTTGTTATCATCAAAATCTCATAAACTTACTTATATACACAAGACCATCTAGTAAGACACTAGACCATTTAAAGATGATTAGACCGTCTAGTATCCTAACAATAATAAACATCAATTAATAATAATAAACATCAAATTGATTCATCATACTATTTACATATCACACACATTTTAATTATAAAAAAATTAATAATTTTGAAATGAAAAAAACCGTCGACAGCAGGGTTCGAACCTGCGCGGGCGAAGCCCAACAGATTTCAAGTCTGTCTCCTTAACCACTCGGACATATCGACAGATGTGTTTGTAAGTGGAAATGATATTAATAATCATTTTATGTTATATTAATATATATTAAAACAGAAATATTAATTAAATAATTTGATTAGTAACATAATTAATAATAACATTATTTATATAAATAAAGATATAAATATTGTTAATTATTATTAATATTTTTAATACTAATAATATTATTGTTATTATTAATATTATTAACATTATTATTATTATTAAATAAAATTATTAATATTATTATTATTGGAAATACAGGTGTTTGGTGTTTATCACGTCTATGTATCTATATTTTTTAATTTTATCATAAATGTGTATATTCATATTTTTTAAATAATATTATAAATTTATATTAGAATATTTTAACATGTGTAAAAAACACCATGCATATAAATAAGATGAAAGAATTTGAAAAAAATCAGAAAAAAAAATTGAATTTAGATTCACTAAAGAAATAACTTTTGTAGAGATTAATAAAACATAAAAAGAAAAGGAGAAATGATGATAAAGTGTGCATATTCATAAAGAGAAAGGAAAGAATGAGAATGAGAGTGTGTCTAGAAAAAAAGAGAAAAAAATGTGAGAAAAGAGAATTATGTTTGAGATACGTCATTGAACAAAATGTTGGAAGTGATATAAATTATTAAACTGATAAAAGAAGTCATTAAATTGATAACTCTCTGATATTTTTTCAAGTATAAAATTAGAATTTTTTTTTATTAAACTAACATATTAAACTATTTATTATTTCTTCAGAACTAAAATTGAGAAAATATTATGTATATAAAAAAATAATGAGAAGAATCTTCATTATATATTGTTATAAATTATTATTATTAGTCTTAATAATAATGATAATATTAATAATAGTTATAATAACAATAACAATTAATATTATACCACTACAAGAAAAATGAGTTTAATGGAGTTTATTTTTATATTATTTAGGGTTAAAACCTCTATTAAATTATTTACTCAGGGTTGCAGTTTCTCTCACTAAACCATCTATGGAGAACATGTTCCCGAGGTTTTTTTAAACCTCAGGAAAAGTCTTTCAGAACTCCTGTTAAATATCATGGGTTTAAGAACCTCCGTAAAATATCACGAGTTTCAAAACCTCTATAAAATACCATGGGTTTAAAAAACCTCTGTTAAATACAATGGGTTTAAGAACCTCCGTAAAATACCATGAGTTTCAAAATTTAAATGACTTGTCGTTTGAAATTACCTTCAACCCATTTTCCAACATCTCTAACGATCCTCTTAAATTCTCTCTTCCACTGTAGACACATTGCTCTCCAGCACAGGTTCAATGGTCATCGACGACAGTCCTAACAAGGAATCACAATTCAGTCACACTTATGTCTATTATATTTAAGGAGAAGAAACACTAAATAAGGCACTATATTCTTCTTACTTCAATATTACTTCTTCCATCACCTTACTGTCCCAACTTGAGTCACAAGCCACTATTACGTAACTCGACAACAATTGGTGTTTATCACTGTTTTATATATCCTAAATAATTGCATTATTTATCATATGTGAGTTTGAAAGTCATGTGTGTTTTTGAATAAAGATTACAAGAACATATTGCGAGGGAAAATTAACTTTATTACTTCTCACTTTCACAGTGAATTAATTATTATATGTATTTTAAAATCAAAGTCTTAATTTAAAATATTTCAAAATTATGAGAATTAAATATTAACAATTATAACTAAAACTAAAATTGCACTACGTACACCAAAATCTAAAACAAAATAAGTCAGGTTTTTTGAAGTATGAGCTGGTAAAAAAAAACTAAAAATTATATAAACTAACTACCATCAATCATAAGAAATATGCAAATACTGTTAAAATACTTATTATCCAAGATTAGTCGTTGAAATACTTATTATCCAAGCTTATTTGCTGAGTTTTTAAAATAAATATTTGAAACTTTAGAAAACTTATTTGTAATGTAAAATTGCACTTTAAAAAATTTAGAGAATTTAGTTATAAAATATATTAAAAATATATAATTTTTAATTATTTATTTATAAATAGATTTAATTATATTTATTTGTTGAAGTTTGAAAAATTTAGAGTGTTTTATTGAGGTTCTACCATAAATCTTTGGAATTTAAGAAAGGTTAAAAAACATTCGTTATTTTGCTGAGGTTTTAAAATAAACCTTTGGAATTTAACAAAGGTTAAAAAACCCTCTGGTATTTTGCTGAGATTTTAAAATAAACCTTTGAAATTTAACGAAGGTGAAAAAAATATTCGTTAGTTTGCTGAGATTTTAAAATAAACCTTTAAAATTTAATAAAGGTTGAAAAAATCTCCGTTATTTTGGTGAAGTTTTAAAAAAACCTTTGAAACTTAACGAAGGTTTAAAAAAACTCTGTTAATTAAATCAACTCAAGGTTATATTAATCTCTACTAAATAACTTTATTAAATTTTTTTTTAAGAATAATATAAATATATGCTGCAACAAAATATTAATAAAAATAATAAATAAATATAAATATTAAATAAAAATAATAATATTATTATTAATGATATTTATCAACATATCTATCCGTCAATAATAATTATTGATGAATTTTGTTATTTTTTATATAAATTTATTGACAATTATATTACCAACGTAATCTTGACTGTCGTTTTTCCATCATAAAAAAAATACAATTATCAATAAATTTTTCATATCAAATAACAAAATTCACTATTTTCTTCATATATATTTCAAAATTTTGTAAGCGGGTATAATTATATATCTTTTTTTTTTGTTTCATCCTCCCAAAGTCTATTGGTTTTTGGTTAAGCTTTGTGAGACTTATTCTAGACTTGTAAAGGTTAAAAATACCAGTTGAAAATGTTTGAAGAAATTAGATTCAGGACATTGAATAATAAACTTATGATGTAACACCTTTAATTTTATTTTATTGTAATTATTTTCTCTTTAGTTATTATTTCTATAGACATATAGAGGAAGCAAATGTCAATTTTTTTTATCATACTATTATGCTCAAAATATTTATATCTAATTGTTTATAAAAAAAATTATACATAAACTGTACAACTTTAGTTCCACTCTTCATTTTAAGACTTTCTTTTTACTAAAATCATCACTATGAGACTTTTGTTTTCTCTTTTTTACAAATATTCTTTTTATGTATCATTTGTACATGGTTAAGGTACTATTTTTCTATTCTTATTTACATGTATTTCTTTTCTATGTCAATGATCACTTCTTTTGTGTTTGTGGACTACTTATTTAGAAGTTTGGATACTATTCTATCCAATTTTATTTGGGAAAATATTCCAAAAGGGATTTTTTTTCTCAAAAAATTTATAAAAATTTTAGAACAAAAATTCATAAATCTTTCAGTATAAGTTTTGTTAACTTAAACTTTGGATCAGTATATAAGTTAATGAAAAATATGTTCTACTCCACCAAACAAGTTAAGATTTGTTTTGTTAGAAAGTAAAATTAAAACACTTTAGTTTAAGATTTTGGAATCACCCAAAAATGTTTTTTTTAAATAAAAGAATTATGAACCTTAAAATTGCTAAAATGTCTTGAACTAGCATTCTACCTTATAATAATTACGTTAAGCCTAATAATAATATTTTATGTAAAGGATATTTTTTGTTAAAAAAAGTTAGTGATAGGATAAATTGATTTTTTCTAAAAAATGAAGAACTAAGACGAATTAAAGAGTTTTGAGGGAATAAAGTAAATCTTGTGAAAAAATTATAGAATAAAAATATCATTTACCAAAACAATGTACATGTGAATGTGATGATTTAGAATCACATGTAATGAAAAACCTAATTGTTACATAATTACTTAATGGTAAATTTTGACCATTAGTCAATATTTGTTTAAGGAATAAAAGTAAAGTTCAACACAGACAAAAATATATTGAACCGATGAAAAAATAATTTAATGATAAAAAATAATATTTTAAAAGAGAAAAAAAAAATAAGGTCAAATAAAAAATATAAAAAATATTGTTTAAGGGTCTCATCATTCAGTAAAAATTTAGTAAAAGGAGTGATAAAAATAGAGCTTTTTATCATAATTTTTATGATGATACCATCATTTTTTTTTCTTACATTCAGATTATAATTTTATCAGTACAAAAATTAATGATGGTAAAATCCTCAAAAGAGCGACACAAAGATCAAAAGAGAGATGTTATATGAGGTTAGTGTCGGCTTATTGTCTCAATCACTAGTACAAAAAGGTAAATTAACGACGGTTAAAATCGACATTTAAAGACGGTTCCAGAACCGTCGTTATTACAGGCGTCGTTAAAAGATATGATTTTTAACGACGGTTCTGGGAACCGTCGTTAAAAGGTATGGACTTATAACGACGGTTGTGAAAACCGTAGTTAAAAGTGGTTTCTATTTTTTCAAAAAAAAAATTACGTGACTTTCAAAGACGGTTCCTCTAGGAACCGTCGTTATAAGTGTCCCTTTTAAAGACGGTTCCAAGTGGAACCGTCGTTATATGTACTGTTTAAAAAAAAATAAAAAATTTTATTTTTTAAAAAATCTCAAATAACCTGCATAAAGTTTTCAATTCCAGAAAATAAAAACATTTCAAATCATAATTTAAATATAAAAATTACATACAACAAATTATAACATAATACAAAAAAGTTTGGTAATATATGAAAAAATTTGTCATTGTAATGATTTATCTATACTAGAGTGTTATACATGGTTACAAAATACTTTGACCATGTTGTTCTCACATACTCCAATGCTTCTAAATTTAGCGGGTGTTGGTCGTTGAACAACTGTGACATTTGAAATATTTTGAATTAGTGCATGATTAATAAATCTCAAATTTTAAAGTGTTTATTGTATTGAGGTATTACCTTATCCCAACCTTTCATAATTTCAGCTTGCAAAATAGTCAACATCCACTGCATAACATAATAACCGCACTCATAATTTTGAGGTTGCCTGTTGGACTGCATGTGAAAATAAATGTATTAAATGAATGAGTGAAACACATTAAATTAAGTGAACAAATATACTTTAAATACCTTAAGGTACATCCAAGTGAGTTTTTGTGCGTTTGAAGTTCTCCTCCCACACAACATATTATATCCAGAGTAAGCACTAAAATAATAAGATTTCATGTTAGAATACATAACATTATATAATATATAAGTAATAATAAATGTTAAATGAAACTGTCGTACCTATCTATAATGTTTTTAAAATAGGCAGGAGGTTTTTTATGCAAGGAGCAAAACCATGCAGCGGTATGATCTTGAACAGATATGATCAATAGTTGCCAATGACGCCTGTATAACAAATCAGTTAATTAGTTTCTCTTATTTCAATAATTTATTAAAACTTATTTAATAAATAAGAACTTACTCATGGATGTACGGAGCAAAATAAATGTGTTTTCCACCATTCTTTAAGGCAGTGGTGATGTATGTTTGTGTTTCCGACTTCTTGTTTCCAATTGATTGAGTGATTTGAGGGTCTAAAAACCCATATATATTATGTTTCCCCTCATCAAAGCATAATCCAGAAAGATACCTAAATTTCAATAAGTTAGTACTAGTATATTTAATAAATCAAAAGTATAAAGAATTTAAAATTTGAACTTACATCATCCATAATTGCAGAACTGTTATGTTAATCTCTTGATCTCCGGATGCAAGGTCCAACAAATCAGACATGTGAACGTACAACGGTAGATTACTATGCCTTCCAAAAACATTGGCATCCCATGGAACCTCTAAGACGGTTGTATCTAAAGCTGTAGCAACTTCCACCAATGCCGCCAGAGGATCATCAATGGAGACTATTTTCTTCTTTCCCAGAGGCAAATTTGTCTTAGGTTCCTGCTACTCATCAAAACAAAAAATACTTAAATTAGTTAGAATGTAATATATCATAATTGTATTAGTATTAGTGCAAATATATACCATAGAGTCTATAGGTCTGACGAGATGTCTAGGCCAGGCAACGAAAGTATGTAATGCCTCTGCCACAATTGTCACCTCTGATGTCGGCACAGGAACTGCAAGATCACCATAAAGGACCTTCTCCACCGTGACCTATTAGACTGTCACACACATTCTTCTCTACGTGCATTACATCTAGACAGTGTCTAACATCCAACTTACACCAATACGGAAGATCAAAAAAGATTGATCTCTTCTTCCATATTTCACTCACCGTTTGCTTCTTCTTCATTTTTCCAAAAGTCACATTAACATTTTTGATTTTTTCATAAATTTCAACACCACTTAAGGGAGTGGGAAAAATGTCATGTTCTTGGTATCCGTTAAAAGCTTTTTTCAATCGACGATACGGATGATATTTCTTTAGAAATCTACGATGCCCAAGATACACGGTTTTTCTTCCATGTTTCAACTGCTCATAAGATGTCTTGTCTTGACATATTGGACATGCTCTATGGCCTTTCACACTATAACCTGACAAGTTCCCATATGCAGGGAAGTCATTGATAGTACAAAACAACATCGCATGCAATCGGAAAGATTCATTTTTAAACGCGTCAAACACATCAACCCCTTCATTCCACAATAATTTCAAATCTTCAATCAATGGATTAAGATAAACATCTATGTCATTTCCAGGTTGTTTTGGACCAGAGATCATCATAGATAACATCATGTATTTGCGCTTCATACACAACGCAGGAGGTAAGTTGTAAATCACTAACAAAACGGGCCATGAACTATGATTACTACTTAAATTTCCAAAGGGATTCATTCCATCAGTTGCCAATCCAAGTCTTAAGTTTCTTGATTCTTTTCCAAATTCAGGAAATTCTTTATCAATATTCTTCCACTGCAAAGAATCAGCAGGATGACGAAGTAATCCATCACATTTTCTATTATCTGCATGCCACCTAAGGTTTTTAGCGTCATCTGCATTTGCAAACAAACGCTTAAGCCTTGGAATTATCGGAAGATACCAAACAACCTTAGCAGGAGGACCTTCCTTTGTCAATTCATCAATTTCATCATTCTGACCAACCTTAACCTTATAGCGTGACAAACCACACCTGGGACATCTTCTTAAATCTTCATACTCATTTCTGTATAAAATACAATCGTTAGGACATGAATGTATTTTTCTATACTCCATACCCATTGGACAAAGTATTTTTTTCGCCTCATAATTTCGATTGGGCAAGGTATTTCCTTCTGGAAGCATGTCCTTAAGCAATTGAAGCAATTCTGTAAAACTTTTGTCGGTCCATCCATTCATTGCCTTCAAATTCATCAACCTTAACACTGCTGATAATCGTGTGAAGTTAGTTGAACCAGGATACAAAGGAGTCTCTGCATCATTAGACATATTTTCAAAAACTACATTAGCAAATGATTCTGCTCCCACGTCACGAATCATGTCTTCTAATCTATCATCCATTGAGAAATGAACTTCCTCCGAACCTCCGTGCACACTTGGCAAGTCTAACAATTCACCATGCCACGTCCATGTCGTATAACTTTTCAAAAATCCATCACACAAAAGATGTTCTCTAATTTCAGAAACAGTCAATATCCTTCCATTTAAACAATTGATACAAGGGCACCTTATCCTTACTCCATTATTATAACTAACGGCATTATGTTCTGCGAATTGTATGAACTCTTCCACCCCTTTTTCGTAAGTATCACTTATTCGTGATGTATTAATCCAACTCCGATCCATAGAACTGTTAAACTAAGAACCAATACTTTCAATATGTAATCATGAAAAAATAAAACAAAAATGCCGAAGGTCGGACACCTCCGGACTCAGAACCAATGCGTTCAATATGTCAAAACAATATATAATCATTGAAAATTAAATCAAAACTGCCGAAGGTCGGACACCTCTGGACTCAGAATAAATTCGTTCAATATATGCAATCAATATCTAATCATGAAAAACTAAATTCAGATTGCCGAAGGTCGGACACCCTCGGACTCAGACTTAGTACATTCAATATATAAAATCAATATCTAAATCAGAACAAACACTCTCAAAATATAATAAATCAAAATTTAATACATAATTAAATAATAAATAAACATATACTAACCTCAAAATATAAACACTGGTCGCAGGGGTAGAGCAAGATGGCGCTGGTGTGGAGCGGGGCGGCGCTGGTTGCAGGGTTGTGGCAGCGTGAGGCCACGCTGGTCACAGGGGGCCGCGAGTGAGCTCTAGTCGCGGCAAAGCAAGGCGCGTGCGAGGCTAGGCGGCGCGGGTGAGTGCTAATCGCGGCAGGGCACGCGCGAGGCTAGGGCGCACGCGAGTCTAGGGCGCACGCGAGTCTAGGGCGGCGCGGGGAGCTGGGGCGGCGCGGGGAGCTGGGGCGGCGCGGGGAGCTGGGCCGGCACCGAGCGCACAGGGGCGCGCGAGTAGTAGGGGCGCGCGAGTAGCAGGGGCGGCGCGGTGGTTGTCGGTGTGAGCGCGAGGTCTAGGGTGGAGAGCTAGGTCGCGCGGGCGGTGGAGCGGCGACACTGGCGGTGGCGTGAAGGTACTGGGTGCGGGTGAGAATGAGAGAAAGAGGGAAACTGGAATGTGAAAATGAAGAGAGGGAAGGCGCGCTGGTAAGGGAAAAATTAAAAAAACAACTCACTTTTAACGACGGTTCAGTAGGGAACCGTCGTTAAAACCTCCTCATCCACATTTAACGACGGTTCAAGCTATAACCGTCGTTAAAAAGCCAAACAAAATTCAATATATTTACGAAACTGCCACCGCCTCGCTTATTACGATGGTTCTTTTCTAACCGTCTTTAAAGGGAGTCATTAATGAAGTTTTTTGTACTAGTGAATATAAATGAAAACTAATCTTTTGGTGGCTATGCATTAGAGACAACCTTTAATGTGACACAAATTTACAAGATAGTATTGGCTAAGCCTACATAAAGAAAAATATATTATTTAACTATAACGTAGGTTTGTGGAATACTAAAATGGATATAAAATTAAATAATTATTAAGAAGTAGATTTTAAGTCTAACTTTAACCTCATAAAATAGGCTTATAAGGTGAGGTTTGCACCTACTCATATACTATGAATTGTCGTAATCTCTAGTCGATGTGAAATCTTCAACATACCTCCTTCACGTTCAGATTACCAACTTGTGCGTGAGACTATATATTATGGGTGATTCGATAACGATCCGATAGCGGGTGGTCTGATAAGGCCAACAAACAATCGCTAGGATATACTCGAAATGACTCTGATACTATTAAGAAGTGAACTTTAAGTCTAACTCAACCTCATAAAATCAACTTATGAGATGGATTTGCACCCATTTATATACTATGAAATGTCCTAATCTCTAGTCGATGTAAGATCTCCAACAATAATTAACTTAGCGTGGGTTACGGTGACAATAAACTTCCACGTCACCTTAGTGTCGCCTAGACCTCGCTAAATGTAATAAAATCTTAACTTGCATTTAGTTTGTGTCCACATTCTAGACACTAACTTATTATTATTATTTTAATAATTTTTAACTTGCATCCACTTTGTGTTCCCATTCTAAAATCAATATTATTCTGTCACTAAATTTTTCTCATTGCATCTACTTTGTGTCCTCATTCTAGATGCCAACTTATTGTTATTGTTATTATTATTATTATTATTATTATTATTATTATTATTATTTTAATAAATTTTAGTGTGAGTTAAATGTCTTCATTATGAATACAATATTTGACATTTATTTTTGTGTCCAACTTGAGTAAACTTCACCATGCTAGTGATTTTTTTTATAGTCCTCATTTTTTTGTTGATAGATAAAATGAATTTTCTTGTAGTGTATAAATTGTTATTTTATTATAATATTTTATTTTCATTTATTTTATTATTTTAATATAATATTTTATTATAAAAAATAGTTGTTAACTGAATGTAAATGAAATATAAAGTGTGAAAATAATGTTTTTATTTTGTTTTAACACTCTCTCTAATTGAAACTATAAAATAAAAAGAGATCATTATTAAATATTGTATAAGACTACCAAAATTTTGTAATTTCTAATAAATTTGAACTTATGAGAGAAAATGAATGTAAAGGAGTATGTTATTAACATAATGCAACTCACTTTGAACATACATAAGAACCTGGTAGATTACTCAATTAAGCACAAATAAAATGCAATTATTGTAATTTTTCAATTGTTAACTTGATGAGTTGTGAAACATTAATTTTTTTTAACTTTATTTGGTGAATTTAATAATTTTATTTAAGAAATTAATAAATAATAAATGTTTAGAAAATAATAATAGTTTTTATAGTAACTTCCAAATATCATTAATTGATGCTAGTCTGTCAAGTTAGGAATCAATACGTTTTCTTTTAAATGAATAGTATTTTTGTTTGATAGTGCTCAATTACTACATAACTTTGTTTGAAATTTTAAAATCTGAAAGAAACATTTTAAATACATAAATAATTAATGAGGGTAATATTTTTATTATTAAAGCAATAAATGATGCCAGTTAAAGAAAATTTATTTTTTTCATAACAACTAATGATATTTGAATATAAACACTGATATATACGTTAAAAAATACATATTAATTATTACAAAGACTTACAATTTTGTAATAATTCAATGCGAAGATTAAAATAATGTATAGTACAAAGGAAAATATCCTCTGCAAAAGTTTCAAGAAAGAAGATGTATGTTAATTTCTTTGATCTAAGATAAAGTTCACTCTATTCTTAAGAGTAAGAGCGACTGTATAACTTTATCCTAAAAATTTTATATAACGAAAAAAGTATTTTAATTCATTTCCCTTTTTTTTCAATGTAAAAACCATAACATATATACTTTTCTTTATTGAACTTATCTCATAATTTACTTTTTAATTGAATTTTATTCTAGCTTATTTGGACATCTAAATACAAGAATGTGAATGAACTAACTAAAAAATTATAAAATTAAATATATTTTTCATAGTTTAAAATTTAAACTTTCCGAAAAATAATGTAGTAAGGAAACTAAATGAGTCATTAAATTTTTACGTAAATTCTATTATAATATTATAATATTTACGTTAATCATAAGTCAACATAAAATATTTAATATCCTAATTTACATTGAAAATGGTATAAAATTTAGATTAAAACAAAAATTAATTTCGTTGAACAACTTACTTAATACATCTTTACATTTATTAAATTAATTATATATGTATTTAGTGTTTTTAAACTTTTTCTTTACTTAATTTTTTACTTAAATTAAACAATATATAATGTAATACACAAAATAGTTTATAGTATTTTTTTGAGAAAAAAAATCTCACAAAACTTGAAGAGGGGAAAGAAAGAGGATATGAATAAGAAATTAATAATAAGTATTTTAGAGTGAAACTCTCTCTGTCAAAACTAACTCATTTAATTAATTGACTAAAAACACTGTTACAATAGTATATTATAGTATATACATGTACATGTTTAACAAATATTTAAACCATAACTACTCTTGTAAATATTTTTAAGAATTTTTATATAATAATTTATTGTGTTATTAGTACTACCAACAAATAATTATTTATACTATTAATTAAATATTTCATCTTTTATTGAAAATAGTTCATTTTGACTATTAATATATTAAATATTTTACCTTTTAAATTACTTTTCTATTTGATTTAAACAAAAATCATTAATTTACATGAAAAAATTGTGTTCATCATATACTAATTAATCAAAACCAAAATTGGAATGAGGAATCAAAATTAAAAATAACTTCCAAACAAAAATATTATAGCATTGTTTGGATATTAAGAAGTATTGATAAAATCTTTAAAAAAAATTGAGATAATTTTATTAAAGAAGGTCCACAAATTTTCTTTTATTAAATGTATGGTTCGATTTTATTATTATACTTATTTATTATTTTTGTTTATACTTCAGTTACATCTTGAGTTCTTCTTACACTTATCAAACACATAATTAATATATATCTAACCTTTATGAGCTTTAAAAAGCTTAGTCTTCTCTCTTGAAAATTTCTACCCTTGTTCTCTCTCTGTGTCTTTTTGTTTCCTCACTCATCACTAGTGTGAATGGGTCCAATTTCCACAGACGAGCTTCACCTATTTCACAAAACTCACCGTGAGGTCTTCTGTTTTCTGGTCTTTAGACTGCATCGTGACATGACACAGTCCCTTCTGGTCATGGCATTGTGGATTTGGCTTGAACACAATGGATACCCCAATTTCAGCCACAAAGTGATGGATTTATCTCCTGCTTCTATCAATGATCTTGTTGATGAAGCAGTATCTTGCTTAAAGTGCCTAGAGAGAGAAAATTTTGCCACCCCAAATGATGGTGGTTTGCCCTCAACAAAAAGTTTAACACAAAAGGGCATATCTCTTAGAATATTTAAGGAAAAAAGGTACACCATAATAGCTGGTATAAAGAGTGTACTAAAAAATATCTGTGCTCGAATTTTTGGTGATGTTTTGCAGATAATCATAAGAAGCAAGAACATCAACAGAGGTCGCACATCACGAGGTAACATGTCAGATAAGGCTCTCACCATCCCAGGTTTTCCACACCCTTTGTTTGGTGCCTTCAACATTAATCCACCAGACACAACGATGAACCTCGACTTATTTGATCTGAGAATTTGGATGAAGGGACCTTGTGATGATGTCAGCACTGATGATAAATCCATGTTTCTAACATTTTCTAGAGGCTTCCCTGTGTCAGAAGGTGAGGTGATAAAATTGTTTAAACGTTCATATGGAGACTGTGTGGAGAACTTGTCTATGGGAAATACTAGTGTGCAAGACCAATCTTTATTTGCGATAATGGTTTTGAAGAATGTGGGAACAGTTGATCAAATTTTGAATGGGAAACATGTTGCGAAGCTTCAGATAAATAGAAAACATATTTGGGCTCGCAAGTACGAGCGTCGTGATTAAACCTATACATCATCCACAAAACCTAATTAATGAATTTAGAGTATAACCTAGTAGATATTATCATGTACTGTTTTACTTTTTTTTTTTCCTTTTGCAGTGAAACCTTCTACCATTTGAATATGATATATCTTATCTATATCTATATATATATATAAAATTTTTCATTATAATCGTGTTTTGTATTATAACCGTGTTTTGTATGCATATTTTTTTTATTCTATTATTATTTAATATATCTCCTTTTATTAATTAATATAATAAAATATTTGTTATTTTATATGAATTATTTAAAAAATAAAATTATTTTTTAAATTAATATTAATGTAGAGTTTTTATATATGACTTCACACCAGTACTTAGTTTAGGAAAACGAATATTTAATAATATTAATGAGATTTAATTAATTATATTTGACAATGCAATTAATACATCTCTAATTTTATTAAAAACAATGACATATATTTAAGATGTGCTTAAGTAACGTGTTGAAAAAACAAACAAATTAGTGACGACAAAAAAATAAAAAAAATTCAAGTGTATTCTAATTGTTTTCACTACAAGAAAATAATTAAATAAAAATTAATTTTGAGATATAAAAAATAATTAGTTGTTAGATACTATTTTATAGACAAAATCAAGTATTTTTTATTATTAATAAAATTAATAGAAATTACTTTAGATATAAGTTAGTTTATATGACAATTAATTATTTTTTGTCTCTAAAATTGATTTTTATTTAATGATATTCTTGTAGTGTTTTCTTTATCTAATATGTTATTAACTTATGTCATTAAATAACAACTAAGTTAGAGACACAAAATAATTAGTATTGACTAAGTTAAATACTATTTTATAAATTAAAAAATTATTGGTATCTAAAATAGTTTCTATTATTAATACAAATTTATAAAATAGCTTCTAAATTTAGACGTTAACTACTAATTACTTTAGATTTTAAATTAGTCATTAATTATAAATTAGTGATTAATTAGAATATAAAATAATTAGTAGCTAAAATTTTGGTAGCTAAAGCTATATATCAATTTAAAAACTACTTTATAATTTTTTATCAATAAATAAAATCTACTTTGGATACCAATAAAATTTAGGTTATAAAATAGTATATAACTTAGTCAATATAATAATTAATTATTTTTTATGTCTAAAGTTAGTTGTTATTTAATGAATTTTTTAGTATATATCCAAACACCCATCTTATTTGATTAAATTTCATTAAAAATAGAAAATAGTTTATGTTCGTATTAATTATATTTATTTAAAATAGGGTTAAATATATTTTTCATTCCTATACTATAACATGAAATTGATTTTTGTCCCTGATACAAATTTTAGACCATCCAAATACTTGTAATATATAAATGATTGAAATAAGTCATTATATATATGAAATTGGTTTAAATTGAAATTTTACTTATCAACCCTCTATTTATATAACAAACAACCCTACACCCAAAATAAAGCTATAAGATACCTATTCCCCTTTCCAGCGATGCAGTGAACATACTTGTGTGTTTAAATTAATTATGGTTAAAAACACTTAAATTGTTTTATCATACAAAATTAAAATTAATTAAGTTCTCTTATTATTAATAATTTATTTTGGTTAGGAAAACTAATTAAATGTTGCATTACTCTCATTCACAACTATGGTGTTATTAAAAAATTTCATAGTATAGAGAAAATGTTTGTCAATTGATGATTAAATATATGTTTGTTTAGCAATTAACCCATTTTATTATACATCTTCAAACTAATCCATATTGTAATTTTGGGACTAAAATATTTAAAATTAACATATTAGAAGTCATGAATAATACCAAACTTATTAAATATCGTTTCTCATCAAATCAAATGATCAAGCTTGCGTAGTCACACACATTTTTTCTTACTAAGATCTATACTAGGTTCAAATGTGAAAGAATTTTAGAAGCAATGTTACCTTACTTTTTTTTTTTTTTTAAACTTGTCTTTACTTAACTAAGTAAAATATTTTTCTATTTTTTATTGATAATAAAAAACAAAAAAAATAATTATTTGAGAGATAATTCAATTCCATCACACAAACTACCTTAGATAGTTTAACATACAAATTTGATCCTACTAAAATCTAACCGAACCTTACGAAAGATACATAATGATGCTTATAAATCACAACATCTTTCAAATTAGTCCGTGTACTAGGTATACATTTTTCTAGTCACGAAAGACATATATATAAACCCCACTTTTAGGCATCGTAACTTTTTTTAATTCTTTATAAACTTATAGTGATTTACATTAATAAAGGATATGACATAACTGAATATATATATATATATATATATATATATATATATATATAAATTAGTAAAGCTTGGATTATAAATCTAAATGTGATTTCTTTTTATAATTTATATGGATATATATGTATTTTGACAAAAAAAAATAATTTTAAATTTTGTATTTTGAAAATTGGTCAAATTATTTTTATCTACTAGGAGGGAAGGATCACTATGAAGGCAAGAAGTCTGGTTGAAATTCAAAGGTGAAAGGTTGAAAAAAAACGTAAAACGCAAGTTGTGGTACATAGTGGATATGGTTTGGGCTTTTGTATGAGATTTTTTTGGTTTTGTTTATAACTTTTTATTTGAAATGGAGAGTAAAGTTTTGATTGTCATATGTTTTCCTTATAAAATACTAGCGGGAACATCGCGTCTGTTTATCCGTATTTTTTATTTTTATTTTTAATGTATATCTTTATTTTATTTTATTATTATGTATTTAATATTTTATTTCTATTATTATTGTGTATTTTTTATTTTTTATTAATGTTATTATTATTATGTATCCACATTTTTTATTTCTACGGATTTGTCTATTCATCAAATCTAGAGTAGTTTGATTTTTCAATATGTATGGTATTGGACCTTAAATAGTGATATTTCTTTAGAGTTTGGCTATTTGATTAATTCACTTACTTCTATTATGTCAATATTAATTACCACAGTTGACAATTCTCGTTCTTATTCATAGTGATAATTATGTCTCATGATGATCAAGTATATTTGAGAATTTTTTTGCTTATATGCCCTTTTTATTTTTATTATTATTATAAATGTCTAATTCATCATAAATTTATGTGCTTTTGTATTTTTTAGATATCCAACTCTATATGTGCATTTTTTTAGTTTTATCATTATCATATGTGTATTTGTATTTATTAAAATGAACTATAAATTCATATTGTAATATTTTAATTCATCGTAAACTTATGTGTATTTGTATTTTTTAAATATTAACATGTGTATTCATATTTTTTTTATTTTTATCATTATTGTATATCCGTATTTTTTATTTTTATCACTACCACATTTGTATTTATGTTTATTAAAAAGAACTATAATAAATAATATACAATTTTTTTTATCATTTTTTTTAAATTCTATTTCGAATTTTTTTAATGAAATGATTATTTAATGGTATAAGAAAAATGAAAGCAACAGTATATTGTGAGTGATTTACTTTGGTTAATTAACAGTATAATTGATTATTAAAATAATAGATAAAGATAAAGATAAAGATAAAGATAAAGATGATTAAGAAGTATATCTTTGAAGATTAGCGCTCAACTTTCAATAAAAAATCATATTTTTAAAATAAAAACTTCTACTTATGATATGATTCCATTTATACCTATTTAAATATTTTTTTTACTTTTTATCATATACAACAACAATTTTACTCTCAAAATGAAGCTATTCAAATAAACCTAAATTAGTGTGATTTTTTTTCACATATACAATTATATGTTTTTTTTATATCAGATGTTACTTGAAACGATTTAGAATGAAATTTTCTTTTTAAACTTTGAAATTGTTAAGAAGTATTAATCTATTAAAATATTCTTATCACACATTTTTCTCATATTTTTAATGTTTTTTTAATTTTATATCTATTTTTTTACTTTTATATTGTGATATCGTAAAAAAATAAACAAATATATTTATATTAATTAATATTAGATAAATTACTTGAGTGAATTTTCCAATTAAAAAAAATCATTTTAATGTAAATATTTTAATACTTTATTTATCTTAATTAGTATTTCAAACTAAACAACTTAGGTCTTAATTAATTAATTTTTTTTAGTGATTATAGTAATATTTAACTTTTTAAATCAAATATATAGACGATCATATATATATTAATTAGTAAAGCTTGGATTATAAATCTAAATGTGATTTTTTTATAATTTATATGAATATATATGTATTTTTGACTAAAAATATAACTATTTTGAAAATTGGTCAAATTATTTTTGTCTACTAGGAGGGAAGAATCACTATGAAGGCAAGGAGTCTTGTTGAAATTCAAAGATGAAAGGTTGAAAAAAAACGTAAAACACAAGTCGTGGTACATAGTGGATGTGGTTTGGGCTTTTGTATGAGATTTTTTTGGTTTTGTTTATAACTTTTTATTTGAAATGCAAAGTAAAGTTTTAATTGTCATATATTGTCCTTATGAAATATTAGATTTGTAGGTTGGTTGTGCTTGAGGAGTCAGTTATTCATTTATGATATTTTATTAAGTTGGACAAGTAGAAGTAAATGACTCATTCCTCATGGGACTTGGTTTCGAGTCATTCCTCATGAAACTTGGCTTCGAGTCCCACCTACTGCAGTTTAGTTATAACTTTAATAATAATTGTTGTACTACCGGATGGTCGGGAAGCCGAATAGCTGACAAGGTTAACAACCAAATACATAATTAGACGAGAATAAACCAAGTTAAGCGCAAAACATGATTATGGCGCAATTGGGTCTCCAATTGGACTCAAAAGCAGGCCCATAACAGTCAGGGCCCATCCATAGCAGTATAAATAGAGGAAGAAACACAACACTCGAGGTAATTATTCACTCCATACTCTTATGATACTTAACTTTCGAACTGACTTGATCATCAGAGTGTCTTCGCAGGCACACCCCCCGTCGTGTTTAGGTTAGAACCCAACCGAGAGACCGAAAAGACGAGAAGACTGCAACAAGAAGGAGTGTTTTGCAAGGTTCTAACTTTGTAGGAACATTTTGGCACCCACCGTGCGGCCGGAAAGGAAACCCCACGAAATATCCACATGGTAACCACGAGGAACATGACGGGAAATGATCGGAATGCGCAGGAGGAAACCAGTCACCCAGATCCCATGACACTAATCTTGAAGATACAGAAGGAGGTGGAGTTGTTGAAAATGAAAAGCGAAGAAGAGATTAGAGGAATAAAATGAAGGAGTGAAGAGGAGATGGAAACTTTGAGAAAGGAGAATGCCCGGATGAAACAAAAGCCCGCTGAGAAGCCGTACATCCTGGAGGCTGTGGGTGATATTCCCTCGGATGATAACGCGAGTACGGATATACATGAGGTCGGAAGTTCATATCAAGAAAATATCAGACTGACCTCAACTAACGCGTTAGGCACGACTCCTCGAAGAAGCCCCTTTGCCGAAACCATCTTTGAAGTTCCTTTGCCGGGAACTTGGAACAATCCCGCGTTGGATAAATATGATGGAACCACAAACCCAGATGAACATGTAAACGCGTACCTGACCCAGGTTGGCTTGCATACAACAGAAGACGCGTTATGGTGTCGAATATTTCCCACCTCTCTTTAGGGGGCAACCTTAAGCTGGTTCACCCGGCTACCGACTCAGTCTATAGATTGTTTTGACACACTTGCAACTAAGTTCGGAGCTCAATTCACTACCAGCCGACCCCACCACCTCACTTCGATCGCCTTGGTGAATATTCTGCAGGAAAAATCGGAGTCCTTAAGAGCTTTTATGGACAGATTTAGCAAGATGGCTTTGGACATACGAAACCTAAGTCCCAAAGTGGTGATGTACCACATGGTAACCGCACTAAAATCAGGACCGTTTTCAGATAGTTTATGCATGCAGTCGGCCGCGACATTGGATGAGTTGCGCCAGAGAGCCACCAAATACATGCAGTTGGAAGAATTGAAAGAATTCTGAAACAAGGCTCAGGCACCTGATGAACCCGAGAGGAGGAGTGACAGAAACAGACCAACAAAGTTCGGGAAGCCTAGAGACTTTCCCAAGGGGTCGCGTTTCACCCGTTACACCCCTCTGACAATCGAAAGGTCGAGAGTCTTGGAAGAAGCCCTCAATGTCGATCTTCTGAGAGCACCGAGCAGAACCCCCACCCCATAGAGTGCAGATCAGACCAATCATTGTCGGTACCACCGCAATTTTAGGCACACAACGGAAGATTGTTGGGCCCTGAAAGATAAAATCGAGGAGCTCATACAAGTCAACCATTTGCGACGTTTCGTCCAAACAAGCCGTGAGGATGGAAAAACTCAAGTAGACATCCAAAAAAGGCAAGAGGTACGTAGGAACACCTCAAAAAACGAGCGGCGAGGCCGAGACGGCCGAGAAGGAAGAGATCGTCGAGTAACCATGCCCATACAAGGAGTAATAAACACAATTGCCGGAGGTTTCGCAGGAGGGGATACAACATCATCCTCTCGAAAAAGGCACCTCCGAGCAGTCAGCTTTGTGTACTCCATCAACAGAAGTAATAGAAGAGACCTGCCAGCTATGCTTTTCATAGACGCAGACTTCAGAAACATAAACCCAAGACATGATGACCCTATGATGGTCACTATTGAAGTAGCTAACTTCGTCATCATGAAAGTCTAATAGACCAAGGGAGTTCTATGGATATCTTGTACTGGAAACCCTTCAGGAAGATGGGCATATCGGATGACAACATTGTCCAATATGATGAGCAAATTATTGGTTTTGTAGGACAGAGAGTCAACACCCGAGGATACATTGACTTAGACAGTAAGTTTGGAGAGGGAAACCGAGACTGCCAGACAATCAAAAAGTTGTTCTACCTTCATCTCTCAATCTAGATAGGTTTCAACATTTTCTTTCCCATAAAAATGAGGCAAGTCTACCCTAGTCTCCTTTGGGTGTTCCTAGTTCTTCTAGGTGGAGGTTGATAATAATCATTAATTCTCAGACTCCTCTCAGCATGTGAGTCACTCGACCTAGAACTAGATGCATGTGATTTTTTTAAGTTTCTAATGTATTCATCCTTTTCTTTCACAATTTTCAACTTCTCTTCTAAAATAGCAAGATGAGCATCCCTTTCTTTTTTATCTTCTATGATTTGGGCCTCATGTTGCAATTGTCTATGTGATAATGATTGAAAGTCTTTGGTTAATTGTTTTAAAAAAGATTTTATAGACTTTCTATCACTTTCACTTGGACTAGAAGAATTAGAAGACATGTTGAAAGTTATATGTTAGAAGCAATTTACCAAAGAAAGATAGGTGGAGTACCGTAGGTAGATTCCCAGGAAAGGGAGGTGGATCCCTTGGATCACTTAAGTACCAAGCCTTTCCTAGCATGATTGTAATCCACAATACTTTCACAAAACCTTCTTTAATTAATTCACTTAGAGCACAATCAAAGATGTAAACAAAGTTTTATGCAAGAAAACAATGTAAAGCAATAAAACACACAAGAATTGCTATCTAGAAAGCTTTAAAACTAGTCGAATCCTAAGGTGAGGCTTCTTAGCACTTTGGAACCTTAAAGACACACTCACCGACTAAAGTGTATTAATCCACTAATTAATCAAAGTTCTTGCAAATTACAACTCAAAGAAATACAATGAAATTAGGTCAACAATTTTTTTTTTTGATGCACAAAAATTAAAGTCCTATTCTTTTCACTCCTTCACTTGTAGCTCCTTTGTGTATATTTGTGTATTTTTCGAATGATGGGTTGTTCTTCTTGGAGATTTGAAAAGGGTGGCGGAAACAATGGATGTGATGGATCAAGGAGGGCTCATATAGAGCTATGGGTTCTTTGTAGGTGAATGAAAGGTATGGAGAGTGATTGGTTGGACCATATCACTTGGAGAAAGGTGGAGGTGAAGATCAAAGTGTCTAACCTAGAGAATGTAGACAAGGGAGTAGAAGCTTGCAATATTTGGCCGCATTTTACTCATAAAATTGATCTTGCTAAACATGAGCCAAGCACCCTATTATATAGGTGCAAGTGCCTTGGAGAACAAGGAGTAAGGGTAGGATAGGGAATACACAAAAGAGCGACTGCTAGGGTTTTGACTAAAGTCAATGCCGCATCCTAGGAGCAAAGTTCTAGAAGTTAGGTTAACTTCTTACCCTAAAAGGCTTTACTCAATCTACAATGATAAGCACACCTCCCTCATTATGATAAAGGAACCCTATTCTATTGAAATTACAAATAAAGAAACTAGCTCTCATGGATTGGACTTTACTTCTTGTGGTCCTCTTTGAACATATAAAGAAAAGTTTTTCTGCCATCAGTAGCTGAGTCCCAATCTTCTTGAATCCTCTTTGCCATGGACCTAGTTGTTGGGCTTGAACTAGGGCCTGAGCTTGGGCCTCTTCCATCAGTAGGGGTGTCATTTGTGAGAAACCTTCTAGAAGGTATGTTAAAGAAACCCTAAACCTAGAAGCACTTGTCATGAAAGGTGGGCTTGACACAAGCCCAAATCACTAAGCACACCCTACTCAAATTACTAAACACACCTTACTCAAATTACTAAGCATAACCTACTCAAATTACTAAGCACATCCTACTCTAGTTTATTCTTCTATTTGGAACCCCCAAAGTGCCCAATTTATTTACAAACATTTTTGTCTTGTAAGAAGACCAGAAGAAAGAACATATGATGCCTGGTCTATGCCCAGTTCTTCTTTTGTGGAGGTCCTTTTGATATTTGGTGAGGCCTTATCTTGTAAGTTGAGATGACTGATTAAAGTGTGAAGTGCCTCTTGTATCCTTGGTCATCTGCTTGGCTAATTGGGTTGTATCAAACTGCAAGGTGGAAAATTGCATCGAATCGACCTCAAGAGGAAATCCACAATTTTGAACTATACTTTTTTAATCCAAAGACTCAGTGTAAAATGTACAATTATTAACTTCGTAAGTTGACAACAAACGACACTAAACTTCAATCCATTTTCCAACCAGATCAAGGTTTTAGATGGAGTTGAATATTTTAATACCTCGTCTTTAAACCAAGGCATGAAAGTCTTATTATGTTCCATAAAGATCCATTTCTCTGATTGTCTTGGGTTATTTGCCTTAACAATGACTTTATGAGCAGATAAGTAAGATATAACCTCATTTGTGTTATTCAGTATATACAAATGTACTTGCAAGATTTATGATCATTATTTGGTTACCACGTGTACACCACGTAAACACTTGCTTATAGAACATCTGTTGTGCCATGAGTTGGTTGGAAGACCTATGAGATTGGCTTTTGACATGTACTCTAAAGAAAATTCAATACTTTTTTCTGGTATATAACTTTCAACTATTGAAGCTTATGGACAATAATGATTTTTGACATACCCTTTCAAAATTTTCATATAAAACATGATACATCCATATTAAGTTCACTGGTCAATGCTAAATATGATCTCTTTGATAAGTAAAGGTGATATGATTCCAATAACATGAAAGAGATATTATAAGGACATGTTAAGGATTCATCTTGAGTTGGAATATGATTAGGCACTTTCTAAGAATTGGATCAATGTTCTTAACATTCAAGAACTCACCAAATCACAAGTAACCAAGCCAAACTCATATAGAAACCCATGAAAAGGCAAATGAACTGATTGAAATACAAAAGAATACAAAAGAACCAAATAGAAACATAAAAGAACACAAATGAACCAATTAAATCTCCATGAAACTCAATTAACAACACAAGAATAGCAAACTAAGAAGAACTACCGATTGAAAACACAAAACAAACAAGATTAACCGATTGAAATTGAAAGAAACATCTAAGACATGTTTTAGGATTTGTTTTGGAATGAAAATGGATGAAGAAGATGAAATGAATTAGGGAACTTATGTGGTTGGAGTTCTTGGAGAAGAACACGCCACTTGAAGGATGTAAGGCTCCAAGATGAGTGTAGATGCCGCCACTTGAGGTTCCAAGAATGCACTCAAGATGAGACTAGAAGAGGAGAAGACACAAGTCTCTCAATCTCTTACCAATTTGGGAGAATTTCTTTACTCAAAATATCAAATCTGTATTTCAAGGACTCAAGCCCTCATTTTATAGGAGAAGGATCGGTCATGAGTTTACAAGAAGCTTACAAAGGAAGCTATCCAAGGTTGCCTTGCAACTCTTCCACTTCTAGCGCCTAAAGTGGAGAATGAAAGGATACTTTCTAGATTTTTCCTAAAGCTAATGTCTAAAGATGCTTTACACAAGAGGTATCTTTAGGTTTCCCTCTTAGCACCTACCTAAAACACTATTCTATGTATTTTAAATTTTATACAAAAGAAACTATAAAAAGGGAAAACATTTGAACACTACCTCCTAATTCTTTAAATTTGCTCCTTGTAATCCTTTGAGGTAAAAAGGATGATGAGCTAATATTCCTCTGAGCATCTTCAACTTCTACTTCTTTCTCTTCTTCTTCTTGATCTCCATCAAAAGGGCATGATCAATAATGAAATTGAGATTGCTTGACAAATTTTAGTAAACAAAAAGCAAATATGCAAAAACAGAAAATTATTGATTACAAAATACCATGAGGCAATAAGGAACGTGTTGTTTGGTGTGAAGGAGTAGGGTAGACTAGTTGAGGGAGTGACTTGGTGAGGGAAGAAGTGGGGTAGACTAGTTGATTTTATGGATTGGCTAACAAGTAGGCTATTTTGAGTGGTTGGTGTTTTAGGCCAAGGACATAACATAATGTTGACTTACAGATCAATACCACTCTTCAAACCAAGTATTGTAAAAAGGAACTTAATTAGTGGCCACTATCAATATCTAATTCAAATTAAGAAATATGTGATCAAGGTATGGGTGTAGACTACAACCAATATCTCAAACATAGTCACTTTCAAATCATCATGTTTAGATTCTATTCTAATTTATGTTAGTATACCAAGAACAACATGGCATAAACATTGATGTGAGTTGATTTTAGATTGTTCCATTTTAGAAGTGACACTTTACTTATGATTGAGATTTTAGCAAATAAAAGGTGAGACCTAGGGAAGATCCCCATTGGACACGAACTTAACCAAGTACTTAAGTAAGTGTGAAGGTTCACTTCCAAAGGCAAAAGGAAAAACACATTATATGGTGAAGATGATGCATTTTACGGAACTGAAAGACATAAAAAAAGAAACAAGTAAGATGAGTGGAACCGAATTGAAAAGGGAAGAACAAAACAAGAACATAAACACAATGAACAATGGTGTAATGGAAAATGGAAGAAGAGATGAAGGAAAGGAAGCTTATGGTGATGGATAAGAGGAGAACACGCCACTTGGAGTGTGGATTCTCCAAGATAAGTGTGGAAAGCCGTCACTTAAAGAGCTCTCAACTCTCACAAGATAAGACCTAAGCTAGAGAACACAAGCTTCACACAATTTGTGAAGATTTTTCCTTCTATATCAAATTTCAACATTCAAATACATGGAGTAAGGCACCTTATTTATAGGAGATGGTGCCTTGGTAAACAAGAAGCAAGGGTAGGACGGGAAACACTAAAAACGGGGCAGCCTTAGGGTTTGACTAAGTCAAAATCGCACCCTAGGCTTAATGTTCTAGAAGCTAGGTCAACTTTCCTTCCTAAAGGGCTAGGAATAAGCTAAAATGATAACTACACTCCCTATTATGCTAAAGGCACCTATTATAACCTATCTTGCTATTTGGACCCTTAAAGTGAGCTCAAATTATTTACAACATGTTTTATTTTTAAGAAGACCAAAAGAAATAACATTTGGTGTTCTAGTCTATGCCCACTTCTTCTTCTAGTAAGGTCCGCTATAAAAAAAGTATAGTTGAAAGCATGAGCTTTTTGCAATGAAATAAAAAATTATTTGGTGCATTCTTTTCCCACCATCTTGTTTAATCCATAAAATCGACTAACAATTTAGACATAGTAAAATCAAAGTATAGTCATGGTTTTCAAAATAATTAACTTATTTACATATACTCTATGAAGAAATACTAAAGGAAAAGATATCCTAGCATTGATTCACATCAGTAAATACCAATAGTAGGTTGCAGATGATCATCAATCACTATATTTTACACATGTACAAACATAAAATTAGAATAAATGTCACAAAGAAGCTACTTCTAAATATAATGTTGGGGGCAATCACAAAATGTAAATAAATATCACTCAATAAGGATATTTAGTTCATCAAACTACATAAAACATTGGTAATCACCACAAACTAATAGCATCATCACATTGAGAGAGACAAGCCATTCTAAAATGGTAAACAGTCCTGGGAAAACTTCTTTCTTGACATGTTGCTATTATGTATAAAAAAGTTAGTACTACATAACTCTAATATGGTTTCCATTTATGTACGAATGTCTGCTACTAAGCTGCAAATATCAAAATCAGCAGACACACACTTCTCAATATTCCAATAACGGTTTATAATAACAAAGTTACCATTTTAAGGCAAAATAGTTACCATATTTAAACTTGCGGTTAAAACCAAGCGTGATAGATGGACACAGGTTGGAGAATTCAAAAGACTAAGTCATTTACATCTTATCTTTTTAAGTTGTTAACTACAACTTTCATTACTTATTATGCTCAAATCTGTTCAAAGCTAGAGATGTCAAAGTCATCTCCAAATTCATCTTCATTTTATCCCTCTTCATTGTGTTCTTCCCATTCATTTGTTTCTTCATCTATTTGATCTTCAAATGATGATAGATTGTTTATGTCCACTTCTTCAAGTTTAGCCTCTAAACCATGTAATCCTCAAACTTGTTCAACCTCAATCACTTCGTTGACATGTGACATTTCATCAACTTGGTATGGGACTTAAACTTATAGATCATCATAATCTTTATGACCTCTAGGTTTCGTTATAATTGCAACACACCAACCACGTTTGTCTCTGCGTGATGTTGGATATGGTACATAATATACTTGTCAAACATTATGTGCAAGGATAAAAAGATCAAGTGGCACATATATTTTATCCATTTGAATATCCATAATACCATATTTAGAATCCACTCTTGTACCTCTTGTTGATGGATCAAACCAATTATAGTAAAAAGATACAAAGTTCTGATCTAAAGTTGAAGAATTGTACTCCACCTCATACATGCGTTGAACCAAACCGTATAAATCATCCTCATCTCGTTCTATAAGGTCCTTTACATGAACCCTACTATTTATTATTCTCTTTCCCTCACTCCATGCATGAGTGTGGAATTTGTACCCATTCATAAAAATGTGTGTCATTCTTTTACACACCTTAAAAGACCAAGTGATAAATCTCTTAGGTGTTGGTTCCTCACAATTAAAGCCTCTTTGTGAACCTCTAAATATATAAATGTCATTAAATTTTGATCAAATGCTTAAATAAGTCAAGAAAAAGTAAATTATAGAATTTAAAGATACAGACTTGTCCCCTAAACCACAAAGGGAAATCTGCATGTATATGACCCGAAGCATATGATTAAGTAATTTCATTAGAACGTAAGGAGTTGTTAATAGGTATAAATGCATTAGGTTCAATGCGATAACTTAATGAATGAATAATAGTGTTTTAAAAGGATATCTTGCATGAGACTTACTTAAGATATGGTTTAACTTCATTATAGGTGATCAAAACTGATATGAATCCAAATAGAACTGACAACAGAAATAGAAATTTGGGGTTATGGAATGGAACCAACTAAAAATAGTAACAACGAAAAACCTGGATTGAGGAAGGCGCCACAAACAAAGTTTGATAAGCCTATGGATGATCGTCATAAGAATTGGTGGATTCTTGATAAGATCGCAGGATGCAGGAAAAAACCTTAGCAGAGAAATATTCTCTCTTAAAATTGCCAAATATTTGTCCCTCATTCTGAATTCCAACAATGTATAAATACAAGTCTTTTCTTGTTTGTAAGAAAATAAAATGAAACTACAATCCCTATATTTCAAGAAGGATCATCTGCCCTAGTGGTTAACTCGATACTTTCTATCTGGTTTTGGATTCAAATCCTACTTGAAGCAAAATAATAATATTATTATATGTTACGAATCCAGACATGTTGTGCATGTAATCAACAAATTCTTTTTAAACTGTGGGCAATTCAACAATTGGGTCTCCGAAATATTATCCACCTTGTGATGCAGAGTCTCTTGGGCCTTTCTAAGCCTTCCTCTTGTCATGGGTCCACCTAAGTTTGGAATGCCTTGGTCAAGTTCCTGTCCTTGGGCTTGGATGTCCTCATCATTCCCTCCCTCTTGAGAAAGACTTGAAGTTAATTCCAAAGCTTCATCATTTGTAGTAAAAGGAGACAAATCAGACACGTTAAAAGTGTTACTCACATTGTACTTATTTTGGATGATCAATCTTGTAGCCATTGTCATTAATCTTTTCGAACACTTGGAAAGGTCCACCCCCTCTAGGTTGGAGCTTGGATTTTCTTTGTTCTGGGAACCTTTCTTTCCTCATGTGTACCTAAACCCAGTCTCCAAGCTCAAAGGTTAGTTTCTTTCTTTTTTTGTTAGTTTTCTTAGAATAACCTTCAACCTTTTTTTTTTCAATTTGTGCTTTGACCTGTTCATGTAGCTTTCTCACATAGTTAGCTCTAGCATGTGCATCTTTATGCTTTACAACAGAAATGTTAGGCATAGATAACAAGTCTAATGGAGTTAAAGGATTTAATCCATACACAATTTCAAATGAAAAGCATTTTGTTGTGCTATGAACAACCTTATTGTAAGCAAATTGAATATAAGGTAAACATAATTCCCAAGCTTTCAATTTTTTTTTTTTCAAAATAGTTAGAAGTAAGGTACCCAAAGTTCGATTCACTACATTTGTTTGGTACCTAACTTACCCCATAATGTCCTCCAAAAGTGACTTAGGAATTTTGTATCCCTATCACTCATAGTACTTCTTGGTAGTCCATGAAGTCTTACTACCTCCCTGAAAAACAAGTTAGCTACATGGCAAGCATCATCAATTTTTTTACAAGGAATAAAATGAGCCATTTTGGAAAATATGTCAACAACCACTAATATATAATCTTCCCTCCTTGAGTTCGTGGCAAACCCAATACAAAGTCCATTGAAATATCAATCCAAGGGCTATAAAGAACAGGTAAAGGAGTGTACAAACCTTGGGTTTGACTTTTGATTTGGCCTTTTTACAATAAATGCAATTTTCATAAAACTTTGGAAATCACGTTTCATGTGAGGCCAATTAAAATGTTCACGCAAAGTGTCATAGCTCTTTTGAACCGCAAAGCGTCCCTTTAGCCCTCCCTCATGTGCTTTTCTTACTAAAAGATCCCTAATGGAACATTTAGGAACACAATCTTTTCTCCTTAAAGAAATAACCATTGTCCCTAAAATATCCATTGGTGCTAAACTTTGTGCAAGAATTATAGATTTCAGCAAATTCAAAATCATGTGGATACATATCTTTTAAAAATTCAAGACCAAACAATTTTGTTTCAAGAGTAGAAATCAACACATGTCTTCTAGACAAAGCATCAACCACAATATTTCTTTTTCCTTTTTTATGTTTTATGACATATGGAAATTTTTCTAAAAATTCAACCCATTTGGCATGTCTTTTATTTAATTTTCCTTGGCATTTTAAGTACTTTAAAGACTCATGGTCACTATGAATCACAAATTCTTTTGGTAAAAAGATAGTGTTGCCATGTTAGTAATGCTCTCACTAAGGCATACAATTCCTTATCATAAGTGGGAGAGTTTAAGGAGCCACCATTTAATTTCTCACTAAATTAAGTAATTTGATGACCTTCTTGCATCAAAACAGCTCATATACCCACATTAGATGCATCACTTTCAATTTCAAAAGATTTTCAAAGTTTGGCAATGCAAGAATGGGGGCATTAGTCAATTCATGCTTAAGGGCGGAAAAAGATTTTTCTTGTTTTTCTTCCCATTTAAACCCAACATGCTTTTTAACAATCTCATTTAGGGGTGCTGCCAAGGTGTTAAAATTTCTTACAAATCTTCAGTAGAAACTAGCTAGGCAAATGAAAGCTCATAACCTCACTCAAATTGTTAGGGATAGGCCATTCTTGGACAACCTTCACTTTTTCATAATCTACCTGAACTCCTCTGGCACTGACCACAAAACCCAAGAACACAATTTGTTCAATACAAAATCTACATTTATCAAGATTAGCATACAACTTTTCTTTTCTAAGAATATTCAAAACAACACACAAATGTTCCACATGTAATTACAGACTAGTGCTATAGATCAGGATGTCATCAAAATACACCACAAAAAATTTGCCCTAAAATTCTCTCAAAACATGGTTCATTAATCTCATAAAAGTGCTTGGGGCATTTGTTAGCCCAAATGGCATCACACACCACTCATACAATCCATATTTTGTTTTAAAGGAAGTTTTCCATTCATCCCCCTCCCTAATCCTAATTTGATGGTAACCACTTCTTAAATCAATTTTTTAGAATATACAAGCATCGTACAATTCATCCAATAAATCATATAACTTGGGAATAGGGTGTCTATACTTGATGGTAATGTTATTTAGTGCTCTACAATCTGTGCACATCCTCCAAGAACCATCCTTTTTAGGCACCAAAATGATTGGAACAACACATGGGCTCATGCTCTCTTGTACCCATCCTTTTTTCATCAATTCTTCCACTTGAGTTTGGATCTCCTTTGTCTCTTGAGGGTTGTTCTATAAGCTGGCCTATTAGGCAAAAATGCTCCTAGAAGAAGGTCAATGTGGTGTTCAATTCTTCTTAGGGGTGGGAGTCCTCTAGGAACTTCACTTGGAAACACGTCCTTGAACTTTTTGCAAAAGAGAATCAACACTAGGAAGAAAATTAATTTGATTAGAATGATCAACAACCAATGTGTTGCTTTTGCAATATTGTAAATAAAGATTGTCGAAATCAACTCAAAGCAAATAAGTACCAAATAACCATGCTCTGAATACCACATGATGTGAGTTGATTTCAGGATTGCACAATTTGTTTATGATTTTTGATTGAGAAATTTAAGGTGAGAACCCTAAGAAGATTCCCACTGGACACGAACTTAATCAAGTGGTTAAGTAAGTGTGAAGGTTCACTTCAGAAGGGCAAAGATAAAAAGACAATTAAGATGGTGTAGATGATGCAAGGAATGAAGATGACCGAATGGAAAAAGACACAAAAAAGAACATAATGAAGAAAGTAAAAGGCAAAATGGAAAGGAATGCAGAAGATGACATGAAGAAAGGTTATGGAGATTGGGGAAAGATGAACATGCCACTTGGAGGGTGGGAAACTCCAAGATAAGTGAGGAAGAGTCGCCACTGAAAATGCTCACACACTCTAGATAAGACCCAAAACATTTAGGAGACAAAGCTCACTAATCACTCAATCAGAGTTACTTTACTATATTCAAAATATAGGTGAAAATACATGAGGCAAGACACCCTATTTATAGGAAGGGGTGCCTTGGTGGGCAAGATGGGTGAATGGTAGAAATGGCAAGGGAGAGGGGCTGCCTAGGGTGTTGACCATGGTCAAAACCGCACCTTTAGGTGTAACGTCTAGAAGGTAGGTTAAAAGCCCTAATTCCAGGTGCCTTGTCTTGAAAATGTGGGCTTGGTATAAGCCCATTTTGCTAAGTACACTTCTTTTTATGCTATGTGAAGCCACTCTAGCCTATTTTTCTATTTGGACCCCAAAAGTGAGCCTAAATTATTTACAAACATGTTTTTGTCTTTTAAGAAAATCATAAGAAAGAACAGTTGATGTTCTGGCATATGCCAAGTTCTTCTTATAGTGAGGGTCGTTTGATATTTGATGGGGTCTTGACTTGATTGCTGAGATGACTGCTCACAGTGTGAATTGTCTCTTGAGTCCTTGCTAATCTTCTTGGCTACTTGGATTGTATCATAAGGGGTGGGTCCAAGATAGCATGAGTCCTTGTGCTATGCCTGTGATTATTGTCCCTGAAAAGGATGGGAGTTGGAGGATGTGTACGGATTGGCGCGCAATAAATAACATAACAATCCAGTATAGGCATCTCATCCCTAGATTAGATGACTTGTTGGATCAGGTACATGGTTCTCAAATATTCAACAAAATTGATCTTAAAAGTGGGTATAATCAAATCCAGATTAAACCAGGAGATGAATGGAAAACCGCTTTTAAGACCAAGTTTGGTTTGTATGATTGGTTAGTCATGCCCTTTGGCTTAACCAATGCTCTAAGCACCTTCATGCGACTTATGCATCATGTTTTAAGACCTTTTATAGGCAATTTCGTAGTAGTCTACTTTGATGACATCCTTATCTATAACTTGTCCATAGAAGACCATAAAGAGCATGTTAGGCAAGTTCTAGAAACCCTTAGGCAAGATAAGTTGTATGCCATTCCGGAAAAATGTATCTTTGCTGATGTGATTCCAATAGCCACATAGAACAAGATTCTTGACATTTTTAGGAATCACCTTGAGCTGGAAAAATATAGAGGCACTTTTCTTAGAGTTGGATCATTGTTCTAAGACAAGAACTCACCAATAACTAGTACCAAATCCCAAACTCATTTGGATGAACCAAATATTGTCAAATTGAATCAACAAAGAGATTAAAACTGGAATTGACCGAACAGAATTGAACAAATGATCAAATGAACCGAACCAAAACAGAAATTAAAAACAGAAACAGAACATAGTGCTGGAAAATAGAAAAACCGAAACTGAAAAACTCAAGAACACAAAGCAACATGAACAATTGAAGAAGAAGAAAGGAAGGAGAAGAGAGTGCTCATGAAGATGGAAGAATGTTGGATGATCTCGCCACTAGAAGTATGGAATGCTCCTAGATGAGAGTGATGCCGCCACTTGAGGACTCCAATGATCCATCAAGATAAGACTAGAGAAGAAGGCTCAAAGCTCTCCAAAGTTCACTCAAAATTTGAGTAGAGTTTTCTTAGATTAATTCCAATCTGAATTTTACAAAGAGAGCACCTCTATTTATAGCCTAAGGTGCTGAAAATGCAAGCTAAAACAATTCAAATTTCCCTCCCAAAGCTAGCTAAAACCGGCGCCTATTTCAAGCCATGAGGAAGGTGTGACTCCTTCCTTCACTTTGGCACCTCCTATTCTACTTCTACACCTATCTACTAACACACCCCCCTAAAGCTCCTAACTAAAGCCTAAAAGATGCTATAACAAAAGAGGTTTCTAAAGTTTCCCTCTAAGCACCTTCAACTAAAGAACCTACAAAAAGAGAAAATAAATGTCCTCTAGCTCCCAAAGCTTTGAACATGCTTCTTGTAATCCTTTGAGGTGGACTTTGACCTCCATGGGCGTCCTCCATTTGTGCCTCCACCTCTTCTTGAGCTTGATGATTGGCCTCCATGTCCTCTTGAGCTTGATCTCCATCATTTGCCGTAAACTATATAGACTTCCTAGGCTTTGTAGTGAGTTCCCAAGGGGTGCATGTTGATAACAAAAGGTGGCAACAATTAAAAATTGGCCTACACCCACCAATATTAGTGAAGTACGAAGCTTCATGAATTAGCTAGTTTCTATAGAGGATTTTTGAAAGACTTTAGTACTATTGTTTCACCTCTCAATGAGATAGTAAATAAGGATGTAGTGTTCAAATGGGGTCAAGAACAAGCAAATGCTTTTGAAACCCTGAAAGACAAATTAACCAAGGCACCCATTTTAACACTTCCCAACTTTGCTAAGACATTTAAGATTGAGTGTGATGCCTCTAACATAGGCATTGGGGCTTTCCTCCTTCAAGAGGGTCACCCCATAGCCTATTTTAGTGAAAAATTCAAAGGGAGTCATCTCAATTACTCAATCTATGACAAAAAGTTTTATGCTCTTGTTAGGGCTTTGCAAAATTGGCAACACTATCTTTTTCCAAAAGAGTTTGTGATACATAGTGATCATGAATCTCTTAAATATTTGAAAGGTCAAAGTAAACTTAACAAGAGATATGCCAAGTGGAGTTTATTGAGCAATTTCCTTATGTAGATAATGCCATAAATTTCATGATAGGTACCTAAAGATTCATAGTGAACAGGTATAAGCAAGGCAAGTCTAATGTGGTGGCAGATGCTCTTTCTAAAAGACATACCTTGGTTAATGTTTTGGACACTCAATACTTGGGGTTTGATCACATCAAGGAAATTTACAAAGATGGCCTTGATTTTTCTCTCATCTTTCAAGAGTGCTCAAAGGGTGGCCACAAAGACTTTTTTATACATGATGGTTTTCTCTTTAAAGGGAAAAGACTTTGTGTGCCCCAAGGGTCTTTGAGACAATCTCTTGTTAGAGAGGCACATGAGGGTGGTTTAATGGGACATTTTGGGGTAGCAAAAACCTTAGATACAATGCATGAGCATTTCTTTTGGCCCCACATGTGCAAATCCGTATATAGCTTATGTGATAAGTGCATAGCATGTGGAAATGCTAAGTCTAAGGTGCAACCCCATGGTTTATATACCCCTCTTCCCATCCCGAACATGCCTTGGATAGACATCTCTATGAATTTCATTTTAGTCGATCGCTTTTCCAAAATGGCCTATTTTATTCCATGCCACAAAGTAGATGAGGCTTGCCAAATTGAAAATCTCTTCTTTAAGGAAGTTGTTAGATTGCATGGGCTTCCTAGAAGTATAGTATCTGACAGAGACTCTAAGTTCTTGAGTCACTTCTGGAAGACTTTATAGGGAAAACTTGACACTAAACTTTTGTTTTCTACTACTTGCCATCCCCAAACTGAGGTCAGGCAAAAGTGGTTAATAGAACTCTGGCCCAAATGTTAAGATGCCTTATTTCCTGCAACCCAAGGGTGTGGAAAAATTTACTTCCTCATATTGAGTTTGCTTATAATAGAGTAGTTAACTCTACTAATTCTCACACCTCTTTTGAGGTTGTGTATGGGTTCAATCCCCTCACACCCCTTGACCTACTCCCTATTCTTGTACTTGATGAGGTTTTGTGCAAGGATGGTTTTGAAAAAGCATTTTTTATTAAAAAGTTGCACCACCACATCAAGTGCCTTATTGAAAGGCAGGTAGGAAAGTATGCATAACATGCCAATAAGGGGCACAAGGCCTTGATCTTTGAACCCAGGGATTGGGTTTAACTTTACTTGAGGAAGGATCGCTTCCCTACTCAAAGAAAATCCAAACTCCTATCACGTGGTGATGGTCCCTTCCAGATCATCAAAAGGATAAATGATAATGCTTACGAGTTAGATTTACTTGACACGTATTTAGGGAGTCATTCTTTTAATGTTAGTGATCTAACTCCTTTCTCTATAGGTGTTGCAAATTCTTGGAAAAATTCTCTCCTACCCGGAGAGCATGATGAAGACCTGAGAGATAGAGCATCGCCTAACCAAGCCCAACCCCCAGAAGGATGACCCGAAACATGACACAGGATCCAAGGTTAGGTCAGGACCCACCACTAGCCAGTGCTTCAGAGCCCATCATTCCTCAGAAGATTACTAGGAGCAAAGCCCAAGCCATGGTAGCTGAGCACCAGCTAGTCTCTTTGTTTTTAATTTCAGTAGAGTAGGGTCCACATAGCATAATAGGGTGAGCATATTTATCATTTTAGCATGTCTCTAATCCATTAGGGTTAGAAGACAACCCTAGCTTCTAAAAGCTAGGACTAGGGGGCAGCATGACCTATGTCAAACCCTTAGGCCACACCCCTCTTATGTCTTTTCTACCCCTCCCCCATCTTGCCCACCAAGGCACCCATTCCTATAAATAGGGTGCTTTGCCTCATGTATTTTCACATAGACATTGAAATTGAATAGTAAAGAAACTCTGCAGGAGTGATTTTGTGAGACTTGTGAGCTCTCATTTTTGGGTCTTATCTTGGGTGGGTAACATCTCAAGTGGCAGCTCTTTGCACCAGTCATCTTGGAGTCTCCTCTTCTCCAAGTGGAGACTCTTCCTCTTTTTATCTTTCTTTGCGCCCTTCATTCCCTTCATCTTTATACTTTCATGTGTCTCTTAAATAGTTAGTTATCTTTGCCTTATTCACTTCAGTTCCACATCATTGCCTCATTGTCACCATATAATTGTGTTTTTCTCTTTGCCCTCTAGAAGTGAACCTTCACACTTTGTTAACCATTTGGTTAAGTTCGTGTCCAGTGGGGATATTCTTTGAGTTCTCACCTTATATTGCTAAAAATAAAAAAAATCATAAACAAAGTGCAATCTTAAAATGTGTCAATCTAAAATCAACTCACATATTTTTGACATTCTATCTAACATAAAGATTGATACAAAATTGTGAAAGTAAATTGATATATTGAAATAAGAAATAGTGTAGTAAAATGAAGTGCAAGTCTATGAAATGAGGATGGAAGACACTAGACTAGAGTAATAAATAATATCCCAAAAATAGAAATATGATAAACTATTGAGTTTTGACTTAATTAAGTAACTGGAATCATACCTTAGGAGATACTGCTTCAAAAGTTTCACACACCTTGTGACTATCGCAAAACTAATAGAAAGTATCAAAGTTAGAAGCTAATTTGAAATAGTCGAACAAGAAAGGGAAATAAAGAAATAAAAACAATATTTGAGGTACATAACTGACATCAATACACATTAAGTAAAGTTTAATCAGCTTAGCTAAAAAAAATTCTAGTACAAAGTCATTCTCAATTGTTCAAATGTGGACCTCATTAACAAATTTGTAACATAAAGGAACTAGATATTGGATGAATTGAAAGGAAAATTAGGTTCAATAGTTGAATAAAAGGAAAACTCTTATAAGATTTGTTCTGGATCCGAGTGCTCAGAACTCGGCGCTCGGTTGTTGGATCTTGGTGTATGGCACAGGCAGATCAGCTCAGCTTTTGGGCCAGTATAGCGAGCCATGTAATTGGGCCTCAGTTGTATGAGTAAGTTCGTTTTTGTATAATTAAGATAATCCTTCGTACGTAAGGCCTAGGCGGCTAGCGAAGGGTAATTATGGACCTAGGGGTGCACTTAACGCGTATGTGGTCTAGGTCAAGTAAGTGTTTTTCTTTTTAAACCTAAGCCCATGTGTTTTAGGGCACGTAAAGGTTAGTTTTCATGTATAGCAAAATATAATGTTGCACCGTGAGTAGGGTGCCCACGTAAACAAAATGGACCCCTGATGTTGGAACATGAGTTGGTGCCTTGGTGGTTATTCTGTTATTATTTTATACACTCCCTGGAGGAAAGATTTCGTTCTGTTGCAGCACTGAGAGAGAGTGCCCCTGAAGATAATATTTTTCTGTTGAGTATGCTTTCAGTTGAGATTAGATTCCCGTGATGGAAAGTTGTTACAAAAGGTAAGCTATAAAAGGGGCTTGAGACCCCAAGTTAAGGTACGTTGTTTCTAAGACTGAAACTGACTACTTCTTAAATTCTTATAAGCTTTGTACTGTCTTGATCATCGAAGTGAAATCAACAGGTAGGGCCCCCTCTGTTTCAACGGAGCTACGATCCAGATCAGCAAGAGAAAAGAACGAATTCGTGAAGAGACAGATGGAGCTAGAACTTGCCACTAGAGTCAACCGGCGAGGAGGTCAACCGACAAGAACATTTGGCACCCATCGTAGGGCCTAATAAACCTGATCCCATCCATAATTGTGTTTGAGTTTTCTAACGTAATGAGGAACACAAGGCATGGTCCACTGGTATTTGAAGGGAACGACATCCCCACTATACAATAACTTATGGAGACCGTGAGTGCCCTTCAAGAAGCAATGGCAACATCCACAGATGAACATGAGAGACTCCTAGCAGAAGTCCGAGTTGAGCAGCTGCTCATACGAGATCATTTGATAGTGGAAATAGACGTGTCACGAACGAGTAGTGAGAAGTTGCGTAAGAATTTGCAGTAGCTTGACAAACGCTCCGCAAGGGAGCGAGACCCGATTGCTCAGCTCAGAGCTCACTCAAGACCATTTTTTCCAGCGATCATGGAAACTGTCATACCAGCTAATTACATAACGCCAAAGATTACTTTCACAGGTGAAGAAAACCTCGAGAGTCGTCTGACAACGTTCAATGCCCAGATGATCATATCGGGAGGAACATACGCCATACATTGCAAGATATTCTTGGGAACGTTCACAGGAACGGCGTTGCAGTGTTTTGTTAGCCTTCCCGATGGCCACATCACCTCCTTCGACCAGTTTTTCGAGTTGTTTAGGGAATAATTCATCATTAACCAAGCCCGACCGCCATTCCCTTTCGATCTTTTTGGTGTAAAGCAAAGACAGGGAGAACCTATAAAGGATTTTCTGAATAGGTTTGAGGCTTTTACAATAAAGCTCTAGACCCAAGACGAGGCCTTGATGGTCCAAGCCTTTGGGCAGGGCATCATGCCAAGACCGTTCAGTGATTAATTGATTAGAAATCCAGCAAGAACGTTTGGGGAGATACGACGATAAGTTGTCGCTCACATCGATGCAGAAGAGGCAGTATCTGTGAAGCGCGACAGCACGTACCCAGGGCAAGCCAAGCCTAAAGAAAGCAGCTGAGCTCAACCTATGAGGGTCCACGAAGCCGCGACCGAGAAGAGGTCCGACATAAGGCAAGCACCCTACATAGCTAAAAAGAACCAACCAAAGACAAAGACAAGAGAAGACCTGCCTTTCCAACCAAAGTTCTGGATGACCTACAAGAAGTTGTTAGGTATGCCAGGGATGGCAGATAAATTGAGGTTCCCCCCGAATTTGACTGGAACTTGAGACCGCGCAAGGATATCTGGTGCGAGTTCCACAAGGGGTTTGGGCATGACGTAGAGCACTGCATAGCCTTAGGCTATCAGTTGGCAAGTATGATAAAAGATGGATTCTTGAAGGAGTACTTGGAAGGTAGCCAGAAGGGGTCCAAGGAAGAAACTACTTCAGCAGACAAGGGACACAAGGTATCAGTCCATGGTAAGCTGAACACCATCTCGGGATGTTCCGCGTCCAAGCGTAAGAAGTATACGAGAGAGGTGATGTCAATGGAGGTGCGGAGGTCTGACGAACCGGCTAAGCCCCACCTCTACTTTACAAACACTGAATTGGAAGATGTGGTCCCACACGAGAATGATCCTGTAGTGATATCCGTCGTCACTGTGGGGAGAAGAGTACACTACTGAGTTCTCATCAACCAGGGGAGCTCAACTGATGTGATGTTTTGGGTAACGTTTAATAACTTACAACTGTGACCTGACTAGTTGAGACCATATGATGGTTGCTTGTTTGGTTTTGTTGGAGATCAGGTGGAGGTGTGGGGACATGTGGAGCTGAGGACGACTTTCTCAGATGGTGCCTCATCTCGCACAATCAGTATCAGGTAATTAATGTTGTTTCGGCCTATAACTTACTTTTGGGAAGACCCTCCTTGAACAAGTTAGGCGCGGTGGCCTCAACGAGGCACATGAATATGAAGTTCCCTCCCTCGAACGAGGGTGATCATCATCAAGTCTGACCAGAAGGCGACGAGGAAATGCTACGAGAATAGCCTGAAGAGCAGGAGGGGAGTGTGTGCGGTCACCGTCCAGGCGCAGGAGCCAGAGGTGATCACCTGAGCTGAGGTCACCAGCAAGAGGAAATTTGAGCCTGCTGGTGAGGTTCAAGAGAAAGTGATTGAAGGGAAGAAATTCAAGCTCGACACATTGCTAGGTCGAGAATTTCAAGAGAAGATCGCCAAAGTAATAGCGAGGCACATGAATGCCTTTGCATGGTCTTTTGCAGACATGCCCGAAATAGACCCCGACTTCTTGTGTCATAGGCTCACTACGGATGAGAAGGTCAGACTAGTAATACAGAAAAGAAGAAAGTTCAACGAGGAGAGATGTCTTGTCATCAAGGAAGAAACGCAAAAAACTTTTAGAAGTTGGTCATATAAGTGAAATTCAGTACCCTGAATGGCTGGCAAACATGGTGTTGGTGAAAAAGGCCAACGGAAGGTGGAAGATATGCGTCGACTTTATAGATCTGAATAAGGCATGTCCCAAGGATTCTTATCCACTACCTAGTATAGATTCCTTGGTCAAGAGCGCTTCAGGTTGCCGATTGCTGAGCTTTCTAGACGCATTCTCTAGGTACAATCAAATCTGCATGCACCCTCGTGATGAGTGCAAAACCGCCTTCATGACCAAGCTCTCCAGTTATTGCTATAAGGTCATGCCCTTTGGTCTAAAAAATGCTGGCACTACCTACCAGAGGTTGATGGACAGGATCCTCGCCTCTATGATCGGGCGAAATGTACAAGCATATGTGGACGACATGGTCGTCACCTCAGAAGAGAAGGATCAACACGTTATTGATTTGCAAGAGCTATTCAACATAATAGTTAAATATAATTTAAAGTTGAACCTAGAGAAATGCGTACTTGGGGTTGAAGCAGGGAAGTTCCTAGGGTTTTTTCTCACAAAACGGGGGACAGAAGCGAACAACAGCTGTGTGTAGCGATCATAGGAATGAGGAGCCCTGCTAGTGTGAAGGAAGTACAATAGCTAATGGGGTGTATGGCCGCCTTGTCCAAGTTCTTATAAGCTGACGGAGATAAGGGGTACCCTTATTTTAATACCTGAAGAAGAACAGTCGTTTCGTATGGACTCACGAGTCTGAGGATGCATTCCTCAAGTTGAAGGAATACCTGGCCAACCTGCCTGTCCTTTGTAAGCCGCTGCCAGGTACTCCCATTAGTCTTTATTTCACAATTACCGATCGGGAAATCAGCTCGATCATCGTACAAGAGCAGGATAAGGTTCAAAGACCTATCTACATCGTGAGCAAGGTACTACAAGGGTTGGAGGTACGATATCAAGCTATTGAAAAGGCAGTGTTGGCAATGGTATTCGTAGCTTGGTGACTCCACCATTATTCGCAGCTCGACGATGACAAATATGCTAATTCGCAAGGTCCTCCATAAGCCCGATATGGCAGGTCAGATGGTGCGTTAGGCAGTTGAGCTATCTGAGTTTGACATGCAGTATAAACCCAGTGGGCCCATCAAGGGCCAGGTATATGCTGATTTCGTCGTACATCTATCGGCTGAGGCCACCAAGGTGGATGGTGGTGATTTCCTGTGGTCCTCTCAGTGGATGGATCCTCTAACCAGCAAGGTAGCGGGGCTGGGATCATTCTCGAGGGACCTAATGCATTGTTGCTCGAGCAGACCCTGAGATTTGCCTTCAAGGCCAACAACAACAAAACTGAGTATGAAGCTCTGATAGCTGGAATGTTGTTGGCCAAGAAGTTGTGCGCTCGAAGCTTGCTGATAAAATGTGACTCGTTGCTAGTGACCAGGCAGGTCACAGGTGAGTACTAGGCCAAAGACCACAATTGGCCTTGTACCTCAGGTATGTTACGTATTTAAGGGAAACTTTCACTGTGTTCGAGTTGGTGCATGTTCCAAGGTAGCAGAATGCCCGAGTAGACCTACTGTCCAAATTGGAAAGCTCGGGAAACGGACGACGATAAAAGGTCGGTTATTCAGGAAACCCTAAAGTCACCCAGGACCATCGCAAAAGGTATCACACTGGTTGATAGATATCGTTTAGCAGTCAAATTAAATGTGATTCCATCGTAGACTTATCCAATGCTAGAAAGATGATAGTATAAAAGTGGTCAGATGACCCCAATAGTGAGTCTAGTGAACAAAATTCAAAACTTATCTGCAAGCAATAAGTATTAGCAATAACAATAATAATAAAAGAGGGTTGTGATTGTTAAGCAAGAAAATATAAATGATGATTTAAAATAGTAAAGAATGCAATGATTGGTGTGGCATTTACCAAAGTCTTGTTGAACAAGATGCTTTGATGTCTCCAAATCCAAGAGGAAAGCTTGAAGACCTTGCTGCTGGGTGTGTGTGTTGTCTAGTTGTTTGAAAATTGTTAATTCACTTCTTAAGATGATCCAAGTTCATTTGAATCTTTAACCTTTTGAAAAGATGGGTTTTATAAAAAGTTGTTGAAATTTCAACAGGTTGAAATTTCGAAACAAGAAGTTGTTTTACCTTAGTAGTTTTTGAAAAGCTCGCTATCAAGTCAATTCAAGCAATTGTTTCGACAAATCAATCAATTTTTTTTCCTGAAAACCTTAACAAAATTTTGCTAAGTGGTTTTAATATGTTTTAAATAATCCTAACTACCTTGGCTCCTTTATTAAATGTTTTTTGCCACTTGGTTGGTCCATATAAAGGTGTTTTTACGCTCATAATCTTGGAGTAAGAAAAAGAGTTTATCAAAAAATTGTTTTTCCAAGATTTGAAAGAGCTTTGGATCATTCTTAAGTGTGTGGAATATGATTGAGTTGTAATTCTAAACTTTAAGCTTTATAATACCCAGATGTATTCTTTTCCCTTCTTCCTTGATTATTGTATTTATGTATTTATGTTGCCAATGAGTATTGTGTGTTCTTGAGGTGTTCAAGATCAACACTCTTGGTGTGGTTTGCCAAATGTAGTGTGTTTCTTGAGGGGATCAAGTTCACTACTTTGGTGTGTGGTGTTTGTAATCTCATTACAAAAAAAATCAGTATTATCTACGGATTTTTACCCACGGATCTGAGTTCGTAGGTAAATTCAGCATTACCTACTGATATTACCTACGGACAACATTATCTACGGACATTACCCACAGATTCTGAATCCGTATGTAAATTCAGCATTACCTACCAACTATTACTCACGGATTCTGAATCCGTAGGTAAATTCAGCATTACCTACCAACTATTACCTACGGATCTTATTACCTACCAACTTTTACCTACGGATCTCTATTACCTACCAACTATTACTCACGAATCTCTATTACCTACGAACTATCACCCACTGATCTCTATTACCTACCAACTATTATCATAATAATTATATACATAATATTAAAAATATTAATATAATATGAAAAATTATAAAATCATAATTCATATTCATAAATAATAATCATAACTAATTTATACATATTATTAATATTAATATAATAATTTAAATAATATAATTATTATTATATTAATAATATAAATAATATTAATAATAATAGTATTAATGATATTAGTAATATAACAAAATTAATAATACCAGTAATAATAACATTAATAATATAAATTCTATTAATAAAAATATATATAAAATTAAAATTATTTATAATATTAATAATATTAACACTATTTATAATATTTATTAATATTAATAAATATTTAATAATATTAATAAATATTTATAATATTAATCATATTAAATAATATTAATAATATTTAATAATATTAATAATATTAATAATATTTAATAATTATCAATAATAATCATAAAAATTGGCAAAAAATAATATTTGTAAATAATAATTGAAAATAAAAAAAAAGATTCAAATAATAATTAAAATTTTAAAAATAAAGTATATTAACATTACCTACGGACTTGGAGTTAGTGGGGACTGAATGTAGCTCTTGGTGTAAGAGTGAACCAATATAAATCTATTTGTGCATTGCTTTCCTTAGTTTCTTTCTTTGTGATTCTTCATTGTCTTTCATTATACCTTCAAAATTTGTGAAAATCCTTCTTAAAAAATTCACCCCCCCTCTTGTTTAAGGCCATATATTCTAACAAGTCCAACCCTAAAGTCACACCACTTTTCCCTTTCCCCTTCAACCCTCATTTCTTGTTTTCCAAGGCTCCTCTTCTTATAAATAGGAGGCCTCTCTCATTGTATTTACAAGTTGAATTGAATAGAAGAAAAGTTCCTCTGCACAATTTGTCTGTGATGCTAGTGAGGCTTGTTCCTCTTAGTCTTTAGTCTTATCTTGTGAGAATTTGAGAGCTCTCATGTGGCGACTTCCAACACTTATCTTGGAGTAAATTCATCCTCCAAGTGGCATGCTCACCATCTCAACTCCATTCTCATAAGCTTCCTTAATCCTTCATCTTTTCCTTCCATTGTAATTCCGTTTAATTCATAAATACGTTATTGTTTTGGTTTCCTTTTGTCTATTCGGTCATTGCTTTTATCATTACTTTCCATGCTTAAATTCCGCACCATATTCTTGTCATCATCTTCACTTTATAATTGTCTTTTCCTTTTGCCTTTGTGAAATGAACATTCACATATACTTAACCACTTGGTTAAGTTAATGTCCAGTGGGGATTTTCCTTAGGTTTCACTCATAATTGCCTAAAAATCTCAATCCTAAAACTAAAGTGTCACCTAAATTAAAACTCTTAAAATCAACCCACATCATGTGGTTATCAGAGCTTAGGTTCTTATGCTTAATTTGCTTGAGTTGATTCAGCACTTTACAATTTCTTTACATTCTAGCACCTTTAATTCTTGTCTTTAAATTCAAGTACCTTTACTTTCTTGTCTTTAAATTCAAGTAACTTTAAATTCTTGTCATTATTTTCTTGCTTTTTATTTTCCAACCCTTTAATTCTTGCAAAAAAAGAAATTCGACCATTTTAATATGCATACCATTTTTCGTTTTGAATATGTTTCTTATTATGTCTTTTGTTGATCTTGCCTTTTACTTTGAGTCTTATGTTCATTAGTGTTTTAGGAGTCCTTGTTTTGATTCTACTTGCTTTTAATTTTGAATGTTGAAAGTAATTAGAAACTTGTTTTTAGTAGAAGTAGATTTAAAAATCCAAACAAATGATTTCAAGTGTTCAATTATATTGAATCCCAAATTTTTTTGTGCAGATTGAAAGTTCTTGAAAAATATGCATGATACAAACTATGGTCATTTCTTTCCATAGTTCACAATTCGTATATAAAAAAAAACAATAAAGCAATTTCAAAGAAAACGCATCTATAGGTCTAAATTGCAAAGAAAATTCATTTTCCAAATATGGATTCAACTTGATTGGCAAATTGTTTTCAACCTTATGGAATTTTTTATCCTTTTGCTTTAACAAGTTCTAAAGAAAAAGTTTCTTAGTTAAAAGTTTAGTAAGTATCTTAGAGTCTTTTTTGTGTGCCTTTTCTTGCTTGTTTTCCTTTTCAAATGTTATCCTAATCTCTTTTTCCACTTTGGTTTAGCTTTTCCTTGCTTAATCTTTTCTTGTTTGTCTTTTATTTTCTTTTCCTCAAGTTTTGTGGTGATTTTACTTTGAGCAAGTGTTGAAGGCTTTGACCATTTTAATTTGAGAGTTTTTCATCCACAAGAAAGACCTTGGCTAAGGGAGGAAATTTTTGTTTTGAGTGCTTGGAGTGAGCTTATACAAGTGGCACAACCTTGAATTTGTTTCTTACTAACTTCTTTTCTCTAATTATTTGTCACTTGTGTTTTTGTTTGTTTTTATGGCTCATGATCCTGCCTGTTGACCAGAACGTTGGAACCTGCCTCGTCAAAGGATCGACTCGTGCACCGCTTCGAACCTCCGTCCTCCTTCGAGATCCACCTCAAGAACCTGCAAAAGAACAGAGCGGCGCCGCTGCGGCCGATCGCACTCCAACGCCCAAGTCAGTGACCGAACCACCAAATGCTAAGAGCAAGAACACTCAGGAAATCTCAAGGAACCGTGCAATGTTCTCTCTCACAGTAAGCTCTAGAACTCGCAAGCGTAAAGAGTGTAATCTGAACGTGCGTACCTCAGAAAGTTCGTTGAGAACTCTTATATACCTGGTTACTTTCTCTCTCCTGGCAGTTACAGACCTGGACACGTGGCTCGCATCCAGTCGTACACGTGCCATCATCTGGAGCCTCCTTGACTTGGGCGCTGCTTCTGACTCTCTTTTTGGCTAAGTTATTTATGCATGGTACTGCCAGTGCATAGCTAACTTGGGAGCGCGATCTCTACTGGAACTGGCGAGTTAGGGTGCCCTCGTACACCTTCCCTGTGGTCTCGCCGGCCGCCTTCATAATCTGCACCACTTTCATCTCTGGCGATGTGCTTGCTCTGGCGATCTCCAATCGCTTGGTCGCCTGAGTTTACATCTGGCGACTTCACCTTCTACTGGGCGATCGCCTGGTATGCTTAATGATCGGAACACGCCAACTTAATCACTGGCGACTTCACGAGCCCCCCGACTTCCTCCCCTTCTGCTAACCTGGCGCCTTGTCAACACGCCTACACTGTAGCTTGGTGCCACGTCATCACTTCCGACTACCAGGGCGGTACAGCTCATATTTCAAGTGGGAAATCTTCTAAACCCCAATCTCCCCAAAAGGCTTTCCTTATGGGAGAATTGGCGACTGCAAAAAGATCTATAGCATAAAATGATGAAGAGATGAGGAAAATGGAGGAGAGACTCCAAAGACTAGAAGCAGCCTATGATAGACCCCAAAGAGGAAGAAGATATAATCCAAGGAATGAATCAAGAAGTTACCAAAACTATGGTAGCCAAGAAGAAGAGGACGAATGGAGAATGCATCATTTTGATGATAGGTGCCAACATGTGGCAAAGCCTTCTTTACCATTTGTAAAAATACCTAGTTTTAGTGGGGAAGGTGACCCCAATATTTACCTAGGATGAGAGGCTAAAGTAGAACAAATCTTTATGTACATGAGGTCCAAGATGACCAAAAAGTTAAGTTAGCCTCCTTATAATTTTTGGATTATGCCATGCAATGCTGGCACAAAACTATAATGGACATTGGACTAAACAAGAGGCTAGTCGTGGTCTCTTGGGAGGATTTGAAGTTATGCATGCACGCTAGATTTGTGCCTCCACACTATAGGAAGGAGCTCTTGTTGAAGCTCCAACGGCTTCAACAAGAAACACAAAGTGTGGATGCTTATTTTAAAGAACTTGAAACAACATTAACAAAGATTGACATGCATGAAAGTGAGGAATAAAAAATGGCTAGATTTGTAAGTGGCCTAAGAAGGGATATCCAAGATGTGGTAGAACTCTATGAGTACTCCTCTTTAGAAAAGTTGGTTCACCTTACCATCAAGGTAGAATAAAAAATTTCAAAGAAAACCTCTTTTAAAAATTCTCATAATGATGGCTTTTACCACTCTTCTTGGAAAAACAAAAACAAGTCTTCTTCAACTTTTCCCTCCAATTTTGTTAAGGAGTCCACTTACAAACCTAGGGATTCTAAGCCCTTCACTTCAACCCCTAAATCCCCTACTAAAACCTCCTGTAGAAATTTTTTTAAATGTTTAGGTTTTGGTCACATTCACTAGTGCAAAAAGATTAAAAGAATACTCCTTATTAATTGCGGGTTTGCGATTAAACGCATTTGTAAAAAATGCGGTGGCATTTTTTAAATTAATTTGATTTACAAATGCGGTTCTAGAGTAAAACCGCATTTGTAAATCAATGTGCACTGATTTACAAATGCGGTTTTTAATATGACCGCATTTGTAAATCATTGGCATTGATTTACAAATGCGGTTTTACTCTAGAACCGAATTTGTAAATCATTTTTACCCTAAAAATTTGAAGCGCGCCACTCAGTTTCAGACTTTCACTTTCTTCTCCGCTATTCGTTTCCACTGTTCTTGCGCTCAGTTTCAGTTTCTTCTCCTCTCTGCATTTTCACCATTGTAAGTTTCGTTCGTTCGTTCATTCATTCATTCATTTTCGTTCCTTACTTCGTTGGCATTGGCATTTTCGTTTCCTTACTTTGTTGGCGCATTTGCATTTTAGGTTACTGTTCCATTGGTCTTCACTGGTGTTTTCCTGCTCCGCCACCGCCGCCGCCTTTGTCGCGTGCCTCTGCCACTCTGATCACCAACAAGCTTTGTTCACGGAAAGGTTGGTGTTGTATTTAAAATTTTTTGAATTTTTATTTAATATTTTGAATTTATATTTTTGTGTATTATAATTTATATATTATTATATATAAATTTGTATTATATAATTTGTATTTTCTTAAATTTATATTATATATTTAGTTAGTTGTTAATTACATTTTAATAAAAGTTTTATGTTATGTTAGTTGTTACTTTTAGAATAGAATTATCGTGTTTGGATTGAGTCCGGGGGTGTTCGACCCTCGGCAAATGTGTGAGATAGAATACTAATTATTAGAAAATCCTAACTATTCCAGAATATATAATGGATCGGGGTTGGATTAATGTTGTTCGTATAAGTGATGAGTACGAAAGGGAAGTAGAGGAATTTATACAATTTGCACAGCGTAACGCGATTATTAGTGGTCATGATGGAGCAAAGATCAGGTGTTTGTGCATTAACTGTTTGAATGGAAGGATACTGGATGTGAATATCATGAGGGAACACCTGCTATGTGATGGGTTTCTTCGATCTTATACAACTTGGACATGGCATGGTGAATTATTAAATTTACCACGTGTTTCCGTAACTGAAGAATATGTGGGTTCTACCATGGATGAAGCAGTACACGATGATGGAGATGATGATCAATTGGAGGACATGATTCGTGATGTGGGAGCTGAGTGTTTTGCAAAAGCGCATGGATATGGAAGTATGTCAAAATATGCAGAGACTCCTTTGTATCCGAGATCAACTAACTTCATACGGTTGTCGGCGGTGTTAAGATTGATGAATTTGAAGGCAATAAACGGATGGACTGATAAAAGCTTCACGGAATTGCTCCAACTGTTGAAGGATATGCTTCCAGAGGAAAATAGTCTACCTAATCGTAATTACGAGGCCAAAAATATTCTTTGTCCAATGTGTATGGAGTACAAAAAGATACATGCATGTCCTAATGATTGTATATTATACCGGAAAGATTTTGAATTGTTGAAAAGTTGTCCGAGGTGTGGGTTATCACGTTATAAGTTGAAACAAAAAGATGATGATTCTATTGATGAAATGGAAAAGCATGGACCTCCAATGAAGGTTATGTGGTATCTTCCCATCATTCCAAGGATGAAGCGTTTGTTTGCAAACCCAGACGATGCTAAGAATCTTAGATGGCATGCAGATGAGAGGAAATGAGATGGCATGTACCAACATCCAGCTGATTCTATTCAATGGAAGAAATTTGATGATGACTTTCCAGAGTTTGGTAAAGAATAAAGAAATATCCGACTTGGTTTAGCTACAGACGGAATGAATCTGTTTGGTAATATGAGTACAAATCACAGTTCATGGCCTGTATTACTAGTTATTTACAACTTACCTCCTGGATTGTGCACGAAGCGAAAATACATGATGTTGTCTATGATGATATCCGGTCTGAAACAGCCCCCTAATTGATGTTTATCTAAGTCCCCTAATTGAAGATTTGAAGTTAATGTGGGACCAGGGTGTTGAAGTATTTGACAAATTTGCTAATGAAACTTTCAAGCTTCATGCCATGTTATTTTGCACCATCAATGACTTTCCGACATATGGTAACTTATCAGGTTATAGTGTTAAGGGTCACAAAGCGTGTCCAATATGCGAATAAGACATTGTTTCTCAACAATTGAAACATGGAAGGAAAACAGTATATCTTCGGCATCGGAGGTTTCTTAGAAGTCATCATCCTTACCGGAGGTTGAAAAAAAGCCTTTAATGGACACCAAGAGGGTAGTGGTCCACCAACTCCATTAACCGGTGTTGAGGTTTACGAAAAGGTAAATAACATAGACCACACCTTCGGTAAGTAAAAAAAAAAGTCATATGTGACAAATATTTGGAAGAAGAAATCAATCTTCTTTGATCTTCCGTACTGGTCGAGGTTAGAAGTCAGACATTGTATAGTTGTAATGCATGTTGAGAAAAATGTGTGTGATAGCTTAATTGGTACACTTATTAACATTAACGGGAAGACGAAGGATGGTCTAAATGCTCGTTTAGATTTGATTGAGATGAACATACGCGACGAGTTGGCACCCATAGAAATGGGTAAGTGTACATATTTGCCCCCAGCCTGTTACACAATGTCAAAAGATGAAAAAATTAGTTTTTGTCAATGTTTAAAAGGTGTGAAAGTGCCACAAGGACATTCCTCAAATGTGAAGAGCCTAGTGTCAATGCAAGAATTGAAGTTAATTGGGTTGAAGTCTCATGATTGCCACATCTTGATGCAACAGTTGTTACCGGTAGCTATTTGTGGGATCTTACCAAAAAATGTTAGACATACCATAACCCGTTTGTGCTCATTCTTCTCTTCAATCTGTTGTAAAGTCATTGATCCCTCAAAACTAGATGAACTTCAAAATGAAATTGTTGTTATCTTGTGTGAATTGGAGATGTTTTTTCCTCCGTCAAGTAAATGTTAACGTGGTGTGAATATTGTAAGCAAATCTCGATCAGAAGTCTTGCAAGCACATTTGTACATATTGAATAACACAGATGAAGTTGTACCTTACATAGAAGCTCATAAAGCCATTGTGAAGGCAAATAACCCAAGATAAGCAGAGAAATGGGTCTTGATGGAACATAATAGAACTTTCATGCCTTGGTTTAAAGACGAGGTGTTCAAGGATTCAACGGCATCAGAGACCTTGACCCGGTTGGCTGCTGGATTGAAGTTTGATGTCATCTCATGTACAACGTACGAAGTGAATAATTGTATATTTTACACGAAGTCTATGGATGAAAAGAGTACATTTCAAAATTCTGGTGTTACTCTTGAATCCAAGTCAATGAAGTTTTCGACTTCGAAAGATACAAATCCAGTACTTGGATCAATGGCATACTATGGGTTTATAGAAGAGATATGGGAGATTGACTACACTAAGTTTTATGTTCCAGTTTTCAAGTGTAAATGGGTTGACAATAAAAGTGGGGTTAAAATTGATGATTCAGGATTCACACTAGTGGACTTTCGAAAGATAGGGTATCGAGATGAGCCATTTGTAATGGTTCAACAAGCATCTCAAGTTTTCTACGTGAAAGATCCTACGTCAGAACATTGGTATGTCGTTTTACACGGCAAAAAACAAGGGGAGACCATAGATGATATTGAAAATGGTGACCCCTATTCATTCACACCAAAGATAATTAATAAAGATGACGATGTAGTTGATGATGTACATGCAACCCATAAAGACCACAGTGAAGGAATTTACATATAAACTTTCAACCCCATGCAACCTGTAAATAAGCATTTTAGATTTAGATTTTTATGTATTATTTTTATAAGATTTTAATTCGATGCAGATTAACTAATGTTTTTTACCTAATTTTTTTAACAGAGACATGGATGACGATTAGACCCCACTCAAGCCTCGATCCGGACGAGGCAGCAGAGGGCCTACTAGATTGAAGTGTCTCGCATTGAGACGTGTTGCTGGTGAGAAGACACGTGTTGACATTGACGTCAACACTGGAGTGGCTTTTGGTCCTAAGGCAGATGAGTTTATGAGCTATCTTGGAGTTGTTTCTCGTGAGAGGCTCTCCATTCTGATTAATTCATGGGATGAGGTGTTAGAGGTCGACCGTAACATGATCTTGGAGGATGTTCTGGTAAGCTTTACATTTTGATATAATGCTTTTTAATATTCATTGATTAATTTTAATTTGCTGATGTTATTTTGCAGGCAAACTTTGAAATTCCTGATGTGGAACCGCTTCGATCAAAGATTATATCCAATATCGGACACTAATTTCATACCTTTAAGTCAAGACTGACTTTGATATACATTTTTGGCGACCTTAAAGACGAAAATTAATGTTTAAAGTACAAACATATTGATGAAGAGACCTGGGGTCTTTTTAGAGAAAGCCGTGAAAATGAGGCTTGGATGGTAAGTGAAGTAAATTTTTTGTTTATATAACATTAATAAGTTTATCTTATTTACTTCAGTTTGTTTATTTTAATTATGACAGGATCGTTGGAAGAAAGCTCAAGAGATAGCTTTGAAGAATCTTACCCCGCACGTTATGTTTCGTTCGGGGTATCGAAAACTTGAGCAAACACTGATGGTGGAAAAGGAGAAATCTAAACAGGGGACGTTGTTTGAGAATGTGGAAACAGGGGTCACTTCTCCTCCATCACCACCTTTTCGCCATGTAAAATGGAAGAGGGCCCGAATTAAAAAGTCGGGTGCACCAAGTTCTGAGCAATCCGGGGTTATCATCGAAAAAATTGTAATTTATTTTTGTTATTTTCATTTATTTTAAAGCATTAATTATATTAATGCTTGAAAATATGATTTTTGTGTACTCTTGCAGGATTCCTTGGAATCCGACGGTAAATTTGTTGCTGAAGGTCATCACGATATCCTGGTTGAAGCAATTGGACGACCTGAGCACTCTGGTCGTGTTCGTGTAGCTGGACAAGGGGTCGGAATTAAACTATATTTTGGAGTTTCAGAACGACAGTCATCCTCCTCCTCCAAAGAGAACGAAACTCAAATAAAGACTAAGATACATGAAGAATTAATGGAGGAGATGAGAAAGGAGACTGATTTGATGTGGCTAGAGATGAAAAAGGAGAATGATCGAATGCGACAAGAGTTTCTATCGCAACAAGTTTGTGCTGAGCCGATTGAACCCCTTGTTAGTCCCACTCCCAAGAGCACAAAGGGGAGTTGTGCGGCTCCTCCAACATCAGGGGATGATATCTATGGGCAGACGGAGGATTGTGAGCTACTGGTTGTGGGCGGCAAACTTCCTCGGGTGGTGGCCCTTGGAAAAGTCTATCAAAACGCCACCACCTTACATAACGTTCCTCTCTCCCCTGATGTGGCGAAGGTAACAGTTGAAAAAGTACGATTTCCTGATGCTCGTGTTCCACTATCTTCAGATGAGGTAACCACTGTGGCCGATGCATTTCAGACATTCGTTGCCTGGCCCAGAGAGCTCATTCAATCTATGCCCAAACCTCATGTAATAATTTCATTTCATTATATTATTTTTTATTTATATATATATATTACATATAATTTAATACAAATGTTGTTTATCTTGTAGAAACCTTTTCAGCCACCAAGTCCGGAAAAGAAGCGTAAGGTTCCAGTTGACGATCCTATAGCTTCCTTACGTCTCATTGCTAGTCAGATTGGCAATGAACATTTTCCAGTTCCGTGGGATGATACATTTTTTCAAATAAACACTGAACTGCCACTGATGATTTACAACACAGATTTATCAAAATTTATATCTGGGAAACAGGAGCTCAATATAAGTATAATTCAATTTTTTATGATGTAAGTATCTTTACCTATTATTCAATTTACTTTATGTTAAATTATTATTGATTATGCTTTAACTAAAAACTTGTAGGTTTTTGCATAGAGTCTGTATCACTAAGGGGAAGGAAAATATGTATGGATTCTTAAATCCAGCATATACTAATCCCATTGGACCAAACTCATCTGAGACTCAAGCATACATCACTAACACCCTGGAAAAAGAGGAAAAACAAATTTATTTATGTCCTTATATTAATGAGTAAGTTTAATTATATGTCATCAATTATTATTAGTTCATGTTTTAAATATTTACTAACTCTTTTCATTGATGATATAGGCATCATTGGCAGTTACTTGTCTTATCAATGGTTGATAAGACTGCTGTGTGGTTATGTTCCCTACACAAGAAGATTCCCACAAACTTTAAGGATATCATTGATACGTAAGTACATTATAAACTGAACTTTGTATATGTTACTAATTAACCATCTACTTACGAGGTTTTTTGTATTAACCAGTTCATGGCGTGGATATAACATCCTAAAAGGTCGATCAATTTCAAATAATTTGAACTGGATTAGAATAAAGGTTTGTAATTTTTTTCTTTCTCTACTATCATTGTTTATCAATATACTAACATATTACTTTTTATTGAATTATAGTGTAATAAACACCCAGGAAGCTATGAGTGTGGCTATTACATTATGCAATGGATGATTACCATTATAAGACTAGGTGTTAAAACTGGTTGGAAAGAGGTACTATATATGTTAAATCATTTTTATAATTCTTGAACATATATATATATCTAAAAATTAATTTATGTCAACTTTGCAATGCAGTTATTCACAGAAGAAACACCAATGAATGAGGAAGGCATTTCATATGTTAGAGATTCTTTGTCCACATATTTCATAAATTTTTATAACTCTAGCATAGGTAAACAATAGTGGTTTTATTATATGTGAATTACCTATTTACAAATGCGGTCATTTACCAAAACCGCATTTGTAAATGTGATTTATGAATGCGGTTTTTACCAAGACCGCATTCGTAAATCTTAAACCCCTAAAACCTCATCCCTCATTCAGAATAATATACAAATGCGGTTATTTAAATGTAAATCTAATTTATAAATGCGGTTCTATGACCGCATTTGTATATGCCCGATTTACGAATGTGTGTTGATCAAATGCGGTTCTATGACCGCATTTGTAAATGTAAAATAGCCGCATTTATTTTACATTTCTGCGCTAGTGATTGCTTCTAATTGTCCTTCCAAACAAAATATGATGGTGCATGAATGGGTAGTCCTAAGTGACCATAGTTCCCAAAGATCTAGGTTTCCCAACTCTTCTAGATCCCCAAGTGAAGAAGAGAGTGAGAGTCTATGTGAAGGCGACTTATCAGTAGTGAGACGTATGCTAGGACAAGTTTTAAAGCCTTTTGATGAAAGTCAAAGAGAAAATATTTTTCACACTAGATGTCTCATTAATGATAAGTTGTGTTCTTTAATAGTGGATGGGGGGAGTTTTGCAAATGTGGCAAGCACAAGAGTTGTAGATAAACTTGGATTGCCTACCATCTCTCATGCCAAGCCTTATAAACTTCAATGGTTAAGCAAGGAGGGGGAAATCATAGTTAATAAGCAAGTCCTCATTGCCTTTTCTATTGGCAAATACAAAGATGAGGTCTTATGTGATGTTGTACCTATGGAAGCTACTCATATTCTTTTAGGTAGGTCATGGCAATATGATAGAAAAACTCTTCATGATGGCCTTACCAACAAAATTTCTTTCACCTTCCATGGGCATAAGGTCACATTAAAATCTCTCTCACCAAAGGAAGTCCATGAGGACCAACTTAAAATGAAAGAGAAAAGAGAGAAAGAAAAAGATAAAAAGAATTCTAAGAGAAGCCTTCACAATTCCCCACAAGAGGTAAAAAAGGTAATGCTCTCACAAAAGAATATTTTCATAGCTTTCCCTAGGAATCTTGAGAGTGATTTGGTGGTAGATAGTCCTTCATGTTTGACAAATTTGGTAAAGGAATTTGAAGATGTTTTTCAAGATCCCCCAAAAAGATTACCTCCTCTAAGAGGCATTGAGCACCAAATAGATTTCATACCCGGTGCTTCTTTACCAAATAGGCCTGCATATAGGACCAATCCAACCGAGGCCAAAGAAATTCAACAACAAGTAGAGGAATTAATAGCTAAGGGGTGGGTGCAAGATAGCATGAGTCCTTGTGATATGCCTGTGATTCTTGTCCCTAAATAGGATGGGAGTTGGAGGATGTGTACGGATTGCCACGCAATAAACAACATAACCATTAAGTATCGGCATCCCATTCCTAGATTAGATGACTTGTTGGATGAATTACATGGGTCTCAAATATTTACCAGAATTGATCTTAAGAGTGGTTATAACCAAATTCAGATTAAACTGTGGGATGAATGGAAAACCGCCTTTAAGACAAAGTTTGATTTATATGAGTGGTTGGTCATGCCTTTTAGTTTGACTAGTGCTCCAAGTAGCTTCATGCGACTCATGCACCATGTTTTAAAGCCTTTCATTAGCAAGTGTGTAGTAGTCTATTTTGATGACATTCTTATCTATAGCTTGTCTTTAGAGGATCATGAGAAGCATGTTAGGCAAGTGTTAGGAAGGAGAGTTTGTATGCTAATTTTGCTAAGTGTATGTTTGCACTAGATCATATAGACTTCCTAGGGTTTGTTGTGAGTTCCAAAGGGGTGCATGTAGATAAGGAAAAGGTTGCAACAATTCAACATTGGCCAACACCCACCAATGTTAGTGAGGTACAAAGTTTTCATGGACTTGCTAGTTTTTATAGGCGGTTTGTGAAAGACTTTAGTACTATTGTCACACCTCTAAATGCCATAGTAAAGAAGGATGTGGTGTTTAAATGGGGACAAGACCAAATTGAAGATTTTGAAACTTTGAAAGATAAATTGACTAAGGCCCCCATTTTAGCACTCCCTAACTTTGCTAAGACATTTGAAATAGAATGTGATGTCTCAAACATAGGCATTGAGGTTGTCCTTCTTTCGAGAGGGCCACCCGATAGCTTATTTTAGTGAGAAACTTAAAGGAGTCACCTCAACTACTCTACATATGATAAAGAACTTTATGCTCTTGTTAGAGCCTTGCAAAATTGGCAACACTACCTTTTTCCAAAGGAGTTTGTGATACATAGTGATCATGAATGCCATAAATATTTGAAAGGCCAAAGCAAGCTCAATAAGAGACATGCTAGGTGGGTAGAGTTCATTGAGCAATTTCCTTATGTGATCAAACATAAACAAGGTAAAACAAATGTGGTTGCGGATGCTCTTTCAAGACAGTATACCTTGCTAAATGTTTTGGATGTTCAATACTTAGGTTTTGATCACATAAATGAAATCTATAAAGATGACCTTGATTTCTCTCTCAACTATCAAAAGTGTTCAAAAGGAGGACACAAAGACTTTTTCATACATGATGGTTTCCTTTTCAAAGGGTTTAGGGATGATGTGATTCCAATAGCCAAGAAGAGAATGATTCTTGACATTCTTAGGAATCAACTTGAGTTGGACAATAGTTAGGCACTTTTTCTTAGAATTGGATCAATGTTCTAAGTCAAGAACTCACCAAAACTAGCACCAAATCCAAACTCATATGGAAGTTCCAAATATTGTCAAATTGAACCGATTAAAGTTAAAGAAAAGGCAAATGCACCGAACATAATACTTAAGAATTGAAATGAACCGAACATATGAGCTAGAAAAGCAAAGGAACAAGATGAATGGACATAAACATCAAAGGACCGAACCAAAAACAGCAAAACAGCAAGAACACCGAACAGAAATTTCAAAGAAGCAAACTAAGACATGAGCAATTAAAGAGGAAGAAGGAAGGAGAAGAGAAAGCTCATGGAGATGGATGTATGGTTGGATGATCACGCCACTAGGAGGATGGAGACTCCAAGATAAGTGTGCAAGCCGCCACTTGAGGTAACCATGGAACCATCAAGATAAGACTACTGAAGAAGGCACAAAGCTCTCCAATGCTCTCTCAAAAATTGAGTATAGTTTCTTTAGTCTAAATTCAAATCTGAAATGTACAAGGAGAGCACCTATATTTATAGCCTAAAGGTGCTGAAAATCAAACTAAGAGAATTCAAAATTCCCTCCTAAAAGAAGCTATAACCGGCGCCTAAACAAGACATGAGGAAGGTGTGATCCCTTCTCTCACTTTGGCACCTCCTTATTTACTTCTACACCTATCTACTAACACACCCCCCCTCCTAAAGCTCCTAACTAAAGACTAAAAGATGCTATAACAATAGAGGTTTCTAATGTTTCCCTCTAAGCATCTTTAACCAAAGAAATTACAAAAAGAGAAAATAATTGTCCCCTAGCTCCTAAAGCTTTAAACATGCTTCTTGTAAGCCTTTGAGGTGGGCTTTGACCTCCATGAGCGTCCTCCATTTGCGCCTCTACCTCTTCTTGATCTTGTTGATTGGCCTCCATGTCCACTTGAGCTTGATCTCCATCATACTCCCCAAGTTGGAGAGAATTCGACCACGAATTCTGGAGACCTACAGAAAAAGGAGTTAGATCGCTGACATTAAAAGTATGACTACCTAAGAATGTATCAGGCATATCTAACTCTTAAGCATTGTCATTAATCCTCTTGAGGATTTGGAAAGGTCCATCCCCTCGAGGAATTAGTTTGGACTTCCTTTGAGTAGGAAAACGATCCTTCCTCAAGTGAAGCCAAACCCAATCGCCATCATCAAACAACAATGCTTTTCTCCTTTTATTGGCAAGTTTAGCATACTTGCCAACCTTCTTCTCAATTCTCTTCTTGATGTCTTTATGCAAAGTTTTCACAAAAGAAGCCTTTTCATCCCCATCTTTGCACACGACATCTCCAAGAAGGGGAATAGGAAGAAGATCAAGAGGTGTTAGGGGGTTAAACCCATAGACAACCTCAAAAGGAGAATGTGAGGTGGTAGAATTTACTACACGATTATATGCAAACTCAACATGGGGTAGTAAATTCTCCCACACTCTAGGATTCTCTGAAATAAAACATCTCAATAGTTGTCCCAAAGTTCTATTCACCACCTCGGTTTGACCATCAGTTTGTGGGTGGCAAGTGGTAGAAAATAAAAGCTTAGTCCCAAGCTTGCCCCACAAAGTCTTCCAAAAGTGACTCAAGAACTTGGGATCTCTATCGGACATTATAGATCTAGGAATCCCATGCAAGCGAACCACTTCTTGGAAGAAGAGGTTTGCAATGTGGCATGCATCATCCACTTTGTGGCAAGGAATAAAGTGAGCCATCTTTGAAAAACGATCCACTACCACAAAAATGGAGTCTCTTCCCTTTGATGTCTTGGGTAAGCCTAAGATGAAATCCATAGATATATCTACCCAAGGCATTGAAGGGATAGGAAGAGGAGTATATAGACCATGGGGATGCATCTTAGACTTAGCTTTGCGGCAAGCTATGCATTTATCACACAAACTATGAACATGTTTATGCATATGAGGCCAAAAGAAATGTTCATGCAACACATCCAAAGTTTTAGCAACCCCAAAATGTCCCATTAAACCCCCTCATGAGCTTCTCTAACAAGAGATAATCTAATAGAGCATTGAGGAACACAAAGACATTTTCCTTTAAAAAGAAAGCCATCTTGTATAAAAAAGTCTTTGTGTCCTCCCTTAAGACACTCTTGATAGATGAGAGAAAAATCAAGGTCATCATGATAAAGTTCCTTAATGTGATCAAAACCAAGATATTGAGAGCTTAAAAGATTTAGCAAAGTGTATCTTCTAGAAAGAGCATCCGCCACAATGTTTACTTTGCCTTGCTTGTGTTTGATCACATAAGGAAATTGCTCAATGAATTCCACCCACTTAGCATGCCTCTTGTTAAGTTTGTTTTGGCTTTTCAAATATTTAAGAGATTCATGATCACTATGTATCACAAACTCTTTGGGAAAAAGATAGTGTTGCCAAGTAAACAAAGCCCTAACAAGTGCATATAATTCTTTATCATAGGTGGAATAATTGAGATGATTTCCCTTCAATTTCTCACTAAAATAGGCTATGGGGTGGCCCTCTTGAAGGATAACAGCCCCAATACCTATGCTTGAAGCATCACACTCAATCTCAAATGTCTTAGTGAAATTAGGAAGGGCCAAGATGGGAGCATTAGTCAATTTTTCTTTTAATGTCTCAAAAGCTTTTTGTTGTGCTTCTCCCCATTGAAAGACCACATCCTTTTTCACTATGTCATTGAGTGGTGCGGCAATGGTACCAAAGTTTGGGACAAATCTTCTATAGAAAGAAGCAAGTCCATGAAAACTTCGGACCTCATTCAAAGATTTCGGTGTAGGCCAATTTTGAATGGCCATCACCTTTGTTTTGTCCACATGGACCCCTTTGCAACTCACAACAAACCCTATGAATTCTATATGATCAAGAGCAAACATACATTTAGCAAGATTAGCATACAAATGTTCCTTCCTAAGGGTTTCTAAAACTTGCCTAACATGCAACCTATGGTCATCCAAAGATAAGCTATAAATGAGAATGTCATCAAAGTAAATAACAACAAACTTACCAATGAATGGTCTAAGAACATGATGCATGAGGCGTATGAAGGTACTTGGTGCATTAGTTAGACCAAAGGGCATAACTAACCACTCATATAAACCAAAGTTGGTCTTAAAACCCGTCTTCCATTCATCACCCGGTTTGATACGGATTTGATTGTAGCCGCTTTTAAGATCAATCTTTGAAAAGATTTTTGAACCATGTAATTCATCCAACAAATCATCTAGTCTAGGTATGGGATGCCTATACTTAATTGTAATGTTATTGATGGCCCTACAATCTGAACACATTCGCCATGTGCCATCCTTTTTTGGCACTAAAGATGATAGGCATAGCACAAGGACTCATGCTATCTTGCACCCACCCTTTCTCAATCAAAGCCTCATCTTGTTGGCGAATTTCCTTGGTTTCACTTGGATTTGTCCTATATGCTGGACGGTTTGGTAAAGAAGAGCCCGGTATCAAATCAATTTGGTGTTCAATCCCTTTCAAAGGTGGAAGTCCCTTTGGAGGATCTTGAAACACATCTTGAAACTCTTCTACCAAATTTTCCAAGCAATGAGGACTATCAACAAGTGATTCTATTTTAAGAGTTCTAGGGATGGCTAAGAAAAGAGGATGATGAGCCACTATTTCCCTTTCTATGTCACGCCTAGACACAAGGAGTGTAGGATTAGAACTCTTATCTTTTTTATCTTTTTCACTCTTCCTCTTTTTCTTCATGATAACTTGGTCCTCATGGACTTCTCTTGGAGAGAGAGATTTTAAAGTAACCTTGTGACCATGGAATTCAAAAGAGAGTTTGTTGGTAAAGCCATCATGTAAAACTTTTCTATCAAATTGCCAAGGCCTTCCCAAAAGAACATGAGTGGCTTCCATGGGCACAACATCACATAATACCTCATCTTTGTATTTTCCAATGGAGAAATGGATGAGGACTTGTTTATTTACAACTATTTCTCCTACTTCACTAAGCCATTGTAATTTGTATGAGAGATAGTAGGCAATCCAAGCTTATCTACTACTCTTGTACTAGCCACATTTGCACAACTACCCCCATCCACTATCAAAGAGCAAATGTTGTTTTGAATAAGACATCTTGTATGGAAAATATTTTCCCTTTGACTTTCATCAAAAGGTTGTGAAACTTGTCCAAGAAGTCTTCTCACAACTAACAAATCCCCTTCAAGTGGACATTCACTCTCTTCCTCACTAGATGCACTAGAATGCAATGAATGCTTAGGAGAATCCGAATCATGCTCACTCACTACAATGCCTTCATGCATGTACATACTTCGTTTGGAAGGGCAATTAGCAGCTATATGACCATAACCCATGCATTTAAAACATTTAGTATTAGACGATCTAGTGGGTGATTTAGGCCTAGAGGTAGATGGCTTAGTTTCCTTGGGTTTGAAAGAAGACTCTTTGGAAGGAAATTTAGAAAAAGACTTTTTGTTTCTCCAAGACTTGTTGAAGTAACCATCATTGGGAGCATTTTTGAAAGAATTTTTCTTAGCAAGTTGGGCTTCTACCTTCATTGCAAGATGAACTAAAGAACCCAATGATGAATACTCTTGTAACTCAACAATGTCTTGAATATCCTTCCTAAGTCCACTCACAAACCTAGCAATCATAGCTTCCTCACTTTCTTCTAATTCAATTTTAAGCACAAGCGTCTCTAGCTCCTTATAATATTCATCCACATTTAGCGTGCCTTGTTGAAACCTTTGGAGTCTCAACATGAGGTCTTTCCTAAAATGTGGGGGCACAAATCTAGCACGCAAGTGATCCTTTAAGGAGTTCCAAGAGTCCACGGGAGGACCCTTGTGATAGATAATGTCCTTTACAACACCATGCCACCATTTCATGGCATAATCACTAAACTCTAGGGTGGCTAGCTTAAGCTTATGCTCATCTTGGATCTCATGGATCTCAAATATTTGTTCACACTTAGCCTCCCAATCTAAATATACATTAGGATCACTAGAGCCATTAAAACAAGGAAGCTTTACCGAAGGAAGCCTAGATTTTGCATCTTGATAGAAGCCATTGTCGTAGTGATGTCTTTCTCCTTGATGATAAGGTCTTTGTCCATGAAATTGTGGTGGAGTCCTCCTTCTCCTATGCTCTTCTTCACGGCCAAAATCATTTGAAGAGGCTCTTGAAGATGGTCTATGAGAATGATGCCCATCATGGATAGAAGGAGAAGGCCTAGCTTGTTGGACCTCCATCTTTTGCATTTTCTCTTCCAAGCGTCTAATAATTCTTTGGGCTTCATGTAATTCACCAAGGATTGAAGCTTTGGAAGGAGAATTCTGCTTGTAGGATGCATCACTTGAAAAGCCAGCCATTTGTAATTCAAAAACAGCAAACACACAAAACAGCAAACAAGTCAAGAAACAAAATTAGCAAAAACAGTGAGTGTTTTAAGCAAAAATGCCGAAGTGAATTGAGGCAGAAAAATAGGTCACTCTCAAAGAAATAATGTCCTTGCACCAATCTGATCTTGAGGCCTTGGAATCCTCAAATGAAAGATGTCAAAGCAAGCACACCAATCTCAAGCCAACCATCACAAAACCAATGAAATAATAAAGACAAACAAGAAAAAGTATAAGCAAAGAAAGGCTAGAACAAAAGGCATACTAGATGTTTGACAAACTCAAAGATTAAAGAACAAAAGACAAGCAAGAAAATTAAAGAACTCAATGAGAAAGTAGGCACACAAAGGAATACTTAAAGAAAAGCACTAGAGTAGATGAAGAAAACAAAAAATTAGCTACTGGAAAAAAAAATTTATGCAAACTGTGCTTGATGTTCACTGATTTAACTGGAATGATATAGAGCGAACTGGATTATGAAATTTAAACCACAGAAACTTCAAGATGTTAACTCAATAATGGCACTGGAATCACTTAAAAACAGTAAGCCAATTAATTGAGATAAATTTTTCAAAATCACTGCCAGATTATTGTATTTTTTTCGGCAGAATTGTACACTTTTTGTATTTTATTTATCATTTTTTGTATACTTTGAATTTTTGAGTACTTCTTTTTTCTATGCTTTTATAACACTTTGAATAACACAAATCCAGAATTTCAGAATTTTCCAGTGAGTAAATCAATTGCAATAAGGAAAAACAGTAAGCACATTTTCAGAAACATAGGAATCCTAATAGGAATGAAAAACAGAATTATGAACTAGCAAAGACATAATGGAAAATGATGTGTATGAACTTGTATAGGTCTAGAATACAAGTATGAACTCAATTCTAAAACAGAAAATGCACAAAGGATCAATATCAAACTCAGAAAATTATATGACACTAAAGCAAGAAACAATCAAAAGCAATAAAAGTACTACTAGAAGTGATGACAATTATGGAAAAACATGACTTAAGAAAAAACTTGTAAGGATTCAAAAAGGAAAATACTTAAACATATGATAGGCAAAAGAATTAAAATAGCAAGCAAACTCAAATAAGCCTAAAACAGAAACAGAAATTGCAAGAAATTAAAGAGCTCTTGAAATTAAAGTGCAACACAACTCAAAAATTAAACAAGAACACACCTAAACTCTTGATACCACATGATGTGATTCAAATAGCAAAGAAGAGAATGATTCTTGACATTCTTAGGAATCAACTTGAGTTGGACAATAGTTAGGCACTTTTTCTTAGAATTGGATCAATGTTCTAAGTCAAGAACTCACCAAAACTAGCACCAAATCCAAACTCATATGGAAGTTCCAAATATTGTCAAATTGAACCGATTAAAGTTGAAGAAAAGGCAAATGCACCGAACATAATACTTAAGAATTGAAATGAACCGAACATATGAGCTAGAAAAGCAAAGGAACAAGATGAATGGACAGAAACATCAAAGGACCGAACCAAAAACAACAAAACAGCAAGAACAACGAACAGAAATTTCAAAGAAGCAAACTAAGACATGAACAATTAAAGAGGAAGAAGGAAGGAGAAGAGAAAGCTCATGGAGATGGATGTATGGTTGGATGATCACGCCACTAGGAGGATGGAGACTCCAAGATAAGTGTGCAAGCCGCCACTTGAGGTAACCATGGAACCATCAAGATAAGACTACTGAAGAAGGCACAAAGCTCTCTCAAAAAATGAGTATAGTTTCTTTAGTCTAAATTCAAATCTGAAATGTACAAGAAGAGCACCTATATTTATAGCCTAAAGGTGCTGAAAATCAAACTAAGAGAATTCAAAATTCCCTCCTAAAAGAAGCTATAACCGGCGCCTAAACGAGAAATGAGGAAGGTGTGATCCCTTCTCTCACTTTGGCACCTCCTTATTTACTTCTACACCTATCTACTAACACACCCCCCCTCCTAAAGCTCCTAACTAAAGACTAAAAGATGCTATAACAATAGAGGTTTCTAATGTTTCCCTCTAAGCACCTTCAACCAAAGAAATTACAAAAAGAGAAAATAATTGTCCCCTAGCTCCTAAAGCTTTGAACATGCTTCTTGTAAGCCTTTGAGGTGGGCTTTGACCTCCATGGGCGTCCTCCATTTGCGCCTCTACCTCTTCTCACTAGTACAAAATTTGAAAACAACGACTATTTATTTAGTGCGGCTTTGCGTTTAAACGCATTTGTAAAAAACGCGGTGGCATTTTTGTAATTAAATTGATTTACAAATGCGGTCTTTAGTATGACCGCAGTTGTAATTCAATTCAGAATGAATTACAAATGCGGTCTTTACTATGACCGCAGTTGTAATTCATTTTAATTGATTTACAAATGCGGTCTTACCCTAGAACCGCATTTGTAAATCAATTTTACCCTAAAAATAGAAGCGCGCCACTGGTTTTCACTTTCACTTTCGTCTTCTCCGCTCTTCGTTTCAACGTTCTCAGCTCTCTCCGCTTTGCATTGTAAGTTTCAGCTCTCTCTGCTTCAACGTTTGTTTTCGTTTTCGTTTTTGTCATTGTCATTATTCACTTCCTTGGCATTGTCATTTCGTTTCCTTACTCGTTTTCTGCATATAGGTGGTTACTGTTCTATTGGTTCTCTGGTTTTTTCTGCTCCGCCACCGCCACTGCTTCCGTCACCGCCACTGCTTCCGCCACCGCCTTCGCCTACGCCTTCGTCTTCGTCTCTGATCACCATCAACCTAAAGGTTGGTGTTGTATTTATTTAATATTTTGAATTTATATTTAAAATTTTGAATTCATATTTAATATTTTGAATTTTTATTTTTCTGTATTATAATATATATTTAATTAATAACTAATATAACTTGGAATGTATATAACTAATAACTAATAATTTATATATTTGTGTGTATTTTGAATTTTTGTATTATATAATTTCTATTTTCTTAAATTTATATTATATATAAATTCTATTTTTGTAATTATTTTTATTTTTTGCACTTTCTCTTTGCATATCTTTCTTTTTTTCCCTGGCATCATTTATTTTTTATAATTGTCACTTTAAACTACTTTTACTTAAATAAAAATGAATATGATATTAATCTTTATGGAATTATAATTCTATAGTGTATTAAACTTTGTTCTAGAATTTTAATTTTAGAAGTGAAATATTTAGTTAGTTGTTAATTACATTTTAATAAAAGTTTTATGTTATGTTAGTTATTGTTACTTTTAGAATAGAAATATCGTGTTTGGATTGAGTCGGGGGTGTTCGACCCTCGGCAAATGTGTGAGATTGAAGAGAATACTAATTATTAGAAAATCCTAACTATATTCCAGAATATATAATGGATCGAAGTTGGATTAATGCTGTTCGTATAAGTGATGAGTACGAAAGGGGAGTAGAGAAATTTATACAATTTGCGCAGCGTAACGCGATTATTAGTGGTCATGATGGAGCAAAGATCAGGTGTCCGTGCGTTAACTGTTTGAATGGAAGGATACTGGATGTGAATATCATGAGGGAACACCTGCTATGTGATGGGTTTCTTCGATCTTATACAACTTGGACATGGCATGGTGAATTATTAAATTTACCACGTGTTTCCGTAACTGAAGAATATGTGGGTTCTACCATGGATGAAGCAGTACACGATGATGGAGATGATGATCGATTGGAGGACATGATTCGTGATGTGGGAGCTGAGTGTTTTGCAAAAGCGCATGGATATGAAAGTATGTCAAAAGATGCAGAGACTCCTTTGTATCCTGGATCAACTAACTTCACACGGTTGTCGGCGGTGTTAAGATTGATGAATTTGAAGGCAATAAACGGATGGACTGATAAAAGCTTCACGGAATTGCTCCAGCTGTTGAAGGATATGCTTCCAGAGGGAAATAGTCTACCTAATCGTAATTACGAGGCAAAAAAGATTCTTTGTCCAATGGGTATGGAGTACAAAAAGATACATGCATGTCCTAATGATTGTATATTATACCGGAAAGATTTTGAATTGTTGAAAAGTTGTCCGAGGTGTGGGTTATCACGTTATAAGTTGAAACAAAAAGATGATGATTCTATTGATGACATGGAAAAGCATGGACCCCCAATGAAGGTCATGTGGTATCTTCCCATCATTCCAAGGATGAAGCGTTTGTTTGCAAACCTAGACGATGCTAAGAATCTTAGATGGCATGCAGATGAGAGGAAATGCGATGGCATGTACCGACATCCAGCTGATTCTATTCAATGGAAGAAATTTGATGATGACTTTCCAGAATTTGGTAAAGAATCAAGAAATATCCGACTTGGTTTAGCTACAGACGGAATGAATCCGTTTGGTAATATGAGTACAAATCACAGTTCATGGCCTGTATTACTAGTTATTTACAACTTACCTCCTGGATTGTGCATGAAGCGAAAATACATGATGTTGTCTATGATGATATCCGGTCCGAAACAACCAGGGAATGATATTGATGTTTATCTAAGTCCCCTAATTGAAGATTTGAAGTTAATGTGGGACCAGGGTGTCGAAGTATTTGACGGATTTGCTAATGAAACTTTCAAGCTTCATGCCATGTTATTTTGCACCATCAATGACTTTCCGGCATATGGTAACTTATCAGGTTATAGTGTTAAGGGTCACAAAGCGTGTCCAATATGTGAAGAAGACACTGCTTCTCAACAATTGAAACATGGAAGGAAAACAGTATATCTTCGGCATCGGAGGTTTCTTAGAAGTCATCATCCTTACCGGAGGTTGAAAAAAGCCTTTAATGGACACCAAGAGGGTAGTGGTCCACCAACTCCATTAACCGGTGTTGAGGTTTACGAAAAGGTAAATAACATAGACCACACCTTCGGCAAGTCCAAAAAAAAGTCATCTGTGACAAATATTTGGAAGAAGAAATCAATCTTCTTTGATCTTCCGTACTGGTCGAGGTTAGAAGTCAGACATTGTATAGATGTAATGCATGTTGAGAAGAATGTGTGTGATAGCTTAATTGGTACACTTCTTAACATTAACGGGAAGACGAAGGATGGTCTAAATGCTCGTTTAGATTTGATTGAGATGAACATACGCGGCGAGTTGGCACCCATACAAATGGGTAAGCGTACATATTTGCCCCCAGCCTGTTACACAATGTCAAAAGATGAAAAAATTAGTTTTTGTCAATGTCTAAAGGGTGTGAAAGTGCCACAAGGACATTCCTCAAATGTGAAGAGTCTAGTGTCAATGCAAGATTTGAAGTTAATTGGGTTGAAGTCTCATGATTGTCACATCTTGATACAACAATTGTTGCCGGTAGCTATCCGTGGGATCTTACCAAAAAATGTTAGACACACCATAACCCGTTTGTGCTCATTCTTCTCTTCCATCTGTTGTAAAGTCATTGATCCCTCAAAACTAGATGAACTTCAAAATGAAATTGTTGTTATCTTGTGTGAATTGGAAATGTTTTTTCCTCCGTCTTTTTTTGACATCATGGTTCATCTAGTGGTGCATCTGGTAAGAGAGGTTAGATTGTGTGGACCAGTGTACTTAAGATGGATGTATCCTGTTGAGCGGTATATGAAAATTTTGAAAGGTTATGTGAAAAATCATTATCGTCCAGAGGCTTCAATGATTGAAAGGTACATAGCTGAAGAAAGTATTGAATTTTGTTCAGAGTACATGACAAAAGCAAATCCAATAGGTGTTCCAGCTAATTCATGGCACCACAGGCGTTCTACAAGTAAATGTTTACGTGGTGTGAATATTGTAAGCAAATCTCGATCAGAAGTCTTGCAAGCACATTTGTACATATTGAATAACACAGATGAAGTTGTACCTTACATAGAAGCTCATAAAGCCATTGTGAAGGCAAATAACCCAAGACAAGCAGAGAAATGGGTCTTGATGGAACATAATAGAACTTTCATGCCTTGGTTTAAAGATGAGGTGTTCAAGGATTCAACGGCATCAGAGACCTTGACTTGGTTGGCTGCTGGATTGAAGTTTGATGTCATTTCATGTACAGCGTACGAAGTGAATAATTGTATATTTTACACGAAGTCCCTGGATGAAAAGAGTACAAATCAAAATTCTGGTGTTACTCTTGAAGCCGAGTCAATGCAGTTTTCGACTTCGAAAGATACAAATCCAGTACTTGGATCAATGGCATACTATGGGTTTATAGAAGAGATATGGGAGATTGACTACACTAAGTTTTCCGTTCCAATTTTCAAGTGTAAATGGGTTGATAATAAAAGTGGGGTTAAAATTGATGAATCAGGATTCACACTAGTGGACTTTCGAAAGATAGGGTATCGAGATGAGCCATTTATAATGGTTCAACAAGCATCTCAGGTTTTCTATGTGAAAGATCCTACGTCAGAACATTGGTATGTCGTTTTACACGGGAAAAAACAAGGGGAAGCCATAGATGATATTGAATATGGCGAAACTCGTTCATTCACACCAATGATAACTAATAAAGATGACGATGTACTTGATGATGTACATGCAACCCGTAAAGACCACAGTGAAGGAATTTACATATAAACATTCAACCCACATGCAACATGTAAATAAACATTTATAATTTTATGTATTATTTTTATATGATTTTAATTCGATGCACATTAACTAATGTTTGTTACCTAATTTTTTTAACAGAGACATGGATGACGACCAGACTCCAGTCAGACCTCGATCTGGGCGAGGTAGTAGAGGACCTACTAGATTGAAGCGTCTTGCATTGAGACGTGCTGCTGGTGAGAAGACACATGTTGACATTGACGTCAACAGTGGAGTGGCTTTTGGTCCTAAGGCAGATGAGTTTATGAGCTATCTTGGAGTTGTTTCTCGTGAGAGGCTCTCCATTTTGATTAATTCATGGGATGAGGTTTCAGAGGTTGATCGGAACATGCTATGGGAGGATGTTCTGGTAAGCTTTACATTATTATTGTTATCATATAATGCTTTTTAATATTGATTAATTAATTTTAATTTCATGATGTTATTTTGCAGGCAAACTTTGACATTCCTGATGTGGAACCGCTTCGATCAAAGATATTATCCAATATCGCACTTAAATTTCGTACCTTTAAGTCAAGACTGACATCGAGATACATTTTTGGCGACCTTAAAGACGAAAATCCATGTTTAAAGTACCAACATATTGATGAAGAGACATGGCGTCTTTTTAGAGAAAGCCGTGAAAATGAGGCTTGGATGGTAAGTGAAGTAACTTTTTTGTTTATATAACATTAATAAGTTTATCTTATTTACTTCAGTTTGTTTATTTCAATTATGACAGGATCGTCGGAAGAAAGCTTAAGAGATAGCTTTGAAGAATCTTACCCCGCACGTTATGTCTCGTTCGGGGTATAGAAAACTTGAGCAAACACTGATGGTGGAAAAGGAGAAATCTCAACAGGGGACGTATTCTGAGAATGTGGAAACAGGGGTCACTTCTCCTCCACCACCTTTTCGCCATGAAAAATGGAAGAGGGCCCGAATTAAAAAGTCTGCTGCACCAAGTTCCGAGCAATCCGGGGTTATAATCGAAAAAATTGTAAGTTATTTTTGTTATTTTCAATTTTTTTAAAGCATTAATTATATTAATGATTGAAAATATGATTTTTGTGTACTCTTGCAGGATTCCTTGGAATCCGACGGTACATTTGTTGCTGAAGGTCGTCACGATATCCTGGTTGAAGCAATTGGACGACCTGAACACTCTGGTCGTGTTCGTGCCGCTGGACAAGGGGTCGGAATTAAACTTTATTTTGGAGTTTCAGAACGACAGCCATCCTCCTCCTCCAAGAAGGAAACTCAAATGAAGACTAAGTTACGTGAAGAAATAATGGAGGAGATGAGAAAGGAGACTGATTTGATGTGGCTGGAGATGAAAAAGGAGAATGATCGAATGCGACAAGAGTTTCTATCGCAACAAGTTTGTGCTAAGCCGATTGAACCCCTTGTTAGTCCCACTCCCAAGAGCACAAAGGGGAGTTGTGCGGCTCCTCCAACATCAGGGGATGATATCAATGGGCAGACAGAGGATTGTGAGCTACTGGTAGTGGGCGGCAAACTTCCTCGGGTGGTGGCACTTGGAAAAGTCTATAAAAACGCCACCACCTTACATAACGTTCCTCTCTCCCCTGATGTGGCGAAGGTAACTGTTGAAAAAGTACGATTTCTTGATGCTCGTGTTCCACTACCTTCAGATGAGGTAACCACTGTGGCCGATGCATTTCAGACATTCGTTGCCTGGCCCAGAGAGCTCATTCGATCTATGCCCGAACCTCATGTAATAATTTCGTTTCATTATATTATTTTTTATTTATATTTATATATTACATATAATTTAATACAAATGTTGTTTATCTTGTAGGAACCTTTTCAGCCACCAACTCCGAAAAAGAAGCGTGAGGTTCCAGTTGACGATCCTATGGCTTCCCTACGTCTCATTGCTAGTCAGATTGGCAATGATCCTTTTCCAGTTCCGTGGGATAATACATTTTTTCAAATCAACACTGAACTGCCACTGATGATTTACAACACAGATTTATCAGAATTTATATATGGGAACCAGGAGCTCAATATAAGTATAATTCAATTTTTTATGATGTAAGTATCTTTACCTATTATTCAATTTACTTTATGTTAAATTATTATTGATTATGCTTTAACTAAAAACTTGTAGGTTTTTGCATAGAGTCTGTATCACTGAGGGGAAGGAAAATATGTATGGATTCGTAGATCCTGCATATACTAATCCCGTTGGACCAAACTCAACTGAGACTCAAGCATACATCACTAACATCCTGGAAAAAGAGGGAAAACAAATTTATTTATGCCCTTACATTAATGAGTAAGTTTAATTATATGTCATCAATTATTATTATTTCATGTTTTAAATATTTACTAACTCTTTTCAATGATCATATAGGCATCATTGGCAGTTACTTGTCTTATCAATGGTTGATAAGACTGCTGTGTGGTTCTGTTCCCTACACAAGAAGATGCCCACAAAATTTAAGGATATCATTGATACGTAAGTATAGTATAAACTTAACTTTGTATATGTTACTAATTAACCATCTACTAACGAGGTTTTTTGTATTAACCAGTTCATGGCGTGGATATAACATCCTAAAAGGTCGATCCAGTTCAAATAATTTGAACTACATAAGAGTAAAGGTTTGTAATTTTTTTCTTTCTCTATTATCATTGTTTATCAATATACTAACATATTACTTTTTATTGAATTATATAGTGTAATAAACAACCAGGAAGCTATGAGTGTGGCTATTACATTATGCAATGGATGATTACCATTATAAGACTAGGTGTTAAAACTGGTTGGAATGAGGTATATGTTAAATCATTTTTATAATTCTTGAACATATATATATATCTAGAAACTAATTTATGTCAACTTTGCAATGCAGTTATTCACAGAAGAAACACCAATGAGTGAGGAAGGCATTTCATATGTTAGAGATTCTTGGTCCACATACTTCATTAATTTTTATAACTCTAGCATAAGTAAACAACATTAGTGGTTTTATTATATGTAATTTGATCACTTGTAAATGTACATTTTGATGATTTCAATTGGTTACTACATTTTTGTATTTGTCTGGCTGGGTTTAATCATTATGCAGGTTATTTAAATATATGGTTTCTGCACAAAACAGGATGTACCAAAAAAAAAAAACACTATTTACAAATGCGGTCATTTACCAAGACCGCATTTGTAAATAGTGAATTCGCATTTACAAATGCGGTCTTAGTAAATGACCGCATTTGTAAATAGTGATTTATGAATGCGGTTTTTACCAAGACCGCATTCATAAATCCTAAACCCCAAACCCACTCCCTAATTCAGAATAATATACAAATGCGGTTACCTAAAATGACCGCATTTGTAAATGTGATTTATGAATGCGGTCATAGGACCGCATTTGTAAATTCCAGATTTACAAATGCGTGTTGATCATGCCATGAAATGGTGGCATGGAATTGTAAAGGACATTATCTATCACAAGGGTCCTCCCGTGGACTCTTGGAACTCTTTAAAGGATCAAATGCGCGCTAGATTTGTGCCCCCACATTTTAGGAAAGACCTCATGTTGAGACTCCAACGGTTTCAACAAGGCACGCTAAATGTGGATGAATATTATAAAGAGCTAGAAACGCTTGTGCTTAAAATTGAATTAGAGGAAAGTGAGGAAGCTATGATTGCTAGGTTTGTGAGTGGTCTTAGGAAGGATATTCAAGACATTGTTGAGTTACAAGAGTATTCATCATTGGGCTCTTTAGTTCATCTTGCAATGAAGGTGGAAGCCCAACTTGCTAAGAAAAACTCTTTCAAAAATGCTTCCAATGATGGATACTACTCCAAGTCTTGGAGAAACAAAAATTCTTTTTCTAAACATCCTTCCAAAGATTCTTCTTTCAAACCCAAGGATCCTACGCCATCTACTTCTAGGCCTAAATCCCCAATTAAATCGTCTAGTCAAAAGTGTTTTAAATGTTTGGGATATGGTCACATTGCTGCTAATTGCCCTTCTAAACGAAGTATGTACATGCATGAAGGCATTGTAGTTAGTGAGCATGATTCCAATTCACCTAGGCATTCTTCACCTTCTAGACCATCAAGTGAAAATGAGAGTGAAAGTCCTTGTGAAGGTGACTTATTGATGGTAAGACGTATGTTGGGCACAATTCCAAAATCTTTGAATGATACTCAAAGAGAAAATATTTTTCACACCCGATGTCTTATCAACAACAAGTTATGTTCCTTGATTATTGATGGGGGAAGTTGCACTAATGTGGCTAGTACAAGAGTTGTGGAGAAGTTAGCCTTACCCACTATCTCTCATACCAAGCCCTACAAATTACAATGGCTTAGTGAAGTAGGTGAAATCATGGTGAATAAACAAGTCCTCATTAACTTTGAAATAGGAAAGTATAAAGATGAGGTTTTATGTGATGTTGTGCCCATGGAAGCTTCTCATCTTCTTTTAGGAAGGCCTTGGCAATATGATAGACATGTTTTACATGATGGCCTATCCAATACAATGTCTTTTTCCTTCCTAGGGCGCAAGGTTATATTAAAACCCCTTTCTCCCAAAGAGGTTCATGAGGACCAAATAAAAATGAAAACTAAAAGAGAAAATGAGAAAGAAAAAGAAGTAAGTACTACACCGAGTCACACCATTTTCTCCTCTAAATCCATCATGTTGACTCGTGTTATACCTCAAATGGACCCTCCAAGGTCTTCTTCTTCTTTATCTTTTTCATTACCCAAGGTTCCTATTTCAACACCACATTGGTTAAAATATGTTAGGGATGATTTTTTCATACCTCCTAATGGGTTTCACCATTTAAAAGGTCTTTTTCCCAAAAATATCATCATTCCCAAACACATTTTTCCAACTTGGTCGAATTGTAGGACCTCCTTTTCTGCAATCCCTTTGGTTCCATCTACTAAGTCATGTATTCCTTATTCTTACACTTTTGATTGTAAAAGTAAAGTGACTTTGTTATATGCAGGGATTCAGAATTCGTGGGCGAATTCTCTCCAACTCGGGGAGTATGATGAGAATCAACTAAAGGTGGCTTTTTATAATGAAGAACAAGATCATTCGCCTTCATATTTAAAGTTTTACTTGTTAATCTTTGCAAAAGATAAAGCCCAAGCCCAAGCCCAAGAAGGCCAAAGCCCACAAAAGCCCAAAGTCCATCCCATGAAGGGCAAGGCCAAGTATTAAATAGATATTGTTTAGAAAGGTGCTTAGAGGGAAACATTAGAAACCTCTATTGTTAAAGCATCTTTTAGTCTTTAGTTAGGAGTCTTAGGGGGGGTGTGTTAGTAGATAGGTGTAGGAGTAGAAAAGGAGGTGCAAAAGTGAAGGAAGAGGTCACACCTTCCTCATGCTTTGTTTTAGGCGCAAATTCTAGAAGCTTTTTGGGAGGGAGTTTTTTGAATTTGTGTAGCTTATATTTCAGCACCTTAGGCTATAAATAGAGGTGCTCTCTTTGTATTTTTCAGATTGGAATTAATCTAAGAAAACTCTACTCAAATTTTGAGTGACCTTTGGAGAGCTTTTGGAGCGTTCTTCTTCTAGTCTTATCTTGATGGATCAATGGAGTCCTCAAGTGGCGGCATCACTCTCATCTAGGAGCATTCCACACTTCTAGTGGCGAGATCATCCATCCTCCTTCCATCTTCATGAGCATTCTCTTCTCCTTCCTTTCTTCTTCTTCAATTGTTCATGTTGCTTTGTGTTCTTGAGTTTTTCAGTTTCGGTTTTTCTATTTTCCAGCACTTGTTCTGTTTTGTTCTTAATTTTGTTTGGTTCATATGAATTGTTGTTTAATTTCATTCCTTTGTTGATTCAATTTGACAATATTTGGTTCATCCAAATGAGTTTGGGATTTGGTACTAGTTATTGGTGAGTTCTTGTCTTAGAACCATGATCCAACTCTAAGAAAAGTGCCTCTATATTTTCCAGCTCAAGGTGATTCCTAAAAATGTCAAGAATCTTGTTCTATGTGGCTATTGGAATCACATCACATTGTGGTGGTGTTTGTGCAGATGGACAAGGGGTTGGAATTAAACTATATTTTGGAGTTTCAAAACGACAGTCATCCTCCTCCTCCAAAGAGAGCGAAACTCAAATAAAGACTAAGATACGTGAAGAATTAATGGAGGAGATGAGAAAGGAGATTGATCTGATGCGGCTAGAGATGAGAAAGGAAAATGATCGAATGCGAGAAGAGTTTCTATCGCAACAACTTTGTGCTGAGCCAATTCAACCCCTTGTTAGTCCCACTCCCATGATCACAAATGGGAGTTGGGCAGCTCCTACAACATCAGGGGATGATATCATTGGGCAGACGAAGGAATGTGAGCTACTGGTAGCGGGCGGCAAGCTTCCTCGGGTGGTGGCCCTTGGAAAAGTCTACGAAGAGGCCACCACCTTACATAACGTTCCTCTCTCCCCTGATGTGGCGAAGGTAACAATTGAAAAAGTACGAGTACCTGATGCTTGTGTTCCACTACCTTCAGATGAGGTAACCACTGTGGCCGATGCATTTCAGACATTCGTTGCCTGGCCCAGAGACCTTATTCGATTTATGCCCCAACCTCATGTAATAATTTCATTTAATTATATTAATTTTTATTTTTATTTATATATTACATATAATTTAATACAAATGTTCTTTATCTTGTAGAAACCTCTTCGGAAACCAAGTCCATAGAAGAAGCGTGAGGTTCCAGTTGACGATCATATAGCTTCCTTAGGTCTAATTGCTAGTTAGATTGGTAATCAACCTTTTGAAGTTCCGTGGAATGATATGTTTTTTCAAATAAACACTGAACTGCCACTGATGATGTACAACACAGATTTATTAGAATTTGTATCTAGGAATCAGGAGCTCAATATAAATATAATTCAATTTTTTATGATGTAAGTATTTTTACCTATATTTCAATTTACTTTATGTTAAATTATTATTGATTATGCTTTAACTAATAACTTGTAAGTTTTTGCATGAAGTCTGTCTCACTGAGGAGAAGGGAGATGTGTATGGATTCTTAGATCCTGCATATACTAATCCCGTTGTACCAAGGTCATATGAGACCCAAGCATACATCACTAACACCCTGGAAAAAGAGGGAAAACAAATTTATTTATGCCCTTATATTAATGAGTAAGTTTAATTATATGTCATCAATTATTACTATTTCATGTTTTAAATATTTACTAACTCTTTTAATGGATGATATAGGCATCATTGGCAGTTACTTGTCTTATCAATTGATAAAACTGCTGTGTGGTTATGTTCCCTACACAAGAAGATACCCACAAATTTTAAGAATATAATTGATACGTAAGTACACTATAAACTTTACTTTGTATGTTACTAATTAACCATCTACTAACGAGGTTTTTTGTATTAACCAGTTCATGCGTGAATACAACATCCTAAAAGGTCGATCCAATTCAAATAATTTGAACTGGATAAGAATAAAGGTTTGAATTTTTTTCTTTCTCTTATCATTGTTTATCAATATACTAACTTTTACTTTTTATTGAATTATAGTGTAATAAACAACCAGGAAGCTATGAGTGTGGCTATTACATTATGCAATGGATGATTACCATCATAAGACTAGGTGTTAAAACTAGTTGGAAAGAGGTAACATGATATGTTAAATCATTTTTATAATTTTTGAACATATATGTATCTAAAAACTAATTTATGTCAACTATATTTTGCAATGCAGTTATTCACGGAAGAAATACCCATGAATTCGGAAGCCATGTCATATGTGAGACATTCTTGGTCCACATATTTCGTAAATTTTTATAACTCTAGGATAACTTATCAATAGTGTAGGGATTATATGTAATTTGATTACTTGTTTATAATGTACATTTTGATTCTCTGAATTTATCTCTATATTTATGTATTTGTCTGGTTGGGTACATTTTGATCAATATACAAGTTAATTTATATGAGTTTGGGACAAAACAGATTGCACTAAAAAAAACACTATTTACAACTACGGTTATTTACCAAAGCCGCATTTGTAAATCAAGCGCATGATTTACAAATGCGGCTTTGGTAAATAACTGCAGTTGTAAATAGTGTTTTTTTTAGTGCAATCTGTTTTGTCCCAAACCCATAGAAATTAACCTGTATATTGATCAAAATGTACCCAACCAGACAAATACATATATATAGAGATAAATTCATATAATCAAAATGTACATTACAAACAAGTAATCAAATTACATATAATCCCTACACAATTGATCAGCTATCCTTGAGTTATAAAAATTTACGAAATATGTGAACCAAGAATGTCTCACATATGATCAAACTATCATCATATTAAAGCTATATGGAATTGTAATCCATGATCAAACGATCATTGGATCCAAGTTATGTGCAATCACTATCTGAGATCAAATAATTATTAGATCGAAGTTATATAAAATCATTATCCGAGATCAAACAATCATCGAATCAAAATAATCTAATGAACACTTGCAGAACATTAAAACTTATTCATCCCTCAAATCGGTCCATCTACATCTCATTTATGAATTCCAAGCTTGGGAGACTTATGTACCTATTCGTATCTAAGATATATTGAGATACACGTACTAATATAAAATTCAATCAAATTGGGTGCAATCCAATCAAATCTAATGCAATTCAATCAAATCGGGTGCAATCCAATCAAATATGATGCAATTCAATCAAATTATATGCAACCATATAACTTGGATATTTATATAGTAACCATTGATTGAAAGACAAATATTTAATATTCAATAATCAATCATATCTCTTTTCTATTTTAAATATATTTTTAATACCTTAGCTCAAACTCAAAAAAACTTATAAATATCGTACTCACTAAATTTTCATATTCACTTATATACTTATAATTTTCTATATTCTTATTAACTGGAGCATCATACAATCTTCTACAAATGATTATTTCCTTATCATCATCTCAAAATCATAATTTGACTTACTAGAGAAACTTTCTTGACTTACACTCTTTTTGGTAAAAACAATAACTAAAACCTAAAAGTAACTAATTTTAAAAGAGTAAAAAATGACTAAGTAAAATTTTAAAAGAATGAAACACAAAGTAAGTTTTTATAGAAACTAAAATAAAAAAACATATTCGTTTTATAAAGATTAATATATTTAAATTTATTTTTTACTCTACTAACTATTTACAAATTAAATAATAATTCTTGGGGAAAAATGAAAACTCTTTTTTAAAGCTCACTAACTAAAAAAGTTTAGTTTTAAATTTAAAGTAGATATAAAATCAAACTTATCTTAAATTTAAGATTAAAAACATATTTTGAAAAAAATAAAATGAAGTATATAGTACTAAAAGTTTCCAACTATAGAGACACCGGCACTTCACTTTTCAATTTCCATCACCTGTGTTTTCCAATTGCCCCTTGTGTGAGGTGAAGACTGAGCAAAAAGGGCAACTGTGTTTGTGTGAGACAGAGAGATGGAGAGTAGCGAAGAAGAAGATGATTTTCCTTGCATTGAGAGCATTATCCCCCAATCCAAGGTTGACTCTCTCTATCAGTCCCACACCGAAAAGGTTCGCTCTCTCTTCATTTCGCAATCAACAAACAATGCATCCTCTGAAACCTTATATTTGTTCACTTGGATGTATGTTCTGCTCGTGTGCGTGTTTTTTGGATTGTGGCGAACCCATTTTGTCTATTTTTCAGGGGATTAGGAAGCTTTGCTGCGAGCTTCTCGATTTGAAGGATGCTGTGGAGAACTTGTGCGGCAATATGCACTCCAAGTTCTTGGCTTTTTTGAGGTAACATATGTCATTACGCAGCTAGCATTAATGTATTGTTGTATCACCAATTGCTTGAAGTTACCCAGCAAGGAATTTCAATAACTTTTTTTATATTTTTGTACATTTTGTCTATATTTTCTCTTAAAAGATCAAGTAGCAGCACACATATACATGGGTATGGGTACACAATTTTAACTTAAATGCGGTATTGTGTTGGTCATTATTCATGAACTTTTTGTGCTAACCAATGTGTTTTTCCTTTTTCTTTCTTGAATCAATACAAAATGTTCGAGGTATATTTGCTTGTTGATTCTGCTGTGGAAACAGAAGCTGGTGATGTTATTTCCTTGATTGGTAATTTCTTGTTAAGAATTCGTCTATTAATGTTCAAATTGGAATAGGAAGAGTGGGGGAACTGCTTAATTAGATCTGCAGCTGTAGAAAAAAGGGAAAAAATGGTTAACATCTCAATAGGAATAAAAAGGGTGTGGAAAATTCATAGTTATGCTTTAGTGAAGTTGTATTGAAAGTTGACTCATGAATATGTCATCTCCATTCCCATCCCCATACCATACTAGTCCTTAAAAGAGTCTATTTTCTTGAACGATAAGTGATAATTAGGGGTAGCATTTTGTTTTTTCTGCTTTTTTCTTCACTGTATTATTCTCTAGATATGGTGATACTTGTCAAAATCCTAAGTAATGAACAAAGTAACCAGTATGATGCACCATTCCTGGTGCAAGGATAGCTTGTTAGAGGTTTCTGTTGTATGGAACTGCACTGGAAGACGAGGAACAAGCTGGTATTGTTTTATTTATTTATTTCTGTCGAGAGAAAGCTCAAGCTGTTAAAATTTTGCCCTGTAAGTTGGTTATACTTTTAGTTTGTCCAACACACCCTGATACACAGTTATTTTGGGCTTGAACATTAAATGTGAGCAAAGCACTAGCACTTTGTGCTGAAATTTAATTTAATCAGGGGAATACAGGTAAAAAATGTTGAACTCTTTAGACAGCTTCCCAAAGCTTAAACTGTTAGTAGAAGGCCTATGAATGATTCATATAATGTTTCTAACAAGTATGCAACATGAACAATAAAACAACAGAATTTTGTAACAATTTCAATCACTTTTCTCAACCATATTATATGCGTATACAATGTGATGTTTTCTCTTGATATTGTAGGATATCTGAAGAGGCCGTAGAAGTAAAGCATGAATTGATTGAGCTGCAAAAGCATATCTCAGCACAAGGTATTCTTGTTCAGGATTTGATGACGGGTGTCTGCAGTGAATTGGAAGAGTGGAATCAGTCAAGCAATGATGTCACTGAAGTTCAGCATGAACCTGAACTGCCTCAATTCCTTGAGCCATTACTAAATGATAGAAATGACCAGAAAATATTATTCTTGGAAAACATGGATGTACTTGTGGCTGAGCACAAGTTTGAAGAAGCATTGGAGGCATTAGATGCTGAGGAAAAAAATTCTGGTGAGTTGAAAGGCTCAGGGAATAACTCTTCAGACGATGTTTCCTCATACAAGTCTGCTTTGTCAGAAAGAAAGGCAATGCTTGAACACCAGTTAGTTGGAATTGCTGAACAACCCTCTATTAGCTTCCCTGAGCTGAAGAAAGCCTTAAAAGGTTTAATAAAACTTGGAAAAGGTCCTCAAGCACATCATCTAATGCTGAAATGTTATCAGTCTCACCTCCAGAAGAGAATTGAGGCTTTGCTTCCCTCAAGTTCTCTATGTCCTGAAACATTTCCTTCTACATTATCTAAGATTGTGTTTTCTGTAATATCACTGACAATAAAGGAGTCTGCTTTGATTTTTGGAGATAATCCTGTTTACACCAACAGAATTGTTCAGTGGGCAGAGTGGGAAATTGAATATTTTGTACGAGTGGTGAAAGACAATGCTCCCTCATCTGAGACTATTTCTGCCTTACGTGCTGCTTGCATCTGCACTCAGGCTAGTCTGAACTACTGCTCAATTTTGGAGTCACAAGGATTGAAAATGTCTAAATTACTGCTGGTGCTTCTGCGTCCTTCTGTTGAAGAAGTTTTAGAATCAAATTTTAGGCGTGCTAGAAGAGTAGTTCTTGACATGGCAGAATCTGCTGAATGTTGCCCGTTGTCACCACAGTTTGCATCTTCACTTTCTGCAATTGCTACTTCATCTAGTAGCATGCTTGTTGAGAGTGGAATGAGATTTATGCACATAGTTGAAGTAAGTAACTTTATCATATGATATGGGATACACATTCTTGAGTGATGAAATCATGTTAAGTTTGTTGGCTGGATAAGATTTTTTTTTTTATATGAAAAGCCTTTGCTTTAATTTTTCTTCCTTTCCTTTCCATTTTATCCTGTCATTAAAACATTTATGCTCTGGCGTCTGCAACATGCTGTGGACCCTCATCTCAGTTAATTGAAATGAAAAATATGCAATAGATTTGTCTGTTTGATAAGAAACTATTGATGAAGGTCCTCATGAAAAATTTCAGGTTTTAGATCTTTAGTAATGTTCCTTTACATCCATATTTCAGTGCATGAGGAATTAACTAAAGTCTTGCCTGTTGACGTGTAACAAGTGCTAATGACAGTGCAACATATATGCATAATTTTTGCAATTTTGTTAATGTATTGATTTTTATGTGTTTGTCTGCTTTCTTTAGTAATACTTCTTTTACTTGTTTATTTTTTTTTTTTTTGGAGGGGAGGGAAATTATAGAAAAGCAATTCTTGGTGGCAGTGTTTCTGTGTTAGTAACAACAATACTCTTAGAATTTGGGTTTGGGTAACTCAAACTCTATAAAACCCTAAAACCAACTTATGAGGTGACAGTTGCCCCCCACACATATACACTACTTTGATCATATAACTAATCAATTTGAGATCTGCAATTCTCGTCACCCCTCCATCATCACCCAGTTGGTTGGATGTTTCAAGCATGAAGTTTGCAAGATTGGGTATTTGTAGGTGAGTAGTTCAATAATAGTCCGATAGTGTCCAATAATAAATTTTAGAATAAACTCTAGTATCATCTTAAAATTTGAGTTTTGGGATAATTCAACCCAACAAATCTGGCTTGTGAGGTGAAAATTAACCCAATTGTATACACTACCTCAGTCATATATCACTAGTTGATGTGTGATCTCCAACATATACAACTTTTGGTTGACTATGTTTTTAGAGTTATTTAAAAGTAATAATTTCTTTAGCCACGTTTTTCCTAAACTGTAAATAATTTTGCCAAGAGTTCCTTCTTGATAGGTTTCCATTTTGTAATTAAAGAAATATTATTATAAAATGAATGGCTTAGTGCTGCCAACAAGTGGAACACGTGGACAAGAAAAGAAGAGAAAAGAAAAGTTTGAATGCAAAAGCTGTCCAAAACTCAAATTCCTCTACATCTTTGATAGGTTATTTTAAAGAAGCAATGATAAAAGCCTCTAGGAGAAGCCATAGAAATAATTCTTATCTCATAACATAAAGGCAGTTGTGAGTAAATATATATGAAACACCCTAGAATAGTGTTCTGCCCCAATCAAATCGTCTAAAAAATCTGCAAAATTAGCACATCAGAATGAAGTTTTCCCTTGATCATTGTAAAAGTCCTATTTGTAACCACAGTCTTATGTCCTAACAAGAAGCTTGACCTTAGGAGAGACTTTGGGCATTTGAAAGGTTAAGTAATGAGTGATGTGGATAGTATGATGTTCTCCTGAATTTGTTAATTGGTGTTGATGGTCAGAGTGTTTTCGCTCCACCTTGTTTGTGTCTTCAGTTTTTTGTTCATATCTTATTATGCATGTTTAAGAGATTGTCTTCACTTGATTGCAAATGAACAACCTTGCTTGGAACTTTGTGTCTTTCAATAACATAAATAATGTACTTTTGAACAAATTTCAGGAGATATTGGAACAGTTAACACCATTGGCTAGTTTGCACTTCGGAGGAAATGTACTGAATAGAATCTCACAACTATTTGATAAATACATGGATGCTCTTATCAGGGCTCTACCAGGTCCTTCTGATGATGACAATCTTCCAGAACTAAAAGAGGCTGTGCTTTTCAGAGCTGAGACTGACTCAGAACAACTTGCGATATTGGGAATAGCATTTACAATATTGGATGAACTATTACCAAATGCTGTGTTATCAAGGTGGATGCTGCAAAGTGAAGGCAAGGAACCAAATACAGAGAATGTAACCTTCAATACAAATGCTAGTGTAGAATTGAAGGAGTGGAGGAAGCATATTCAACATTCTTTTGACAAACTTCGGGATCACTTCTGTCGGCAATATATTTTGACTTTCATCTACTCGAGAGAGGGAAAAACACGGTTGAATGCACGTATTTACTTGGGTGATAACAGAGAAGATATTTTATGGGATTCTGACCCACTGCCTTCGCTTCCATTTCAGGTCATTCTTATTTTTCTGCTTTTGTCTGTTGCCCTTGTTTTTGCTATTTATTTCTTTCTTTGATCATCCCTTTGGGTTTTCATGTTTCATTTTTGGCAATGCTATTGCATGTTTGTTCAATCATAATTAGAAATTGATTTCTTGAATGAAGCTGTGATAGTTATTTGCTCGCTAATTTCTTGCATTATGCCATTTTACTGAGGTGTGTAGCTGTGCATCTGTTGGTCTGTGTCTATATATTTGTTTGTATGTATCTATTAAATTCTGGTGATTTTTTTAGTGCTGACAAGTATAGCTATCTTTGTAGGCATTATTTGCAAAGCTGCAGCAATTAGCAATAGTGGCCGGGGATGTATTAATTGGAAAAGACAAAATACATAAAATTTTGCTTGCTAGGTTAACAGAGACTGTTGTGATGTGGTTGTCTGATGAGCAGGAGTTTTGGGGCGTGTTAGAAGATATTTCAGCTCCTCTACAGCCACTTGGTTTGCAGCAGGTACTTGTTTATATATTATACTTGAGAATGGAAAATGAGAAATAAAGCTTGAGAAATTTATCTATCCTCAGCTCATTCGCGTGTATATATAGAAGTTCTTACATTAGATTTGAGATTCAAAGAAGTTAATATCAAAACAAAGGTTGTACCTAGCTGACAAACAAATACAATAGAAAGCAAATTTTTATCAAATATGCATAGACAAGTTAACCTATCCTAACAATTCTAACACTTTTCCTGAAATTGGATTTTATGTACCAAGCTTGGAACATATAAATTGAATTCAAGGTCCTCTAAATTTCGTGCAAATTTCCTTGGACAAAACTTTTCTTGAAATATTTGACAACAAATTTTGATGCGTTTGGTTCTCTCATGGAATATCGATTGGAAACAATATGAATAGTTGTCTGGTTATCAAAGTACATCCTCATCCGTTGAATTTCACAAAATTTCATCTCTTGGAGGAATTGTTTTATTCACCAAATTCACAAGTGAGTGATGCCCATCACTCTATACTCTAAACTAGATTGAGTAACCACATTTTGTTTCTTGCCTTTCCAAGAAATAATATTGCCTCCACTGAAAACACAATGTCTAGTAGTGGAATGCTTGTCTGCAAGAGATCTTGCCCAATCAACATGACAATACGTAAATATTTGAGCATCCCCCTTATCTTCATGTAACAATCGTTGTCCTCAAGCCTTTTTGTTATATATAAGGATGTGAATGACAATATGCCAATGATCAAGCTGAGGAGCCTTTATGAGTTCACTAACCAATCCAATTGCAAAGGACAAGTCAGGTTTAGTAACAGTGAGATAAATAAGTTTCCCAAAAGCCTTCTATATATCTTTTGGTTTTGAGAAATATTCACCTTGTTCTATTACTAATTTTGATTTGGATCAATAGGACTATCCATAGGTTTATAATCAATCATACATGTTTCTTTTAGTATGTCTAAGGTATATATTCCTTTGAGAAATTACAATACCTTCTAAGATGGTCAAGTTCTTCATGTACAATTTTAGGGATAGTATAGCAGAGGACACAAAGGAGATAGGATGAAAAGAAAGGAGATAGATGATGATAAATTAGAAAATTGTAAATAGGATGAAGATTACTAGTAAAGCAACTACATGTCTGAAGAACAATGGGCTAGTTGGGATATTCGTTATCGGGAGCCATCATATGATGGTGAATGACTTAAAGAAGAGGACTCCACATATAACATTGAACCAATCTATTAGGTTTTGCAATGGTAAGTGAGCAAAGGGGGGTGATGAGGATTCTGGGGAACTTGGGGGAGGAGAGGAGTTTCAAGGAGTGGTTTGATTTGGAGTGTCATGATGTGGATTCAACTAATGGCATAGGTAAGATTTGTTGGATAGAACTAGAATCTTCAAGGGAAGAAAGCATATTCTTTAAAAAGGGTTACACTCACAAGGATTTTGTATTTTTTAGGGTTTAGGGTTTATGATGGAGGACCATCCAAAGCCACCATCCACACCAATAAAGACAAAAGCACTATCTGTATAAATAAAGTAGAATACACTTGTATAGAAGTTATATTTGTAAACATACTTTTAAAAGGCATGTTGTAGAGATATCAAAGACATTCTAGGAGATCCTCACAGCAAGGATCTCTAAAGCATCTTAAAGGGATATAGGTCACTCCTTAAGCCACCAACCCTACCATGGTTAAGCAAGCTTACCTAGGGTTAGAGTAGCTTAAGGACCAAGCTACCTCCTTCTATTATCATCTATAAATACTTCGCCTAAACACTTTGTACTTAGATTTGACATAAATGTGAGTGAAGCTTTCTGAATTCAGAAATCATTCTCTCTCAAATCTCCTCTTGTTTGCAAGCCTAGATGGCCTAGTAAACTCTTGGAAGGTTGGCCTCACCAACTTCCTCTTCAAGCATACACCATCACCTTCACCGAACCAAACCATTTGAATTCCTCTCTTCATCCAAGTCTTTCACTGTCTCTTGATCCACAATTCCAAAAGCAAGAACCTCGGTCTACATCAGGTGGATCAGAGCTCATCAGGATCCGGCCAAAAGCTAAGCCAAGTTCTTCCAAACTTTTTCTGTTTCAGCGTGTTGTTGTTTTGATGCCTTGCGGTTCTTGCTTGATTCTGTCATTTTTCTTGTGTTTCCACCGATTATTTTTTGTTTTCCACCGATTAATTTCCATTTTCACCGATTATTTTCGTTCACACATTCATCAAACAGTTTTCATTGTGTTCCAGTGCACAACCTCTGTTTTCTTTACTGTTTTCACTGGTTCTTGCTGTTTTCTTCATTTTAATCAGTCAATTCTTTGTTTTCTGTGCTCTTTTACCGTTTAATCTGTCTTCTCTGTGATTCTATTGGTTTATCTTGAGTTTTGTTCGGTTTATTTTGTGCCAAATCTTTCACACACAGTTCCGCACCTCAACCTGTCCTAACCAGGGGTGTTCTTGCTGTTTTTTCTTGATTCTGCATGTGTTTCTTGTCTTTCATTCTGTGTTTGTGCACGTTTAGGTGTTGTTTAGGATTTCCAATCGTTGCATGTCAATTGTCATGTTTCAATTTTGCTTAATCTTGTCAAAATTCATCATGTATTGCTGCTGTATGCACAAACTGTTTGAGTTTTTCTCCACTGCACACAACCTCTTTGCTTAAAGTCTTGTTGCTGTTCTGCTTCAATTTTCGTGTGGTTTGCCTTGTGTAATCTAGTTTTGAGTATCCTTACTTGTTATTAGTTATTTGGTGAGTTTCTTGCATCTTTTCTAGTATTTCTTTGTGGTTTTGTCATCCTTTGCTTCCTTTAGGAGTTTTCTGCCAGTTTTTCCAGAGTTTCATACTTGCTATCTGATTTGCAAAATTTATTTTGACTTCAGTTCTTATCCAAAATTTATGCAAATTGTTCGGTAACATCATCTACATGTTTAGCATCCACTGTAAAAAAGGCACGTCCTAATTCCATCTACAAAAAAAATTATAATTGTCAAAAGCCAGGACGTTGATATGGTTGCCACACTGTTTCAGTGTTCATTGGTGTTTTCGGTTTTAAATTTTCTGCCACTTATTCCTTTGGTGTTTTAGCTTCAAATGTTTACCATATCTTCTTTCATATGTTACCAATATCCAGTTAAAATTTCAGCTTAAAATTTTCTGTAGAAAAATTCTCATAAAGTTTCCAATACTAGAAAACTGTTTGCGTTTTGTCCAAATTTGGTGGATTTGTTTTGCAGCGTATACATATCCTTTTTTCCTCAAATTTGTGGCATTTTATTACTCCTTGAGCACAGCAAATACCATACAAATTAAGGGTTCAAATTCTCTGTATCCCAATTACCATAATTCTTACACTTTTGGTGGTTAGTGATATACCTAGTTTCACTCTTGGGTCGTTGTTGCTCACGCTGTGCGCCCTTGTTCCATTTGAATTCAAATTTGAGTGTAGCTTTTACCATAAAATTTTGGCATTATCTGTTTTGCAAATCTTTGTATAAATTCTGGAACAAACACTGCCAATTCCTCTAGATTTTGGTTTTTGTAATCTGTTCTAGCACTTTTCTTAGGTCCTTTTGCTTGTGCTGCCTTTTGTTGGTTGCCTTAATTTTTTTATTGTCTTTTGTTGGATCTCTATTCTGGTTTGTCACATTTCTTCTTCTTATGTGCGTTTAACTTTTCCAAATTAGTGTTTTTCTTGCTTTATTTCTTGTTGTCAGAATTACAACAAGTTTAGGTTTAACTAGTGTCTATTTTCTTTATGCTATACCATTTTACTGAGATGCATGGGGACATGTAGACTTATTAAGAAGTGGACTTTAAGCCTAACTCAACCTCATAAAACTGGCTTATAAGGTGAAATTTGCACCTACTTATATACTATGAAATTTAATCTCTAGTCGATATGAGATCTCCAACACACCCCCTCACGCCGAGAGTGACAGCTCATGCGTGGGATAACATATTATAGGTTGTCCGATAATGGCCCGATAGCAGGTAGCCTAATAAGCCCAAAAAACACTCGCTAGGATAGGCTCGAAATGGATCTGATACCATATTAAGAAGTGGACTTTAAGCCTAACTCAACCCCATAAAACTGGCTTATAAGGTGAGGTTTGCACCCACTTATATACTATGAAATGTTGTAATCTCTAGTCGATGTGGGATCTCCAACAAGACTGATATAAATGCCATGTGAACTTCAAATGATAACTTATCAGTTCTCAAGATTTTGATATTTTGGCCAAACTGAATTTTGATTCCACTAAGTAAAGACACAAATATTGACAAAAGTTCAGATTGATCTTTCATTAAATAAACTCAAGTACAAGGAGATTATTCATCAATAAAGGTAGCAAAAAATAAGGTGGTCCAACTTGTAGAACCGATGACATCTAGGGTCACTAAGGACACCTTGTAGAATTTATCCAACTTCAAAATTCCTTCCAATGAATCAACCTCCCAAAACATCTTCAACTCTCCCATAGCTAATTGGGCCTCAACAATAAAACAAGTCATGTTGTGATATGTTTGTTTAAGAGATGCCAATTTATGGGCAGAATCATTAAGGTGATGAATATCATTTGCAAAAATACTCTTGGCCTTTTTCAAAAAGCAGTTGTAAGTTCCCAATATATTAAGTTTCACAGCTCTTGTGCTGTTCTGCTTTATCTGATGGTATCTTACTACCATCTTTTTCCAAGTGATCATGAAAACCTTGACTAAGAAACCAAAGTTCAACAAATGTAGATCAGGAGATTCAATTTTTGCCATTAAGTTTTTTTGAAGTAATTGTGGGAATCCTAAAAAAAGAGGTGGTAGCTTCTGAAGACATTTTGAAAATGTCAGAAGGTGAAATAGAGAACTACCAGTGGTCAAGAAGAAAACAAAGGAGAAATTGAGAGGGCAAGAGCTGGACTAGTGGTGGAAAACAGGAACCGAGGGTTAAAAGGACAAGGAAGCCTGGAAGCCTTACAATGTTGCACTGTTGAGCAGAGGCCAGTGTGTGGCTGTTACACAGCTGGTTGAAGCATGCAAGATGCTGTGCATGGGACGATTCAACCTTCGTGGTTGGCTGGGTTTCTTGTTGCTTGGTGAGACACCCAGATCTGGTGTTTCCCAAAGAGAAAGATGGTGGCTGCTGGCAAGGTGGACCCTGGGTGATGGAAGAGTGCCTTAATCCTTTGGAGAATTGTTGGTGAAGTTTGCGAAAGCTCAATGGATGTGCATGGACAAGGCTCTCCTAGGAGATGATGGTTGCCTTGGAGGTGAAGGTTAGGTATGAAGTGTGAGTGGTGAGGCCATCTCACTTTGGTAGAATGAAAGTTTGAAGATCAATTGTTTATTCTAGAGAGGTGGGAGTCAATTAGTGAGATTGGCACAAAATTGACAGCAATTCACTATTAGATTAATCTTTCAAATACATGAGGTAGGCTCCTCCTTTTATAGCAAAGGAGGACCGGATTTGGCCAAAACAAATGGAGGGAAATTCGAAACCGAAAGGTTTGAATCTTGGCACCTAATTGTAGCTCACATGGGAAGTGTGACTAGGTGTGCTCCATGTGCTTCAATTAGGTCTAAACAAATGGAGGGAAATTCGAAACCTAAAGGTTTGAATCTTGGCGCCTAATTGTAGCTCACATGGGAAGTGTGACTAGGTGTGCTCCATGTGCTTCAATTAGGTCTAAATGACCGACCATGGTTAGATTAGGTGTTTCTAGAAACCCTAATCTAACTTAGGTTGGTTTTTAGATGCCTAAATTCAGCAAAAATACAAGTAAAATTCCTATTCTACTTTTGACAAAAATAAATTCTACTCCACACTAGAGTTTATTTATGGCTTCTTGAACAGGTATAAGAAGGTTTCTCTGCCATCAACATCTCAATCTTCTTGAAGCTTCTTAGCCATGACTCTAGTGGTTGGCCCAATTCTACACTTTGGTGGGCTTGCATTTGAGTTGGTGCTTGGGCCTCTTCCATCACTGGGTTGGCTGTCACTTGTTGAGAGGAGAAAGACCAGGTGTTGTCAGCAGAAAAGAAGGCATCCAGCAGCGGTGAGAGACAGTATTTTCACTGGACAATGATAGACAAAACGCGATTAATCTGCTTTGATACTAAATATAAAATGAAAAATGAGAGAAAAAGCTTAACAGATTGAACTATCCCACAGCTCATTCATGTCTGTGTTTGTGTATATATATAGGAGGTCTTACTTCAAATTAGAGATACAAAGAAGTTATTCTCAAAACAAAGGCTATCCCTAGTTGACAGACATATGCAATTGAAAATAGCTTTTTATCAGAGATGTGTAGACAAGTTAATATATACTAACAAGTTAACCTTTTTTAACGGTTACAAATACTTTTATGCCCATATTCTATCATCCAAAATACTTTTTTAACGGTTAAATTTATATTGCTGCTAAAAATGCATTTGTGAAAATTGATCAATCAAGATGAAAGTGAGGCATCAGGTTTTAAGCTTTATGAAGCAGTCATGATGCATCATTTTTTGTAGAATTCGTTGTTAAATTCACATTTCCTTGCCAATCGCATTATTATTTTTTGGTCTGTCTGGCAAAAGTCATGATGGTTATGAGGGGAGTTCTTAATAATTTGCATCAGCTACAGGTGAAGATACATAGCATTTCATCCTTTGATTTATGTCTCTAGCATCATGATGTAACAAAGCCTGCGTTTTATGAAAAATTACTTAAATATCATGCTACTATTTCCCTCTTCCCAGCAGATAAATTGTTGTTAGTATTCTTTAATTACAGAGTTTCTTCTCTGCACTCCTCATCCATAGCTTATCTTTTTGTGACAGTTAATTCTTGATATGCACTTTACTGTTGAAATTGCACGCTATGCGGGGTATCCATCTCGCCACATCCATCAGATAGCATCAGCTATCACTGCTCGTGCCATCCGGACCTTCTCTGCTAGAGGCATAGACCCTCAAAGGTACTCTTCATTTTTGCCTTTTACCTACCATTCCTTGTCCTCATCTGTATTGTGTTCTTGGATTTTGACACCGATCACTTTAAATTATTAGTGCACTTCCCGAGGATGAATGGTTTGTGGAAACTGCAAAGTCAGCAATACACAAGTTCCTGCTTGGTGTATCAGGGTCCGAGGCATCAGACACCGATGAAGATCATATCATTGTTCATGATGAAGTTGTCTCAGACTCTGATACTGTTTCATCCCTATCTTCTATGGATTCAACCGAGTCTTTTGCTTCTGCTAGCATGGCCGAACTTGACAGCCCCTCTAACTTGTCTGATCCAGATAATTGATTTTTTCTAGACTATTATTTAAATTATAGAGTAGTTTTGGATTTTTAGAAAAATGTACCTGCTGTCAGTTATCAAATTTGCAAGGTGATGGCGTATGAAGCTTTTAACATCAAATGTGTTGTTCATAAACCTTGCTTAGGGAATATAGGAAAATGCCTTGGACTTAAAGTTAGACCAGTTGAGTTGGAGAGCAATCATGATTGAAATCTGTGTATATTTTAAAGAAGTTGGCCTGCCATTATTTTTTATTAGTTGATAATTTTTGGTACACCATATTTTGATGACTCTTTTTCTTTGCATTTTCATTTTTTCTCCACACTTTTTTTGCTTTTTTTTAATATATTCTAAAAATAACTCATCCCTCGTCTTTTAACATTTCTTCCCTCTCCTGCAAGCTTGCATGGCAACCCCTTAAGGCGTACCTTTGTCAATTGGAAGGTGAAAAAAGTTGAAATTATCAAAATCAATCCATAACTATACTAAATCAAATTACTTTCGAGATTATTTTACTGAATTGGTTTCATAGCCAAATCCATTTTTTAATTTAAATCCAATTCAACAATCGTGTATGTGGATTGGATATTTGTTTAGATTATTAAAATAAAATTACTGTGAATTGTGACATAATTTGATGAAGACATTTTCTAATGCCTTGGTCGGGAAGCCATTGGCTTTGGTCCGAAAGTCATCCATAAGTGAATTATTGGTTAGGTTTTGATCGAGCAATTGCAGAGCTATAATTAGGATGTTCCGGACTAATAATTGTTTACTTGATCACAACCGAGTTATTGTATACTCAATTTTGGTTAAGATATTGTTGCTTAATCTTAGCTAAGGTGTTATCAGCTTGACTTTGGTTGAAATGTTGTTGGTTAAACATTGTGTGTTCGATTATAATTGGTTTTCGTAAGCTTGATTTTTATAGAGACGTTTTCAGCTCAACATCCTTTGTTTGACCATACCTGAGACATATTTAATTTAGTCACGATATCCTTAACTAGTTTTTCAGCATTATGATTTAAAACTTAAAAGATAAACATCTTCAACTTAGCATCAAATTATAATTTAAAACATGTACTACCTACCGAAAAGCATTGATTAGTTAAGATACACCCACAATAGGTAGAATTAACCACCTACACTTTGTCACTTATCTTGTTAGTACTAGAAAGTAGTTGTCTCATGTCTCCATATCAATCGACTTAATATTCGTTAATAGTGACACTTTCTGAGATCAGTTATAGGTCCAAAAGCCTATAAATAATCATCTTAAGGAGTATTCTTCACCCACTCAATACTTTTTCATTCACTACTTACTCATTCAGTCTCAAACTCTTATTGATTTGAGCGTCAGAGAGTCTTCTGCAGATAAATCACCATTTGGTTTTCAACCATAAAGCTCGACAACCCTTCACAGGAGAAGTCGGTTCACTCGCATAACTCAAACATCCAACTTGGACAACTCCAACTCATCATCAGTAAGAACATTTGACGTCCATTGTGGAACCCTAGTAAAGTTTTTCTTGGACCACAACTCTTACGGTACTAATACGACCCAAATCCACAAGAAGATGACCAAGGATGCCAACTTTGAAGGGTTAGGTGTGGGTTGGGAGCTCTGATATCAAAGCCTTGTTTCCTAGACTGTTCTCCCTATCCTTAAACCAGGGGCAAACAGTGGGTGAAGTTGGCATGTGGATTAATTCGGATTGGAGATGGAGGTTGACATGGAGGCGTGCCAGATTTGAGTGGAAATCATCACTGGAAGCAGACCTCTTTACACTACTATCAGGGGCACTAATGAGAAGGAATGACGTGGATGTGCAGGTGTGGGGGAAGGAAGAACTAGGCCTTTTTTCTGTGAATTTTGCTTATGAGTGCCTTGCCAAGCAGTCTCGTGGAACCCAATCTGATGTGTTTAATCTCCTTTGGAAGACTAAGGCATTCCCAAATGTGATCGTGACAGCTTGGAGAGTGTTGCTGGATAGAATCCCAACAAGGGTGAGTTTGAGTAGGAGAGGGGTGATGATGGAATCTACGATATGTGCAATGTGTCAGCTTAAGGAGGAGTCTTGTCAACATATCTTCTTGGAGTGTAAATACGCACAATGGGTATGGACCTTGTGCTTCAAATGGATAGGTATCTTCTGTGTTCAACAAAATGATTTAAATATGCACTTTATGAGTTTTTATCCAAGCAATGCTAGCAAGAAGCAAAACCTGGTATGGAAAGGTGTTTAGGCATCTGTTATTAGGTGTATCTGGGACCAAAGGAACCTGATTGTATTGAAAAAGGGCTAGTAGATGCGAATGAGGTGTTTCAGAAGGCTCAACTCAAATCCTGGCTTTGGATGAAGCACAAGGTGCATTCCTTTACTTATTCTTTCGTAGACCGGATTCTTAATCCAATGCTTTGTATTAGAAGTTATAATTAGGACTCCCAGATGCCAAGAGTTTTAAGACTACGGCCTATACTGGATTTATAGTTGGTTGGAGGTGTTGGTGGGTTTGTCACGACCTGTAGCTGGTGCAAAATGGAAAGGACATATGTGCTTGTATGCAAGGGAGTCAAAAGGAATGTTAAGGACATGATGGAGGATTCTTTTTTGATGTGTCTTATAACAGACCAATAGAGGCAGGGTGTATGCTGGTTCAGGGTTCTTTTTGTAGGAAACAAAAACTGTGTTTTTTATGTGGTGTTTTGGTTGTTGTGGAAATCCCTAAGTGTGTTTGGTGATTAATTAGTGGTCTCACTTGTGGATGGTAGCAGTAGAGGTTGTGGTGGGGATTCATACATGTTGGGGGATGTAAGTCGAAGTTGTAAACTCCAACCAATCTAAGTGAGAGATGGACCCTGGCAAGTAGGAAGTTGGTTTGTGATAAAAGTGAGCTTAAAAGGAGCAAACAAGGGGAAGCGAAAGTCCAAAAAGGAGCGAATGGAAGATGCTGCATTGAAGTGATTAATTCTGTGAAATGTGCTACAATTGTGCCACTTCAAGCTGGGTAGAAGGAATGTTAATGAGGTGGTGGAGATAACCAATATTTTGGTGTATTTTGATGGTTTTGTAGCTGCAGTTTGCAGTGCTTATAGCATTCCAATATGAGCACGGTGCTAGCTGGAATAGGATGTCTAGCTTATGCAGCAAACATTATCTATCTATTGTTTCTGGGGTGTTTGTTCATCTTTTTATTCTTGGAGATTCTTAATGTGGTTTGATTTATGTAAAAGGGTTGGGATACCCCTTTTGTATCCCTCTTAATTTAATTTCATTCTTTGTTGATAAAAAAAAATAAAAAAAATCTCAACAAGCAAAGGAAGACCTCATCAATAGGAGGAATGGACAAGGTCCAAAACATTTAAAGTTCTTCCTATTAGTCTTCTTAAATATTAGGCCCAAGCCCAATCTGATGCTCAAGCTCAATCCATGATCTCATCATCCACCATGCCTCAGAGGATTACTAAGAGCAAGGCACATCAATTAATGTCTCTTTTTGTAATTCTTTAGAGTAGATTTAATAGAACTTAAAAGGAAGGTGTGGATAGAAGTTTAGGGCTTATGAAATGACAACAAGTCACACCTTCCATGTGACTCACTTAGGCGCCATTTTCAAATGGTTTTTCATTTGAATTTACCACCTATTTTTCCTTTTGAAAACCGACCCTCTTATACTATAAATAGAGGTGCATGACTCATGTAAATGCACATTGAATGAAGAGTAAAGTTACTATACACAAATTGTGTGAGAATAGTGAGAATTGTTTCTCCTAGCTTAGTCTTATCTTGTCAGTGTTTGGGAGCTCTCAAGTGGCGGCAACATCACTTATCTTGGAGCATAATCACCTTTCCAAGTGGCGTGATCTTCTTCCCAAGCTTCAACCACATAAGCTTTCCTATCTTTTTCATCTTCCAATTTGATTTCCATTCCATTTCAATTGATAAATATGTCTTGTGTTTGTGTTTTTGTTTTCTATTCGGTTCTTTCAATTCTAATCGTTTTAATTGTGTTGTTTCTTAATTCTAATCAGTTCAATTGTGTTGTTTCTTGATTCTAATCAGTTCATATATCTTGTTTTGTGTTCTTGTTCTCCGCATCTTGTTCTTGTCATTCATATTAACCTATAATTGTGTTTTTCCTTTGGTCTTATGGAAATGAACCTTCACATCTACTTAACACTTGTTAAGTTAATGTCCAGTGGGAATTTTCCTTAGACTTGTCACCTTAATTGCTTAATCAATCTCAATTCTAATTCTAAAGTGTCACATAAATGAATCAACTAAAATCAACTCACATCAGGTACTCACCAGAAGTCCAACTTCTCATAAACATCGCATATCAAGATGAATCCATATGCTCTAGAATCCCTAAAAAAATCCATATTGAAACGGTCATCCAACATGCTACCACTGGCATTCAAAAGGATATAGAACAAATGAAGAACCAATATCAAGACAAAATTCATTTTCTCAAAAAACCACATCACAAAGAGATTATGACTCTTCACTAGCAAATCGCCTCAATTCAGCATGATAAGGCTACTCATCATTCAGAACAACCATGCAACACTGTACAAAATAAGAAGTTGAATCTCGCCTTGCAGTTCCTTCTAAACCAACTGAGAACACAAACACAACCTTGTCGAGTATATTAGAGAGATTAGCTACACAGATTGATACAACTCAATTAGCCAAGCAGATGACCAAGGACACAAGAGACACTTCACAAATTGATCAGACATCTTAACATACAAGACACAACCCCATCAAACTTCAGAAGGACCTTAGCAAAAGAAGAACTGAACATAGGTCAGAGCATCAAATGTTCTTTCTTTGTGTCTTTTTAAAAGACAAGTTTATGTAAATAAATTGGGCTCACTTTGGGGATCAAAATAGAAGAATAAGCTAGAGTTAGGTGTGCTTAGTAATTTGAGTAAGGCGTGCTTAGTATTTGGGCTTGTGCCAAACCCACCTTTCATGACATGTGCACCTAGGTTTAGGGTTTCTTTGACCTACCTTCTAGAAGGTTTCTCACAAATGACACCCCTACCCCTCTATCTTGCTCTCCAAGTCACTCTCTCTTATATAAAGGGTGCCTTGCCTCATGTATTTACACATTGAATTTCGATAGTAAAGAAACTCTTGCTGGAGTGTTTTTGTGAGACTTGAGAGTTCTCATAGTGGGTCTTATATTGAGTGTGTGAGCACTTCAAGTGGCGGCTCTTTCACCATTCATCTTGGAGTGCCTCCTTTCTCCAAGTGACGTGACAACCCTTCTTCTTCCATAAACTTTCTTCACCCCTTCCTCTTTTTTATCTTTCTTTTTGTGCCATCCATTCTATTCCTCTTTATGATATCATGCTTGTTTTTTAATTTTGGTTATGACTTGTCTTTTTTCATCTTATGTTCCTTCCATTTCCGCAATTTACTTTCATCATCATAATAACTATATTGTGGTTTTCTCTTTGCCCTCTAGAAGTGAACCTTCACACTTACTTAACCACTTGGTTAAGTTCGTGTCCAGTGGGGATCTTCTTTGGGTTCTCACCTTAAATTGTTAATCTCAAAAACCATAAACGAAAAAGGAACCTCTAAAATGTGTCAATTTAAAATTAACTCACATCATGTGGTATTTAGAGCATGATTTTAATAGTGCTTATCTTTTATGAGTTGATTTTCTGCTTTAAAATTCCAGAACATTTCAATTATGGCTTTATCTTCCAGCAATTTAAATTCCGCTTTTATCTTTAAGCACCTTTCAATTTCGCCTTTAAATTCTTGTCATTTAAAATTTCGCCTTTTTATTCATTAAGCAATTTAAATTCTGCTTTTGAATTATTTTGTGTCAAATTTTTTAGCTTATCAATTTTGCTGAAGTCTTATGTTCTTAGTGTTCTATGAGTCTTTAAATCCATTCTACTTATTTTAACTTTAATTGTGAAGAGCTAAAAGCAATTTTTCTTTTGAAGTGGTAGTTGATTTAGTTCCAAACAAAGAATTCAAGTGATCATATTAATTGAATCCCAACCTATTTGTGAAAATTGAAAGTGAATTAAAAATATGCATGTCAAGAATATGAACATTTTAAATCCATAAAAACAAAAACAATTTGAATGCAATTCACTCTTCAAGATTAAAATATTAAGAGGTTTCTTTTTATGTGGCAAATCGTTTTCACATTTGTGGAACTTAATCCTATTACTTTTACACTTTCTAAGAAAATTAAAACTTCATACTTAAAGGTCTAAGTAAGTTTCTATGAGTCTTCATAAGTTCTTTTCTTATTTGTCTTGTTTAAGTTTTGTCATCATCATACTTACAATTTTGCTTTAACTTTCTTTCTTTAAACTTTTCTTGGTTGTCTTCAAATCTTTCTTAAGTTTTGTTAGGGGTTCTTTGCATGAGCAAGTGATAAAAGCTTTGACTGTTAGAGTTATAGGGCTAAAACGGGGGGGGGGGGGGGGGGGGGGGGGGGGAGGGGGTGAATTGTTTATAAAAGCTTTTCGCAAATATTTGATTAAGAATGAATCTTTATCAATCAATCACAAATATAAAACTAAGGAAGACAATTAAACAATGATTCAGAAAACTGTTTCAGAATTTTAATCGTTTTTTGTTTATAGCAGCAACAAAAAATGAATTTACACAAACAATTATGAGAGTTAAGAGATAGAGAGATTCACACAAACAGATTATACTGGTTCACTCAACCCTGAGCTACATCCAGTCCTCAGAAAAACCTCTGAGTATTCCACTATGTAACCAATCACAGATTACAACACACCACAAAGAGGTGACTTTGAATCCCACAAAGCCTACTCACCCCCTTTGCACCAACACACACCTCAAGCCAGAATCACACTGACTTTACAGGATTTTACAAACACATTTACAATATCAGAATACAATTACAAGAAACTAAGTAAGGGTAGAAAACACCTGGAATTACAGAAAACTAGAAGCCCTATGACTAGTTCTTGAACCACAACAAAGCTTAAAAGAAATCTTGCTAAACTTGCAAAACTTCTTTCACAAACAGATTGTAATCTCTCTTTGTTTAGCTCAAATCAGAGTGTAAAACTTGTGTATAAAACATTTGAAAGAAGGCTATATTTATAGCATTTGAAATCTAGCCGTTTAAGGCAACATAACAGAGTCAAATCATTTTTGTTCTCATTTAAAACAGTTGAAACAGGTTTTCAAAAAAATGTTAGCACAACACTCATTTAACCGGTTGAAACCACGATTTAACCGGTTGAATGAGTTAGGTAGTTACAAAACCATTTCAAAAAACAGTTTCAAAACCTCATTGTCAGCTAAGTGACAAACAACCGATTGTCTCGACAATTCAACTGGTTGTTTTCCCTTTGCATGGAAAAACACTTTGTTTCTTTTAAAAATGATTGATCAAGCTTTGTGTAAGAATCAAGGATTGATCTTAGCAAAGATTCTAAACAACCTAATATAAACCCAAACCCTGAAAGCAGCACAACTTCAGGCTTCATGTGGATTTGATACATCAAAGCTCCCATCATTGACCTCTTTCACTTGAAGTGTTGCTACCAAGTGTAGACCCTTTGGAGTTTTTGAAAACTTTTCTTGAGTGATTCTACCATTTTTTCCATATTTTACTAAATAGTCAAGTGATACACGCGAGTGAGTGCATTAGTTGTTGTTTAAACTAATTGTTTGTTTTGTTGTGCACAACTATGCATCATTTATGATCTGGGGAATCTTACAAACCACCCTCTCCTCAAAAGGAAAACCTTTTGGTGGAACTTGAGGAGATCAGAAGGAGCTTGATGCAAAAGAAATAAGACATGAGGCAATTAGTCGAAAGGATGCAAAGGCTAGAGGATACACAAGAAAGACAAGCTAGAGAAAGGTGGTGAGAGCCTAGGAGAGCCACTAGACGTTACATGCACTATGGAAGCCAAGAAGAAGAAGAAGAAGAAGAAGATTGGAAAGTGCAGAATTCTAAAGCTAGGCGCCATCAACAACACCAACCAAAGAAGGACATTCCTTTTGTAAAATTACCTAGTTTTAGTGGGGAAAGTGACCCTAATTTGTACTTAGGATGGGAAGCTAAGGTAGAACAAATTTTTAATGTGTATGAGGTTGAAAAAGACCAAAAGGTTAAATTAGTTTCCCTAGATTTTTTAGACTATGTCATGCAATGGTGGCATCAAGCTGTAATGGACATTAGGCTAAACAAGAGACCAATCATGGCCGCTTGAGGTACACTTGAGGTACACTGATGACCGCTTAGTCGCATTCGTCTTTCAAACAAAAATACTAAATTTTTCCCTAATGTAATATAGGGTTAACTTAGGTTGAATCCCAAATAAAACATGCTGATTGAATTAATCGTTTGATGTTCTTATCCTAACAAATTTAAAAAGGGGGAGTTTGATTTAAAATGCAGAATGTAAAAAAAAAAGTAAAATGGAAAACTAAGTATTACACTAGATCATCTGATAGATTATCTAGAGTAACTGAAAATTAGAATGACTTGAATGTAAAGTGTTAGAAAGAAAACACATTATTTTGCAGTAAAAGAAACTAAAACGAAATAAGTAGTAGACAATTAAAAGTAACATCATCTAGCCAATCACGTCTACTAAATCATCCAATAGTTGTACAACAAAGAAAATAGAAACAATAAAACGTGTAATTGAATTAACAAAGTAAAGTGTAGAAAGAATTAAGTATAACTACCAAACATTCTAATAAGCAATCACTAACTAGATCGTCTGATTGTTTTACTATGGAACAATAAAAATATGAAAAATGAAAGTATTGAAAAGTATATTTCAAAGAATGTAAATGACATAGATTTAAATTACAATGAAAGTAAATTTTAGAGAACTTTCAATGATTGAAAACTTAAATTGCAGAAAAGAAAATTATAGAGAATATAAATTGCGTGAAAGTACTATTAATGTAAAACAAAGCATGGATAAAATGTAAATTGAATTTGATTTATATTGTTTATAGTGAAACAAAAACGTAAACTTCAACTGCAATCGAAAGAATCGTAATTGAACAGGAATCAAGTAAAAATGCAATAAAAAAGAAATAAAACCCAACTTCGAAAAGAATAATAGAGAGCCAACACCATGGTTTAGTGTTCTTCAACTTCAAAAGCAAGGAATCCAAATCTAGAATCCTTAATAAGAAAGAACATATTCCCAATCGGTTCTCTCATCTTAAAAACCCATTTTCAAACGAAAACATAATTCTTAAAGAGATTTTGAAGAGAAAACACTAAATCAAAAAACATCGCCTGTCATGGTTTTAGAATATTCCATAATCAAATTCATTTCGAAGATTAAGATTGAAATAAAGTGAATTCTAAGCAAAGAAGGAAATGAACGAAGACGAAGAAGAAAAAGAAGAAGAATAACTCAAATAGATTGAACAGAGAATGTCAGAAAACAAAAAAATTTAAAACAAAAAACTAAATTAAACTAAAACTTCTTATTTACTGAACTCCCTCTAACACCCACCATTTTTCTTTTACTTTGTTTGTCTATTTATAGAATTTCTACTTTTGAATGAGTTTCAGATTTAACATTCATCAACCCCCAGTTACATTCCTAACTAACTTCTAGGATTTTTCTTTCTTAGACATTGTTGATCGTTTATCATGGGTCAATGCTTTTCATTGACGTTCTACTGCAGGTTTCCCACAGGTTCTCTTCAGTTAAGCTTCCAGTTTTCCAAGTTCCCGTTTTAGTAGCTTCATTATGCTTCTTGAGTAATTTTCAGCTCCACACCAACTCTATGAAGGGGTTGAAACATTACTTTAGACTAATCAAATAAAATACAAATTACAACAAGTCATTTTTAAATCATTTTTGTGAAAGATCTATATTTTTTTTTTTGGAGAAAATGCAAATCTAATATAAAAACAGAAAATAAAAACGAAAGAAACCTCAAGGATTAGTCTAGAAAAATACGAAAAAATGGGAGAGTTATCATGCACCATCCCATTTACAAGATCTTTACAAAATAGCCCTATACCAGAACTACCAAGGAGGTGCAAAGAACTCATACCAGCAAAAAAAGTAAACAAGAGAAGGCTCGTGCGGAACAACGCATCTAGCAAGGAACGAGTGTCAAACCTCTGTATTGAGCATGGTGGTTGGATGCTGAGGAGTTCGGTGTACAGATGTTGTCATGTGCAACACTCTACTGTTTGGTATGCTGGAATTGGATGTGGGGATGTGCTTATTTCACTTCATTCAGTTTTGAAGCCACTATTTTTATGCTTTTCTGATTGCTAGTGGTTCTGATTGACCTAAGGCATGTGTTGGTTTCTAGTAGTCTGCGGGTTGTTTTACTGCATTGTGTGAGTCTAGTAGGTGCTCTATGGTGATCAAAAACCAAAAGCTTTTGTTGCATGGAGTTCTTGACTATTGTATATGAGTTGGGACACCGCTGAAGTGTCCAATTTTAATTTTATTTATTCTTTACTGATAAAAAAAAAAAAAAAACTCGTGCCCTTATTCCTACATTCCCATTGTATTCATTTTAGCAAACCGTGTGTAGTCTCCCCTTACAAAAGTATTGCATCACAACTCTTGTGCAAGCTTATTCTTTTTCTGAGAACTCCTTTTCGACAGAGCAAATATGTTCCTTATACCTTCTTCAACAAACTGCACAACCTCTATTATACCTTTGGTGTCCTTCCCTTGTTCATCCTTCATTGATCTTTGTAATGGTTGCATCATAAGTATTGTGGCTAGCTATGCTCACTTCAACCCTTATATGAGCCTCTTGGGTTCCTGCACACACTATCTTTCTCTGCCCGTCATAAATGTTAGTAAACAACAAACCCTAGTCAAGATGAATAGTCCCCAACATTTTCTTTGGCAACTAATATTTGTGTAACACGTGGACTATGTATCATAGGTCTTCCCCTCCTAAGTCAACGATTAAACATAAATTATCGAATTTAGATACCAATCTGAGTGAGTGAACTGTGATCTAGGAAATCTGTTCCTTATCCATGCCCATACCTTCAACCGTGCCACACAGTATTGTTCTACATCCACTTTTTCATTCTGAAACACAACCAAATTCCTTTGTTTCCAAAGAGTCCATTGTAATTCAACCCATACCCCCTTCCAAATCAAATTTCGTTTAAAGCTAAAAAAATGTCATTCTGAAATGATTAAGGTTATCCTTTGGGCTGTTATTTATTACACTATTAACTGCCAGCCATTTACCACATCCATACCATACTTTGGTGCACAATTTTACACTAAAAAAATAAGTGTGTTGTTGTTTCAGGTTTATCTCTACACATGGGGCACAAATTATCACTAAATTGGATAACCCTCCTACCTAATCTAACTTTTGTGGCAACTCTATCTATGAGAACATGCCAAGAAAAATGTTTTTAACTTTGAAATGTTTTGACTTTTCACAGACCTGAAAATGTTTCTTCCCACCCCAATAGTGTGAAGCTTTAATTCATAACCTATTCTCCAAATCTTCTTATCTGCCTAGCCTCTAATCAAATCAACTTATTGAATAGGGTTTTTCCCACTCAAGCCAGTCTCTCCTCCAAACAATTTGCCACACCTAGTTATTATCCCAAAATCTTGCTTGTGCCAGCTTAATGATTTTTTCTAATGCATTTCCATATAGTCTAGATATAGTTCCTTGAGTGGTTTCTCTACTAGCCATAGTTCCTCCCAAAATTGTATGTTTTCTCCATTTCCCATAACTCAGACGATGTTTTCATTAAACCAGTTTGCCTTTCTGGATTCACCTATAATCTTAATATCCTTCCACCTTCCTGACTCTTTGAAGCTATTGCTTTCCCTGTACTTCTTCTACATCCATATTTAGATTGAACAATATCTTTCCATAAGTCACTTATTTCATACTCCAACCTCCACTTCCACTTAGCTAATAAGACTAGATTAAACATTTTTAAGTCCTTAATCCGAACTTTCCAAAGGTCAAAATATTCTAGCTGAAAATGTTCTAGCTAATACCTCATGGAACCTCTTAAATTAGAAAATTCAATATTTTTTACTTGTCTTTATTTGTTTTCAAAATCTTCTATTTATAATTTGTTATTCCTTTCGAGATATAATTAATACTTACTACAATTAGGTCTAGATTGAGTCTTGAATTCCTAATTTTCTTCTAACTTTTAATTTGTTACAATACTAATTAGTATATTGATTTGGTTATTTTAAAAACAGTAACTCAAATATGGTATCTGATGATAGTCTAGATATTCATACTGTAATTTTAATAGTAACTAAGTTTGTTTTCTTCATAAAAAATATTATTGAGCGTCTTTCGATTATATGTGATTTTCTTTTTTAAAAAAACTTATATTTCTTTTAATGGACACGAGAAGGAGCAACCAAACAAACAAGTGAGAATAATTTCTACTAGCTCAAATACCAACCAAAAACATTAGATACTCTTCTGCGTATGACTGTAAAAACTATATATACACACAAATCTTCCATGTACTATTCACCATTTGAGTGTTTTTTCTATCACTTCAAAATGTTACATTATAATATCTATTACTTATCAACAAAACTTATGAACAGAAAATTAACATTTGCCACAATGCACGTATATCCATGAATCAAAGATTGTCACGTTCTTCAACTTCATCGGTGACACTATCAACCTCATTCTCTTCCAAGGACCTTCCCATGGTTTCCGTAGTGAAAAAGTATGTGATCAACATTCCCAATAAGCACACCCCTCCAAGTATGATAAGGGTGACTTGCATCCCAATTCCCTTACTGTACCCATTCTCCTTCTTCTTATGAGAAGCCCAAAGAAAGCCCACAGACCCAATCATTGCCCCGACCTTGCCAGCTGCCCCAGAAATGCCATGACAAGTTGACCTAAACCTTGCTGGGAAAAGCTCAGCCGGGACTATGAAAGTGGTAGTGTTGGGGCCAAAGTTAGCAAAGAAAAAAGCAAGGCCATACAAAACCATGAACCATTTGTTCTCTTCATGTTCCTCAGTAGTCCAATAAGAGTAATAGGGAACCCCAATGATGAAAAAGATGAGTGCCATGAAGAAAAAACCCATCATTTGGATTTTGACCCTGCCCCATCTGTCAATAAAGTACACAGAAAAGAAGTAACCAGGGATGGTGGAACACACTGCAATAACGGCTTGGATCCAAGCCACGTGGATAGCCTCTTGGTACACGTTCTGTTTGTCCTTTTCGTCCAGGTACCGTTTGTATATTTCACTTTGGAACAAAACTTGACTGTAGAACACAATGTCCACCAGGAACCATGTTGAAGAACATGCAAAAAGGTCACGTCCATGGCGACGGAAGAACTCCCTCGAAAAGAGAGGGTACGGATGTGGAACTGGTGGCAAAGGATATTCCTCAGCAATCATGCTCAGTCTTACGTCAAGAACTTTCTCCATGTCCTTTGCTGCTTGCATCACATTCTGCTCCACTAACGCTGTGTACCTGATCATTGCATTGCATATCACTTTCTTTACTTCACAAACATTCTATCCTTTTCACATTCATACTTCACCACATCTCTTTCAAACTATCGCATTCATACTTTATATCATTTCTCACTTTTATTCGCCTTCAACTAGGACATTTCTATTTTATGCCTCCCATTCTTTCATTGCTGCACGTAGGATACTTGGTTTTCTTGGTCTTTTTAATGTAATTAATTGATTTGGTAAAAATTCTTACATGTACCTGAATAAGAATAGGAAGCCACATGTTTCTTTCCACTCCATTTTTTTCTTCTTCACTAAAGCAATTCTACTGAATCATCCGTTTGAAAGAAGAAAATAAACAGAGGGAAAGAAGAAGATCAAAATAATTTTATTTGTCATATAGTCAATCATGTGCAATTTTTATGCAAATCGTGTTTACATGTGTGGGATTTATCTAAGTCTATTTCATTTATATTTATCTTCTTATAGTTGTGATATGTTGAAAATACAACACAATAAAAGACTAAATTGTTTCATATTATAACAATTAAAAGTAAAAAATAAAATAAAATTTATTAAGATGTAAATTCATGATATGTTGATAATATAATATTAAATTGTTTTAGATTATAACAGTTAAAAACAAAAAATATTTTTTTAATTAAAATATAACTTCATGTAAAAAATGGGAAAATTTTAAACATTTTAAACTTTGAAGTAATGAAATTATCAAATCAACATTTTTTCTGTTTTCTTTCTTGTCTTTTCATAGTCACTCGTTCAAATCAATGGTCATATCCCTTCTTCTTCGCAAATTAACTTCTCTTCCTCCCCATCCCCAATCAAACAAATTTCAAGTGAATACAAACCCAAGTTATTAAGGAATCTGTCAAATGTACAAGGTAACACAGAGCTACAAGATAAAAAGGTTTGAAAAAAGGAATTTGGTTGTTTTTCTGTTAAAACAATTTATGAATGCTTGTTTAATTATGTCATTGGTAATGATAAAGATGTATTTAAACATGTATAGTTGTATAAGGCGCTCTCAAAAGTACTTACTACAAGTAAATTTGTTAAGAAGAGTGGTCGTGGGTGTTTTATGCCATGACAGGAAAGAATCAAACCAACACTTGTTTCTAGAGTGTAAAATAGTGTACTAGGTTTGGAATAATTGCTTCAAGTGGTTAAGGTTTGGAATAATTGCTTCAAGTGGTTAAGCCTGTTGTGTGTTCAACATAATGATTTGAAATATTATTTTGAATTTTTACTTGATACATATGTATACCAAACAAAATATGGTTTGGAAAGATGTTTGGACTACTGTTGTGTGGAGTATTTGGGATCATAGAAATAGAGTTATCTCTTGATGCGGAAGAAAATTTTCAAATGGTAGAAGTTAAAACCCGGTTATGTTTGAAATATAGAATGAAATCTTTTAGCTATGTTTTCTCGGATTGACTACTAAATCCTAACCTATGTGAAGGTGAAGAGTGGGTAGAGAAGTGCAACTGGTATATGGGTTTTGGGTTTAGTTGTAAAGGTAATTAAGTGAAAGGTTTATAATTATTGTACTATTGATGACCGGGAACTCTTGGTTTTTATTTGTGCAGGTTGAGGATGAAGGTGAAGGTAAGATGTTAGAAGGAGGTTCGTAGGTAGCATGAAGAATATGTGGATTTGAGTGGGAGATGAAGCAATGGGACTTATGAGCGGAAGAGTTGGGTGCAAATGGAAGGCACGTGTGGGAGCCAACCAAAGGATGCGCATGCCGGTTGTAAAAGAAGGTTGTGGAGGAGAAGAAGAAGTGTTTTAAGAATAGCAGGCTCATGGCATGAAGCAAATTAGGATGGAGGACAAAACTGAATTCGTAATTTTGAAGCTGGAATGAATCCAATAATGGTTTGTGGCATAGTTGTTCTTTTAATAAGAATGTATTAACTTTCAATTTTTGATGCACAATTATGTAGTAAGCCTAGATTCCAACACATCCTGTAACTAAGTTGGTTATGTTTTTTTTATAGGAATTGGAACACTTTTAAAGTGTTAATTTTTATTATTATTTAATTGATAAAAATAACAAACCCAATTTACATATGCATATTTATAATTTCTTTTCTTTTCTCTCCCTTCATTGCACGCCACTTATCTTATTTCGTATTCACACACTTATTTTGAAAGAAAAATTCGACTAGAAGGCATGTCTTTGTCAATTTTTGTTTATATGCTTCTTCACCAAAATGAGCAATTGATTATTACAAAGACAGGACACATCATATATTTATCTCATATTTTTGGACGCAAGAAAAAGTTATTATTACTATTATTACAATTAAAAAGTGTGAATGTGGAAAGTCAAAATAGTCAACGGAGGCAGGTAAACTACCTGGCAGTTTCGGGCATCATCATGCGCCAGTAATAAGTCATGGCCGCCGGAACGGACCCCAGCATCAGTATCAACCTCCATGCAACATCAGCCTCCGACGACTTCGACGCCGCATGAAATATGGAGCACACGACTATCGTCACGGTGGAGCATGCCAATATGCCGAATCCTTGCATCGAAAACACCGCCGCTATGAACGACCCTCGTGTCCTTTTGTTCGCAAACTCCGACATTATCGTTGAAGACAGAGGGTAGTCCCCACCAATCCCCAGCCCCAACATAAACCTAAACATAATCCATTCTCATCATAAACTCAAATCCAACACTTTTTTTTATTACTATTATTTATCAATAAAAAAAAACATGCTAAAAAAATCTTCAACCAGATGCAATTACTATGTGTGGCCAAGATGGCCTAGTCTTTAACAAGTGGTATACTGAAATTCAATCTCAAGATAATTTACTAACTTGAAATAATTCATGAAAGTCAACTTTCATAAACTAAGGTATGAGATCAATTTAACCAGTTAATAATTTGAAACTAGTTATAATTAGTGTAGAAAGTAATAAACTTTTTACATCAATTAACACTTAAATCATTATTAAAAGTTGACTTTTATACCAGTTACATGTCTAAAGTAAGAAAATTTACCTTCTAATATCATATGAATTATATCAGTTTAAGGTAGAAAGACCACACAAATGTTAAGAGATAAGATTATGAATGTAAAAAGGTTTGTATGTATGGATTTTGAAACCTGAAGAAGCCAAGAGTGACGAAAACGCAGGTTTTTCTTATGCAAATGGAGAAGGCAGAGGCCAAGGAGCTGAAGACCATCAACAGCAAGGCGAATCCGTACACTCGCAGGCGCCCCTTGAGGTCGCCGAGCCTTCCGAAGACGAGCTGGCCGACGGCGGTGCCTAGAAGCGCGGTAGCAACCAGGGAGGAGATGACGAGCGGCGGGGCCTCAAACCGGTTTTGGTCCTTGCGGTCGTCGTAATATACCCTTCCCATAATCTTGATGATGAGAGTGATTGAAAAAAGGTCATACGCATCGGTGAAGAGCCCCATCCCTGCAATGATGATGGCTTTGAAGTGATAGTACTGCGTTCTGGCTGTGTCAAGCTCAGACAACACCCTCAACCTGGCCATTTTCTTCAATTCCCTTCAAGACCGTACAATTATGGCATATGGGACTTTTCAACCATGGTCTCTTGGGTTACCACTTTGGTTGCTCTCAACATAAATGTGTAAGGATTTATGGGGAGATTATGAAGGGCCACAATTTTGTGCTTTAGCGTATTTGGGCTTCTTGTGTGCTACGTAGGACTTAATACAATTGGTTGTATCGAGGAAATTATTGTAGGGCAGATGAAGTTGTTTATGAGAAATGAGAAGGAGTATGAAGTAGGAAGCTGGGTGGAAAGGGAATTAGAAAAGTTCTGTGGAGAAGCAATTGGGTTATAAGTCAAACCTATGACTGCATCATTCTACTAAAGATGCGAATCAAATTCATGGCTGAATCATGCGAAATTCCTATGTATTTGCCATAAGCCGGCGTCATCCTGTACCCATTTTTTTAATGACAGGGCTTTAAACTGCGAAGCTCTACTGTAACTAACTCAACATATTGAACCCAAGATTCCGACTAAGTTAGAAATATATTACTTTTTTATCTTATAAAAATAATACTTCAGCTGTACAATTATGTAACTTAACTAGTTTAATCTTTTGTTATATAGTTTGTGTGTATAAGTCATTGTCTTATAAGTCATTCCCTTCCCATTCTCCTTTCACTTCTAGGGTCTTTCATGACTTTCATTCAACTCTCCAAATGGGTACATGTTAAACACATATATAAACGTGTCATAGAGAAATTCAATTGGAAAGGTGTCAAGCAGGTTGAGAAATTTATTGCAGCATGTGCTTAGTTTGTTAACATGGGGCTTCTTCAACCATTTCCCACATACCTTCTCTACCATATGGACTGAAACTTTCATGGATTTCATCATAGTTCTCCCTTCACCACAATCGCCTCACCATAAGCCACTCGTTTTTTCTGCATAAAAGTACCACTTACAGCTAAAATTGTACACATTGGCATAACGACTCACCGATGCATTCCAAGCTCAGCCTCAATTGAAGACATTGATTCAGACTTTACTAATAGGATTCAGCTTCAGATTCGATTCAGAACAATTGCAAAACGACATAGCACGGGCACAAACTCCTATGCACAACTATGTTGATGACAAAAGATGGAGAAATCCTACTTGGTGGAACAATGGAGTTGAGTGAAATTCGGAAAATTTATGTCTCTGGTATAATTTAAGTGAAATATTAGGAAAATGATACAAAAAAATTGTTACGTATATAGGTTAACAGGATACAATTTTATTTAACTAAATGATAAACTTCTTCTCTGGCCAAAGTCTTTTTCTTTTTGGCAGTGAGTGTTTGTTGCATGGCCCACTATTTTTGGTCCAATACCTTTTCTTTTTTTTTCTTATGTAAAAACACCTTTAACACATGTTTTGAATACACATCAGCAGATTCCCTTTTTCTTTTCCCTTTCATCTTTTCTTCATCTTCTCCATTTCTCATCACAGAGCTTCTCTTAGGGTTTTATTTTTGCTCTTTTCTTTAGTTTCTTCTCACGCACACTCTTGCCGTTTTTCACTTCACTACAAATGTTGTGCAATCTTAGGGATTGCGGTTTATTGTGTTATGGTATCAAAGCTCTTCTTTTGAAGAGCTCTATTGCGTGCTCTGGTTTTTGACTTCTTTCCTTGTTCTTCTTTTTAATTCACGTGTTCTTACTTTGTTTTTCTTGTTTTTCATTAGGGTTATGGCAGAAAAAGAAGCGGGGAGACCAACTCCTTCAGATTCATTAACGAATAGCTATCTCTACCTTCATCCCAGCGAAAATCTAGTGGCTTCGCTTGTCTCACTAGTGATGGATTCAACAAATTATCATTCCTGGAGTAGGTTTGTCATTGTCCTGTGTCCCGACTAGGCATCAGTTCCAGAGACTGACCTCAGACATCGCACACCGGTGCCTGATAGTGGAAGGGGGCCACGTAAGGGGTGTCCCAGACGCACCTATCAGGAGACTGGTTAGTTTTCGGACATCGGTACCATAGACCCCGATGTTGGAGATCGACATCAAACCTCGTCAACAGGGGGAGAGATCAGACTTCGACAGTTTATACGTGATAGGGGGCCATGTAAGGTGGGCCCTAATATTATACTAAGTTATCAGTTAAAACATCATATAAGGGAAAGACATAAGTCACAAGGGATCCATGCACGTGGTGTGTATAGCGCATACAGGCACGACACTTGAGAATACTCCTTGGAGGCACTAAGGACCATTAGGGTTAGGGTTTCCAAGGAAAGCTGCATGCATGGCATGTGAATACTTAGGGCACCCGCAAAAATAGATGATGTTAGAGATTAGGTAAATAGCGGCGCAAGGACGTTCCCCAAGGAACCCTAAACAAGGGTAACAACACAAAGGTAAACCCTAGTTTTAACCTATATAAAGGGTGTCAAAAACCCTAACAAGGTACAAAGTTTCTAAGACTGAAACTACTTTATACACTTGGTGTTTCTTTGCCCTTATACTGACTTGAGCGTCAGAGTGCAAACGGCCGTCAAGGCGCCCTTTGTCTTTGCAGGTGAGAGATTCTTTGATCAAGGAAGAACGATTCTCAGGCGGAGATAGGAGGACCAAAGGTTGCCGTTCGAGTCAATTGGGGAAGCAAGTCAACTGACAGGAACATTTGGCGTCCACCGTGGGGCCCGTTAAAACAAGGTCTCACTCACAATCGTGTTGAGAGCTTTTACCAACGATATGAGGAGTATGAGGCAAGGATCTGCTCTAGCCACAGGTTTTGTGCCCCCTAGAGGGGACAATTTTACCACGCAACAAATCTTGGAGACTATGCGTGCCCTCCAAGCGGAGGTGGCAGCATCTAGGGTTGAAATTGTTGCATCACGTGCGGAGAACAAGGAACTGCACATAACCAATGAGGAACTGTGCAGATATTTGCAACAAGTGGGGGAGCGTGCGGTGGATGAACGTGCCCCACCTGTACCACTTAGGGCACGTCCCATGCCGTTCTCTCAAGCGATCATGGATACAACGTTGCCAACCACATCTCTGGGTCCGAAGGTCACCTTCACAGGTGTAGAGGACCCAGAGGCCCATCTCACAGCGTTCCACAATCAGATGATGCTCATAGGAGGGTCTAACGTTGTGTACTGCAAGCTGCTTATTAGCACGTTGGCAGACGCGACGTTGGAGTGGTTCGTCAGCCTCCTTGATGGACACATCACTACCTTCGACCAGTTCGCGACACTGTTTAGGGAACAATACCTTGTTAACAAGGCCCCCACTCAACTCTCTTATGATGTCTTTGACATTAAACAGTACCAGGTGGAGTCCTTGAAGGAGTCCAGGTGCTAAGGTTGAAACCCATAGATGAGGCCATGGCAGTGCACGCCTTCGTCAAAGGAATGCTGCCAGGAGCTTTCAGTGAATCACTGCTAAGGTTATATCCGAAGACCTTCACCGAGATCAGGCGTCGGGCTTTGGCCCACATTGTTGCGAACAAGCGAATCACAGAGAAATGCGGTCTCGTCGGTCTTGTCCGACCTTGAGCAGTAGGTCGACCCCAGCCCATGAGGGTGCACGAGGCAACGACAGAGAAGAAGGGCATGGGGAAACCCTATGAACAGTCTCAAGCGGGAACACGCACACGAAGGGACCCTTTCCCGAAACATAATTTTCGTATAGAGCTCAAGGAGCTGATCGCTATTCCAAACATAGCGGCAAGGTTGAAGGTACCCGCGAAGACGGACAAGAAGATGGCACCCAACAAGAACCCTTGGTGCGAGTTTCACCAAGCACATGACCACTATATACGCAATTGCTTGGCCCTGGCACACCAACTGGATGAGCTAGTGAAGAGCGGCTTCTTGAAGGATTACCTTCTGGAGCAACAGAACGATCAAGCATTAGTGACCGCAGGGGCAGATCAGGGGCACGAGGTGCCCATTCATGGTGAGGTCAACACCATCTCCGAAGGATTCTCAGGAGGAGGATGCGCTGCCTCCCAACGGAAGAAGTACGCGCGAGAGGTATCAGACTCCAGATGTCGACCTCGTCTTCACCAAGGCCGACCGCCAAAATGTCACAATGACCCGATAGTAATTTCATTAGTCACAGCAGGGAGGAGGGTGCATTGCGTCCTCGTAGACCAAGGAAGTTTGGCCGACGTGATGTTTTGGTCGACCTTCAACAAGTTGCAGTTGTCCCCAGACCAGTTGAGGCCCTATACTGGATATTTGTATGGTTTCGCTGGAGACCAGGTAGAGGACGACTTTCACGCATGGCAAAACTTCACGCACTGCCAACATCAGGTATCTTGTCGTTAACGCCCCATCAACCTACAATATACTGTTAGGTAGACCTGCTTTGAACATGATTGGAGCGATTGCCTCTACGAGGCATATGAAGATGAAGTTGCCTTCCCTTGAGGGTACGATGATCACCATCAAGTCAGGCCAGAAGTAGGCTAAAAAGTGTTATGAAAATAGCCTCAAGACAAAGAAACGGGTGTTCGTTGTTACTACTCAGCCTCTAAGGGAAGAAGGGGTCACCCGTGTAGAGATCGCTCGGGAGAGACGATCCGAACCAACCGAAGACGTGCTAGAGTGAGAGATCAGTGGGATGATGTTCAAGCTTGGCAAATCCTTAGGCCAAGAGAAACAGGATCAGATTGTCGAAGTCATAGCACGACACCGTGGTGCTTTCGCGTGGTCTGCCTCTGACATGCCTGACATAGATCCTGACTTCCTGTGTCATCGCCTCACCATGGATCCCCAGGTCCGACCTGTGCGCCAGAGAAGACGAAAGTTCAACAAGGAAAGGCGTTAGGTCGTCCGCGAAGAGACAGAGAAGCTACTGAAGGCTGACCACATTAGGGAGATTCAGTACCCTGGATGGCTAGCCAATGTGGTAGTAGTGAAGAAGGCCAGCGGGAAGTGGAGGATGTGCGTTGACTTCACAAACCTCAATAAGGCCTGTCCGAAGGACTCCTACCCGCTGCCCAATATTGACGCTTTGGTGGACAGTGCGTCCCGATGCAAATTACTCAACTTCTTGGATGCCTTTTCTGGTTACAATCAGATCATGATGCACCCCAGGGACGAGTGCAAGACGGCGTTCATGACAAAGTTGTCTTGTTATTGTTATAAGGTGATGCCCTTTGGGCTGAAGAACGCATGTGCTACCTACCAGAGGCTAATGGACAAAGTATTAACGCCCCTGCTAGGGTGAAATGTCCAAGCATATGTAGATGACATGGTGGTCACCTCCCAGCAGAGGGAGCAACACGTAGCAGACCTGAAAGAGCTATTCACCACGATAGCGAAGTACAAGCTGAAGTTAAACCCAGAGAAGTGTGTGTTCGGGGTAGAGGCAGACAAGTTCTTAGGATTCCTACTCACCGAGCGTGGAATAGAGGCGAACCCTGAGAAGTGCGCCACAATAATAGCCATGAGGAGACTGATCTCAGTTAAGGAGGTGCAGCAGTTGACAAGGCGCATGGCCACTCTGTCCAAATTCGTATCTGCAGGAGGAGATAAGGGGCATCCTTATTTCCAGTGCCTGAAGAGAAACAGTAGGTTTGTTTGGACCAGAGAATGCAAAGAGGTGTTTGTGAAGCTGAAGGAGTACTTGGCCAGTCCACCAGTGTTGTGCAAGCCAGAACTAGGTACTCCACTCCGCCTATACTTTGCATTTACAAAGAAGCAATCAGTTCGGTTCTGTTGTAAGAGTAGGACCAGGTGTAGAAACCGATCTACTTCATCAGCAAAGTGTTGCAAGGGCCAGAGGTGAGATACCAGGCCTTAGAGAAAGCGGTTGGCAGTAGTGTTCTCAGCGCGAAGACTTCGCCATTACTTCCAGAGCTTCACCGTGGTAGTGATGACAAACCTTCCAATTCACAAGGTCTTACAGAAGCCAGTGTGGTAGGCAGGATGGTGCGATGGGTAGTAGAGCTATCTGAGTTTGATGTGCAGTATGAGCCTAGAGGCCCCATTAAAGGCCAGGTTTACGCTGACTTCGTAGTAGAGCTCTCCTCGGCAGCCACACACCAAGAAGGAGCAGGTTTCAAATGGGTGCTCTCTGTAGATGGTTCCTCAAATCAACAGGGTAGTGAGGTTGGTGTCATCTTGGAAGGACCAAATGGGTTGCTAATTGAGCAAGCCCTACGATTCGCTTTCAAGGCGAGTAACAACCAAGCAGAATACGAGGCCTTGATTGCTGGGATGCTGTTAGCAAAGGAGATGGGTGCGAAAGGTCTGTTGGCGAAGAGTGACTCCTTGTTGGTCATAGGTCAAGTCACGGGGGAGTACCAAGCTAAAGACCCTCAAATGGCCGCATACCTAGAGTACGTCCAGGCTCTGAAGGAGATGTTTGAGGTGTTTGAGTTAGTCCACGTACCCAGAGAACAAAATGCCCGAGCAAACTTGCTTGCAAAGCTCGCCAATTCGGACAAGGGGGGCAGGCAGAGGACAATAATTCAGGAGACCTTGAGGACACATCGAACTACCGCAGACAATATGGCAAAAGTCCAGCAGATCATCACATCGGAAGGAGTAAAGAGGAGTCATCGGTTGTTAACGTAGGAGACGTTGAAAACGCCCAAGATAAGCGTGTATCCGGTTGCTGGGGAGATGTCGTCCCAGGTTCACCAAGTCGAAACAAGAGAAACTTGGATGACACCTTACCAAGACTATTTGGCCGATGGAATACTCCTGCTAGAGCCCTCAGAGGGCAGAAAAATCAAGAAAAATTCGAGCAAGTACACCTTGATCGATGGAAAGTTATTCAGGCATGGATTCACCCACCCTATCCTTTTTATGTGTAAGTGGTGAGCAACGCATGCGCATTATGGCAGAACTGCATGAGGGGATATGCGGTAGCCACGTCGGCGGCCGATCCCTCTCGTCGAAGGCCATTCGTGCAGGATATTATTAGCCAACCATGAGGGAAGATTGCACGAGGTATGCACAGCGGTGCAAACAGTGCCAGCAACATGCCGACTGGCACAAGGCGCCCCTAGAAGAGCTCAGATCGATCTACAGCCCACGACCATTTCATACTTAGGGGATTGACATTCTGGGGCCCTTCCCTTTAGCAGTGTGGCAGATGAAGTACCTCGTGGTTGCCATTGAATATTTCACGAAGTGGATAGAGACTGAGCCACTAGCGCAAATTACAGCCCACAAAATCCAGCACTTTGTGTGGAAAAACATAGTATGCCGCTTTGGAATCCCAAAGAGGTTAGTGTCCGATAATGGTATCCAGTTTGCGAGCCAACAGTTGGGCAAACTATGTACAGAGCCGGGAGTAAAGCAGGTGTTCGTATCTGTCGAACACCCCTAGACGAACGGGCAGGTCGAGTTTGCCAACCGAGTTCTGCTCTGAGGTCTGAAGAGAAGACTAGACAGAGCCAAAGGGACCTGGGCAGAAGAAGTTCCTAGAATTGTGTGGGCTTACCACACTACTCCCCAGTCCACAACCAGAGAAAGACCCTTTAGCTTGGTGTACGGTTCGGACGCGATGATTCCAGTAGAAATTCAGGAGAACTCACCACGTTTCCAGAACTTCGTCATCGAAGAGTCTAATGAAGAGAGGAAGGTGAACCTGAACCTACTGGATGAAGTAAGGGAGGAAGCAAGGATTAAGGCTGAGGCCTTGAAGAGGATGGTGGAGTACAAGTACAACTCCAAGCTGAGACCTCGGCAGTTCCAGGTCGCCGACCTGGTGATGCGAAAGGCCCACCCGTACCAGCTAGAGAACAAATTGTCCCCCAAGTGGACTGGTCCTTTCAGAGTGACAGAGGCCCTTGGGAATGGAGCATAGAAGCTCGAAACATTAGAAGGTGGTGTGATCCCTCGTACTTGGAACGCGACCAATCTTAAGTTTTATTTTAGTTAAAGATGTTTTGCATTGTACACGGTTTAAGGGGACACTCTTTTTCCCTCGTATGGTTTTTTAACAAGGTCACCCAAATAAAATTTCAGTTATTTAATTAAGAAATATGTGTGCAGTGCAGTTAATGAACCTCTCCCTTGAAGTGATACACCAAGATTAGAGGTAGTATGGTTCCCCCAGTAAGCCCCCTCTTGTGTGAGTTCACCAAGGCGATGAATAGTATGGTTCGCTAGTTAATGAACCTCTCTCTTGAACTGATACACCAAGGCTGAGAATAGTAAGGTTCAACCGATAAAGACCTGTCCCTTGACTTTTTACAGCAAGGTTGTGTTCAGTTAAGAACCGTTCACTTGGGTTAGAAACACCACGATTGGGAATATTATGGTTCCTCAGTGCGCCTCCCTCTTGCGTGGGAATACCAAGGTGGAACAGTACGATTCAACAGTTAAAAACCTCCCTTGTCCCATAGGCGAGGACGAGGTCGGTTAAAAGCCGTTCACTCGGGTTAGAAACACCAAGACAGGATTAGTATGGTTCCACAGTGAGCCTCCCTCTTGTGTGAGAACTCCAGGGTCGAACAATATGGCTCACTAGTTAAACTCACCCTTACCCTCATGATGCAGGGTCGGGATCGGAAGGGTACACTTCTCCCTTGCTTGTAAGCCAAGGTCGAGAGGGGTGTGGTTCACCAGTGTCACCAGCGAGGCATTCCCGTCGATCTGAAGGGGGTAGGGACGAGGTCAGCAGGAAGCCTTACCTTGCAAGAAGAAGATCAAAAACGGCAAGAGGAGTTTCCCTTATCCTTGAACAACAAAGGCTGAGCCTGTTAAAGGATCTATGCACGCATCATCAGTACCTTGAAGACAATAAAGGGCAAGAAATAAAGTGTATGAAGTTAAAGCGTGCTACCTAAGAGGCGAACTTGTGTCGAAAGCGCTGTTAGTTGAAGTCAATGCAAGTAAAGGCAACAAAATGATCAAGACAAAGGAAGTTAAAGAAAAAACAAATGCTAAGAAATATTTATATAAATATTTACAAAAGTATGAGTCCTCAAGAAGACAGAGTTACAATGTGGCTACTCTCTAAGCACGAGTTGCCCACCAACGACACATTTGGACGCATCGAAAGGGGAAAGATCCACCTCAGGATGCATGCAAGCAAACTGAGCTATGGCATCTTGGAACCCCTCGCTATAAGCGTCGACAACATCGTTGTTGAGGTCCTCTTCCGTCTTCTTAAAGAGCTCGATCTTTTTAGCCAACTCCCATTCCACCTGCCCTAGCTGGACTTCCCGCTGGGTGGCCCCCTCCTCCAACCTTGCCATTTTGGACTGCATTCCCTCGACCTTCTCCTCCTGGTCGACCACCTTATTGCGAAGAGGCAAGATTTTCGCTTCCAATTGGACGACCTCTTAGAACTTCTAAAAAAGAAGCTTCTTCGTACGCTTAACTAGCAGATCGACCAATTTCTTCTTTTTGTCCTCATTGATGGCCATGTTTGCACAAAGACAACAAGTAACAACGAAGGGTCAGGACATGCAATTGACCACAATAAATCAAGTTAAGGTATAGGCAAAGCAGAAATAAGAGCAGTACCAATATAGCCCTCAAGAGCTTTGGCGCAGAATTCAAGCTTAATCAATTGGCGGTGTCAAACACCACTCTCAAGCCTAAGAGTAGTTGATATATCTCACAATTTGTCAAACACCACTCCTTGGCTTTTTTAGTCCAGGCTTCTCCACCCAATAGAGGGGGAACCCATCCAGGAGGGTGGGGTCGTGGATGCTATAGCAGATCTTCAAGAACTTCTTCTTGAAGCCCTTGTATGACTGCTTGGAAAGGGTCAAGAGGGGCCTCCCCCGCCGACCCGTTGAAGCTCAGCCATAGCTTCTCTCCCGGGTTCTTGGCCTCAAAGAAGTAAAGGAAGGAATCTACGAAGGGAGGATGCCCCAGGTAGTTGTAGAGGATCGCGAAGGCTCGCACGAACGCCTAACTATTGGGATGCAGTTGGGTCGGGGCCACGTTGACCTCGGTGAGTAGGGCGCGCTCAAACCTCGTGAAAGGAAGGTGGAGTTTGAGCCGCTTGAAGGCTGTGGTGTACATGAAGAAGAAGGGCTCGTTAGGGTGTGCCCGATCATCAGCACACATAGGGACCCCCCTCTTGCAAGGAAGGACCTTCAAGAACACGTCAAGCTCTTTCCCGAAGATGTGGAATTTATTTTGAGATTCACTCTGTTTGTACATGTCTATGTCTTCGTGGGTGTTCAGTTGAGAGGTCTCAACCAGGAGGGCTTCAGCGACCTAGTGGTAATTGGCTTTTAGTTAACAAGGGGTGGAGGGTTCAGTGTTGTTTTCATTATGGCCATCTCGTGAAAAGCTAAAAAGAGAGAAGAGAAAGGAAGAAAATGAGGGTTCAGAAGAAGACGAAGACGCGACCCAGAAAACCCAGAGAAACAGAGTTGCGAAGCGTAAAACAGGGGAAATGTAAAGTGCAGAAAACCTAAAATGCAGAAAACGTAAACAATCCCAGAACAGTTATAGCATGTTATGGGCAGCGGAATCATAAAGCAAGAGCAATCGATGAGTAAAAATCATACCTTTGAATAAGTTGAGATTGAAGGTTTGAGTTTTTGGAAAGAGAAGAGAGAGAGTTTCAAAGAAATGCTTGAGGAAGGATTTGCTTAAGTGAAAGTAATGAAAAAATGAAGAGAGTGTAAGGATTTAAACGTTTGAATAGTTTACGAAGAAGCGCAAGCGATGGTTGTTGATCTTGCCACGTGTACGCTGATTTAAAAAGTATGGTGAGACGTCACTACGGTGTACTGTTCATGTTCCGTTACTCAGTGCCACGTAGGTTGCCCAGGGCGATCACTTAATATCTTCGCTGAAACAAGTTACAGCTCGACACTAGGGCCACGTAGGTTGTGTCCCGACCAGTCCTCGGTCATCAGTTCCAGAGACTAACCTTAGACATCACACACCGGTGCCTGATAGTGGAAGGGAGCCACATAAGGGGTGCCCCAGACGCACTTATTAGGAGACTGGTCAGTCTTCGGACATCGGTACCATAGACCTCGATGTTGAAGATCGACATCAGACCTCGTCAACAGGGGGAGAGATCAGACATCAACAGTTTATACGTGATAGGGGGCCATGTAAGGTGGGCCCTAGTATTATACTAAGTTATTTGTTAAAACATCATATAAGGGAATGGTTTAAGTCACGACGAATCCATGCACATGGTGTGTATAGCGCGTACAGGCACGACACGTGAGAATACCCCTTGGAGGCGCTAAGGACCATTAGGGTTAGGGTTTCCAAGGGAAGTTGCATGCATGGCACGTGAATACTTAGGGCACCCGCAGAAACAGATGACACCAGAGATTAGGTGCACAAGTTGGTACCCAGGCGGCCACTGTTAGTCGTTGCACTACAGTTAAGGGAAGTTCTATGTGCCAAATACACCAAGATGATGTAAATAGCGGCGCAAGGATGTTCTCAAAGGAACCCTAGACAAAGGGTGCCAAGAACCCTAGAAAGGTACAAAGTTTCTAAGAATGAAACTACTTTATACACTTGGTGTTTCTTTGCCCTTATACTGACTTGAGCGTCGGAGTGCAAACGGCCGTCAAGGCGCCCTTTGTCTTTGCAGGTGAGAGATTCTTTGATCAAGGAAGAACGATTCTCAGGCAGAGATAGGAGGACCAAAGGTTGTCGTTTGAGTCCACCGGCGAAGCAAGTCAACCGGCAGGAACAGTCATCACTACCTTAATCACAAAAAACAAAGTGGAGTTCATCATGGGTACACATCCTTGCCCACCGAAGGACGATCCTACTTTCTCAGCTTGGATAAAGGGAAACAACATTGTAGTGTCATGGTTAGTCCATTCTATTTCCCTTCCTATTAGACAAAGTATAATTTGGATGGATAAAGTTGTGGTTGTTTGGAACAATTTGAAACGAGATTTTCTCAAGGGGACCTTTCTAGAATATTTGATTTACAAATGGAAGCTTTTTCTTTAAATCAGGGTAAATTGTCTGTCACAGATTATTTTACAAAACTTAGGATTATCTGGGATGAATTGGATAATTTTAGACCAAATACCATCTGTGATTGTTCTTGCTCTGCATCTTCGATCATTAGTAAAAGAAGGACCGAGGATCAGGCTATGAGTTTTTGCGTGGGTTAAATGACCAATTTCATAATATTCATTCACATGTCCTCCTTATGGAACCTATACCACCCATACCCAATATTTTCTCTCTTGTTCAACAAGAACGTCAAATGGCTAGTAATGTTTTGGTTACCAATATTAACAATGCCAACACTAATCGTAATATCTTTACAAGTTGTTCTTTTTGTAGAAAAATTGGTCACTCAAAGAATGTTTGTTTTCCTAATCAAGATAACAAGAATTTCAGAACCAACAGTCACAGAAAAGTATGCACTATTGCGGTAAAACTGGTCATACCACTGACACATGCTACACAAACATGGTTTTCCTCCTGGTTTCAATTTCACTCATACTAAAACTAACCAAGTTCATAATGTTGTTTTATCTGATGAAGTTTTTTTATGAGCATTGCAATCAAGAACAGAAACAAGGAGACATTCGCATGATAGCACAACAATACCAAGTTTTCTCTACCCTGTTCAAACAACACACTAGCAGAAACACTACCATTCCACAACAAGAATAAGTGAACCAGGTGATTCTTTCACTGTTTATTATGCTCCCAATGGTGCAGCACAGTCTCCACCAGGTAATTTTTTTTTCTTCAACATCCTTAAATCTACCAGATGCCTCTGGATCTTAAACTCTGGGGCAACTGACCATGTATGCACATCTCTGTCTGATTTCACATCATATAAAAGCATTCCACCTGTTCTTATTAGTTTACCGGGCACCGTGTTTTCACCAAGTTTTCTGGAATGTCATTTTTAATAACAAATTCTTTCTCACTAGTGTATTGTATGTGTCAGAGTTCACTTTCAATCTTGTTTCTGCTTCTAAATTATCTACTAATCTGAAGTGTCACTTAATTTTTTCATCCACCAACTGTGTGATACAGGACAATCAAACCAAAGAGAGGATTAGTATAGTTGAAGCCAAGGATGACTTGTATGTTTTTCAATATTCTGTTTTGCAAAATATTGCCGCAAACAATGTTATTCATTCTTTTCATTATACTATTAAGGATATCAATTTGTGGCATTATAGATTGGGGCATCTTTCTGATGAAAGATTGCGTGTCTTGAGATCTCTTTATCCTTTCATTTCTAATAAACGTATGCGTGTATGTGATACTTGCCATCATGAAAGCATAAGAAACTTTCTTTTGCTTTAAGTAAGTCTTGTACAACTAGCATTTTTGATATTTTACATATGGATATTTGGGGTCCCTACTCTGTTGCTTCTATGCATGGTTTTCGATATTTTTTAACCATTGTGGATGATTTTTCTCGATATACTTGGATTACTCATATGCATACAAAATCTAAAGTTCGCAATCATATTGTTAATTTCACATCTTATATTGAAAATCATTTCAAAACTACTGTTAAGACTACTAGAATTGATAATGTTGCTGAATTTTCTATGACAAACTTTTTTTCTTCAAAAGGCATTATTCATCAAAAAACTTGCATTGAAACACCGGAGCAAAATGGTATTGTTGAACGAAAACACCAACATATTCCCAATGTAACTCGTGCTTTACTCTTTAAAGCCAATTTAACTCCTATTTTTTGGCATTTTGCTGCTTTACATGTTGTTCTTCTAATTAACTACATCCCCACTCCTTTTTTAAATAATCGATCTCCATATGAAAAACTGCATGGCACTTTATATGATCTTTCCATTTTACCTATTTTTGGTTGCCTTTGTTACTCTAGCACTATCACTTCTCATAGAAAGAAACTTGATGAACGCTCTGTTTTTGGTATTTTTCTTGGTTTTCAACCTAATACTAAAGGTTACATTTTTCTCAATCTTAAAAATCATAAAATAGAGGTCTCAAGGCACACTGTCTTTTATGAAACTCACTTTTCTTACAAATTGAAAGATGAAGTTAAAAAGAACCCCAACAATTTATCTTTACCCATCCCTTCTTCTTATGCTTCCACTTATGATTTTCTCTATGATAATTACATTGTTGAATCGATATATGTCACTGCTGAACCTATATCTGTCACTCCTGAACCAGTATCTGTCACTGCTGAACCAATATATGTGGCACATGTGGATAAACTCATCCCCAATTCACCTTGGCGCTCCTCCCGTCCAAGACACACCCCTGCCTATCTTGAAGAATTCCACATTAATCTACCATCTACACAGACTGTAAGTACAAGATATCCTATCTCTAATTTTTTGTCTTATAATGCTTTGTCTTCTAATTTTAAAAATGTTTTTTCTTCCTTTACATCACATACTGAGCCTAAAAGCTATAAAGAAGCTTCACAACATCCACGCTGGAAACAAGCTATGGAGGCTGAACTTGAAGCTCTCTCCACAAATAATACATGGAAACTTGTTCCCCTTCCACCGGGTAAGAAACCCTTTGGTTGTCGTTGGGTCTACAAAATTAAACACAACAGTGATGGCAACATATTGTAAGCTGAATGCTCTAATGAGCTAGGTTGGTCTAGTCTTTACTGCTAGGAATGTAGGAATGATCTGTAAGAATTTACCTGCTGAAGATGGTTTTGTATACGGGTTGGGACACCCCTAAAGTGGCCCCTTTTAATTTAATTAATTCTTTGCTAATAAAAAAAAGAGCTAAAAATTCAAATGAAAGTGGAGGGAAATTCAAATGAGAAGCATTTGAATTTGGAGCCAATTCCTAGTCACAAGAGAAGTGTGACTTGGTTTCTTTTTTTGACACCTCCTAAATCTACACCTACACCTTCTTTTAATGTCACATGGAAGGTGTGACTTAGTTTATACATTTGCACCTCTTATATCTATATCTACACCTCCCTTTATGTTCTAATAAAAATACTCAAAAGTAATTACAAAAAAAGACATCCAATGATGCTTAGTTGGCCCAGATCTTCTATTTGTTGGGCTTGAGCTGAAGCTTGAACTTGTATTTGGGGTTGGGGTTGGGCCTCTTCCATCATCCCCTCCCTCTTGAAAAGGATTTGTCCTTAAATCCAATGCTTCTTCTTCATCATCATTATGTGGATGTATGTGGCTGGATGGTTTCCAAATAATATCATTTCTTAAAAATCTTTTCCAACATGGTCTGTGTATAGAACATCTTTTTCTGAATTCCCAACATTTCAACGTACTAAGTCATGTTTGCCTATTTCTTCTTGTATTCTCTTATCTAATTGCAAACTGTCTTTGTTTTATGTAGGAGTATTGAATTCGTGGGCGAATTATCTCCAACTTGGGGAGTATGATGAGAATCAAAAAGATGTTATCAATAGAAGAAATGGACAAGGGCCAAAGCATTTAAAGTTCTTCTTATTAGTCTTTGCAAAAGATAAGGCCCAAGCCCAAAGCCCAAGCCCAAGAAGGCCCAAGCCCAAGAAGCCCACGTCCAAACCATGAGGGGCAAGGCCAAGCATTAAATAAAAGAGCATCATTTGAATTACTCTTGTATAGTTGTAGGAGGTGTGGATATTAAATAAAGGAGTGTGAATATGTAAAATAAAGTCACATTGTCCATGTGACTTAGGAGAGTAGGTGTAGGTGTAGTTTTTAGGAGGTGTCATAGTAGAAAAAGGTCACACCTCCCATGTGACTTGTTTTTGGTAGGAATTTCAAATGAGTTTCATTTGAATTTTCCCACCTATTTTTCAGCACCCTCACTCTATAAATAGAGATGTGGGCTCTTGTAAAATTCAGAATTGGAAATTGGATATAGAGAAACTCTACTCAAATTGAGTGAGAATTGTGAGTTTTGGTTTCTCCTTCTTCCATAGCCTTATCTTGTGTGCCATTGGAGAGCTTCAAGTGGCGGCTTCTTTTCACTTATCTTGGAACAAGGACTTCAAGTGGCGTGATACAGTTCCAAATTCTCATTCCAGCCGAGCTTCATTCCATAAGTGTCATTCCTTTCATCTGTTGAACCAAGTGGTGTTCAATGTTTTGAAGAATCCAAATCCTTTGAAGGATGTTGAAGCCTCTGCTTTGTTTGCGGTTGCTGTGCTGGTTTAAGCTTTGTTCTGGGGTAGTTTAATGTTGTAATCCACCCTTAGATTAAATCTCAAGCAATTAGCACATCAATTTGTTGATGACATCATCTTTGGTGCTACACAAGATAGGTTGTGTGAAGAATTTGTGGCTGCAATGAGAGGTGAGTTTGAAATGTCTATGATGGGAGAACTATCTTTCTTTCTTGGTTTGCAGGTTAAACAAACAAAGGATGAGATTTTCTTAAGTCAATCAAAGTATTGCAAGGAGATTCTCAAAAAGTTTGAAATGGAAAATTGCAAAGAAGCAAGCACTCCAATGCCATCAAGCTGCTACATGGATGCGGATGCTGCTGGAAAGAGTATAGATCAAACAAAATACAGAGGTTTGATTGGATCATTGCTTTATCTAACAGCAAGTAGGCCAGACATCATGTTTGCGGTGTGTCTATGTGCAAGATATCAAGCAAATCCTAAAGAATCACACTTCAAAGATGCAAAAAAGATTCTGAAATATCTCAAAGGAACATCATCTGTAGGACTATGGTATCCTTCTCATTCTCCAATACATTTAATTGGTATTCAGATTCTGACTTTGCAAGTTGCAAGCTAGATAGAAAGAGCACAGGTGGCACTTGTCACCTTCTTGGCTCAAGCCTAATCTCATGGCATAGCAAGAAGCAAGCATGTGTTGCTCTCTCTACTGCTGAGGCAGAATATATAGCTGCTGGTAGCTGTTGTGCACAGATCCTATGGCTCAAACAACAACTTGCAGATTTTGGTTTACAAATCAGCAAAGTTCCTTTGATGTGTGATAACACAAGTGCAATTAATCTTACCAAAAATCAAATTCAGCACTAGAGGACCAGACATATTGAAATAAGACATCATTTCATCAGAGATCATGTGCAAAATGGGAACTATGAAGTGAAGTTTGTGGAGACCAAACTGCAGCTAGCTGACATCTTCACAAAGCCTTTACCAAAAGAGAGGTTTTTCTTCTTAAGAAATGAGTTAGGTATTCTTGATCTTAATAATCTCTCTTAAGTCTGTTTTTGGCAGATGTTAAAGTCTATTTGTGAAGACAAATAGGGGGAGAATTATTGGTTCTTGTATATCTGTGTCTTATATGCATAAAATGTTTAAATCTCTGATTATAAAAGTGTTTTCTGCTGCTACTGATAGAAACAACTGATTGTTTCGTGTAAACAAACGATTGTTTATTATGTTAAATGAGTTATAATCTAACTTGCTGTTGTAAGAAGCTTTGGTTAGTATAAATGTTTTTTTGCAGGAACTGCTTTAGATTTAATCAGTACAACACAAGCACCAGGGATTTGTCTTCATCAAATTGGGAGAGATTGTTGAACCAAGTGGTGTTCAATGTTTTGAAGAATCCAAATCCATTGAAGGATGTTGAAGCCTCTGCTTTGCTTGCTGTTGCTGTGCTGGTTTAAGATTTGTTCTGGGGTAGTTTAATGTTGTAATCCACCCTTAGATTAAATCTCAAGCAATTAGCATCTCAATCTTTATCAAAGTAAAATTTTTTTCAAACTAAGTTGAAACAACCGATTGTTTACACTTAGGTGTTTTGAGAAAGTTTGAAAACTGTTTTTGAATGGTTAAAACTGTTAAGTAACAAAACAACCGATTGATTCGAGGAAACAACCGATTGTTTGTTTTATAACCATAACAGAAAAACTGTTTTCTTTGACTGAGCTTTAAATGCTTTAACTGAATACGCTCTAGTCATTAAATGCTTTGACCAATCTATTTTAAATGCAATTAAGAGTTTGTTAAGATTTGATAACAAACTATATCTTTGTATAATTTCAAAAAAAAAAACTATTTTTAAAAAAATAAGAATCTTGAGACAAAGTTTTTCACTAAGAGTTTTTTCAAAGAGTTCTGAGATTGCTTAAGAGTTTAGAGATTGATTAAGGTGCTGGAATATGATTCTACTTGTATTGATTTCAGATATTCATCTGCAACAAGTGTAATCTTTGTAAACTGCTGAACAATTCGTTTGTGTGTTTTGCTGAGATTGGCTGTGTGTTCTTGAGGTGTTCAAGATCAGCAATCTTAGTGTTGGCCAAGGAGAGTGTGTTTCTTGAGGTGTTCGAGGTCATTCTCTTGGTTGTGGTGTAAGTGATCAAGTGGTGATTGCTTAGTGGTTATCCTCAGGGTTTCTGAGAAGACTGGATGTAGCTCTTGTTTGGAGTGAACCAGTATAAACAACTGTGTACAATTTCTCTATCCCTATCTCTTTAAATTCAGTTTTGATATTTTGAAACTGGTATAAACAACCGATTGTTTCGCTAAAACAACCGATTGTTTTTTCAGCTTTGTGCTTTTGCTGTTTTGATTTGAAAAACTAAATCCTTAATCAAGGTTCTTTTGAAGAATTTTCATTCTAAGCTTAAAAGTTTACTAAAATCTTTCTTAAACAATTCACCCCCCTCTCGTTTAAGGCCTTATATTCTAACAATTGGCATCAAGAGCTTGGTTCTTGAAAGTTATTCAAGTTGATCTAAAATCTTTTTCTATGGCTGGAAAACTATCTTTTGAGGAGGGTGCTTCAATCTACAAACCACCTTTATTTTGTGGATTGAATTATAAGTTTTGGGAAGCAAGAATGAAAATCTTTATTAAATTTATTGATCAAAGAATTTGGGACTCAATTGAGAATGGCCCTTACATTCCAAAGTTCAAAAATGATAATTCTTTCATTGCAAAACCTTTGTCCAAATGGACAAATGATGAATGTAAGATGGCTCAGCTTGATAGGTCTGCTCAAAACATTATAGCTTCTGTTCTAGATACTAATGAATTTTTCAGGATATCAAAGTGCAAAACTGCTAAGGAAATGTGGGAGACACTCAAGGCTGCTCATGAACCAAAGGAAGCAATGACAAAGAGTCAAGCAAGAAGGAAGAAAAGGAAAAATAAGAAAAGCCTCAATCTGTGCGTAATGGCCAAAAGGGAGGATGACTCAAGTAGTGTAAGTTCATTAAACTCCTCAAACTCTGAAAAATTATGGTCAATTACTTCAAGCTTTTCAAGAAACGCATGAAGAAGCCAACCGATTGGCTCTCTTGAACAATCCGTTGAAAGAAAAGAACAACTGGCTTGAAAACAAAGTAAAGGCACTGGAAGAGGATTTAGAAAATTCAAAAATGGATTTTGAAAATCTGGAAATCATTTACAAAAACTCCTCTTGCAAGTGTGATACTCTAGTTTGTGAAAATTGTGAAAATCTTGAAAAGAAGGTCCACTATCTTGTTAAAACAGTGGATAAGCTTTCTAAAGGACAATCAAACTTTGAGAGTGTGCTAGCATCTCAAAATTGTGTTTTTGGAAAATCTGGATTGGGTTTTAATCCACAAAACAAGCAAGATAGATTTTCAAAATCTTTTTCGAAAATTCCAGAAAAACAATCGATTGGACCATCGAAACAACCGATTGTTACATGCTTCTATTGCATGAAAAGAGGTCATTCTGTGCGATTCTGTAAAATCAGAAAACATGTTGTTCCTAAAGGGCTTATGAAGTGGATTCCCAAGAAAAATAAAGCTTGTATTGATGAGTATAAACCAGATGGACCCACATTCATAAGGGGACCAAACCTATGTACTTGAAAATCTTTTTGTAGGAAATCTTGGAGGAAAGAAAGCAACTTTGGTAACAGTGGATGCTCCAAGCATATGACAGGGGACAAATCAAAGTTCCTGAGAATATTCTTCAAGCAAGAGGGTCATGTCACCTATGGAGACAACAACAAAGGAAGAATTCTTGGGAGAGGATCCATAGGAGATGAGAGCATCTTGGTGATTCATGATGTGCTCTTTGTTGAAGGCCTAAAACATAATCTACTAAGTATTATCCAACTATGTGACAAGGGGTATCAAGTGATGTTCAAGACAAACACATGTGAAATCTGTCTACCCAACACCAAAGAGGTAATGTTGGTAGGTAAGAGAGTTAATAATGTGTATCTTCTAGATATCTCTTCACCATGTTCAATTGGATGTCTTCTATCCAAGCAAGATGAATTTTGGCTTTGGCATAGAAGAATTGCTCATATTCACATGAATCATTTCAAAAAGCTAATATCAAAAGATCTTGTGATTGGGCTGCCAAAACTCAAGTTTGAGAGGGATCACATTTGTGAAGCTTGCCAAAAAGGGAAACAAGTGAAAAGTTCTTTTAAAACCAAAAATGTTGTCTCTTCATTGAGACCTCTTGAACTCCTTCACATGGATTTCTTTGGACCTTCTAGAACTATGAGTCTTGGTGGAAATTATTATGCTCTTGTTATTGTTGATGATTTCTCTAGGTACACTTGGACCTTGTTCTTAGAATCAAAGAGTGATGCCTTTGTTGCATTAAAAAAGCTAGCAAGAAGACTTCAAAACACAAAGAACAACAACATAGGTTCCATAAGGAGTGACAATGGAGGAGAATTTCAAAATGAGAAGTTTGTCAAGTTCTGTGAGAAGTTGGGGATTCTACACAATTTCTCTGCTCCAAGAACACCACAGCAAAATGGAGTTGTAGAGAGGAAGAACAGGTCCCTTGAAGAGCTTGCAAGGACAATGCTTAGTGAATCATCACTTCCTAAGTATTTGTGGGCAGATGCAGTGAGCACCTCTTGTTATGTGATGAATAGGGTGCTTATAAGGCCCATTTTGAAGAAAACTCGATATGAACTTTTCAATGGAAGGAAGCCTAACATCAGTCATCTCAAAGTCTTTGGCTGTAGCTGTTTCGTTCTCAACAATGGAAAGGAAAGTTTGGGAAAATTTGATGAGAAAGCTGACCTTGGTATTTTCATTGGTTATTCACTCACAAGCCATGCATATAGAGTCTACAACAAAAGACTGATGACTGTAGAAGAATCAGTGCATGTAGTCTTTGATGAGGTAGATCGCAGAATCAGTGGGAACCCAAAGATCAGTGCTGAGGAAGACGAACAGAGCATCAGTTTGGAGAAGCTGGATATCTGTGCAGAAAAACAACCGGTTGATTCGCAGAAACAACCGATTGAAATTCTGCAACAGAGTGAGCTACCCAAAGAGTAGAGGATTCCTAGAGATCTGTCAGTGGATAACATCATAGGGCAGATAAAGGAAGGTGTCTCCACACGTAGCTCCATCTCAAACTACTGCAGGCACACAACTTTTGTTTCTCAAATTGAACCAAAGTCAATTGAGGAAGCTCTCAAGGATGAGAAGTGGGTTGAAGCTATGCATGAAGAGCTAAATCAATTTGAAAGAAATGAGGTATGGTTTCTTGTCCCTAAAACTAATGAAATGAATATTATTGGTTCAAAATGGGTTTTCAGGAACAAGCTAGATGAGGAAGGAGTGATCACTAGAAACAAAGCAAGGCTAGTTGCAAAAGGCTACAATCAAGAAGAGGGCATAGACTATGGTGAAACCTTTGCTCCTGTGGCTAGATTGGAGGCTGTGAGGCTGCTGTTGGCTTTTGCTTGTATGAGTGGTTTTAAACTCTTCCAAATGGATGTAAAGAGTGCCTTCTTGAATGGCTACATCAATGAGGAAGTCTATGTAGATCAACCACCGGGTTTTGAAGATCACAAGTATCCCAACCATGTCTTCAAGTTGAAGAAAGCTTTGTATGGACTGAAACAAGCTCCAAGGCAGTGGTATGAGAGGCTTAGCAACTTTCTGCTATCACATGGTTATGAAAGAGGAATGGTAGACAAGACTCTCTTCAACAAGAAGTCAAATGCAGAAATAATTCTTGTACAAATCTATGTTGATGACATCATCTTTGGTGCTACACAAGATAGGTTGTGTGAAGAATTTGTGGCTGCAATGAAAGGTGAGTTTGAAATGTCTATGATGGGAGAACTATCTTTCTTTCTTGGTTTGCAGGTTAAACAAACAAAGGATGAGATTTTCTTAAGTCAATCAAAGTATTGCAAGGAGATTCTCAAAAAGTTTGAAATGGAAAATTGCAAAGAGGCAAGCACTCCAATGCCATCAAGCTGCTACATGGATGCGGATGCTGCTGGAAAGAGTATAGATCAAATAAAATACAGAGGTTTGATTGGATCATTGCTTTATCTAACAACAAGTAGGCCAGACATCATGTTTGCGGTGTGTCTATGTGCAAGATATCAAGCAAATCCTAAAGAATCACACTTCAAAGCTGCAAAAAAGATTCTGAAATATCTCAAAGGAACATCATCTGTAGGACTATGGTATCCTTCTCATTCTCAAATACATTTAATTGGTTATTCAGATTCTGACTTTGCAGGTTGCAAGCTAGATAGAAAGAGCATAAGTGGCACTTGTCACCTTCTTGGCTCAAGCCTGATCTCATGGCATAGCAAGAAGCAAGCATGTGTTGCTCTCTCTACTGCTGAGGCAGAATATATAGCTGCTGGTAGCTGTTGTGCACAGATCCTATGGCTCAAACAACAACTTGCAGATTTTGGTTTACAAATCAGCAAAGTTCCTTTGATGTGTGATAACACAAGTGCAATTAATCTTACCAAAAATCAAATTCAGCACTAGAGGACCAGACATATTGAAATAAGACATCATTTCATCAGAGATCATGTGCAAAATGGGAACTATGAAGTGAAGTTTGTGGAGACCAAACTGCAGCTAGCTGACATCTTCACAAAGCCTTTACCAAAAGAGAGGTTTTTCTTCTTAAGAAATGAGTTAGGTATTCTTGATCTTAATAATCTCTCTTAAGTCTGTTTTTGGCAGATGTTAAAGTCTATTTGTGAAGACAAATAGGGGGAGAATTATTGGTTCTTGTATATCTGTGTCTTATATGCATAAAATGTTTAAATCGATTGATTCGAGGAAACAACCGATTGTTTGTTTTATAACCATAACAGAAAAACTGTTTTCTTTGACTGAGCTTTAAATGCTTTAACTGAATACGCTCCAGTCATTAAATGCTTTGACCAATCTATTTTAAATGCAATTAAGAGTTTATTAAGATTTGATAACAAACTATATCTTTGTATAATTTCAAAAAAAAAAACTATTTTTAAAAAAATAAGAATCTTGAGACAAAGTTTTTCACTAAGAGTTTTTTCAAAGAGTTCTGAGATTGCTTAAGAGTTTAGAGATTGATTAAGGTGCTGGAATAGGATTCTACTTGTATTGATTTCAGATATTCATCTGCAACAAGTGTAATCTTTGTAAACTGCTGAACAATTCGTTTGTGTGTTTTGCTGAGATTGGCTGTGTGTTCTTGAGGTGTTCAAGATCAGCAATCTTAGTGTTGGCCAAGGAGAGTGTGTTTCTTGAGGTGTTCAAGGTCATTTTCTTGGTTGTGGTGTAAGTGATCAAGTGGTGATTGCTTAGTGGTTATCCTCAGGGTTTCTGAGAATACTGGATGTAGCTCTTGTTTGGAGTGAACCAGTATAAACAACTGTGTACAATTTCTCTATCCCTACTCTTTAAATTCAGTTTTAATATTTTGAAACTGGTATAAACAACCGATTGTTTCGCTAAAACAACCGATTGTTTTTTCAGCTTTGTGCTTTTGCTGTTTTGATTTGAAAAACTGAATCCTTAATCAAGGTTCTTTTGAAGAATTTTCATTCTAAGCTTAAAAGTTTACTAAAATCTTTCTTAAACAATTCACCCCCCCTCTCGTTTAAGGCCATATATTCTAACATCATCTTCTTTTGCAATTTCATTCGGTAGTTAGCTTCTCTTTAGTGTTCTTCATCTTTTCAACCAATTGGTTTTTGTATTCCTTGTGTTGTTCTTCATTTTTTGTTTGGTACCTTTCTGGTTTTAATTCAATTGTGTTTAATATCTTGTTCTATGGATGTTCACAAGGAGAGAGCACTCTTATTGAGTTTGGATCATCATTTTGGAAGGCTATGTCTCCATTGATGACTCCTTAAGCTTCCTTGATTCCATTTCTGTTTTCAGCTTGTTGTTTTGTTGATGTAATTTCGTTTTCATTGTTTAAGCACTCTTTGATCCTTGAATTATTGTTTTCATTCTCATATAATGTTGTGTTCAAGAGTTTAAAAGTGTCTATGTTCAATCCAACTCATATCAACTCATGGTCTTCTGTTGGAGTCTTTGGAGCTTATCCATCAACTCCCTATTCTAATAGGAGGGAATATGGCGGCGTCTTAAAGCTCCCCTAAGATCATTCCAATATTCTATGGGAGGGTCTTTATGAAGACGCCTATCTCTCTCAAGGGTCGTCCACCAATACATAGCATTGCCTTGAAAACTTATAGTGGCTAAGGGTACTTTGTTTTCTTTGCTCACTTTGTGACAAGCAAACAATTGTTCTACTTTCATCTCCCAATCTAGATAGATTTCTACATTTTCTTTGCCATGGAAACGAGGTAGATCTACCCTAACCTCTCTTGGGCTTTTTTTTTTCTTTTTCTTTCTAACTCTCATAGGGGGTGGTTGATAATACTCATTGATTTTAAGACTTTGTTCCCCATACGATTCATTTCCCCTAGAGCTAGATGTATGTGAACTCTTTTTAGATTGGATGTATTCATCTCTTTCTTTGACCACTTTCCACTCATCTTGTATTAAAGCAAATTGAGCATCCCTTTCTTTAAGTTGGACCTTTGCAATTGTCTATATGAAAGTGCTTGAACATCTTGTGCTATTTTTTCCAAAAGAGATTTGATAGATGTTCCTTCACTTTCATTAGACTTACGAGAATGAGAAGACATGGTTAAAGTTTTGTGTTATAAGTATTTTACCCCAAAAAAAGATAAGGAGAGTAATGAAGGTAGCTTTCCAGGAAAGAGAGGTGGATCATTAGGATCTCTTCAGTACAAAGTCTTTCCTTGCCAAAATCATCCCTCACAACTTTTCAAAAACCTTTTTCTAAGTAATTTACTTAGATCACAAGTAGAAATGAAAAACACAATTTTATGCAAAGAAAACAATGCAAAGCAATTAAACAATACAACACAAGTAATTAAAGCAAAGCAATTTAACTAAACACAATTAAAGATTACTAACTAAAAAGCTTTAAAAACTAGGCGAATCCTAAGGTGAGGCTTCTAGACAGTTAGAGTCATTGAAGACACACTCACCGTCTAATACGTAATTATTCCACTAATTAATGAAAGTTGAATGCAATTACAATTCAAAAAGAAATACAATAGAAATTGAATTACAAAAATAAAATTTCAGATTTCCTATACTATGCACTCTTTAGCTTTTGGTACTCATTCTTGTTGTGTTCCACACTTTGTATGTTTTTGTAATCTTATTTGCTGCAGCCACTTGCTTCACCTCTTAAGGTTAGTCAATTTAAATCTTCAAAACAGTAGTAGGGATGGACTCACCACAATGGTTAATTCTAAACTTAACAAGCACCACTTCAAAATTCTTTCACCAACAGTTAGAGGTCAACAAATTTAAAGCAAAGAACAATTCAATTTAAAATAGGACAATAGAAAAGGAGTAATTTGTATGCCACAACTTTAAAAGAATGTTGAATGAATTTTACAAGCAATCAAATAAGGCACTCAATAAAAGGTGGCACACAAATGGAACCTAAGGAATGATACTAGAATTGATTAAAAAAACCAAAACAGTATTACTGGAAATTTTAGGCAGAAAATGCGTGACTTAGAAACTTTATGCTGAGCTGGATATTTGAAATTTAACCACAAACAGTTCAAGATCTTAGCAAAATTTTGGCGCTGGAATGACACCAAAACAGTATTACTGGAAATTTTAGGCACAAAATGCGTGACTTAGAAACTTTATGCTGAGGTGGATATTTGAAATTTTAACCACAAATAGTTCAAGATCTTAGAAAAATTTTGGCACTGGAATCAAACTAAAACAATGCACCAATTAATTGTGATAAAATTTTCAAATATGTTGTCAAATTATCGTCTTTGTTCGCGCCAGGATGTACATTTTTTTCATTTGATTTATCATTTTTTTTCTATTTTGTATTTTGACTTGATTCTTTTTTTCTTGTTTTTCTAACACGACAATCTGTGTATGTCCAGAATTTTACATTTTTTCTTCAACGTATTTTAATTTGATAAGTAAAAACAGCCAGCACAGAATTAAAACAGAGTGATCCTAATCCTGGAATTAAAAAACAGTTTGAAGAAACTTCAAGAACACAATGAAATTGATGTATAAGAATTTGTATGGATCTAACACACAAATATGAACTCAAATCTAAAATGAAAAAGTACCAAAGGATTAAACAATTTCAGATTAAAACTGGACTCAAAGCAAATCAAGCAACCAAAATTATCAAAAACAGCACTACATTGAATTGACGACAATTTAGGAGAAACATGACTTGACAAAACACAATTGGATTCAAAAATCAAAATGACTCAAATCAACACAATATGAACCGATTAAAATTGCAATGAAGACTCAAATAAACCAAAAACAAAACAACAACATAAATCTTATGGAATCCTACATAAATATGAAAATTAGAAGCTCAAGAACAATTTGAACACAATACACCGATTGGATTTCTCCAAACAGCACCTAAATCAAATTAAAATGTAAAAAACAACAAGACAATATGGAAAACTTGTAGAACAACACCGAATGAGGATGAACACAAAAATAAAAACGAAATAAGGCACTTATCTCTTCAAGACCATGGCTCTAGATACCAAATGATGGAGAAGTGCCTTCATGATTTTGTAGAGTTGTTGGTGATCAGCGGAAGCTCTATGGAGTGTAAGTGAACAAGGTCCTCCTAGGAGGTATGGTGACCTTGAAGGTGCAAGCTAGGTAGGGATTGAGAGTGGTGAGGCCATCTCTCTTTGCTAGGAGGGGAAATTGAAGATCAATAGCCTAACCTAAGAGGTTTTGGGCAAGAAGTGAAATTGGCTCAAATTTGGCAGCAATTCACTATGTATATTAATCTTGAATTTACATGAGCCAAGCCCTCTTATTTATAGTGTTTAGAGGGATGAAAATTCAAATGAAAGTGGAGGGAAATTCAAATGAGAACCATTTTGAATTTAGAGCCAATTCCTAGTCACAAGGGAAGTGTGACTTGGTTTCTTTTTTTGGCACCTCCTAAATCTATACATACACCTTCTTTTTATGTCACATGGAAGGTGTGACTTAGCTTTATACATTTGCACCTCTTATATCTATACCTACACCTCCCTTTATGTTCTACTCAAAATACTCAAAAGTAATTACAAAAAAAGACATCTAATGATGCTTAGTTGGCCTAGATCTTCTATTTGTTGGGCTTGAGCTGAAGCTTGAACTTGTATTTGGGGTTGGGGTTGGGCCTCTTCCATCATCCCCTCCCTCTTGAAAAGGATTTATCCTCAAATCCAATGCTTCTTCTTCATCATCATTATGTGGATGTATGTGGCTGGATGGTTTCCATCATCTGCTCTCCCATGGAGCGTTCTTCCAAACGTTGTAAATTCCTACGCAACTTGTCGTTGGTTTTGCGTAACTCATCATTGGTGACACGCGAAGCATCCAACTCGATCCTGAACTGTTCTTCCATGTGAGCCTGTTCGGCCCTAGACGCCGTCACCGACTCTTGGAGAGCGGTGAAATTCTCCATGAGTTGTTGTATAGTGAGGTTGTTGCCTTCTTTTGATCCTGTGGGACCTTATCTAGTTGTCCTCATGCTGCTCAGTAGTTTCAATCACAAATATGGATGAGACCTAATTTTATCGGGCCCCACGGTGGGCGCCAAATGTTCCTGTTGGTTTACTTGGTCGTCGGTAGACTTCTTGTAGGCGAGCTCGGACTCCGTCTACATCGTTGTGGAACTCGTGCTTTCCTCAATGTTTGGTTGTTGTTCCTGTTAAGACAGAGGGCCCCCTGATGGTCGGTTGCACTCTGACGATCAAGTCAGTACAGGGCTATAATAAACAAGAAGTATCTAATTTAATGCTTAGTAAAGTGTAGTCAAGCGTTAGTAAAAGTGTACCATAACCAGGGATCTTAAGTCCCTTTTATAGAGTGTTGCTACGTTACCTCTTGCGATAACAACTTCTGTTACGAGAATCTTATCTCGAGTGTGGACATATTCAATGGGAGAAGATCCCGCTTCAGTGTGTGTAGTCTTAACAGCACAGCCGCGCAAAATCTTATCTCCTAGGAGTGTATCAAATCTTAACAGAATAACCACCTGGATACCCACTTGGGTATCATTCTTCAGGATCAAATATGTTTTCAAGTACATTTACATGCTTTGTGTATCATAGTACCATGCATATGTTATTACGTGTCAGCATGCAAATACTCTATCAAGCCCTAACACACTTTGGGCTGAAACTGATAGAATACCTTTTAGTTTTTATAGACCCAAATGCACTACATGCACCCCTTGGCCCATTTAACACACTTTCGCTGACCTACCAGACCTTATACGAAAGATTATATCAATGCACGATGAGAGTTAGTATGCACATACTTGAGCCCAATCATGTACCTCTCGACCCAACAATCGAGCTGACCTGCCTGTCGCAGGCGCCGTTGCCCGAACTCCGAGAACTGGGCTCTACGTGCTCTGGTTCACTACACATTGTTCCCGTATGCCAATATAGTCCCACATCGCTTAGGAGTCGAGGCCAAAGGAAGTTTATATATTCCCTCCTCCCTCAACCCACCGAGGCACCTTTTAAGGACAAAATCGTGACGGAGCACCGACCTCCAAAGCGAACAATACCTCGGATGCAGTGATTGACCCTAGCGATGCTATCTCTCGGACTTGAGGTCAGAACATTGGCGCCCACCGTGGGGCCGAAGTGGCTCCTTAGCCCCTCAACTAGGAGGAATCCACTTCCCTTAGACCTCGACTGGGGGGCTTGTTCCTATATGCCAATATAGTCCCACATCGCTCAGGAGTCGAGGTCAAGGGTAGTTTATATACTCCCTCCTCCCTCAACCCACCGAGACGCCTTTTAAGGACAAAACTGTGAAGGAGCACCGACTTCCAAAGCGGACAATACCTAGGATGTGGTGATTGACCCTAGCGATGCTATCTCTCGGACTTGATGTTGGAACACTCATCATGATTATTATCATGTGGCACTTCATTGTTATCTTGCATCTGATTTTGTTGAGTTGGTTGCTGAAAAATATGTTGTGCAGCTGCTACTGCTTCGGGTCATAGATATTGCATCATAAAATCTTGAAAGGATTGAAACCGAGCATTCATGTGTTGAATCTGCTGCCTAAGTTCAACAATTTCTTTTAAATCAACTTTCTTATTACTAGAAGATGCTTGTGTTTCTTGTATGTAGTGATCAACACAGTCGTTCTGATGATCGACACATCCAACCTCACACACTCGTTCCTTGTACCTTCCACCTACATCTTGTACCCAACAATTGTTCCTTAATATTTCCTCCTCAACGGGATCTAATGGAGTAGATATTGAGGTAGACATAGATTGTGACTCAGATAATGCTCGAGAGAGTCTACTTTCTAAATCTTCCTATCAAAATGAAAAGTATTTGTTATCATAGTAATTAATGTACATGAAAAAAAAGTTCAAAATAAAACTAACATGTGTCTGCCTTGATCTATCATCTACAAAATCCCTAGTGCTCTTCCGTATATGTGTTTTTTGAAACACTTCATCAACATGGACCGAGCGGCCAAGCTCCTCTGTCTATAAAATTTTATAAATTAAGGAGGTAATAATTAATCATAGATTAATACAAAATTTTATATGGAAGTCATACCAAACGAATAGCGTGTTCATGCACACTAATGGATCGTCCGGTGTGCAGACATCCACCTTTTTCGAACAAACGATTCTTTGTAGCTATATCACATTTTGATCGATACACAGGCATGTTCCACTTTTCTTTGAGGCTATTCCAAACACTATTGTAAATCCATTTTGGTCGTTTACCTTCTTGGCGAGCTACTTTAAACATTTGTGAAAGGGTGTGAGAAGCCTTCGTATGGAAATTTTTCTTAACTTTTTCCTCATCCTAAATCGTCCATGTGACCTTCCTTTGCAAAACAACAAGAATCATCAATCCAAATTGTAAAATATAAGCATTTTTAAAGGGAATAAAAAACAAGTACCTTAAAACTATTAGAATTAATGGGCTAAACAAGAAGGGGGTGAATTGTTTGATAAAAGATTTTCACAAAGATTGGCTAAGAATGAAGATTTATCAACAATCATAGAAAGAGAAATCAGGGAAGCCAAGAAATCAAAGCAATTAAAACTGTATGCAGAAAAACAATCGGTTGAAATTTCGTTTAAACCGGTTATTTATAGCAGTAGAGACAAAAACCACATTAAACAATTTGTAATGAGTAAGAGAGAGAGAGAGAGAGAGAGAGAGAGAGAGAGAGAGATTAGACAATTAATTTATACTAGTTCACTCAACACCTGAGCTCCATCCACTCCCAGAAAACCACTGGGTATTCCACTAGCAATCAATCAACATATTACAAACACTCAACACCATAAAGAGGTGATCTTGACCACACAAGAACACTAGCCCTCTTTGCTTTTCACACAACCACTGTCAGAACAATCCTTTGACCTCACAGTTTTACAAACTTACAAATATAGAAAGGAACAAAATTACAAGAATTAAAAGGAACATATTACACCTAGTATTCAGGAAATCACAGAGCTCCTAAGACCAGTTCTTGAACGAATGCACAACCTTTAGGCAATCTTGCCAAACTTTGAATCAAATCTCTTCTCACAAACGTTTTCAATCTCATTTTTTTTTATATTTTGAATATAGAGGGTAATCATATTTATAACTCTTAAATCTAGCCGTTTTAGGCAATCAATCATGAGCCAAAACAGTTTTAAATCAACTAAAAGCAATTTTAACAGGTTTTTGAAAAGCTGTAAGAAATTTGAAAATCAACCAGTTGAAATGTCATTTTAACCGGTTGAATTGGTTTTGACAGTTAGTCAACCAAGTCAAAATCAGTTTTGAAAACCCTCAAACAAGCTGGGTGTAAAACAACCAACTAAACCGTGAAATGAACCGGTTGTTTTTCACTTGGCTTAGAAAAACATTTTTCCTTTTAAAAACAAATTGATTCAGCTTGTGCATAGGATTAAGAAAGAACTTTACACAAATTCTAAACACCCTAGAACTAAACTTCAATTAAAGCAGCACAACATCAAGCTCTCATCACAGATTTGGTTCCATCAAAGCTTCATTTTCTACAATCTCCCCCTGATTTGATGAAGACAAATTCTTGGGATGCTTTGGAATGTTCTGTTTAGATTTTTGGCACAACCTGCAATCACAAACAAATGCAGAAACACAGGATAATCTATTCCAGATCAATCAGGAACCACAAACTATTTTCCATTAGGTGATTTCCAAAGAGGAACGTCAGCCAAATCAATGTGAAAAACTAGTCACATATACATAGGTGCAGCAACAGAAAAACAATCGATTATTTCGCATGAATAATCGGTTAAAAATTTATCAGAGTTTATATCAATAACTTAAAACCAGTTAGAGCAATGTTCAAGCAAATGTGCAAGCAAAATAGATGCAGAAATAGGAACATTACAACCCAAAGCACATTCTCCCCCTATTTTTCTTCACAAATAGAGTGAAAGAATGATAAAAAAAAACAACATGGATTAAGGTAAGACATGTAAATCAATGAATCCTAACTCATTTCTTAATGAGAACAAACTTGTCCTTGGATAAGGGTTTGGTGAAGATGTATGCAAGCTGTCTTTCAGTGGAAATGAATTAGACCTCACAGTCACCATTACTAACATGATCACGAATAAAGTGATGTCGAATCTCAATGTGTTTGGTTCTGGAATGCTGAACTTGATTTTTTGTGAGATTAACTACACTTGTATTGTCACACAATAAAGGAACCTCACTGACTTTTAACCCAAAGTCCTCAGCTATTGCTTGATCCATAAAATTTGAGCATAGCAGCTCCCTACAGCTATGTACTTAGCTCAACAGTTGACAAAGCTACACAAGCTTGCTTTTTTACTGTGCCAGGATATAAGGCTTGAATCAGGTAGATGACATGTCCCACTTGTGCTCTTTCTATCCAATTTACATCCTGCAAAATCAGAATCAGAGTATCCAACTAAATGTATAGGAGAGTGTGAAGGATACCATAAACCCACAAATGTTGTTCCTTTAAGATATTTCAGGATTCTCTTGGCAGCTTTAAAGTGAGATTCCCTTGAACTGGATTGAAGTCTTGCACAAAGGCAAACAATAAACATGATATCAGGTCTACTTGCAGTGAGATAAAGTAAGGAACTTATCAACCCCCTGTGTTTAGTTTGGTCCACTACTGTTCCAGCTTCATCAACACTCATGTAATAGTTTGTAGACATGGGTGTTGTTGCAGCTTTACAATTCTCCATCTCAAACTTTTTGAGAATCTCTTTGCAATACTTAGATTGACACAAGAAGATGCCCTCTTTGGATTGCTTGATCTGCAGTCCAAGAAAGAAGGAGAGTTCCCCCATCATTGACATCTCAAACTCTTTCTGCATTGCTGTCACAAATTCTTCGCACAATTTATCATTAGTAGATCAAAAAATAATATCATCAACATATATTTGGACTAAGATGACAGCAGAATTAGACTTTTTAATGAAAAGGGTTTTGTCAATCTTCCCTCTTTCATAGTTGTGAGATAGAAGAAAGTGACTTAACCTTTCATACCACTGTCTAGGTGCTTGCTTGAGACCATACAAAGCTTTCTTCTACTTGTATACATGGTTGGGATATAGGTGGTCTTCAAACTCGGGTGGTTGTGATACAAAGATTTCCTCATTTACAATTCCATTTAGGAAAACACTCTTCATGCCCATTTGGAATAGCTTGAAACCATTCATGCATGCAAAAGCCAATAAAAGTCTCACAGCTTCTAACCTTGCTACTAGTGTGAAAGTCTCATCATAGTCTATCCCTTCTTCTTGGTTGTATCCTTTAGCAACAAGTCTTGCCTTGTTCCTTGTGATTACCCCTGAATCATCTGACTTGTTTATGAAAACCCACTTTGTTCCTATGACATTCATCTGACCTGTTCTAGGAACCAGAAACCACACATCATTTCTTACAAGTTGATTGAGATTCTCATGCATAGCAGCAGTCCAATGTTTATCATGATGTAGCATTTACACCCAAATACCTTTAAATGTCCTATGTGAGGCTTCCTTCCATTGAGCAGTTCATATGGAGTCTTTTTTAGAATGGGCCTGATAAGAACACGTTTCATCACATACCATGTTGTACTTACTGCATCTGCCCAAAAGCACTTTGGTAAGGAGGATTCATTCGGGATTGTTCTTGCTAGTTCTTCAAGTGATCTATTCTTCCTTTCCACCACACCATTTTGCTGAGGTGTCCTTGGTGCAGAAAAGTTGTGAAAGATGCTCATCTTATCACAAAAGGTGTTGAACTTCTCATTTTGAAACTCTCCACCATGATCACTCCTAATGGCAGCAATGTTGTTGCAACAGGACTTTTGTAGCCTTTTGGCTATCTTATTGAATTCAGAATAAGCCTCCCTTTTTTAATGTAGAAACATTGTCCATGTAAACCTGGAAAAATCATCAACCACAACAAGAGCATAATAATTCTCTCAAAGGCTCATAGTTCTTGAAGGACCAAATAAATCCATATGTAGCAACTCAAGGGGTTTTGAGGTGGAAACAATGTTTTTTCAGTTTAAAAGATTGTTTTGTTTGTTTCCCCTTTTGGCAACCTTCACACATATGATCCTTCTCAAACTTGAGATTGGGTAAGACAATAACAAGATCATTTGAAATTAATTTTTTCAAGTGATCCATATGAATGTGTGCAATTCTTCTGTGCTAGAGCCATGATTCTTCATGCTTGGACAAGAGACAACCAATAAATCTGGAATTTGAAATATCAAGTAGATAGACATTATTAATCCTCTTACCAACCAACAACACTTCCTTTGAGTTTGGTAGACAAATCTCACAGGAATTAGTTTTGAATGTGACTAGATATCCTTTGTCACAAAGCTGACTTATGCTAAAAAGGTTGTGTTTGAGACCTTCCACATAGAAAATTGTTTTCATTACCAATAGTACATTTTCCAAGGATATTTCCTTTGTTATTATCTCCATAGGTCACATGGCCTTCCTGCTTAAGAGTGATGTTGACAAACTTTCATGCATCTCCAATCATGTGCTTGGAGCAACCACTGTCCAAGTATCATAGGTGTTGGTTTTTCATCAAGAAATTCTGCAAAAATTAAAATCAGGTGGCAAGATCTGGTCCCCTAATAAATTTGGGTCCACGGATGTTAATTTTATTGTTAGGGACCTTAGGATTCTTGGGAACCCACTTAGGATACCTTTAGGAACAATTTTTTTTCTAATTTTGCAAAACCTAACAAAGTGACCCTTTCTCATACAATAGAAACAACAAACAACCGGTTGTTTCGACTTTTCAATCGGTTGATTTTTTGTAATGGTCTAAAAAGGTTTTAAACAACCACTGTTCTTGCTCTGTGGGTTAAAACCCAAACCAGATTTTCCAAAAACACAATTTTGAGATGCTAAGACATTCTCGAAGTTAGATTTACCTTTTGAAATTTTGTCCGCAGTTTTCACAAGATATAAAACTTTCTTTTGAAGAGATGCACAACTTTTACAAGAACTAGACTCACACTTGCAAGAAGAATTTTGATAAATCATTTCTAAGTTTTCAAAATCAGTTTTTGAGTTATTCAAATCTTCTTCCAAGACCTTGACTCTATTTTTCAACCAGTTGTTTTTACTTTTCAACCGATTGTTTGAAAGGGTTAATCTATGAACTTATTCATGAGTCTCTTTAAAAGCCTCAAGAAGTTGATAATAATTATCACATTTGGCAGAGGAGGATGTACTTACACTGTTTTGACCATCAAACATACATTCATTTTGGAAGTTGCAGTGGATGATCCAGTAGAGGACTTATCACTGTTCAGCCAAGCATTTCTTGATTCTTTATGAACTCTTTCAAGAGTATCCCACATATCTTTAAATGAGACACACTCTGAAACTTTAAGAAATTCATTAGAATCAAGACCAGCAACAATGATGTTTTTAGCAAAAAAGTCAAGATGATCTTTTTCATTTTTAGAGAAAACAGTATTAGTTTCAAACAAGGGTATGAAAGAACTATTTGTAATGATATCCCAAATTTTTCTATCTATTGAGTCAACAAAAAAATTTCATTCTTATACACCACAATTGATAGTTCACACTACAGAATAGATGTGGTCTATTAAAAGAAGCACCTTCCCCAAAACGCAACTTGTCAGCCATTAAAACAGTTTTGAAAAAACAGTACTTGAATAAATTTTAAGAACCTAGCTCTGGATGCCGATTGTTAGAATTAATGGGCTAAACAAAAGGGGGGGTGAATTGTTTGATAAAAGATTTTCGCAAAGATTGGCTAAGAATAAAGATTTATCAACAATCACAGAAAGAGCAATCAGGGATGCCAAGAAATCAAAGCAATTAAAACTGTTTGCAGAAAAACAACCGGTTGAAATTTCATTTTAACCGGTTGTTTATAGCAGCAGAGACAAAAACCACCTCAAACAGTTTGTAATAAGTAAGAGTGAGAGAGAGAGATTACACAATCAATTTATAGTGGTTCACTCAACACCTGAGCTGCATCCAGTCCCCAGAAAACCACTGGTATTCCACTAGCAATCAATCAACAGATTACAAACACTCAACAACACAAAGAGGTGATCTTGACCACACAAGAACATTCACCCTCTTTTCTTTTCACACAACCACTGTTAGAACAATCCTCTGACCTCACAATTTTACAAACTTACAAATATAGAAAGGAAAATAATTACAATTATTAAAAGGAACATATTACACCTGGTATTCAGGAAATCACAGAGGTCTTAAGATTAGTTCTTGAACCAATGCACAGCCTTTAGGCAATCTTGCAAAACTTTGAATCAAATCTCTTCTAAAAAATGTTTCAATCTCACTTTTTGTGTTTTTTTAATATAAAGGGTAATCATATTTATAGCTCTTAAATCTAGCTGTTTTAGGTTATCAATCATGAGCCAAAACAGTTTCAAATCAACTGAAAATAGTTTTAACAGGTTTTGGAAAAGTTGTTAAGGAATTTGACAATCAACCGGTTGAAATGTCGTTTTAACCGGTTGAATTGGTTTTGACAATTAGTCAACCAAGTCAAAATCAGTTTTGAAAACACTCAAACATGTTGGGTGTAAAACAACCAACTAAACCGTGAAATCAATCGGTTGTTTTTCACTTGGCTTAGAAAAACATTTTTCTTTTTGAAAACAGATTGATTCAGCTTGTGCATATGATTAAGAATAAACTTTACACAAATTCTAAGCACCATAGAACTAAGCTTCAATCAAAGCAGCACAACATCAAGCTCTCTTCACAAATTTGGTTCCATCAAAGCTTCATTTTCTACAAAAACGTTGAAAAAATAGATCCTGGTCAACCTTTGGGATTGCCCCCCATGTTAGCCATGGCTCACCAAATTGTTGCTTAATGGTGGCAGTGATGGACTTTGATGCAAGTTTTGATGGATAAAAGCTAAATACCAAAACAAAGTTAGTCAAAATTATAAGACAATAATAGTAAATTATATAAATTGAATTTTATTATATTCTTACCCTCCCCCAATAGGCTGAATCAGAGGGCGATCACCAGCTGAGAAGACCTCGTCCTCTAAGTTATTGGCTGCAGAAACTGAATGCATCCCTCCAAGATTTGTATAAGGGACGGTGTAATATCTAGGTTTGGGGTTGATGCATTAGAACCAACACATGGAGATGGTGTTGATGCAATAACATCTGCTACTAGTAGGGTGGATTGGGTAGCATTTGCTACTAGTGGGGTATATCCATGAGTTGAAGATGGAATAAGTGTATTGGGTTGACAGGATGATGAATTTTGGTTGTTTAATCGTGATAACAATTTTACCACATAATGTTTTTTTCCATATTTTTTGTTGTTACTTGGTGATGGTTGACCAAAACCTCCTGATGACATCTATATATATGACATGATATGATAATGAAGGTAATATAAGTTTATCAAGGAAGAAAAATATGATGAATATAGTTTAATACAAAATTTCATATAAACATGCACATATTTCATTACCAAACATAAACCAAGAATATGACATCAAATTAACTCGAGTAATAAACAATATGTTAACAATAGTAGTACAACACTAATTCCTACAATAGATATTATTTGTTAACACTAGCTGCCTAAGTATATTCAAAGTTATAGATGTCAAAGTCATCTCCATATTCATCTTCACTTTCTCCCTCTTCATTGTATTCCCATTCATTTCTTTCTTCATCTATTTGATCTTCAAACAATGATACATTGTCTATGTCCACTTCTTCAAGCTCAGCCTCTAAATCTTGTAATCCTGAAACTTGTTCAACTTCAATCACTTCATTAACATGTGACATTTCATTAACTTGATATGGCACTTCAACTTCTACATCATCAGAATCTATACGACCTTCGAGCTTCGTTTGTCTCTGCGTGATGTTGGATATGGTACATAATATACTTATTGAACATTATGTGCAATGATAAAAGGATCAAATGGCACATATCTTCTCTCCATTTGAATACCACAATACCATATTTGGAATCCACTCGTGTACCTCTTGTTGATGGATCAAACCAATCATAGTAAAAATAATACAATTTTTTTATCTGAGGTCGAAGAATTGTACTCCACCTCATACATGTGTTGAATCACACCGTAGAAATCATCCTCACCTCCTTCTGTAAGACCCTTTACATGGACCCCATTATTTATGGTTTTCTTTCCCTCACTCCATGCATGAGTGTGGAATTTGTACCCTTTCACAAATAATGTGTGCCATTCTTTTACACACCTTAAAGGACCAAGTGATAAATCTCTTAAGTGTTGGTTCTTCACAGTTAAAGGTTCTTTATGAACCTATACATATATCAATGTCATTAATTTTTTATGAAATGGTTAAACAAGTCAAGAAAAAGTAAATTATAGAATTTGTAGATACATACTTGTGCCCTAAACCACAAAGGAAAATCTGCATGTATATAAGTCGAAGCTTGTTATTCAGAAATTTGATTATAATGTAAGAAAGAGTTGTCAATATATATCTGTCAATGCATTAGGTTAGCGATAACTTAATGAATGAATAACAATGTTTTAAAAGACTAGATCAAGACTATGTTGGAAAATTAGTGGATAAAACCAAGTATAGAGGTTTGATTGGTTCTCTCTTGTATCTAACAGCTAGTAGGCCTGACATTATGTTTGTTGTCTACATGTGTGCAAGGTTTCAATCTGCACCTAAAGAGTCACATTACAATGCTGCCAAGAGGATTTTGAAGTACTTACAAGGAACTAAGGAAGTTGGTTTGTGGTATCCTTGTAATGTATTTTTGAATTTAATTGATTATTCTGACTCAGACTTTATAGGATGTAAAATTGATAGAAAAAGCACTAGTGGAATGTGTCACATGCTAGGATCAAGTTTGATATCTTGGCATTGCAAAAAGCAAGCATGTGTGGCACTATCTTCAACTGAGGCATAATATATAGTTGTAGGGACTTGATGTTCTCAAACACTGAGGTTAAAACAACAACTAAGTGATTTTCGCATTGTTTTAAATAATATTCCTTTCCTATCTGACAATCCAAGTGTTATTAATTTGACTTAGAATCCTATCATGCATTCTAGAACTAACATATAGAGATAAGTCATCATTTTCTTCGTGAACACATTGCCAATGGAAATTGTTAAATCAAGTTTATTGGAACTGAATTGCGGCTAGCTGATCTATTCACTAAGCCTTTTTCAAGAGAAAGATTCAATTTTCTAAGGAATGAATTAGGCATAATTTGTCTAAATAGCTATCTGCAGTAAAATTTGAATTGATTATTTACTACTTTAACGGGTTATTTTTCTGTTGCAGAACCACATGTGTGACTAGGAAAGAGAAATTGAATTTTCTTTGACTGCCTTGACCAGGCCTCCATGTGACTATCCTTAAAATTGGTTATTGACCAATACCTTTTTCATAGTTGTTTCTACTCAATCCAAAACTGAAAATGCATTGAATATTTTTATTCCTTGTTCAATTTCAATTGGTTAAATGGCACCTTTTGAACATATTACCTAACCTACTGTGGAGCTCTACACAAACAACCCTGCGCTGTATTGAAACATCATCTTTGCACTACATTGAAACATCATCTTTGCACTACATTGAAACATCATCTTTCCACTACACTCACTACACATTATCTCTTCTCCATTTTTACACTCTTTCTCCATTGTTTTTTTTTCTATATAAACACTGTTGTGCATTGCATCTCTACACTACACAAAATTGCATTTTACTCTTTTCTGCTCAACATTGCTTTTCAAAAAAATTCTCTTTAAACACTACAGTATTTTCTAGTCTCTTTCTTGCATTTTCCTCTCTTGCAGCTTCACTCAATGGCCTCTTCATCACATAAGAAAAAAAAGATTCCGAGAGCCATCTGTCACCAAGAATGGAGTACTGGAAAACTTGTTTGCTGGAGATGAAGAAACAATAATCACAATTATGCATGAGATGAGTAGAAAGCAAATCAACATTCCAAAAGTGTTGGAATTCTCATGCATGAAAATCTTTCCTCGAAAAGACAGGATTGTGTATCCAGATTTGGTCAAGGTATTCTACACAAACCTTAGTCTTAAAAGAAGAAATCAGGTTTCCAATATAAAAGGTATCAAGTTGTTGATCACCAATAAAGTATAGAGCAACTTCCTGGGATCAAATACTCTATAATGAAAGTTGACAGAGGAAACATAGTTGAAATACATGAGTTTAACAAGATGCAATTTTATAGGACTTGCTTGAAATATCTAGCACATGCATTCAACAGGTTTCATGTAGGTACACTCAAACCCACTCCTAGATTTTTAGCATTTATAATTGCATGGCAGCTAGCACTCAGGGGGAGTAATCATGCAATACTACATTAAGAGGATTTGATTTTGATGTATTGCATCATGAATAAAATCAAAGTGAACTGGATCAACATCACGAAGGAGCACATGCTCAAGTCAAGAAGACTTTTGGACTATAAGTTTCCTTATACTATTTTCATTTCAAAGGTCATTGACTAATTTGAAATTGATGTCAATAATGAACGCAATGAGACAATAAAATCTGTTAGTGAGATTAACTGCTCAACCCTAATCAAAATGGGTTTTCAAAAGCAAGATGATGACTAGATAAGAAAACCAAATGCATCTCCCAGTGGTGAAAATGCATAGTCAAGCCATGCAGAAAATCTAGCTGATGAAGGGAATGTTGAAGCAGAAGAAGCTTATGCAAGTGAAGCACCTCCTTATGAAATGAATGAAGATGCTCAAGCAAATTAAATGAATGAACTAATTGCATATGAAGCACCAATGAACTGAGGTGAACCTTTGTCAAGCTTTGAAAGGCTAATGCTTGACAAGACGGACACATTATTTTATGTTCAAAGGGCTTATCATGAGATGACTGAAGCTAGATTTCAACACCTTGATCACCAAATTGAAGGAGTTCAAGAGCATCTTGTTGAGCTATACCATCGGGAGAACTGATGTGCAATGCTTCTACTTGTTTCTGAACTGTTTATATCCTGCACTATTTCTAAATTTTCTAAATTGTTTTATCTTTGCTTTTTATTTTTCTATACTGAACTACGTGTTAGTTTTGCACTTTAAACATACTCTACCCTTTAAAGCATGTTTGATAATTGTTATAATCTCTTTTTTTTACTTACAAATTGTTTTATGGAACTGGCATATCCATTCAAACAACACTTGTTCACTGATTTTGTTTGATGAAAACAAAGGTGGAGAAAAGTGTGATGGCACTGTCCTTGAAGTATTGTGTGTTGTGGTTGTTCTGAGTTTGATCAAGATTATTTTTTTCTTCTTCAAGGCATGGTTATTTCTCTTCGTCAAACAGGGGGAGATTGTTGGAGATCTTAAAGACTACAAAAGTATATTGTTTGATGAAGAAATATACCTTGAAGATAAGTTGATGGAAACCGTCCAGCCTCATACAACCATATAATAAGGAGGATGAAGACCAAAAGGTTGTTTATTGATTTAATTACAAGTATGGGTCTAATTGGGCTTTTGTTTATATTTGTAGGCCCAAATCAAGAGGACAACTCTAGGTTGAAGAAATGTGCAAACATATTCAAGAAGATCTCTAATTCATCAAAGCATAAACAACTACTAGAAGAGGCCCAAGTCCAAGCACAAATACAAGTTCAAGCTTCAGCTCAAGCCAAACAAATAGAAGATCCGGGCCAACTACAAGAGCTATGGCTAGAAAAATTCAAGAGGATTTGAACACTGCTACTGATGGCAGAGAAACGTTCCTTTATATGTTCAAAATGCCATAAGCTTAATGTAGAGTAGAATTTATTTTCTGTCAAAATTAGAATGGGAAATTACTGTAAATTTTCTTAGAATTTAATTTTGGCACATAAAATCAACCTAGGTTAATTTAGAGTTTCTAAAACCTCTAAATTGACCTAGGCCGATTTAAGCAAGGTAAAAGAGTACACAATTAACACATGTTCCATCTGTTAAATATGTTGCACGGCTACCTCCACATGATCCATATGAAACATGTGCTAAAAAGCTTTTCAACGCATGTTAAATATGCTTCATGTGCTCCCTGTGCCAAGATGCATTAGGCAAACATTCCAAAGCTATTTCACTTACATTTGAATTTCATTTGATCGGTCCTCTGTTGCTATAAAAGGAGGAGCCTACCTCATGTAAAAGCAAGATTAATCATAGAGTGAAATTGTTGCCAAATTTTTGTGCCAATTCTTCACTCTTGTCTACTTCCTCTCTAGGATTGGCAAGTTTAGTATTCAACCTTCATCTTCCAAGTGAGCTGGCCGAACGACTCACCTTCATACTTGACCTACACCTCCAAGGCAACTGTAATCTCCATGTGAGAGCCTTGTCCATGAGCAATCCATGAAAGCTTCCACAACTCCACCAAAGTAAATCAATCTGATGAAAGCATGCACCTATCAAGTGGTATCTAGAGCCATGATCTTCAAGAGATAAGTGCTTTCATCTAATTGCTTGTCTTGTTTTATTGAATATTGTTTTTTATTTTGATTTCTGTTTGGATCAATCCAATCGGTGCAAACATGTTCAAATTGATCTTGAGCTTCTATATTGAAAATTTATGTAGGATTCTTTTTCTATTTTGGTATGCTGTTTTGATTTTGTTATGTTCTGAGTATTTCTTGATGATTCAATCGGTGCAAACTGATTAGTTTTTGAGTATTTTGATTTTATGAATCTATACATGTTATGTCAAAGTCATGTGCTTCCAAGAATTGTCATCAAATCATAGTAGTATTTTTCTTGATTGATTTGGTTTCTTGATTTGATCTTGAGTCCAGTTTATAATCTGAATTGTTTGATCCTTTGGTGCATTTTTCTTTTAGATTTGAGTTCATATTTGTGTAATAGATCCACACAAATTCTTATACAATCATTTTATTGTGTCTTTGCAAGTTCTCAAAACAGTTTTAAGTCCATATTAGGATTTCTGGAAAAAGTTTGTTGACTGTTTTTTATCAAAAAATTTGATTCTGATGTTAAAAAATTATGAAATTCTGGATTTGGAAAGATTGATGTGTTAAAAAAAATAGAACAAAATAAGTGACTCAAAATTCTTATTACAAAAATGATAAATCCAATGCTATCAGTCTTCAAAACTGACGCTGGAAAAACGGTGTTTTGGCAATAGATTTGGAAATTTTATTGCAATTAATTGGCAAATGTTTTTAATATGACTTCAGTGCCAAAATTCAGTTAAGATCTTGAACTGACTGTGGTTAAAATTTCAAAGTCATATTTGCATTCTACAGTTCAGCATAATTGTTTTAAGTCATCTTTTGAGACTTAAAATTTTGTAGTTCAGTTTTGGTTTTTCTAATCCAATTATAGTACCTTTCCCTAGGTTCACTTTGTGTGGTAGCTTTGTTGATTACCTTAATTTTCTTGCTTGTCAATTTGTTCAATTACTCTTTCAAGTTGTCACATAATTACTCCCTTTGTTGTAGTCCAATTCCAAATTGAAATTTTTTTTTGTTGCTTTGAAATTTGTTGACCTCTATCTTTGGTGGAAGTTTTCAAAAGTGGTGCCTGGTTAAGTTTGGAGCTAACCTTTGTGGTGAGTCCATTATTACTTAGTAGGTGCTGTTTTGAAGACTTAACTTGAATATACTTGAGAGGTTGAACAAGAGTGCATCAGCAAGTGAGTTTACAAAATATACAAAGAGTAGGTGCCGATAGCAAGAGTAACAACAAGGAGTACCAACAAGGAAAAGGAGTGCATAGAATAGGATTTCTAAATTTTCTTTTGTAATCCAATTTCCATTGTATTTCTTTTGAGTTGTAAGTTGTTAAACATTCAATAATTAGTGGAATTAATCACGCCAATTAGACGGTGAGTGTGTCTTTAAGGTTCTAAGTGCCAAAAAGCCTAACCATTAGGAATTCGACTAGTTTAAAGCTTTCTAGTTATAGTTAATCTTCAATTTTTGATTAATTGCACATTATACGGTGAGTGTGTCTTCAAGGTTCAAAGTGCCAAGAAGCCTCACCTTAGGAAACACCTAGTTCACAAGCTTTCCTAGATAGCAATTTTCTAGTAAGTGTTTTATTGCTTTGCATTGTTTTTTTTTTTTCATAAAATTGTGTATTCATTCTTGATTGTGCTCTAAGTGAATTACTTAGAGAAAGGTTTTTGAAAGTCTTGAAGGATAGAATCTGGCTAGGAAAGGCTTGGTACTTTAGTGATCCAAGTGATTCACTTCCCTTTCTTGGGAATCTACCTACATTACTACACTTATGATACGAGTTGATTGGGAGATGAAGCATTAATAGACACTTTCAAGAATTGGATCAAGATTCTACAAGCAATTCAAGAACACAAATCAAGAAACCCATTAGAAACCCATTTCAAGAACACAAATCAAGAAACCCATGGGAAAACCATTTCAAAAACATGAACCGAATAGAACATCAACAAGTAATTCCAACCAATTAAAACAAGAACCAATGACAAACTATTGATTAGAAACATTCAATAGCAACATTTGACCGATTGAAAATCAAGAACAAGAAACAAAACATGTTTTAGAGTTTTTGATAAAGAATGGGTATGAAAGAAGAAGATGAAGAGTTGAAGAAACTTATGTGGTTTAAGACAATGGGAGTGATCACGCCTCTTGGATGGTGGAAGGCTCCAAGATGAGTGAGAGTGCCGCCACTTGAGGATTCCCAAGACCCACAAGATAAGACAAAGAGAATGAGAGCAAGTCTCACAAAGAACCCACTCAAATTCAAGAGAGTAACTTCACTTTCAATTTCAATATTCAACTTGTGTTTACAAAAGCAAGGCTCCTCTTTATATAGGCATAAAGGACCAGTCATGAAAAGGTAAAAATACATTAAGAGTAACTTGTAAATCAAAAGGCAAGGCATATGAAAAGACAAGGTAAATTCCACCCCTTTTCAAGTCACTTCCTTATTCTAGAAAAGTGACTTTTCCTACTACTTCCCTTTTAATGTTCTATCTTGAAACTATTCTAAAAATATTACAAAAGATATTAATTGGGCTTGGGCCTCATCTTTTGAGAAGACTAATAAGAAGAACTTTAAATGCTTTGGGCCTTGTCCATTTCTTCTATTGATGAAGTCCTTATTTCTTTGTTGAGATAACCCTTCAAGTATAGCATCCTTGGTCATCTTTATGTACTTTTGGGTTACATCAACTTATCTTCCTTGTGGTAAATTACTTTTAACACAAAACTTTAATCATGTCAGCTCATTCTTCTAATTCTAGAGAAAGTGATAGAAAGTCAATTAAAGATCTTTTAAAACAACTATCAAGAGACTTTCAAACACTCTCAAATAGACAATTGGAACATGAGGCCCAACTCAAAGAGAGGGATGCTCATTTTTCATTAATGGTATAATCTATGCTACTTTTAACAAGAAATTAAAAGCTATTCTACATTAGAGTGTATGGTATAAAATGCGTCCTCTTGAACCCTTTGGACCATAACTCTAGTGGTTGCCTCAATTAGACATGTTGGTGGCCTTTCAATGGAGTTGGTGTGGAGCCTCTTCCATCATTTACGAAGTACTTGGAGCTAGGAAAAGCCAAGGAGCACTTGTGGCGAGCATTTGGTGAGCACGTGGACCAAGCAAGAGTAATTGGTCTCCAATTGGGATATGCATGAAGAAGGGGTCTTGAAATAATTATTGGAAATAGGATAAGGAAAGCAGAATGGAAGGAATTGGCTTGATGGTATGGTAGAAGGAATGCTAGTAAGGGTGCAGGGAGTTTAATTCTAGGTATGTAGATGAAGTAGGGACTGGGAATGCTGTCAAATGGTATATTGGATGCCTAAGACCATTTCTGGTTCATGGAAGAAGAAGAATGCCAAGGCATTGTATATCATTTAGCTAGCATGTGGAATGGAGGTTCTAAGTCAGTCTTGAGATAGAAGCTTGGAAAAATTGGGAGCCTTATGGTGGAGAAGAAGGAAGGGTAGAATCTTTTAAATATGCATCAAAGCTGTTGAAATTCCTGCTATCTTTTCAGCTGCTAAGGGCTACATAGTAAAAGTTTGTGGACAAATTTCCCCACACTAGAGTATTGCTTTGCACAATGCATCTTTGCTGAAATTTCTAATGTGGAGTCCAGTTTCAATGCATCTCAGGCCTATCTCTAATTTTTAAGAATTTAAAGTTTAGAGGTGCAAAAGGTATCAATACAATACACTTTGTTCTGTTTTTTTGGATGGGTCTGCTTAGGCAGTAGATGCTCTCTATTTTTAAGTTTTTGCTGCAGCCATAATCATTATTATTCCACATGGTTCTGCTGCATAATGTGGTATAATGGGTGTTGAATTGTGGTCTTTGGGGGATCTTAGACAATGGTCTCTTTAGATCATTTGTGTAGGCTTTTATGGGTTGGTGGAAGGGATATTCATTGTATGAATGAGTTTTGTTTTATTATCAAGAAACCAATACCCTTAGTTGGTTTGGGTTTCTTGGATTCTGATCCTGCCTGTTGACCGGAACGCTGGAGAATGCCTCGTCAAAGGATCGACGTGCGCACCGCTTATCACCTTCGTTCCTCCCCTGGATCTACTTCAAGAACCTGTAAAGAAACGACACGGCGCCGCTGCGGCCGATCGCACTCCGACGCTCAAGTCAGTGACGGTATCACCAAATACTAAGAACTAGAACCGTGCAAATCCTCTCACAAACAGCTCTGTCACTCGCAAGCGTAAAGTGTATGAACTGAACGTGCGTACCTCAGAAAGTCTGTTAAGAACTCTTATATACCTGGTGGCTTTCTCTCTCCTGGCAGTTACAGACTTGGACACGTGGCTCGTATCCGACTGTACACGTGCCATCATCTGGAGGCTCCCTGACTTGGCGCTGCTTCTACTCTCATTTTTGGCTAAGTTACTTATGCATGGTACTGCCCAGTGCATAGCTAACTTAGGAGTGCGATCTCTACTGGAACTGGCGAGTTAGGGCCTTCATACACCTTCCCTGTGGTCTCGCCGGCCGCCTTCATAATCTGCTTCTCCTTCATCTTCGGCGATGTGCTTGTTCTGGCGATCTCCGACTGCTTGGTCGCCTGGGTCTACATCTGGCGACTTCATCTTCAACCTGGCGATCGCCCATTCTGGTAATCTGGAAATCGGAACACGCCAACTTAACAATCGGCGACTACACGTGCCTCCCGACTTCCTTCCCATCTGCCAACCTGGCGCCTTGTCAACACGCCTACACTGTAGCAGGATGTCACGTCATCACACCCGACCACCAGGGCGGTACAGATTCTGTATACGGATTGAAATACTCATGAAGTATCTCTTTTATTATATTTTATTTTTTGTTGATAAAAAAAAACAAAATCTTTAAATTGTTTGTTGTTAACAGCAAAGCATGAACGAAACATTAACATAAGAAGAGGAAAGTTAAACAAAACCTTCACATTCAACGTATTTTACTTTAAACATCAAATAACCCAAAAAAAAACCTAAACGCAACAACCAAAGTAAAATCAACCAACAAAACTTAGTATGTGGAAAATTCAAATCGTTGGAGAAAACTTACATGTAGAAGGAGTGCCACGAAAGATTGAAAGCAAGAGCACCACGAAAGATTGAAAGCAAGAGCACCATGGAAGATTGAAAGATGGAGGAGTACCATGAAAGATTGAAAGACGGAGGAGCACAACAGAAGAAGAAGAATGCTAGAGCACCACGGTAGAAGAACACTATTGGAGCACCACGAAAGAAAAAAAAATGCTAAAGCATCATGGAAGAAGAACAATGTTGGAGCACACGGAAGAGGAAGAATGTTATAGCATCATGGAGAAGAAAAGGGAACGTCAGAGATTTAGAGTTTATTTTAATCTATCACAAAATTTACTATGTCGATTTTAAATTGAACACAAATATTAAGTAACCTATATGACAGTTAAAATATGACCTATCATAATAACTAGTTATTATGTAGCTCAACTCACATAATAAGTCTTTCCAAAATTACAAATATACCACCATAATATTTATTGTGATGAGTGATTAACAACCGTCATAAAAAATTGTCATAGATTCCTCATTTTGCATTAGTAATGATATATATGTAGATGCAAACTTTATCTTATAATTAAATTTTATATGACGAAGTTAAACTTATATTTTATTTTCTTAATATATATATATATATATATATATATATATATATATCCAAGAACTAATATTTATATATTACAAACTTTCAGTGAAACACCATGTTGTAAAAACATATTTTATCATATATAATAAATAAATATTTGCTTCAGCGAAATAATCAATGGAGTAAAATGTTTGTCATAAATTTTTGCTTTCTTAAAAAAAATCACATTCCAGTATTTGTTGAGAACCCTAATAATATAGCAACATGCAAACAAGAATTTTGATATTGATAGCTATAATTTACGATTTGATGGGTGAATTTTAGGATATCAGCTAATTGAGATGTAAAAATGTATAGTAACACATAATCTGAGTTTTATAAAATAAACAAGAATTTTGATAGCCTAAAAATGAAAATTTATAGTTACGTGAAATAATCATTTTTATTAATGACGAGATTTTGGAGAAAAGGGTGAGTTGGTGATTTTCATGTACCATAATCTTTTTATCTTGTATTTAAATAATCCAAAGGTCGGTGATGAGTAAATGACTTTTATTGAATATGGATGAGGATGAGGATGACTCAAGAACAAAGACTAGATGAAGTAAAGGCAGAATGTAAATTTTCTTTCCAATTGTTAAAAATAATATTTTCTTAAGAGCATTTATTATTGATTTATTGATGAAGAATCTTCAATGAGAAGGAATGTAAACTAGTTCACTCAATTTATTGATGATGTATGAGTTGTGTTAAAATAGAAAAGCAAGGGATAGTTTTTTTATGAATGAGATTACAGCTGAAAAAGTGTTTCTTTTTTATATTTTAATTGAAAATCATAACCTATATAAAAGAAACTTTTAAAAATAATTTTATTTAAGATTATAGTTTTTCATGAAAAACCCTAGTAAATCAATTTCCGCAACAGTGTGTTTGTCCTTTAACGGAGAAATATGGAGTTCATCTTCCTACACATTCTTTTGACGAGGAATAAAGATTTCAAGAGAAATTCAATAACTCTAGAAAAATATTATTAAAACGTTTAAAAAATTTAAATTTTATTTTTCCAAAATAAACATTTTTTAATATTTTTTAAATTATTTTAAAAAGTTGTTATATAATTATAAATTTAATCATAGAATATTTTGAATGAGTTTAAGCCCGTATTATGAGTCCATTGTGAGGGTCATGAGCTTAAGTCGCTCTAAAAGTTGAAAATATTGCCAAAACGAATAACACTCCTCCCAAATATGCTTAATTTATCTTGTTTTTTTTTCTTTTTTTATTTAAAAAAATTACACTGTCTTCATAATTATTTTTTTACTAGACTCAAATATAAAAAAAAAAGATTAATTTCACACTAACTATACTTAATATATTCTTCTTTTTTTAAATTTTTTTTGGGGTAGGAATAATAATACCCTTCAAGTTTACGAGGATTTCAATTTTTAATTAATTATAAAATTATTGTTTTGGGACATAAAGAACGAGAGAATGAGAAAAGGGGAAAATAGGTGATAAACATGATAATAAATAATAAATGAGAAAAGGTAATATATATTTTTTAAAATATTGTCATATTTAAGTGCTTATAAGTCGTATATATCTCTCCTTTATGATAAAGCATATTATACCTTGGAATAAAAAAAGAAGAAGCAATAACAACGGTTGAGAGATAACATAGAATCAGTTCTAAACGTAAATGTTATATTATTTAGAAGATGAGGAAGGAAGGTAGAGGAACAAAAAATGGGGGCTACTCAATCTCAGGAAGAGCCACAATCACAAACACAGTTTCAGCAACAGTCACACCACCACCAACAGCCACAGCCACAGCCACAGCCACATGAACCTGCCAGAAGGGAATCATGGTCGTTCTCTCCTGAAGGCAACACAAAGATGCCACTGAAACCATGGAACTTTCAAGGACGGATCCCACACAACTATGAACATATACTGAAGGATGCAGACTCTTCAGTTGGTAATTCTTCCAGCTGGGGAAAGCTGTTGGATCAGCTATATGCTGCGGTGTTCTTAGCTCACAAAACAAAGGCAAGTTCAATGTCATTCAAAGTTTTTAAGTCCTCATGTTACCTCTTTATAGAAATGGACATGTTTTTAAGAGAAGTTTAACTTAAATGTGTTTTTAGTTCTTACACTCTTAACCAAAATTAAAAAAGGATGTATTTTCATATTGGTCATATAATTGTTATAATATAATTATGAAAACATATTTAATCTTATATCTTATAGTAACTCGATTTAAGATTTCATATACTGACTGAAGAATCTTTGGTGATTATCATTATTTGTGCACAGAAATATTGGGTAGAGAAGAAGTCCAACAGCAACTGTTTCGTGCTGTACGCGAGAGCACTCTCAATCACCTGGGCAGAAAATCAGAACTATTGGAGATGGGAACAGCAGAAAGAAGAAAGGTAAACATGTATCACCAATATTATATTTAGAGTTTCCCAGCCGAAAAAGTAATGACAATACTATTTCAAATTAAACCATAGAAAAAAAGTGTTCTCCATAGTAGATCTATAAAACTAATTTTTGTCCTTCATACCAACTTGCTATAAACTAGCTCCAAATAAAGTTGTTATGTGTGTGTGTGGCAGCGGCACGATGATAGAGTTGGCTAGGCTGAAAATGGTATGCTGGTTAGAAGTGCATGGGAAATTTGACATTGGAATGGTTTCACCAGGAATTTTGTATCAAGTGTCATTTATTGTGATGTTGAAAGATTCAGCTGAAGGGTGGGAACTTCCGATAAATGTTAGACTTGTTCTTCCTGGAGGGAGGAAACAACAGCACAAGGAAAATTTAATGGAGAAGTCAAGGGAGAGGTGGATAGAGGTTCCAGTAGGTGAGTTTGTGGCCTCTGAAAAAGATGTTGGGGAGATGGAGATCTCTTTGTATGAATATGAAGGTGGCATGTGGAAAACTGGCCTTCTCATCCAAGGTGTTGCCATCAAGCCAAAGAATTAGCAAACACTTTCAACTTAACTTATTTCTGAAATCTATGCTTGTATCCAACAAATATTAGTTTTAGTTCATGTAAAATAAAAATTCAGTTTGGATTCCCTTTTATATCTTGTTTTTCAATAACCTCTTTTATCAGTAGTTTCTTGCCTCTAGTTCTCACTGTTGTGTCATTTTTCTACATTTTCATTTGTAGTCTGATTTTCTTTTTCTCCTGTTCACAACTGTCTGATAAATTTTAAGTTACTGTTAAATTTTGCCGGGTTGACGAATTCATAAAAGTTATCAGAGTTATAAATTAACTTATTATTTTTTTTTATCACATTGAGGTGAACATATGATATGGGAATAACCCATTCATGTTTATTTGGTAAAATATTATTCTCTATCAACATAACGTGTTTATATAGATGATTTTATTTTTTTTGTTTTAACAAGAGTGGTAGAAAAAAACTCAAACATAGTTAAAAATACCATAAAACCTCACAATATATATATATATATAAATATTAAATATAATATGTTCGTCTGCCAACGGCATAGGCGACCATTCGACTTCTGAACCAGACCGTTACTATCCATTTAATGAACAATGGATTTTAAATGAAGAGCGCTTATGAAACAATGAATAACAGTTACATGGCTAATCCAAAAGATTGGTAAGAGTCCATTCAAAGAATACCACCTGATGAGCCTACAAATATTCACTCTCCAGGAAGTACAATTTATCTAATGTCATACTCTTAACTCTCACACTACTAAGAACCTGTTATTCTTGTGTTCTTATTGACTTAAACATTGAAAAGTCGTCTTTTTCAAATGGACCTCCCCTTTCGTATTGGAGACCAACTAAGATCTCAATCTCGATGACGTCCAATTCTCACCGAGTTGCACTCCCAAACTCATTTTCGATAGAAGCAATAATAATTTAAGATATATGATCATGAGTTTGATTTTTTTTTAAGAAAAAAGGGACAATTTAACTAAAACATTAATGTTAATTAAATCAATTTTTTCATATGATGACAATAGGAGAGTTAAGTCAATTTTGAATGTACACAAAGTTATAAGGCGAGAAAAATATATTTATGTCCATATGTACAAACTCACCAAACATAGGCAAAGCATCAACTAAAATGCAGGCTAGCTTGTCTCTAACTAACATAATTATTTTTTCTTTTTAATTTATTATTATTATTATAATGTATCGACTAGACGATCTAGGATTGACTAACCAAGGTAAAATTACAACATAAAGAACACAATAAATAACTATTATTACTAGCACTTAGTACTAACATTGAATAGGTTGTCATTAATAGTTATGAAGTGTCATTAGTAAGAATCATTGACATTAAATGAGTCAAGGAGAATATCCCCAACAATAACGAAGAGAGAGGAAGGACACTCGTATAAAGGAGGACAAGACAAATGAGGAATGTACGTTTTTTATATCCCAAAATAGAACACTTAAAACATTAAAACAGAGCACTGACTTGAGCATCGGAGTGCAATCATAAGTACTCCAACTGACCGAGCATCAACAATAAAAGAAAGAGATTGAAGAAATGATACAAACACATCAGTCACTCACCGACAAACATAAGTACGGTCTAAACTCCTCACAGTCCTCACAGGTGCATATAATAAATATAACTAAATATATTTATTCATTATTTCAATGTATAAATATAAATTTTATTTCATATTCTATTTTTATATAGTAAATATTAAAAATTTATCAATAACCTTATTAATTTTTCTTTTTAACTTTTTTAAAAACTTGTGCGGCGTGACTCGCCAGCCCGGAGCTACGTGGGACAAGCCAAATACATCTCACATGTGGGACTCTCAAAGTAAGGTGGGATAGTATGCATTGTCTTATCACTACTATAATCTGTATTTGATTTTTTAAAGAAAAAAAAATAAGGACATCAATGTTAATAAATAAAATTTTTCATATTTATTAATATTTGTGGACTATTTGTATTTAAATTTTTTAAAGAATTTTTTTTTTAATTAAAGACTTCAATCTTAAATAAATCAGTTTTTTCATATTTGTTATTAATACTTATGCGACCAACTCTTATATATTTGTTTAAGTTTTTAGTATTTTAATTGTGTTGACTATATTTTATCTTATCATGATTTATGACTACAAATAAATTTTTTATTTTTATCTGTATATATTTACATGGAAATACATACATATATATGTGTGATAGTTTTACTTTTTTGTAAGACCAGTTTTTAAGAAAATTATTTGCATTAATGTTCATAAACTTTCCGTAATGTATATTTTACATTCCTAAATAAATGAAAGATAGCCCCAAGAAATAACACGGTTGCAGGAAATGGGGCTCAGAAAGTTCCTTGCCTTTGCTGGTCCACATTCTCGCTTTCCTCTTCGATGAAATAGTACTTTCCTTGAACAAAATGAAAATACAAACAAACTAGAGAAAAATTATACTAAAAGATAGCAACTTTGTACATAGCATAAATATGGCTTTCATTTCACAACTGATTCATGATATTCACATAGTGTATACAAGAATGTCAGGAAGATGGTATTCATTTTCATACATGAAACGGGGAGGAATATGGCACCGAAATCAAACGAATATATATACAAGAGATGTCAACCATTATGAATTATATATAAGCCCCCGATGTTACACGTACTTCAACAGAATGTGATTCACGAGGCATCAACTGAAACAGCCAAAGCATTCAGTTGAACATGTTTACCCTCACTGCCTGGGTGAATAACGACGGTAGCATGAGCTTCGGAATAAGATTGATTGGGTCCTTCATGTGAAACTGATATGGAGCACATTTTATCGGTTGTATTACTACTTAGGTCATCTTGGTCCTTGGAAATAATTTCCCATTCCTCTTTTAGGCATGCTACATCTACACCATTCTCTTTATACCTCTCAATTTCAAAAGCAGTAGGTAGAATCACAAAATCATTGAGGGGATTGTAAAAGGGGTCAGGAACTCCAGCCTTCAGCCAGTGCTTGATAAGACGGAATACATGTGGCTCACGAAGGATGCCCCGATGTTCGCCTGGCACTCCAACCCTTGCCTCAGCATTAAGACCATCGGCCTGCATTTAGGTTTAATCAAAATATATTTTGGGCTTTAGCTCAAATAATACTAACACTACTGATACATAATTGACACAATGTCAAGAAAACTAAATATAATTAGATTCGACATATCAATTGCACAAGGATTATTTATGTATAGGAAAATAAGCAAACCTTAGCCGACTCTATAGGAACTGTTCCATCACCATCAACACATACACATTTGGCCTGAATTTTAAGAAAGAAGCAAGCATTAACAACCAAAGAAAAGAAAAGTAACCACATGATGAGGAGAAATAATTTACAAAGATTTAGCATAAAGAATGCTCAATTAGAAAATACTTGAACTACATCACACTGGAGAGAAAAGTGAGATAACGTTATGAAGAGAAGAGGTTGTCACATTCCAAGGTCAGACATACCACAACGGCTTCAAAAATAAATTTATTTAAATTTACCAATTCTATTAGCCAATACACTTTATTGAACTAATCAAATGAATACAGACAGCCAAAATGCAGATGGACCCACACTTTTCTTCAGAGTAATAAAAATAATACTGTATTTTAAACCCGGGGAATGGATATTGTGTGCACCATACCATACAACTCGTATTATTCAAGACATAACATGATTCACGAAACACATATTTAACACAATCACAAATGTATTGACCTGGAAATAACGTAGCTGTTGCAGATCTGTAACAGGCCTGTCCCCACTCCCAAAGCTGTAGAATAATAGTTGTGTCAAGCGACGGTTACATGTTTCCAAAAGAATTATAAATATTTACATGCATCCATTTCTACGGTAGCCAATGGTAACATCCAAAGAATTGATAGAGGCATTACCAAACACTATGAGGTGTCTCAAGACTGGTCCCATAAATATTGTAAAATTTAACTTGTGAGGGAAGTTTGGCAGAAGATAGAATCTCCCATGTTTTGTTTGCCCAATTAAGGATATCCAAGTTGAAGGGCAGGGGTATATCCTTGCCATCATAATTAACCTGGATCACAGTTAGAGCTACATATCAATAAACATCCTAGATGACTAGATCGTTAATAGCAACACTGGTACTCCTTAAATGCATTACTGTATTCTAAAGAAATACATTATTACACTGACATCCTTTATGCATTACACGAACACCCTTTATACATTAACCTAACCCTTTTATTGCTTGAAAAAAATTCAGTAAAGTTGTTGTAAACACTAAAAATGTACAAGGGGTGTTAGTGTAATTTACTCAAAAGATTTCCTTAAACTAGGAGAGAATAGAGACCAAGTTAAAGTTCTAATCCAAGTTCATCTCTAGATATGAAAAAGGCAAAGCATCTTTACATCATGATTTCTTCCATTCAAATATTCATTAATCATTATTTGTAAATTTTAATAGTCAAAGGCAAAAAGTGTCTAATGCTCCAAAAATAAATTTTAAACTATAATGTATTCCATTTCATGGAAATTTCATACTCAATTTAACGAAGTTCCATTAATATCCATGCTGTGCAAGTGGTAACTCACAGTGTTATTTACAAGAGCTTGCTTCAAAATCTCAATGCTATCAAACGGTGGATATGACTCCAGAACAACATGTGATTTCCCTTCAGAATCATGTCTCTCACGCCACAGTTCCAGAACAGGAACATGTTGCCAATGAAAATTAGGACAACCTCTCAGTTCATATACGGATGGACATTCAATAAGCTGTGATTGGAACAAACTTCAATAAATAATTTACAATATTGAAGTATCTAAATACCAAAATCAGAAGAGAGAACGAAATTAATCAAAACAAGAAATGCATACAAAAACAACGCAAGATTGCGCTTTTAATAATCTTTTTTCAATAGGGAGCAGCATAAACAACAGAAAGAGAGAACACCATCCAACAACACATACACTTGAAAATCAAAACATCCAGACTATATCAGAAGATCATACAAAAGATGAAAGGCAATCCAGTAATAAAATAACTTCTACAAAACTATAAATAATAACAGAGAAAACTATCATTATATTTTTTCATACCATATTATGTCACATAATTCTTTTTTCTTCTAGTGTAATCATAGTTTTGAAAAGTACAATTGTGAAGTGTGACAAGTAATTAAGCAATTCGGTTATTTGACTTTGATTTCAGGAAGATGTACTCATCACTGCTTTCCAATATCCTCAGAATGGTTAATAAACACTTAATCTATCCACACTTTGGCCAGTGGCCATGGCTGAATGGTAAGGATAAATTGCTGAGACAGTTGATAAACAAATTCAAGGCACAAATCCAGAAGACAAATAACTGATATGTACCAACTGGTGCATGCTCCATTTGGAAATATAAATGTTTTGTTCCCATCCTTCCACAAATGACATTCCATTTAAAAAGGTAGAATTAGTGCTTCCAGGTGCACCTGCAGAACAATGTACCCGTACAACTACACCATTATGCACTTTCCATGGAAAAAACAAAAAAATAAAAAACCTCTAACCAGCTAAAACAATACATATGATATGATACATTGAGGCAATAAAAGAAAATTATTAAATTATACAGAGTCATAAGTTCAAATCATATTTATTTTGGTCACCATCAAGTGAAATGATAATGTGTGATCTATTATGCACTAGTTTTTTCCATTAACTATTTTAGCCCATGAAGAAAATATGGCACTGCCTTATATATTAAACAAGGGAAAACAAATTTCTAATAGACCTGTCATTATAAATTGCATTGAAATGCTAAAAGAATCATTCATCAAATATCCTTAATTATAATTCCATACTTTTGATAAATACAAAATAGAATTACTTACCCTGGAACGGTGCAGCAATTGCAACCCAGTTCTTAACATATTTCTCAAAAATCTGAAGGCAACATAAAAATGTAGTCATGTTTCAGCAGTAGATAAATTCCAAGATTGAAGTGTATAAACCAAATATTGACAGATATAAATGATAAGATTAAACAGAAACAACAAAATAAAATAAAACCGAAATAAGCAGTTTAACAGATGTGTTACATCACTTTGCAGGCACATGAAACATTTCACTAAAAGACCACCCATAGAATGACTTATAATGTTTATCTTCTTCCCCCCAGCGGCATTATAAATTGATTCTAATTTATCAGCCAACCGATCCATTGTTTCCTGCAACCTAAATGAAATAAACACAGCAGTTGTAAGAAAAATTGCTTTCACTTTGCTCAAGTAACTACTTGTTATGTTAGAGAGCTTATCCTTGGGATTGTGGGGAATTAAACCACCAGTAAACCAATAACCAAAAGATACACTGGAGAGACATCAATAAGATTAAATTCCATTTGCATAATTACAGTTCACTTTAGGCTATGCTTATTTATCAAAATTTCGCTTCCTCAGAAAACTGTTCCTTCGAACAAAATAATAACAAAGTATAAAAATAGTGAATTCCTTACAAAGAAATAATTTCATTTTGAAAATGAGATAGAATCGGTTTTTCCATGCAGAAATATGACATTAAATACTCTCATAAAATGTACATATTTGAAAAGTACAGTGTTTGAATTTCTTTTAAAATTCAATGTTATGCAGTCTTATCAATGGTGGAAGGCCAAAATTCTGTCACAGAAACATGGCATAGAAAAATATGGCCCTCCATTCTAACATGGTGACACCCTTTAAGAACATCAACATTATGGATTAGTGATGAGAAAGGAAATGACTCCTCTTTCAAGATTCGTTAAACAACTCCAGCCTTAAACTAATTAGCTACCTGTTGCTTTGGCGAAAATCATATCCAAAGCCAAAAAGTGTCTTCCCCTCTTCAAATCCCCACTTACGCATTTCAAAAATCATGTCATGGAAATAATACACACCCTCACTTCCAATCATCTGCTCAAAAGAAATATATACGATTCATGAATAAATTGATTGAACATCTGCATTGCAACTCAAGCAATTCAGTATAAAGCAGGCGTACCAAGTCAGGGTCCAAAATATCAATTGCATAGAGTCCGTGCCTATCTTCCGGAATTGTGATTGTTGAATTTGGATCCATGGACTCAGTTTTTCCTGGTTTCAATGAAAAATATTCTTCATGTTCAGATCACCAAATTCAAAGTTTCTCATAGCACACTTTTCAGCGAAAAACACATTATTTCAGTAAAGAAATAAATAAACTGGACAGGCACGGAAGGTTGGATACGCACAGGCGTTAAACAGATAAGAGTACACATTGGGGCCATTTCGAAGAGCTTCTGCAGTGCTTATTTGGAGTTATCATATAAAAACTCAAGCTTAAAATTGAAGGTTAACAAAGTAGCTCAAAATTTAGTTAAGCTTTTGAAAGTGGCTCCAAGCTTTTTACTTAGCTTTAATTTGCACATCAAATTCGTGAGGCAAGTGACATTTTCATGTCAATAACATAAAAATATAACTCAGAAGCTACTATTTCTAGCTTTTGTTTGATGCCAATCAAATACTGCTACATATTAAACCAAACATATGGTCAACTAGTTTCAAAGGGAAGCTTCAAAAGGCATAAGCTCTCACTGTAATAACTCTTATCAAACAAACACTTAAATAAAATGTTTATCCACATACGTCCTTGCTCAATCATACAATTTCTTGACTCCCTTTCTAACTGTGGTCATTAATTAATTATTGGAAAGGGAGAAAAAAAAGAAGCAAAGCACAATTCGGCGTTTTACCACATAAACCTGCAATTTTAATTTTTTTTTTAAAGAAAAACAATAACACATACGCTGATCACATTTAACATTTTTACTTTTCTTTAATCCGGAAACGTCTTTAGATAAATAAGCAACAAGTGCAACTAAACAGCCTCAGTTTCAACTTCCAATGCCCTCAATTATAGTAAAATGAAAATTAGGTCTACCGGTAGAAGGATCATAACGAGACCAAAGCTTGGTCTTCAGCTTGTACTCGGCGCTGAGGAAGCGAACCCAAACGCGTTCCTGGCTCCCGTCGGCGTCGCTAACCGCGTGTAAAATGGAGCCGCCGACACCAGGAACGAGCAAAACGGGGTCGAGATTAGGGTTGACGAAGGCCTCTGGCTGCGGCTTCTTGATCAATTTGAGCCACAGCTCCACGGATTGGAGAATTTCCCCCAACAAGATCGTCATCGGGAATCGCGAGTTAGGGTTTGGAATGGTTGAATGATTTGGGGAAGGTGCTGGTTTCAACGTACAAGGGTTATTTTCTTCACGATAAGTGTTCCAGCACAGCTCTGCGTTGCACGGAAGGTTCAGAGTTTGAAGAAGAAAAACGATAGCGTGGAATTCGAAAACATTACTAATTGCCACTTGTCAGGGTTTATTATGGTTACAACTAATCATGTTCTGAATATAAAAACAATAAAGTTATGGGTACTGTTAATAAGTATATTTTTTTTTAATATCATATTCTCCATCTTAATAAATATTAATATTTTAATTATTTATAATTTTTTTAATTTTAAAATTTATTTTAATATTTTGCATTTTACTTATATTTTCATTAAAGAGATTTTTTTTTATTTTTTTTTATAAATATTAATATTTTAAATTTCAATAACACATTTACTATTTCTTTTTCCATTATACCTTTAACTCTTACATTAATTTTAAATAATTTACACATGTATTTATTGAGTTAAACAGCTGAGTAAAATAAAATAAAAATTACAACTATTTTATTAGAATAAAAGAATTAATTTCTTGAGTTATGTAAAGAAAACCTGAAAAAATATATAAAAGAGATAAGAGAGAATCAATTAAACTAAATTAAAAAAAAATAAGATTAAATTTTATAAAAAACATAAGTCTTAATTAAGTTTCAAATTCTTCTTATATTTAATATTTTTAATTGAATTTTTATTAAAAATATCTTATATTTTTCAATTGAAATTTTTATTAAAATATATCTTATATTTTTCAATTGAATTTTTATTATTTAAATTTTTCTATTAAAAGAGTGACGTGATTGGTAGCTGGTGTCTTGTCTCCTCATCTTACTATTTCCTTATCTCCAGCATCATTAATAAAATATGAACTTTCATAGTTAATATAAAATATTATAATTATATATAACATAAATAACTTTGTGTTTAATTGAAAATGTATTAAATAATAAAGAATTCCGCTATCAGTTATATAAACTGTAATAGATACATGTATATAAAGTAAAACATGACGAGACAATATGGTTCTTATCATCATCCATTAACCAAAAAAATTAAATAATAAAGTTTTAATAGAAAAATATTTTTTTAATAATTAATAGAAACCCAATTCAAAATGTGGAAATTTAGTAATTAAGAAAAAAGATACAAAATATAAGATTAAAAATTTGTAGATCAGCTTAAAAAAAAAACGTGTCATGTAGTGTAGTGAGGATTGGAGTTAAGCAGACTCTCCGACGCTATCCAGTTTCAGTCGCGGGTGGAGGCCTTCTTATACTACGCCACAGACGAAATGAAACTTGCTTCCTTGATTTCTGGTTCCACTGATTACACTCTCCTCCTCTCCATGAAGGTAAAAACACTCTTATCTCTCTCACTTTCATTGTGTGATTTTGAACTGTGTTATGTGTTAAACCAGAAAAAGAAACTCACTAGAACTCTTGGTATTGAATTTTTTTATTAAAAGGACAATGTTATGAGGGAGAAGAAGCCAATTCTTACAAGGGTGAAAGAAGTGACGTTATTCAAGACCTTGGCTCCTCCTCTTGTGGCTGCTTTTCTTGTCTTATCTCCAATTTGCACCACTCCACGTGAGTTCGCATCACTCCTTTCCCCTATAAGGCCTCTGCTTTTTTATTCAAACTGCATTACTACCAAAATGCAACGTCCTCCCTCTTGTTCTATACAGCAACTTTTCAAAATCAATCCTTTTCTTTTCGTGGGCATTAATGCTGAAACAATACAGAAAATAATTTAGATTTCATGGGACTGATTTCTCACAAAGTGAAAAATTGAGAGTTGAATCCCAATTGAAGATGTACAAAGGAGAGTTTCATGTCAATCTAGAACCACATCTTCAAAGCATGATTCTTCTTCAAGGATGAATATATCTAACCTCTTATATCGTTATCCTATTACTGTGTAGGATAAGTGTGTTGATTGTTATGGTAATTAACTTTGAAAGTTATATTGATAATTTTTAGTTTCTGATTAATTGATAGAATAAATACTTTTTACCTTTTAAACTTTATAGCATCTGTAATTTAAACTACAGAAGTTTGTTAGACAGTTCAAAGGGTGTGAACACTATATAAAAGACACCCCTTTGTATAGAATAGTGTTATAACTCTTTTATAGAGTTTTCTGTTTTGTTGGTTTTGTAAACAGAACAGTTGGTGTAAAAAACCTGCTGAGCAAAGTTTGTGTCTTTATAAACCTTTTGATAGGTGCTGTTTTGAATAAGAAATTACATCTATTCTACCAAAAATTAGTTGAGTGCATACCTGAGCTGCCACTGAAGGAGTAAGTCGGTGTAGAGGTGTAGATTTCTGGCACAATGTGGGTGAGTGCAGAGAGAGAGAGAAGTGATTGGGTTACTGAGAAACTTTTATAATATCAACAAGTTGGGGAGATGGAGATGGTGACCAATAAAAAGCTTGAATATTTGGGATATGAATAATATATGTACCTTGTTTCCTTTTCTCAATTCTCTATCATATTCTCTCTCTATCGTTGTTCTCGTTCTTGGTATAATCGAAAGCCACCTAAAGGTTTCCTTTGTCAAAAGCCTAATCGTTTTTCTAAATCTCTTACGAGAGGACCTAGACGCTTGCACACACGATCATTCATTTCAATTGGTATTGATTGAAGCAGACAAAGATGTAGGGCACTGGTGCTGGACCCAAGACTCCCCTGTGGAATTTGGCCATCGAATTGCTTGAATTAGCTCCTTCATACATCCTGGCCAAGGTAAACGCATGTTGTAGAGACTTAGGTCAGAACATTCTTACCATCATCTGGATTTCTTTCTTTAATCCAACAAGGAAGTACCTTAGAATATGATCATCAGATAACTTCAATCTTGTAATGATTGAATTGAACTCTTCAGGATAGGCATCAACCGAAGTCTTTTGTCGTGGACGCAACAACTCAACCATGGAATCATCGCCAATTGCACCAAACCCCATGTTGTCATTGGAGAGGCCATGGGACCCTTCTCCTCGAGATTGAGTAAGTAATTCCTGCATAGTGTCTTTCATAGAAAGAGTCAAGGTTTCCTTCAACGTAGTCGCGAGTTCCATAAACCTAGTATCCATCCTTTGGGAGATTCGATCTTCCATCTCCTTAGCAGCTTGAGCGGAGCGTGTTGAATCTGCCATTGCCATTGAAAGTACGCTGATACCAATTGATATGAATGATCGTGTGTGCAAGCGTCTAGGTCGATTAGGCTTTGGATAAAGGGAACCTGACTTCCGATTATACCAAGAATGAGAACAACGATAGAGAGGATATGATAGAGAATTGAGAAAAGGAAACAAGGTGCATATATCATTCATATCCCAAATAATAGTTCAATACTATATTTATAGAGTGCTAAAGATTACAAATGATAGAGATAAGTTATGCTAATTAAATCCCAACTAAAATAAATGATAAATGATAGAAACTACTAATTAAATCCTAACTAATTAAATCCTAACTAATTAAATCCCAACTAATTAAATCCTAACTAATTAAATCTTAACTAATTAAATCTTAACAACCCAACAATAATATTAATCAAATCCCAGAACTTTAGGATATAGCACACTGTTCAGCAGATTCAGTATCCTTGTGCTAATCAAGATTCTATGGAATTTTCTTCTACTGTTCTTGACATAATACATTTGCATTTTCCATCCTTTGATGGAACCAATTTCTGAGACTAAAGGGCCAAAGCTGAACAATTTTTTGAATTGGAAAATACACCAATTCATCAGCGAGCTAGGTTACTTCTTCTTTCTATGGAAGGCAAATTTTTTGCATGGCAACGCCATTACCTTAAAAACTGATTTCCAGCGTCATTCTTGGATACAAATCTGGAAGGATATGGAAAAGAGATTTGATGATGGAGCCTTTGATGATCCGTGGCTCAATTGGCTAGGTTAAAACAAGGGAGTTCTTTAGTTGACTATTTAGAAAAAATTTGATAACCTCTTAGCTAGAGTTATGGTTTCTGAGGATATTCTTTTAAATCTTTTCCTGTCAGGTCTCAATTTAGAATTGGAAAAATCTGTGCGCCTCCATAAACCTTCTACAATTCAGGAAGCAGTTAGATTGGCAACAGGAAGAGGTGTTCCAAGAGTTGGCCAAGAAAATGCAAGGCATTTCAGAAGCAAATTATAACAAATAGTGGGAGTCTAACAGTGAGATAAAGTTTTATAACAAATAGTGAGGGTGTCTGTTGAAGGATGTACATTTGAAAATAATACAAAACATTATCTTTCTGTGATTTCTTTCCTCTTCCTATGTGCGTGTTATTTCTTCCCAAACAAATTGGTATCAATGGCAAGGTTGATTCGTTAGTTCTCGGGTGTGTTCATGGACTGAAGAACCTGAATTTTGAAACAGGAAGAAATGGTGAGTTTGGACAATGTTGTTTCTAGCACTTTATCAGTGTTTGAAGCAAAGAACTTTGATGAATAGAGGGTGAAGATGATTCGGTTTCGAAGATGTAGGAGAATTGAAGGTGGGATTTCATGAGTTAGGAATAGATGCTACTGCAGAACAGAAGGCAGATTATAAAGAATTCAAGAAACTCATCAATGTGTTGATGTTACTGTTTTCGGAAAAATATCCAAGGCCACTACAACAAAACCAGTGATATTTTTGGTTAAGGCCTATGATTGTGCTGACAAGACAAAGAAAGTCAAGTTTCTGCCTTTCAGAAGACAATGAGTTGCTCTCGATTAATAATCAATAACCTGTTGCAGATTATTTCAACAGAATTCAAATACTGGTGAGTGGAATGAAGTCTTGCAAGGAGGAGCTCTCAGATCAGCAGCAGGTTGTTGACAAGATCTTGAGAACCTTTAATCTGCATTTTTATCATGTTTTGGCAAATGAAGAATCAAAGGACCTTGATTCAATCAGTACTGAAGAATTACAAAATTCACCCCCATGAACAAAGAATCAATGAGTGGAGGAATGCTGAGAAGAGAAGGCACATGAGCAAAAATTACAAGTCTAAAACAGTTTAAAAAATAAAGGGAGATGGAACCACGGAGGGGAAAGGAAAATGGAAAGGAGGAAGATTGAATGAATCAACTAGTGGCCAAGATCAAACTACTCAAGATCAGAGTGATTCGATTCGACCAACAAAAGATGAATTTTTCAAGGACTCATTTACACGAAAATTTTAATCAAGGATCCATCAGCCAACACACTCATATTTCAGAGACCAAATTGAATATTTACTCAGAAAATGTACTGAAGTAGTTTGAGATAAACAAAAATTGGTTGACACACTACTTAATCAGTTAGTAGATTTCCCTCTCGTATATAAGCCATGCTGCGACCGTCTCATTTCATCAACTTCACATCACCGATTCTCAAATTCTCTTTATTCTCATGTGTTGCAAAATGACATAGTTGCTTAACGATCTATGTTCAGAATTCTGATTCGTTGCTAATTGTTAGTGATTAAAAAAGTGAAATATAAACTGAAAAATCATCGCATCTCATCTCATGCTTGCTAAATATTTGTGTGCCCAATTGGCTAAAATCCGTTTACCGTTATTGGACCAACTTAGTTTTTTTCTTCAGCTTTAGCTTGTTTCACTTAAGAACTAGCACGTCTGGACTTGGAAGCTGTTGTAAGGAAATATTTACATGTAATTCACGTTTATTTTATTGTACTCTGCAGTTTCAAGAGCTGAAACCGTAGATATTCAGAGAGGAGCCACATTGTTTCGTCAAGCTTGTATTGGATGTCACGATGCTGGTGGAAACGTAATACAACCGGTGAGCATCCCCTTATGATGCAAGACATCTCCTTGCAGACTCAAATTAATTTGTTCATTGTCCCTTACTCTTTTCCACTATTTTAACTTACAGGGATCAACTCTGTTTACAAAGGATTTACAGAGGTAATAGGAGAAAAACTAAGCACCCTCGTGCTGAATTGCAAATATGATGGAGAAGGAAAGCATTGAATTTTTTTAAATACTTATTTTTGTTGAAACTATTGAGTACCAAGTATTTCATTAGTGAGTTCTTTGGAACATCAACTAATGAGAGAATTTAAAATTCACAATTTTTGGCCTCTAGCAAAAGGTATAGTAGTAACGTTTGACTATTTTTTGATATATCTTTGAAGTTATCCAAATTTTACTCAACAGAAATGGAGTTGATACAGAAGAAGCGATCTATCGTGTCACTTACTATGGCAAAGGACGAATGGCAGTAAGTTATCTTGTGTAGATTTAAAGAATGAAATCATTATACACTTAAGTGTGAGTGCATGCATTCACATGTCTTGGAGGAGTTAATTTAAATCATAAAAATGGTAGATAGAGGGTGAAGTTTAGATTTGGGGTATGTTTCATTTGTTAAAGAAAGCTAAAGAAAAGTGAAACAAGCCAACTCATCCTACTACGCATATATACACAGTTAATATGTTTCACTAGATGCCTTAAGATTTTGTTTTTCATCATTCATAGTTGATGTCTTGCACTTCCTTTCAGGGCTTTGGTAAAGAGTGCATGCCACGGGGACAGTGCACATTTGGAGCTCGTTTGGAGGATGAAGAGATCAAGGTATTGGCTGAGTTTGTCAAGTTACAGGCTGATCAAGGGTGGCCAAGTATAGACACTCAAGAAAAATGATTAAATTTTAAAATATAATTGTTTATTTCTTTCAACTTTTTTTGAAAAGTTTTGAAAACAAATTATTAGTTATTTAATATTAAGCTGAACCAGACATGCTGAGATTCCCATTAAACAACAATGTTTGCATGTGGCACCCATACTACCAAAAATACTCTTTATTCTTTTTAATTTTGAAATGGATAATCTAAGAAGTATTCCTGGATTGGGTATACATTTTAGATTTTATAATTTATAATGAATTTCTTTAAAAAAATATATTTTCAAATTATGGAATCCAAAAGATATTTTCAAATTATAGAATCTGAGATGTAAACAACAAAAAATACATTTTCAGATTGTAAAATTTGGAATGTATTTTTTTAGGGTAATTATATTTTGACACCCCGTTCCAGTTTACACCTATACTAAAATATTAATATTTATAGTAAAAGAAAATTTTAAAAATAAGAAAATGTCTTTAATAAAATATTAGACAAAATGTAAAATGTTAAAATAATTTTTAAAATTAAAAAGTTAAAAATAATTAAAATATTAATATTTAGTGGGGTGTAAAGTGGAGCAATGGGTGTCAAACCATCATTTTCCATTTTTTTAAGGACAAATGGTCTTTTCGCCTGATTTATGGGATGTTTATGGGATGTCAAGAGAAGTTATGGAGGTGTAGGAAGAAACAATCCTTCCATAATACTGAATAACCTCGGGGGTGTTTCTTTTTACACCTCGTTAAATTTCTTCCAGCATCCATCAATCAATAGGTAAAATAAGAAATATGCTCCATGTAATGTGAAATCATTTCGGAAAGTTCGTTCCATAACATACTCTGAAAAATTTATTCTGAAAAACACATTCTGGAGTGTATATAATATCTTTTGAAAAGTTTACTTCTAAAGTTTTGTTCCAGAAAACATTTTCTGAAAATATATTTTATAAATTTCCAGAAAATATATTCCATAAAAATTATGAAAAAATAATTCATAAGTCATTTTTAAGGTAAAACAGTCTTTTCAAATATTAATGAATGAAGGGAGAAGTTTGTTGGGGGTGTAGGAAGAAATACATAATCTCCCAGTACTAAAGCCTACTAAGAAAATTTCATATTCATCTCAAATAACTATTTAGATCACTCCACCGTATATACGGGTGTTATGTATATACATACGCACGACGGGGTTATTCTATTCACAAAAGCTATTAAATTAAATACTAAAAATAAACATTAAACTAATTTAACAACATAACGAAAACTAGTTTCTATATTTCAACTAAAATACATAATAAAATTATGTGTATAAACTGAAATACATAACAAAAATTGACTTTTGTTGTATAGTTAACTAACAAAAGAATGCTTGGACCCACAACAATTGATGAAAACTATTGTGTTAAATGTATGTGAAGAGAAAAAAAATTAGCACGTGAGAGTAAGTCAACTTCATTCCTTGGTCATGTATTACAAAATAGTGCGAAATTTAAATGGAAATGGGTTTGGAAATGGCGCCTAGAATGAGCTCACAAGGCAAGCATGACAAGGTGTGTTCCATGTGACTCTTTTAGGTTTAAATGATCGACCTAGGTTAATTAGGAGCTTTCTAGAAATCCTAATTTAATATATGTTGTTTTTTAGATGCCTAAATCCAACCTTAATTACAATTAAGAAAAATTAAAAGTAAAATTCCTATTATACTTTTGACAAAAATAAATTCTACTCTACACTAGGTTTATGGGATTTTTTGAACATGAATAGGAAAATTTTTCTGCCATCAGTACAGATTCTCAGCCTTCTTGAATCTTCCTTGCCATTGACCTAGTTGTTGGCCTGAACTTGGGCCTGAGCTTGGCCTTCTTCTATCATCCCCTCCCTCTTGAAGAGGATTTGTCCTTAAATCACATGTTTCTGCCTCTTCATCTTCAGTACCTGCAAAAGGTGTTAGATCCATAACATTGAAGGTATTATGTACTCCATATTCCTCTGACAGATCAAGTTGATAAGCATTATTATTGATTCTTTTGAGGACTTGGAAAGGACCATCTCCCTGGGGACTAAGTTTGGATTTCCTCTTATTTGGGAATCTATCCTTCCTAAGGTGAAGCCAAACCCAATCTTCTTCCTAAAAAAATATCTTTATCTTCCCCTTATTGCTATGTTTCATGTATTTTATATGTTTGTTGTTGTATTTGGTTCTTAATCCTCTCATGCATTTTCTTTACAAATTCAACTTTTGTTACTCCTTCCTTATGCACAAATTCTTGCTAATTAGGTAAAGGTAACAAATTCAAAGGAGTAAGAGGATTAAATCCATACACAACCTCAAATGCAGAAATATTAGTAGTTTTATGGACTACCTTATTATATGCAAACTCAATATGAGGAAGGTACCCATCCCAAGATTTGTGGTTGCCTCTTTTGATTGACCTAAGCATAGTGGAAAGAGATCTATTTACTACATTAGTTTGCCCACCCGTTTGAGAATGACAAGAAGTTGAGAAATTCAACTTAGTTCCTCCCAAAAGAGTTATCTAGAAATGACCCACAAATTTAGGATCTCTATCCGAAACTATGGTCTTAGGTAAACCATGTAGTCTTACTACTTCTCTAAAGAAGAGCCTAGAGATGTTGTTAGCATCATCCACTTTATGGCATGGTATAAAATGAGCCATCTTGCTAAACCTATCCACTACCACAAAAATGGAATCAAAACGTCTTTGTGTCCTAGGGAGTCCTAATATGAAGTCCATGCTTATATCTTCCCAATGAGCACTTGCAAAAGGTAAAGGAGTGTAGAGTCCATGAGACATTGTCTTAGACTTAGCTTTTAAACATGAAATGCATTTATGACAATGTCTTTGGACATTTTTTCTCATGTGTGGCCAAAAGAATTTTCCTTTTAAAAGCTCAAGAGTCTTATCAACTCCAAAGTGGCCCATGTCCTCCTTCATGTGATTCTTTTACAGGGAGTTTTCTATGTGTTCCTTGGGGTATACAAAGTTTTCCCTTTTTAAATAAGTAATCCCCAGAAATATAAAAACCTCATCGTGCTCTCTGTTGACACTTAGCCAAAATGGGTGCAAAATCTTGATCTTCTTTATAAGGTTCAGGTATGTTTTCAAATCCAAGAATTTGGGCTCCAAGTTTAGAAAAAAGGGCATGTCTCCTTGATAAAGCATCCGCCATAATATTTTTATTGCCCTTTTTGTATTTAATAACATATGGAAATTGCTCAAGAAATTCCATCCATTTTGCATGTCTTTTGTTCAACTTATGCTGACCCTTCAAATATTTCAAAGACTCATGATCACTATGTATGACAAATTCTTTTGAGACTAGATAGTGTTCCCAAGTTTGCAGGACCCTCACAAGTGCATAGAGCTCTTTGTCATAGGTGGGATATTTGAGGGTGGCACCATGAAGTTTTTCACTAAAATTTGCAATTGGATGCCCACCTTTCAACAACACAACACCTATTCCGACTCCCTATGCATCACACTCTAGCTCAAAAGTTTTTGCAAAGTTTGGTAAAGCAAGAATGGGTGCATTGGTGAGTTGAGCTTTCAACCTTTGAAAGACTTGCTCATGCTTCTCCGTCCAACAAAATGGAGTGTCTTTCTTCACTAACTCATTGAGTGGTGAAGCTAGACTCGAGAAGTTAGGAAAAAATCTTCTATAGAAACTTGCTAGACCATGAAAACTCCTAACATCTCCTTGTGGGATTGGCCACTCTTGGATGACTTTGATTTTTTCGGGGTTAACATGTACCCCTTTTTTGTTGACTATGAATCCTAAAAGCACTACACTATCAACACAAAAGTACACTTATTTATATTAGCAAACAAACTATTTTTTTCTAAGCACTAAAAGTACCTCCCTAGGGTGACTTAGGTGGGAATCTAGGCTTTTACTATAAACTAATATATCATCAAAATAAACTACTACATATTTATCTATGCAATCCCTAAGGACATGATTCATAAGCCTCATGAAAGTGCTAGGTGCATTAGTGAGTCCAAAAGGCATCACTAACCACTCATATAGTCCAAACTTGGTCTTAAAAGCAATTTTCCACTCATCACCTTCTTTGATTCTTATTTGGTGATATCCACTTTTAAGATCAATCTTGGAAAATATAGTGGACCAATGCAATTCATCAAGCATATCATCAAGTCTAGGAATTAATGCCTATATTTGATGGTGATATTTTTTATGGCTCTACAATCACAACACATTCTCCACTTGCCATCTTTCTTAGGCACCAACAAAACAAGTACAACACTAGGACTTAGACTCTTTTGCACCCAACCCTTCTCCAACAATTCCTGAACTTGGGATTCTATCTCCTTAGTTTCCTCAAAATTAGTTTTATAAGTTAGTTTATTTGGTAGACTAGCTCCCGGAACTAAATCTATTTGATGTTTTATACCCCTAAAAGGTAGAAGTCCAATGGGTCATTCCTTAGAAAATACATCACCAAATTCTTTTAAATGCTTTTTCACTTGAGGAGGTAGTTCACAAATTTTAGAAAATGTGGCAGTGCATGCAAGTGTTCCTTTACAAAGAAGGATGTCTGAAGGTTGTCCAGATAGAAGTATCTTTTCAATTTTATTCTCAAATTTTTCTTCTATCTGAATGACCTTGTGGGAAGGAACATTATTTTCCCACGCCTAAGCTTTTTCCCTAAGGGTTTTTTCTTGTTATTCTTTTTTTTTCATTTCTCTCTTTTGTTTCATTTGCACTTGGTCCTTTACCACTTGAGAGGGTGTTAAAGGATAAAGTACAAACTTTTTTTTTTCCTATGAATGAAAGTAATCTCGTTGGTAAGACCATTATGCATAGTTTTCTTATCAAATTGTCATGGTCTTCCCAATAAGATATGACAAGCCTCCAAGGGAACTACATCACATAAGATTTCATCTTAATAGTTTCCCACAAAAAGTTTGACTCTCACTCGCTTGTCTACAGTTAATTCCTCATCTTCATTTATCTATTTAAGTTTGTAAGGTTTAGGATGAGGTATAAATTGTAGATTAGGTTTCTCAACCATCCTAGTGCTACAACAATTGTAGCAAGAACCATTATCCACAATGAGAGAACAAACATTTTCTAAAAATTTGCATCTTGTGTGAAAGATGTTCTCTCTTTGTGTTTCATGGTCCACATTAGGTTGATTGTTGAGGGTTTTTCTAATCATCATTAATTCTTTGTCACAAGGATATGCCCACTCACTATCTTCTTTCTCCTCTTCCCCACTAGACTCGTCTTCTTGGTTGTTATACTCACCCCTCCCTCTTAAGATCATAGTTCTCTTATTTGGACATTGGGATGCTATATGACCTCTACCAAGACACTTAAAGCATTGGATGTCTTTACTATGGGTTTGTGAGTTGGACACATCTTTTCCTACACTTTTGGTAGTTTCTTTAGTTTTATCTTTTGAAATACTATCCTCCCTTTCTCTTTTATGCTCTCTCTTGGGATAAGAGTTAGAGTAAGAACTCTCCTTGCGACTTGATCCTTTTCTCAAATTTTGTTGCTCAACTTTTATGCAAAGTTGGACTAAGTCATTCAAGTCAACATAGGGCAAAAGTTCCACTTTATCTCTATGGTGGTGGTTTCTTCCTCCCTAATAGAGGCTCTCATCATGTATAGCTCAAATTTTCTTCCTATATTTCTTTACATTCATGCTCTTATGTTGGAGTCTTTGGAGCTTGTCCATTAACTCCCTATTGTAATAGGAGGGAATATGGCGACGCCTCACGGCTCCCCTAAGATCATTCCAATACTCAATGGGAGAGTACTTATGGAGGCGTCTCTCTCTCTCAAAGGCAGTCCACCAATACATAGCATTTCCTTGAAAACTTAAGGTGAGTAGGGGTATTTTTCTCTCCTCACTCACATGGTGGCTAGCAAAAAGTTGTTCTACCTTCATCTCCCAATCTAGATATGTTTCAACATTTTCTTTTCCATAGAAATGAGGTAAATCTACCCTAGTCTCCTTTGGGTTTTCCTTTCTAGTTCTCCTAGGTTGAGGTTGATAGTATTCATTCATTCTAAGACTCTTCGCAGCATATGAGTTACTCAACTTAGAACTAAATGCATGAGAAGATCTTTTTGTTTTTCTTATGTATTCATCCTTTTCTTTAACAATTTTGAATTCCTCTTCTAAAATAGCAAGATGAGCATCCCTTTCTATTTTATCCTCTATGATTTGGACCGCATGTTGCAATTGTCTAAGTGATAGTGTTTGAAAATCTCTAGCCAATTGTTTCAAAAGAGATTTTGTGGATTTTCTATCAGTTTCACTATGACTAGGAGAAGGGGTAGACATGTTTAAAGTTATGTGATAAAATCAATTTACCAAAAGAAAGATAGGTGGAGTTTCGTAGGTAGATTCCCAGGAAAGGGAGGTGGATCACTTAAGTACCAAGACTTTCCTAGCCAAATTATATCCCACAACACTTTCACAAACCCTTCTCTAAGTAATTCACTTAGAGCACAATCAAAAATTAAAACAAAGTTTAATGCAAGAAAACAATACAAAGCAATAGTAGAAAGCTTTAAACTATGTGTTTCCTAAGCTGAAGCTTATTGGCACTTAGAACCTTGAAGACACACTCACCGTCTAAGACGAAATTAATCCACTAGTTAATCAAGATTGTGCAAAATACAACTCAAAGAAAAAATTAGATCAACAAATTACTATGCACAAAAATTTTAAGACCTATTCTACGCACTCGTTCACTTTGTAGCTCCTTTGTGTATATTTTTTTATGCTAGCTTGCTGCTATCCCTTATTATACCTCCTTAGGATATTCAACATTGAATGTTGAAATCTGCACCTCTTTAGTGATATAGCTCTCACCAAAAAATTTCAGCTCCACTACTAACCAAAGCACTTTTTAAGTTGCTTCCACCAAAAAGAGGTCAAACAAGTTTATAGCAACAAAACTCAATTTAAAAAATAGGACCACAACAAAGGGAATTGATATATGACGAGACTTGAAAGAGTATTCAATAAAATTGACAAGCAAAAAAATTAAGATACAAAAGAAATGGTAGTACTCAAATTGAAACCTAGAGAATGTACTAGAACTAGATGGAAAAAAAAAACACTACTGGAATTTTGTGTAAAAGTTTTTCTCAACTTTCAAAATTTATGCTGAGCCAAATACTTCAAATTTTAAGGTGAAATTTAAACCATAGAAAACTCAATGTCTTAGCTCAAATTAGGCGCTGGAAAATTACCAAAATAGTGCGGCAATTATTTGTGATATTTTTTTTCAAATCACTACCGTTCACTTTTTTTTTTCAAAGTAATAATTTTGCACTCTTTTCGTTTTTCATTTATCATTTTTTTTTTGTATTTTGAATTTTGCTATCCTTATTTTTCTCAATTTTTTTAACACCTCAAATTGATGAAATACATAATCTCATAATTTTTCACCAACGAAATTAATTTTCATAAATGTTTTCAACCAGCACAGAATCAGTAAAATAGTGGAAACCTACACTGGAATTAAAAACATAATTGAAAACTTCAAAGACACAATGGAATTGATGTAAATGAACTTGTATGGAACTAGCACACAAGCATGAACTCAAATCTGGAAAAATAAAAATGCACTAAAGCTCAAATTCTTAAATATAAAATTGTACTCAAATTAAAATCAAGTATCCAAAATTAATAACAAAAGTACTACATTGATGGTAATTTTGGATGCACATGACGTTGACAAAACTTGTATGGATTCAAAAATTAAAATGATTCAAATCAAACAGATTGCACCAATTAAAAACATCAATAAGACTCAAATGAAACAAAAACAAAACAACATAATCAATTAGGAACCTAAAGCAATGTAAAACCGGAAGCTCAGGAACAAATTGACCAAATGCACCGATTGAAATTTCCCAAACAACACTCAAACTCAAATTGAAATTAAAACAATAAGACAACCAAAAAAATTAATGAACAACACGGAAAATTGAAGAACACAAAATTTAAAAGAAGATAAAGCACACTTAGCTCTTGAAGAACCATGGCTCTAGATACCAAATGATGGAAATGTGCCTTCATGACCGAATTCTTTTCTTGAATTTTGGAGAGGATTGGCGGAAGCTTCAGTAGAAGAGATGAACAAGGATGGCTCATATAGAGCTATGATTTCCTTGAAGGTGCATGATAGGTAGGGAGAGTGATTGGTTGGGCCATATCACTTGAGCTAGGTGAAGAAGAAGATTAAGGTGTCCATCCTAGAGAGGCAAGACAAGAGAGTGAGAAAGGGTAGCAACTTTGGCAGCAATTTCACTCATTCATTAATCTTACAAATCATGAGCCAATCACCTCTATTTATAGGATTAGAGGTTCAGTCATGTATTACAAAATAGGTGGGAAATTCAAATGGAAATGGGTTAGAATGAGTTCACAAGGCAAGCATGATAAGGTGTGCTCCATGTGACTCTTTTAGGTCTAAATGACCGGCCTAAGTTAATTAGGAGATTTTAGAAACCCTAATTTAACCTAGGTTGGTTTTTAGAGGCCTAAATCCAACCCTAATTACAACTATGAAAAATTACAAGTAAAATTCCTATTCTACTTTTGACAAAAATAAACTCTAGTCTACACTGGGTTTATGGTATATTTTGAACATGTATAGGAAAGTTTCTCTGCTATCAGTAGCACAGTCCCAGTCTTCTTGAATATTCCTTGCCATAGACCTAGTTGTTGGGCCTGAGCTTGGCCTTCTTCCATCAGATGCCCATTAGGTTGACTCTTCCATGGTATTTGTCTTGTTGTGGATTGCATCAACTATGTAGTGGTGAAAGCTAAGTGGACTAAGCCATAATAAAACTATGACACTTGAGTTTCTACGTTCGTAAATGGAAAAAGTTATGCCATGATTATTAACTGTAACCTTGATATGATCCAAAAATACATAAAGATGACCAAGGATGCTACACTTGAAGGTTCATCTCAACAAGCAAGTAAAGACCTCATTAATAGGAGAAATGGACAAAGCCCAAAGCATTTAAAGTTCTTTTTATTAGTCTTCTCAAAACATGAGGTCCAAGCCAATTAACATCTCTTTGTAATATCTTTAAAATAGATGTAAGATAGAACATTAAAAGGGAAGTAGTAGGAAAAATCACTTTTCTAGAATAAGGAAGTGACTTGAAAAGGGGTGGCATTTACCTTGTCTTTTCATATGCCTTGCCTTTTCTTTTACAAGTGACTCTTCGTGTATTTTTACCTTTTCATGACCGGTCCTCTATGCCTATATAAAGAGGAGCCTTGCTTTTGTAAACATAAGTTGAAAGTTGAATATTGAAATTGAAAGTGAAGTTACTCTCTTGAATTTGAGTGGTTTCTTTGTGAGACTTGCTCTCCTTCTCTTTGTCTTATCTTGTGGGTCTTGGGAATCCTCAAGTGGCAGCACTCTCACTCATCTTGGAGCCTTCCACCATCCAAGTGGTGTGATCACTCCCATTGTCTTCAACCACATATGTTTCTTTAACTCTTCATCTTCTTCTTCCATACCCATTCTATATCAAAAACTCTAAAACATGTTTTGTTTCTTTTTCTTGATTTTCAATCGGTCAAATGTTGCTATTGAATGTTTCTAATCAATAGTTTGTCATTAGTTCTTGTTTTAATCGGTTGGAATTACTTGTTGATGTTCTATTCGGTTCATGTTCTTGAAATGGGTTTCCCATGGGTTTCTTGATTTGTGTTCTTGAAATGGGTTTCTAATGGGTTTCTTGATTTGTGTTCTTGAATTGCTTGTAGAATCTTGATCCAATTCTTGAAAGTGTCATAAAATGGGTAATCCTTTAATCAACTCACATCAAACCTTTAGTCTAATGTAAAGTGTTTGTTCCAACAATGGGTATTCGAACCAAAGTCACGAGTTTGATTCCTAGTGGGACAGTTACTAAGGGGGAGATTATTGTGGGTGTATCAATTGTCTCATGGTAGAGGCTAGGCGAGTCAAGTCATAATCAAATTATGATACTTGAGTTACTATGTTTTTAAGTAAAAAAAAGTTACATTCTAACCATTTGGTATAACTTTTGGCCTTGTAGTAAGCATTTGATCCAACTTGTGTGTGTTGAGATGTAAATGAGAAAACAACTTTATCTGAATCCTTGAAAAACTTAAATGGTTGTTTCTCAAAGTTGATGTGCTCCCCATTTTTTGGTGACTAATAGGAATCTTGGTCTAATAAATACAGTTACGCCGTCTTTCCTGAAGCTTGAAACTGTCTATGTTGTTTTCACATAGACAAAAATATTAAAATAAAATGTAAATGTTAGTGCATCCTATAGAAACTTTGGGGAAGATAATGAATCCTTGAATTATGTCACAAATTATCCTAGTTGTAATTCATTTGAATTTGTTTGTTCATCGTAAACTGTATTTGATTAATATATGAAAGAAGTATGGGTAATTTGACTTAAATAAAAGTTTGTTAAGGCATAGAGGAATAAATTGATGCATTTAAAAAATAAAACAAGTGAAAGGTATGTCATTCACTTATGTCCTATGCTTAATTAGTATGAAAAAAATTTGTTGTTGACTATGGATTTAATTTGTAAGGTGAAAATTACTAATTGGAACCTAAAAATGTTATTTCAAAGTACTATGGGTTGTTCATTGTAACCTATATTTTTTTGAATATATGAAGGATGCATGGGTAATCCAACACAAAGAAAAGTTTGATAATGCATAGATGAATAAGGTGATGCATTTAGGAAATACAACAAGAGGTATGCCATTCATTTATGTCTTCTGGTTAATTTGTTACTGATTATGCATTTAATTTGTAGGATGAAAATTGTTCATTGGAACTTGATGATGTTGCTTCAAAGTAGTTTGGAAGACTTATGAATTGTTGGGACATATGAGCAATATGATAAAATTACAACATAAGGAAACTAAAGCATTAGTTTATAAGAGTCTTCATATTGTAGGATATACTTTTAACTTTACCTTATATGAAAGATTGTAGAAGTTTATCTCAAAATATGTCTTAAGTCATATTGATGAAGTACAATCAGATTAGGAATGTTAGTGATGTGATTCCACTAGCCATATAGAGAATGATTCTTGACATTCTTAGGAATCACCTTGAGCTGGACATTATTGAGGCACTTTTCTTAGAGTTGGATCATTGTTCTAAGACAAGAACTCACCAAAAACTAGTACCAAATCCCAAACTCATTTGGATGTTCCACATATTGTCAAATTGAACCAAAAGAGATGGAGGAAAGGCAAAAACACTAATTAACAACACAAAACAGTAAGGAACCGAATCAAATTGCTGGAATTGAAGAAGAAAAGATGAAAAATAGCCAAGAACACAAATGAACCATAACTACACAAAACAAGCTGAAATTGCCGAACCAAAACAACTAGGAAACAAGCTAAGACAAGGAAATTAACAAGATAAGAAAGGAAGGAGAAGAGAATGCTCATGAAGATGGAAGAATGGTTGGATGATCACGCCACTAGAAGTATGGATGCTCCTAGATGAGTGTGCAAGCCGCCACTTGAGGAAACCATGATCCTTCAAGATAAGACTAGAGAAGAAGGCTCAAAAGCTCTCCAATGCTCACTCCAATTTTGAGTATAGTTTCTTTAGATAAATTCAAATCTGAATTTTACAAAGAGAGCACCTCTATTTATAGCCTAAGGTGCTGAAATGCAAGCTACACAAATTCAAAAACTCCCTCCTAAAAAGCTTCTAGAATTGGCGCCTAAAACAATGCATGAGGAAGGTGTGACCTCTTCCTTCACTTTGGCACCTCATTTTCTACTTCTACACCTATCTACTAACATACCCCCCCTAAGACTCCTAACTAAAGACTAAAAGATGCTTTAACAATAGAGGTTTCTAATGTTTCCCTCTAAGCACCTTCAAACAAAATTCTTTATTATTTAAAACTTGGCCTTGCCCTTCATAGGATGGACTTGGGCTTGGGTTTGGGCTTTGGGCTTGGGCCTCTCTTTTTATTTTATGTCTTCTTTTAATTTTGAGAAGACTAGAAGGAAGAACTTCAAGTGTGATGGTGAATTGCCTCTTCCTTCATTAATAAAAACCTCTTTTACTTGACTCTCATCATACTCCCCGAGTTGGAGAGAATTCGTCCATGAATTCTGAATCCCTGCATATAGCAAAGTCAGTTTACTTTTACAATCAAAAGTGTAAGAAAAAGGAAGACATGACTTAGCAGATGGAACCAAAGGGATTGCAGAAAAGGAGGTCCTATAAATCGACCAAGTTGGAAAAATTTGTTTGGGAATGATAATGTTTTTTGGAAAAAGACCTCTTAAATGGTGAAACCCATTAGGAGGTATGAAAAAATCATCCCTAACATATTTTAACCAAGGTGGTGTTGAAATAGGAACCTTGGGTAATGAAAAAGATAAAGAAAAAGAAGACCTTGGAGGGTCCATTTGAGGCATAGCACGAGTCAACATGATGGATTTAGAGGAGAAAATGGTGTGACACGGTGTAGTACTTACTTCTTTTTCTTTCTCATTTTCTCTTTTAGTTTTCATTCTTATTTGGTCCTCATGAACCTCTTTGGGTGAGAGGGGTTTTAATATAACCTTGCGCCCTAGGAAGGAAAAAGACATTGTATTGGATAGACCATCATGTAAAACATGTCTATCATATTGCCAAGGCCTTCCTAAAAGAAGATGAGATGCTTCCATGGGCACAACATCACATAAAACCTCATCTTTATACTTTCCTATTGCAAAGTTAATGAGGACTTGTTTATTCACCATGATTTCACCTACTTCACTAAGCCATTGTAATTTGTAGGGCTTGGTATGAGAGATAGTGGGTAAGGCTAACTTCTCCACAACTCTTGTACTAGCCACATTAGTGCAACTTCCCCCATCAATAATCAAGGAACATAACTTGTTGTTGATAAGACATCGGGTGTGAAAAATATTTTCTCTTTGAGTATCATTCAAAGATTTTGGAATTGTGCCCAACATATGTCTTACCATCAATAAGTCACCTTCACAAGGACTTTCACTCTCATTTTCACTTGATGGTCTAGAAGGTGAAGAATTCCTAGGTGAATTGGAATCATGCTCACTAACTACAATGCCTTCATGCATGTAGATACTACGTTTAGAAGGGCAATTAGTAGCAATGTGACCATATCCCAAACATTTAAAACACTTCTGACTAGATGATTTTATTGGGGATTTAGGCCTAGAAGTAGATGGCGTAGGATCCTTGGGTTTGAAAGAAGAATCTTTGGAAGGAAATTTTGAAAAAGGCTTTTTGTTCTTCCAAGAATTGTTGTAGTAATCATCTTTGGGAATATTTTTAAAAATATTTTTCTTTGCAAGTTGGGCTTCCACCTTCATTGCAAGATGAACTAAAGAGCCCAATGATGAATACTCTTGTAATTCAACAATGTCTTGAATATCCTTCCTAAGACCACTCACAAACCTAGCAATCATAGCTTCCTCACTTTCCTCTAATTCAATTTTAAGCACAAGCGTTTCTAGCTCTTTATAATATTCATCCACATTTAGCGTGCCTTGTTGAAACCGTTGGAGTCTCAACATGAGGTCTTTCCTAAAATGTGGGGGCACAAATCTAGCGCGCATTTGATCCTTTAAAGAGTTCCAAGAGTCCACGGGAGGACCCTTGTGATAGATAATGTCCTTTACAATTCCATGCCACCATTTCATGGCATAATCACTAAACTCTAGGGTGGCTAGCTTAAGCTTATGCTCATCTTGGATCTCATGGATCTCAAATATTTGTTCACACTTAGCCTCCCAATCTAAATATACATTAGGATCACTAGAGCCACTAAAACAAGGAAGCTTGACCGAAGGTAGCCTAGCCTTTGCATCTTGGTAGTAACCATTGCCGTAGTGATGTCTTTCTCCTTGATGATGAGGTCTTTGTCCATGAAATTGTGGTGGATTCCTCCTTCTCCTATGCTCTTCTTCACGGCCAAAATCATTTGAAGAGGCTCTTGAAGATGGTCTATGAGAATGATGCCCATCATGGATAGAAGGGAATGGTCTAGCTTGTTGGACCTCCATCTTTTGCATTTTCTCTTCCAAGCGTCTAATAGTTCTTTGTGCTTCATGTAATTCACCAAGGATTGAAGCTTTGGAAGGAGAATTCTGCTTGTAGGATGCATCACTTGAAAATCCAGCCATTTTGGAAATAAAAAAAACAGCAAACACACAAAAACAGCAAACAAGTTAAGAAACAAAAATTAGCAAAAACAGTGAGTGTTTTAAGCCAAAGTGCCGAAGTGAAATTGAGGCAGAAAAAAAATAGGTCACTCTCAAAGAAATAATGTCCTTGCACCAATCTGATCTTGAGGCCTTGGAATCCTCAAATGAAAGATGTCAAAGCAAACACACCAATCTCAAAAGCAACCACCACAAAACCAATGAAACAATAAAGACAAACAAGAAAAGGTATAAGCAAGGAAAGGTAATTGCAAAAGGAAAACTATATGTAAGACAAACTCAAAGAGTAAGAATGAAAGACAATCAAGAAAATAAAGAACTCAATGAGAAAAGTAGGCACACAAAAGAATACTTAAGGAAAAGCACTAGAGTAGATGAAGAAAACAAAAATTAGCTACTGGAATTTTATTTTTTTTTAAAATGCAAACTGTGCTTGATATTCACTGATTTAACTGGAATGATGTAGAGCGAACTGGATTATGAAATTTAAACCACAGAAACTTCAAGATGTTAACTCAATAATGGCACTGGAATCAATTAAAAACAGTAAGCCAATTAGTTGAGATAAATGTTTTAAAATCGCTACCAGATTACTGTATTCTTTTCAGCAGAATTGTACACTTTTTTTTATTTTATTTATCATTTTTTGTGTACTTTGAATTTTTGAATGATTCTTTTTTCTACTCTTTTCTAACACTTTGAATATCACAAATCCAGAATTTCAGAATTTTCCAGTGCGTAAATCAATTGCAATAAGGAAAAACAGTAAGCACTTTTTTTTTCAGAAATAGAGGAATCCTAATAGGAATAAAAAACAGAATTATGAACTAGCAAAGACATAATGGAAAATGATGTATTGGAACTTGTATAGGTCTAGAATACAAGTATGAACTCAATTCTAAAAAGAAAAATGCACAAAGGATCAATATCAATTCAGAAAATTATATGACACTAAAGCAAGAAACAATCAAAAACAATAAAAGTACTACTAGAAGTAATGACAATTATGGAATAACATGACTAAGACAAAACTTGACATGATTCAAAAAAGGAAAATACTCAAACATATGATAGGCAAAAGAATTAAAACAGCAAGTAAACTCAAAATAAGCCTAAAACAGAAACTTAAATTGCAAGAAATTAAAAGAGCTCTTGAAATAAAGTGCTACACAACTTGTTCCGTCCGGTTGACCGGGACGTCTTCGTGCGCGACCTCAACCGTCAGCTAGGGACTCCTTCCCACTGGTTGCCTGTGGATTCCTGCAAAAAAGAGGACAAAAAGGCGCCCTAGCGGCCGTGTGCACTCCGACGCTCAAGTCAGCCAGCAAGAAACACCAAAAACTGTCCACCTACGTGTCTGAGCACCGCGTATGGCACTCTGAAGGTGGTAAAAGAACTGTGTATATGTGTGTGTTGTCTCCTTTAGGCAAAAATATTCCCCAGTCACTTGTACGTAACCTTGAAGCACGAGCGAGCAACTAGAGAGTTCTCTGGTGAATTTGCCGAAAGTTCCAACCTTTTTTCCAACATTCCCCGCGCTATTTAAACCACCCAAGCATTTAAAGCGCCTTAAAGCGCTTTTAATTACAAACGTAACGCACTCATTAAAGCGTTTAATTAGAAAACGTAGCGTATTTAAGACGTTGAAACGCTTGGGAGTCATTATAGTACCAGAATGCTCGAAAGGGAAACTGTATTGAATGACTTTTAATTACCTGGCACCTGACTAAAGGGTGTTTCCATTCTAGCATGGCTGTCGTACACGTGGAGGGCCTCACGACGCCATGACCCCATCTGGGGACGTTTCTACGTGTGAGTCCTCCTGCTGAGAGTGCTACTGCGCTAGGGGTGACTTTTTGGGTGCCAACTCATGCCCCCAAGTATCTAGTCACTTACTTTGAGAGCGTATCTGCCTTCCTTTTGTACCCTGCACCCGGTTGCCCTGGGCGTGACTTTCCTCTTGAGTCGTATCTGCCCCACAGGCGTCTCTGGGGCGACAGGGGCACTTCACGAGTCAGGCTGCCCTTCACTGGTACTATTTCTATGGCCTTGAAGCCACCTTTTCCTTCTCTTTATCACTTTCCCGAGATATCGGGACCTGAGGCCTTCCCACAGCGTCGCTCCCTCCATGGTCTTTCCTACCCATGGGCATCGGGGAACCACACCGTGATTGCCTTACTTTAGCACTGTTTGATCTGGCGACGCCCTGGTTGGGCGACGCCTTCACCTAGGCGACGCCTTGCATTGGCGACGCTTCCTCTTGGCGTCTCTCCACTCAGGCGACGTCTTGCGTTGACTTTGACTCTCCAGCCGTTGACTTTGACCTTGACTTAGTCAACGCCCGGATACGGGACGGTACACAAGCCCCCCAGTCTTAAGCCGAAGACTTGTCTTCAGCGTCAAGACTAAAGCCTCGCCCACGCCGTCCACGTGCCATCCGGATGACGTGTCATTCTCTGCTGACTCAGCAATTCTTCGAATTACTAACGTGACATTTTCTGAACCACAGGGGTATTCTTAATGACTGATTGGACATCCCCTGAAATGAGGATGATAACACCTTTTGGGCTACCCTTGATCGCGCGCCACGTGGCCCATCGCGCGGCCATCCTCCAGGGACCTTTGCGTTTCCCTTGGGCAATTGATCCTCTGATGCGTGGCACGATCCCACGGCCCTAGGTTAGCGCCTTTCGAGTTGCGAAATGTAACGTTTAAGTTACTCCAAACCCCGCGCTCACCCTACTGTTACATTCATCCACTCTGCAACTCCGCACTGTTCATCGCCTTCGAAACCCCTTCTACAATCGCGATTCTCTCCTTGCTGCGCTCGTCTACTGCCTCCACTCCAATAACAAAGGTACGACCTCGAGTATTCACGACTCTTCCCTTTCGTCGCATTATAGGATTCATTGAACTGCCTGGGACTGTTGTTATTCTCGTTATTACTGCATTTCTCCGCTTCTTCTTCCTCCTCTGATTTCTCTCGCGTGGGTGACGCTTCCTGGGGTTCTTTCCCCTTCTTGCCATGGCTAAACTTGCTAAACCCTTTTTCTTCTCTTCTTTCTCCAGCTATCTATTTTCACCATGACGCGCGCGAACGCGGAGCCTGATTCTTCTCCCACGACCCCCGAGTCCAACTACAAAGCCTTCTACCCCTGGGCCCCCGACGAGCTCCTGAGTGAATGCACCAGCCTGACTTCCTTCCAGGACCTGGAAGCTCACCGGGGGGATCCCCATTTGTACAACTTTAACGCCTTCTGCCGCACCCACGACGCCCACATTTCCGTCCGTCCCGGCAGGCCTGGGGAACCTGTTTGTTTGGACGACAGACCTAGAAAGGGGAAACCCTTTTTCTTCATGTACCAGACCGTGTTCAAGCGCGTAGGAGTGCGTCTCCCGTTCACTCCCTTCGAACGGGAGCTTCTCACTGAAATCAACACTGCCCCCGCCCAGCTTCATCCCAACATCTGGGCATTCGTGAGGGGCTTTCAAATTCTTTGTGGATACCTGGGCATCCCCCCTTCTGTAGATATCTTCCTGCATTTCTTTAAGGTGAAGAAACAGGGGAAAAGCTTCTGGGTAAGCTTTTCCGGGATCGCAAGCAGGATCCTCCTATCCCTCTTCCAGAATTCTTATAAGAACTGGAAAGGGAAATTCTTCAAGGTGTGCAGCGCCAAGCACGATCCTACAGCTTTGGATGGTTTCCCCCTTTACTGGACAGAGCGCCCTAAATTGCTCAGGGCCAAGACCTTGGAAGAGCTATCTCCCGCCGATAGGGTGGTAAGCAAAGCCTTGGCTGGGTTGGGGATCGTTTTTGATACCTTGAAGCTGGTCGCTAGTGAGTACAATGCTCACGCACTGACCACCTACTTTGGTAAGGGGCTCTCCCCTCGTCTTTTTGTTGTGAACAGCCTGCTATCGAGTGTTTGTTCCCCCATACTATTGTGCTCGTTTTACACTGTGCCATGTTACTTGCATTTCACGTCTCTTCATGTATTGTGAATTCGCATAGCTGCTTTAGTATTAATTCTTGTTGCTTGGCCTGTCTTGATGTAGGATCGGTGATGGGCGCTTCCAAGAGAATGATGCTGGCGAAGGCCATGAAGGAGGCACGCGCCGCCAAGGCGGGCGCCTCCTCCACCCCTGCTGCCGATCCGGTTCCTCCGCCGATTCTGTCGCCGCCTTCTCCGATCACCGCCGAGGCTATCTTGAGTTCACCTTCGTCATCTCCTCGCAGCCTTGCAGCACTTCAGACTCCTTGCTCTCCACTACCCATCGCCGTTGTTCCCCTAGCCGCGGCCTCGTCACCGGCTCCAACCCCCCTTGACAAAGGGAAACGGGTTTTGGAGGTTCTTTCAGATGACGAGGACTCAGAAGGCGTGGCTCCCTTCAAAAGAAGAAAATCTGCACGGGTTCCTCTTTCGGTAGAGGCGTCGCCCCAGGGAGGGAACCCCTTCATGGATAACCCCCCGAGTGCGACCTCACTCCCCCCCCATGACACTCCACGAGGAAAGGGGGGAAGGCGTCGAATCTGCCCCGCCTCCGCCGCCGACAGAAACCATTGCTTCCCCTGCTTCCGTCGCTGCCGCCCCTGACTTCATCGCCATCCCTCCTCCGATTATGCATCTAATGAGGGGCTTCAGCGGCGGGACTCTGCCAGAGGGCACAGACAGGAAGGAAGGCATGCCCTTCTACCTGGGGGCCTTCCTAGCGGTGGCCCTTGAATGGCGCGCCCAGGCCAGAAACGCGGTCTTGCAAGCTCAAACTCTCCAGGCCTTGGAAACAAAGGCAACTACCCTGGAAGAGGAAATGAGGACCCTGGGCCGCCAGAACGAAGCTTATCAAACTTCTCTGAAACAAATACAAGAGTCCAAAGCAGAAACTGAGAGGCAACTGGCAGAGGCATTGGAGCTCCAGGCTGGCTTCTACGCTCGGGAAGTTGCTCTTCAGGTCCAAGTAACGGGTCTTCAGGAACTGGTCAAAACGGATGCAGAAACTCGAAAGGACCTGAAGGACCGTTGCTGTGAACAGGCTGCCAAGATGGAGCGGATGGAGGGGGAAATGGCCACTCAGGCCAAAGCTATGGACCTTCTCCGGGCTGACTACGACAAATTGCAGGTCGAGGTCAGTCGACTTCGCGTTGAGAAGGAGGCTCTAGAGAAGCAGGTGGCCTCTGGGGATGCCGCCGTTGAGGAGCTGGAGAAGGAGAAAAAGTCCCTTATCCAGGAGATGGCGGGTACCTTCGAGGAGGGGTTCCAAGAGGCTCTGACCCAGGCGTCCTGTGAGAACCCTGGCATCAATATTTCAAACTGCGACCCCATGCACCATGTCGTCGACGGGAAGGTCGTGCCCATGGACGTGGATGACTGAACCGCTGCCTCTCAACCGCCACCTTCAGCTTCACGCTTAACTGCTTTATACCTTTCCTTCGTTTTTGACTTTATCTGTTAAAATTTGTAATTCTTTGAACTACCCGCACTCTTGTTACTGGTTTGGGGCGTTCGCATGATTCCTTTTGTATCTTTGCCACATACGATTCTGCTTGTGCGATCTCATTCTCATCTTTTCCCTTCATGCGCTTCGATTATTTTATCTGCGTTCTGCCCATTTCTTTCACTTCGTTGGGCGGTTTTGTATGATTGGGAAAGGTTGCGTGTCAACCCTCACGCCCGTGGAGAGGCTCACCTAGTGACGCCGTATCGTCCACGAGGTGTTTCTAACACCGAAACAGTTTTCTCCCTGATTCTTAGCCCCGGCGCCCACGCCTAAGGAGAGGCCTGCTACAGCAGCGTCGTATCGTCCCCGTGTGTCTAAAACGTCGAGTGCTTTGGGGGGTTCGTTCCCTCTATGGTCTTTCCTTCCCATAGGTATCGGGGAACATCCTGCCAGTAATTCTCTGGTGCTTGGCGATCTTGTCTCCCTCCACAGTCTTTCCTACCCGTGGGTATCGGGGAAACAACGCCAGCAACTAACTCCGCTTCCTTCACTTTCGTCTCCCTCCGCAGTCTTTCCTACCTGTGGGTATCGGGGAAACAACGCCAGCAATTAACTCTGCTTCCTTCACTTTCGTCTCCCTCCACAGTCTTTCCTACCTGTGGGTATCGGGGAGGCGACGCCAGTTAGTATTTGGGTTGGCGACGCCCGTGACGTCTCACGCTGGCGTCGCCCTTCACGTCCTTCCGGGCGACGCCTCGGGCGTTACCTTTACTTCGACTTCGACTTTGATTCTTGCCCTGGTCGATGCCTGATGGCAGCGAAGAGCTCAAGGCTTTGTCTGTGCCATCCACGTGGCGCTCCTTGTATAACTGATGGGACGTTCCGTCATTCGACTTGATCCACGTGGCGCCGCTTGTATGGTTGATGGGGCATCTAGTCATTCCATTAAGTTCTGACTCCTGCTGTACCCTTGACTCACTTTCGACGGCGTGTCGTACCGCTGGATATTCTGCTGATACGACGTTTTTTGATTTAAACCAGTGGTGCCAACGTCATCCTTTCGTCTTCTGCCACGTGTATCAATCGTGCGGTGCATCCATTCGCGTCATTTGGCGCTCTAACCGCTTTATTTAACTCTTCAAACTCTGGAACTATCTTCATCATTTTCTCACTCTTCATAACCTACTTGCGTTCTTTCTTCTTGCACCCTTCCCTCTTGCACCCTTTCTTCTCTGTCGAAGGGTTGCTCTAACCTTCGCTCCCCTCGCTCAACTCTTGCATTTCTGGCAGTCCTGATCTTGTCAAAGAATGTCGTCTCACGCTGCTTCCTCCAGGGTGCGTCCCAAAGACTTGTACCCTTGGGCTTCGAATGAACTTCTTGACGAGTGTTCATGCTTACTCTCTCCCAGGGCCATACGGGAGCACAAAGGGGAGTCATGTTCTTATGACCACCGGGCCTTCGCAAGGAGGCACGATGACGACATCGCTGTGCTCCCTTGCACTCTGGGGGAGCCAGTGTGTGGAGACGAACGGGCCAACGACGGGGTCCCTTTCTTTTACTTTTACCAGGTGGTGTTCAAGACCATCGGGGTGCGCTTACCCTTCTCCCGGTTCGAGAAGGAACTGCTGACGGAGATCAACGTTGCTCCGGCCCAGTTATACCCCAACAGCTGGGCCTTTGTCAAAGCCTTCAATGTTCTCTTCGGGTTTTTGGGTTGTGCACCCTCGGTTAACCTCTTTCTCCACTTCTTTGAGGTGAAGAGGCAGAGACACAACCTCTGGGTAACTCTCAGCAATGTACCCGGAAGAGTTCTCTTCACACCCTTTCAAAGCTCGTTCACGGGGTGGAAAGGCCAGTTCTTCAAGATCTGCCGTACTGATCTTGTTCCCAACGCTCTGGATGGGTTTCCGCTGTACTGGGTGAGAGAGGAAAAGGTCCTCAAAGCCAAACCCCTCAAGAATCTGGCTCCAAGTGATCAAATAGCTTGCCGGATTCTTGCTGAGGCGGGAGGTTTTGACTCTGCTACGGTGATCAGCCTGGAGTTCAACGCTGGGACTCTTGAGAAGTACATATGTTAGAACCACTGCTTTAGGAAACTCGGCCTTCGTTACTTCTAACTGTGCCTGTCTTTCTTCATGGTGTCTCTAACACATCTTTTCCCCTGGTGCAGGTTCGAAAATAAACCAGGAAAAGAGGACACGACTTACTCGAGCGCTGCGGGCTGGAAAAGGGGCTTCGCCTTCCTCCAGTGATGACTCTGATGAGTGCTGAGAAGTGGCTTGTTCGTGTTTTTGCATGATTTGTAGCGTTTGCTCCGTTTGTACTGCTCCCATTGTATTGAACATTGCTTGTAACAACAGCTTTTCAATGTCATACTTGATTTTCGTAACGCTACTTCACTTTGCATATGCTTCATGTACTGTGCGCTTCCCTTTTGTCTCGTTCTTCCAACAATGCATGTCTTCACTTGGGCGACGCCTGCTCAGGGCAACGCCCTTATCTAGGCGGTGCCTTCTTTCTGGGCGACGCCAGGACCTAGGCGACGCCTTCTTTCTTGGCGACGCCATGGCCTAGGCGGCGCATCACATAATCTTCAAACAAGGAAAGATAAAGGCTGAAAACCAAGGCACTTCTTTTTCTCAAACTGGTTTTTCCTTTTATTAGGGTGACCTCATTAAAAAACCCCCGAGGGGGAAAAAGAGCGTCCCCTTCAACTAAACTGTTACATACTGCTTACATAAGTCAACTGAAATAAAATTTTAAGTTGGCTGCATTCCAACTGTGCCGGATGGGCCCTCCGTCTAAAGTCTCCAGGTTGTACGAACCGTTGCCCTTAGCCTCAGTAACTCTGAAGGGCCCGGTCCACTTGGGAGACAGCTTATTCTCCAACTCGTATGGGTGGGCTTTCCTCATCACTAGGTCGCCCACCTGAAACTGTCGCGGCTTTACCTTAGAGCTATATTGCCGCTCTACTCTTCTCTTCATCGCTTCAGCTTTTATTCTAGCTTCTTCCCTGGCCTCTTCTAGCAGATCCAGGTTTACCCGCCTCTCTTCATTGGACTCCTCCACCACAAAGTTTTGAAAACGTGGTGAGCTTTCATGTATTTCTACTGGAATCATTGCGTCCGACCCGTACACCAAACTGAAGGGCGTTTCCATAGTGGAGGATTGGGGCGTGGTGTGATATGCCCATACAATCCTTGGCACCTCTTCCGCCCACGCCCCTTTGGCTTTCTCTAACCTTCTTTTTAACCCCCTCAGCAGAACTCTGTTTGCCGACTCTACTTGTCCATTGGTCTGGGGGTGTTCAACCGACGCGAACACTTGTTTGATTCCTACTTCAGCACACAGATTTCTCAACTGCTGACCGGCAAACTGGGTCCCGTTGTCAGATATCAGGCGCCTAGGTACGCCAAAGCGACACACAATGTTTCTCCATACGAAATGTTGTACCTTATGCGCAGTGATCTGTGCCACGGGCTCTGCCTCTATCCACTTAGTGAAGTATTCGATGGCGACGATCAGATACTTCATCTGCCTGATTGCCAGTGGGAAAGGGCCCAGGATGTCAATTCCCCATGTATGGAAAGGCCACGGGCTGTATATGGACCGCAACTCTTCTGGCGGCGCCTTGTGCCAGTCGGCGTGCTTTTGGCATTGCTTACACCGCTGGGCGTGCCGTGCGCAATCCTCTTTCACTGTTGGCCAGAAGAAACCTGCGCGTATTACCTTGGAGGCTAAGGATCTTCCTCCTACATGGCTTCCGCAGATGCCTTCGTGTAGCTCCGCCATTATCCTGGTGCACTCATCGCCACTGACGCATGTTAGGATAGGGTGAGTGAAGCCGTGCCTGAACAACACCCCATCCACCAAAGTATATCTTGCGGCATTTCTTTTTACTTTTTTACCCTCTTCAGGGTCCACTGGAAGAGCCCCATCCGCCAGGTATCGTTTATAGGGCGTCATCCAGGTGTCTCCCTTGGACAAAACACAGACCTGCATCTGCTCTTCCTCAGGCACACCCGCGTACATGCTGATGCGGGGCGCCCTCTGCGTATCTTGGGTCAAAGAGGAATGACTCCTCGGCCTTCCCCTTGATGTATAAATCTGGAGGACATCCACCCTGTTGTCTTCCACGAATCGACGCGGAGCTTTGAGAGTCTCCTGGATCACTGTCCTCTGTCTACCCCCCTTGCCTGAGCTGGCCAGCTTTGCGAGCAGGTCAGCTCTGGCATTCTGCTCCCTCGGGACGTGTATCAACTCAAGAGCGTTGAACGCCCCCCTCAACAACTGGACGTATTTTAGTTACGCCGCCATCTGTGGGTCCTTCGCCAGGAACTCACCCGACACCTGCCCCGTAATCAACTGAGAGTCGCTCTTCACCAGGAGGTTCTCAAAGCTCCGCATTAGCCTCTGGTACGTGGCGCCCGCATTTTTCAGCCCGAAGGGCATCACCTTATAGCAGTAACTGCATGTCTCAGTCATGAATGCAGTCTTGCTCTCGTCTCTGGGGTGCATCTTGATTTGGTTGTACCCTGAAAAGGCGTCCAGGAAACTTAGCACCTTGCTGCCGGACGCACTGTCTACCAAGGCGTCGATGCTGGGCAGCGGATACGAGTCCTTTGGGCATGCCTTGTTCAGGTCCGTGAAGTCAACACACATCCTCCACTTTCCATTCGCCTTTTTCACCAAGAAGACGTTGGCAAGCCACTCAGGGTACTGAATCTCCCTGATGTGGCCAGTGCCCAGCAGCTTCTGCGTTTCGTCTTTCACCACCTGTTGTCGTTCCTTATTGAACTTCCTCCTTCTCTGACGCACGGGGTGGACCGTGGCGTCCATGCTGAGGTGGTGACACAGGAAATCAGGGTCGATGCCTGGCATATCCGAGGCGGACCATGCGAAGGCATCCAGGTGGCGTGAAATCACTTCTGCCACCCCTTCCTGTTCTTCTAGGCTTAGCGAACTTCCTAACTTGAAAGTTTTGCCGCCAATCTCCCTTTCTATGGCGTTAGCTGCAGGCTGCTACCTGCTATCATCTTCGACGGGCGCCGCCTCTTCTACGGGCGTCGCGTCGTCAGGGCCTTCCTCCATTGGCACATCTGCTTCGGGCATCGCCCTCTCCGCTATGGCCTCTTCAGGCGTCAGCCCAGCGGGCGTCGCCTCAATCATCGTCGCGTCCACGCTCGGCGGACGTTCATACACCATGAATACGCCTCTCTTCGTTTTCAGGCTGTTTTTATAGCATTTCCTCGCCTCCTCCTGGTCTGACCTGATGACTATCACCCGGCCACTGAGGTCCGGCAGCTTCATCTTCATGTGACGGGTGGAGGACACCGCACTCAGACGGTTTAACGCCGGTCTGCCCAGCAGGATATTGTAGGCAGAATTAGCGTTCACGACGAGGTACCGGATGCTCTCGGTACGGGAGGCCTCTCCGTCTGTGAACGTAGTCCTCAACTCCAGGTACCCCCGGACTTCTACCTGGTTATCCCCGAACCCATACAAACATCCCGTATAGGGACTCAGCAGATCGGGGGACAACCGTAACTTATTAAAGGTCGACAGAAACATGACGTCTGCCGAGCTTCCTTGATCAACAAGCACTCGGTGGACCTTCCTTCCAGCTGTGACGACTGAGATGACGACGGGGTCGTTGTCGTGGGGTACCACATCTCGGAGGTCTCTTCTTGTGAACACAATATCTGACTCCCATGGTTCCCCCGAGAGCCTCTCCTCGATTGAATTCACCCCCCTCGCATATTTCTTCCGCTGGGAGGCGGTGGGTCCTCCGCCGGAAAAACCTCCAGCAATGGTGTGGACCTCGCCAAGCACAGGCATCTCGTGTGCTGGCTCATCTGCCGGCGGCGGCAAGGTGGCGGTCGTTGTGGGATCTGCGACATAGTCCTTCAAAAACCCAGTCCTCACCAGCTCATCTAACTGGTAGCCCAACGACAGGCAATTATCAATTTGGTGCCCGAAAGCCTCGTGGAATTCGCACCAAGAGTCTTTACGGGGCCCTAACACCTTGTCGGTCTTCGCCGGTCGCCTCAGCCTCTCAGCTATGTTGGGCACGGCGATCAAATCCTTCAACTCAACCACGAAGTTGTACCTCGCCGGTCTTGCTCTTTCTCTGGCGGGGCGATCGCCTCCTGCTGGGCCCCGGGGCTGGGGCTTCCTGGCCTCGTAGGGGCGTCTCGCCTCTGGCTTCTTTCTCCCCGTCGTGGTCTCATTGACTCTGACGGGTTGAACTCGCGCCGGTCCCCTCGGGCGCGAGGGCACGGCGCTGGTGCGCTTCACACATACCTCCCCTTCCGAAGCAATATGCTCTACCGCCCTGCGCCGTAATTCAGCGAAAGTCCTAGGGCGATTGCGGATAATGGATTCTCCGAAGGGGCCGGGGCACACGCCTTTCACAAACGCGTACACGATCATAGGCTCCTCTATTGTGCCAACCTTCACGACCTGGGCCCCGAAGCGATTGATATACTCCTTCAGGGTCTCCCCCTGATACTGCTTCACGTCGAACAGGTCATAGGAGACCGGCGGCGGGGCCTTGTTGACTAACTACTGTTCTCGGAACAATCGCGACAATTGGTGGAAAGATGTGATATGACCTTCTGGGAGGCTAATGAACCAGTCCATAGCCATCCCGGTCAGGGTGCTCATGAAGAGCTTGCACTTAGCAGCATCAGAACCGCCTATCAGGACCATCTGCGTGTGAAATGCTGCCAGGTGCGTCTCCGGGTCCTCCATCCCGGTGAAGATCACCTTGGGTCCCGCGAATGTGTTCGGGATCACTGCGTCTAGGATCTCCTGTGAGAAAGGAGTGGAAAACTCCCTTGGTGGGGAATGGTTCTCCATCTCGTCATGCCCAGGTCGCCTCCTATCGTTTCTCAGGCCCTGGCGCAACTCCTCATTCACACGGTGGAGCTCTTCGTTCCGCTCATGCGAGGCGTCAAGGTCTGCCTGCATGCGTTCCTGCTCCATTTTCGAATCCGCCATGTCCTGCTGCAGCCCCCTCATTATTTCCAGGACCTGCTGCATGGATAGGTCTGCTGGGGCTGCGCGTGCTGTTCTTCGTCTGGTGGGGGCCATTGTCACTCCAACCTCCTTCAGCGCTACTGTAACCTGGTAGATTTTTCTCGAACTTGTGATGGGACTGATGTTTTATATCGGCCCCACGGTGGGCGCCAAATGTTCCGTCCGGTTGACCGGGACGTCTTCGTGCGCGACCTCAACCGTCAGCTAGGGACTCCTTCCCACTGGTTGCCTGTGGATTCCTGCAAAAAAGAGGACAAAAAGGCGCCCTAGCGGCCGTGTGCACTCCGACGCTCAAGTCAGCCAGCAAGAAACACCAAAAACTGTCCACCTACGTGTCTGAGCACCGCGTATGGCACTCTGAAGGTGGTAAAAGAACTGTGTATATGTGTGTGTTGTCTCCTTTAGGCAAAAATATTCCCCAGTCACTTGTATGTAACCTTGAAGCACGAGCGAGCAACTAGAGAGTTCTCTGGTGAATTTGCCGAAAGTTCCAACCCTTTTTCCAACATTCCCCGCGCTATTTAAACCACCCAAGCATTTAAAGCGCCTTAAAGCGCTTTTAATTACAAACGTAACACACTCATTAAAGCGTTTAATTAGAAAACGTAGCGTATTTAAGACGTTGAAACGCTTGGGAGTCATTATAGTACCAGAATGCTCGAAAGGGAAACTGTATTGAATGACTTTTAATTACCTGGCACCTGACTAAAGGGTGTTTCCATTATGGCATGGCTGTCGTACACGTGGAGGGCCTCACGACGCCATGACCCCATCTGGGGACGTTTCTACGTGTGAGTCCTGCTGCTGAGAGTGCTACTGCGCTAGGGGTGACTTTTTGGGTGCCAACTCATGCCCCCAAGTATCTAGTCACTTACTTTGAAAGCGTATCTGCCTTCCTTTTGTACCCTGCACCCGGTTGCCCTGGGCGTGACTTTCCTCTTGAGTCGTATCTGCCCCACGGGCGTCTCTGGGGCGGCAAGGGCACTTCACGAGTCAGGCTGCCCTTCACTGGTACTATTTCTATGGCCTTGAAGCCACCTTTTCCTTCTCTTTATCACTTTCCCGAGATATCGGGACCTGAGGCCTTCCCACGGCGTCACTCCCTCCATGGTCTTTCCTACCCATGGGCATCGGGGAACCACACCGTGATTGCCTTACTTTAGCACTGTTTGATCTGGCGACGCCCTGGTTGGGCGACGCCTTCACCTAGGCGACGCCTTGCCTTGGCGACGCTTCCTCTTGGCGTCTCTCCACTCAGGCGACGTCTTGCGTTGACTTTGACTCTCCAGCCGTTGACTTTGACCTTGACTTAGTCAACGCCCGAATACGGGACGGTACACAACTCAACAATTAAACAAGAACACACCTAAACTCATGATATCACATGATGTGATTCCACTAGCCATATAGAGAATGATTCTTGACAATTAATATTGTGGTTGCACACTTAGATCTATTCATGGTCAACCATGTGCTTGTAATTAGATAAATATGAAATTGTTAACACATCATTCAATGCAATGCACATTATGTGAACTGGACTTAAATTCTTTTATATCTCATCAGATGATTCATTGACAAAGTTGTCTATGCAACAAAAAAATTGATTTTATTTTGAACCATTTTAAGGAGGTTGACATTGTTGGTAAAATAACAATTAAATTTAAGCATTTTAAATTGTGTATACAATTATAACTTCATTGTGGCACTAATGGAGAAGGTTAAAACTAAATGTACACGTAAGACTCAAGTAATAGATTTGTAAGATCTACCAATCATGATTTGACATAATTTGGGCATGTTGATGTCATTGATTTTGTGTATGACAGTTCATCTACTTGAAAGTCAAGCAAGGTCAAGGGACAAGCTCGGGTGACTATTGAAATGAAACAAGCTTCCATGTTGGATCAATTTAATGTTGGATTCCATCCATACAAAGTTGACATTATTGATGCAAAGTTTGATGATCATTGTTGTTGTCATTTAATAGTACAATTTTTTAGTATGGGTGAAAAGTCATGACCTCTTGTTTGAATGACTTATTTAAAGAAATTGGAAAGTGGGGTGATGAGTATGGTTGATTATTTAGAGGTTATGAATAAGTAAAACATTTAGAAAGGTCGTTAATCGTTGACGATAGGTCAATGGTAAGTGATAACACATTGTTTATGTATTTTACTCATCCATTTTTCCTACTTATTATGCTTAAGTTATACACAATTTTTTTTTCTCAACAAAGAATTAATTAAATTAAAAGGAACCCTTTTAGGGGTGTCCCAACCCGTATACAAAACCAAGATCTTAAGCAGGTAAATGCTACAATATCACTCATACATTCCTAACAACAGAAACCAGACCAACCAAGCTCAACACTGAGCATTCAGCTCAAAGCAGACCAAGTGTTGGTCCAATTTTCCCCCTAACGGGAGTCAAAAACAAAAATAAAACAGCAACCAAACTTGTAATTACACCTGCATAAAACCAACAATCAACAAAACTCCAACAAAAACCAGCAACCACCAACCAAAGCTTCACTTTGATTGCCTTAGTATTGCAATAAGCCAGGTAAAGTTCCACCTGTTTTCACCTACCAACAACTCCTTCTGGATGCACCAAGGGAAGTTATACACAATTGAGTTTGAAGTACAATGTAGATAAGTGAATGATTATATTTGATATGGAATACATTATTGCAAGTAGATATAACACCATCTAAGCTTGATTATCACTAAAACATTGCATGATAATATTTTCGTTAAGAAGTAAACCTTTTATAGATATAAGGCTACATTACATCATTTTACGCTAAATGTGGTTATGAAAATAATTTTGTTCATGTATAGTTTTACTTCATTTTTGTAACTTGTTTATGTAGAAATTATTAAGCACAATTCAATTTTTGTTTTCTATATGCGGGTAATATTGAAAGACAATAGTCTCATACCAACTATAGACTTTTTGTGGTCTACTCACTATGATAAGATAAATTATGATTGACTTGTATTTCAAAAGTTGTTTTATTTATAAAATGTAAAAAATTATATGGAGTTAATTAAGTATTCCTAAAAATGTCTTTTATTTATATACGTAGCCTAAAAGATTACAAAACCTAAATGACGTACATGCAAAATTGATTGAGATGTGAAGTAGTTATGAAACATCATCTTGTGTGATGGTAATATCATTTATCGACATATGAAATTTTTTGGTCTCCTTGTGCCACCTCTCAATAAATGTAAACAATAATCCTCGTTCGTAATGTAGTTTCTCACATGGATCCCTATACTTAACTTTAAGTAGCTTAACCAAAACATTAGTTGTAACTGTCACATTCAAGTGACGTACAACCAAACTTTTTCGATGATTAGGATGTGAAGTAGTGATGACACATTATCCAATGTGATGATCATCTCACTAATTAACAAATGAAAAATTTTGGTTTTCAAGTATCACCTCTCGATAAATGCAGACAATTATGCTCTACATGTGATGTCATAATTGGTAATGCAAAAGGGTAATAATCTAAAATTTTTGATTGCAAAGTGGCAATCCTATTCAGTTTAGGGGAATGAAATATCGAAACTTAAAGGATAAGTTAAAATTGCTAAAGGGGGACTTAAAAATATTGAACAAAGAAGTGTATGGCAATCTGTATACCACCAAGAACAACATTTTGAGTGAAATCGAGTCACTTGATAGCCTAGATCGGATGGAGGTTCGGTGGGAAGTGGAAGGTTGGAAAGAATGGAATTAATGAGCCAGCTAAGGGAGGTAGATAGAAAGATTGATTCTCTTATCTGTCAAAAAGTAAGAGCAAATTGGTCCAAGTATAGGGACTCTTGTACCAAATTCTATCATTTGTCTTTGAGATGGAGAAGACTTAGAAATGAAGTGAAGGGTGTAGAGGTTGGGGGTCAATGGTGTGAAGAATCGTGTACGGTTCGAGTAGAAGCGAAGAAGGTGTTTGAGAATAGTTCAAAGCAACAAGAGATGTTGGGGTAAGGCTCAATGCAGTACAGTTTAAAGCGCTTACCTCAAAAGATAACTTGAATCTTTTATCAGTTTTTAAAGAAGGGGAAATCAAGGAAGCGGTGTGGCAATGCGAAGGATCAAAGTGTCCTGGACCTGATGAATTCAATTTCAATTTCATTAGGAAAAGTTGGGTGTACATAAAAGACAAATTTGTCAAAGCCATGGCCTTGTTTCATGATACAGGTACTATACCAAAGGGGTGTGATGACTTTTTACAGCAAGTGCACCGCGTTTGTCAGAAGTAATAATTGTCCCTAAGGACGGATATCGATCCCACAAAGAACAGTGAATTATCGAGTAAAATATTCGCTAAATATAACAACAGAACAATAAAAAAGAGTTTGAAGTGATTATGTTGGCACTGATTAATAAGAAAACAAACAAAGAATTAGTTGCTTCAATTGGAAAAATTGGGATTAAGTTTCATCTCTCTCACTCTCATGTATTTTGATTAGCATGTTAATATTAAGTTCTTTAATTGAAATTGATGCCCGTATAAAAATCATTTATATCGATTCCTCGCATATAAAATCCTTAAGAATGTTCCCTAACTATCGATCCCTCGCATACTTATAAGAACAACTTAGAACGAAGCTCAGACGTTTAATAGCAATTAACATTTCAAGTCTATTCCTAGCACTCAAATATGTTAAGTATTGTTGTTTAGGTCCAAACCCTAAAAATACCTTCCGGTCAGATTTAAGATTCTCAATTTGTCACGGAGAATTAAAAGTAAAACAACAATACCAATAATCAATCAAGAACTGAATATTAATATATAAAATATCACCTCAATACATAAGAGTTTGAACAGATTACTCTCAATCCCAAAGGGTAGAATTAGCCACGCATACTTCTATCACCTTCCATTCTCCCAATTGGGTTACAATTCACTCTATGGTGTTTTCCTCTCAATCTGGCACACTAAGGTTGAGCCTCTAGCCCTCTATTTATCCTAGTTTTCTAGGGTTAGGTTGTTTATTGTGTCGCGCTAATGAGCTAAATGATAAAACATAAAAAAAGGCCCAATCTTCCTTTGCATCTTTTTCCATTCTGGGACCTTCTATCTTTATCTTTTTAGCTCAAATCATTCATCTTTAATCCAAATCTCCAATCTTCCTTAGAAATCTGCAATTAACACCAAATTTGGGAATAAAATACTCTTATTCAAATAAAGATCATAAAAAATGTAAAAAGGTATAAATTCATAAATTAGGGATTATTTTATATGTAAATTAGCAATAAATCCTCATAAGTGCCTATATTTTAATATGAAATATTACTGAAATTAGACACTTATCAGGGTGCAATGCATCATTTATAGCTTTGGTACCAAAAGTTAAGGCTTTCTAAGTTCGAGCAATATCGACCCATCTCTCTAGTGGGGACTATATACAAAGTCATCTCAAAGGTGTTGGCTGGTAGAATAAATAAAGTGCTAAATTTTGTTGTTGATGAAAGCCAATCTGCATTTTTAAAGGGAAGAGGGATATTAGATAGCGTGCTCATGGCTAATGAAGTGATAGAGGATCTTAGAAGGCGTGGGAGGAGCAGGTTATGCTTGAAGGTGGACTTTGAAAAAGCCTATGACTGGGTTAGGTGGGAATTTATATGATATGCTCCATAAGTTGGGTTTCCACAACAAGTGGGTTATGTGGATGCGAGAGTGTATGAAATTAGCTATAGTTTCGGTGCTCGTTAATGGGAGCCCAACGGAGGAATTCAAACCAACAAGAGGTTTGAGGAAAGGTGATCCACTTGCCCCTTTTATTTTTATTGTGGTAGTTGAAGGTTTAGCTGGGTTAGTAAGGCAAGCTAATAAGACCAACCTGCTGTCAGGAGTTAAGATTGGTAGAGAGGAAGTGAAGCTTAGTATCCTGCAATTTGCAGATGATACCTTTTCTCTATGTGAGGAGTCCCATAGTAATGTGGTAACCATGAAGGCGATACTAAGGGGGTTTGAGCTAGCCTCAGGCCTAAAGATAAACTTTTATAAGTCTAAGATTGCAGGAGTAAATGTTGATAGAAATGCTTTGAAAAGCTATGCAAAGACCTTGAATTGTGCCCATATTGTAGTCCCGTTTAAGTATCTGGACTTAGAAGTGGAAGGGAACCCAAGGAAGGTTAAGTTCTGGGATCCTGTGCTAATCAAATTAAAAGATAGACTCAATATTTGGAAAGAAAGATTTTTATCCATGGCAGGGAGAATATGCCTAATTAAATCAGTTATCAATGCGGTTCCACTTTTCTATATTTCCATTTTTAAAGCGCTAGGCTCTATCTACCAAAGCATAATTAGTATTCAACGGAGGTTCTTGTGGGGGTGGGAGAAGGAGAAGAGGCCGATATCATGAGTTAGCTGGGAAGACGTGTGTAACTGAAAGAGAAGGGTGGTTTAGGGATCTGAGATATTCGAAAATTCAATTGCGCTCTCCTGGCCAAATGGAGATGATGGTTTGTGTCGGAAGAGAAAGGGAGGTGGAAGGACTTACTGGTTCAAAGTACAGGATGGATTTGGAGTGGTCTCAAATTCTAGTGAAATTTCAATCATGGTGGTGGAAAGATCTACATAAAGTATGTACAGATGGAGAAGGAGGAGGTTGGTTTCAACAACAGCTAGCATGGAGATTAGGAGGTGGTGACAAAGCAAAATTCTAGGAGGATGTGTGGATGGGTAATAGTAACCTTAAAACTTTGTATCCTAGGTTGTTCTCATTGTCCCTAAACCAGGGTCTAAAAGTGAATGAGGTTGGGGAGTGGGTAGATGCAACATGGCGGTGGAAATTAAGGTGGAGGGGGGATAGATTTGAGTGGGAAACCTTGTTGGAAGCCAATTTTATCCAACAAATATCCTGGGCAAGCTTGTCAAGGGAACATAAAGATGTTCATACATGGGGGGAGAGGTTATGAGGTGTGTTGAGTATGCTGAGCTAGTAAGGGTGGAAAGGTGTGGTCAGAGGTAGAGGTGTTGTTATCAAAACTAGTTGTGAGGCTCTGCAGGAACACTTTGAAGAAATCTACAATGACTATAGTAAGTCACAAGAACATCAGAATTGAAGGAGCATGTTAGTAAGATGGAGAAGTAAGGCGCGTGCAACACTAACTCATCAGCACAACATATGGGGTCTGAAACCAGGAAAGCTAACACTTTTCTATAATAGAGAACCTATATAGGTTGTTGTGAGTTAGTCCTTCATGTGTCCCTCTTCCTCATCATGACAACTACACCTTTTATTATATTCTCAAATGTTGAAGGATTGGGTTTTTTATTGGCTCTGCTCACAATCCAACATCAAATCCAAAAAATTCATATCTAAGGATATGGCTTTCGTGTGAGAGCAGAATTGGAATTTGTAGTGGCAGGTTTAAGGCCTAGTAACTTGGAGATCAGAGGTTTTCTTTTTTACCTTTTTCTTCAGCTTGCTAGACAACATAGCAGAAGTGAAGGATAGTGGTTTTTGTGTGGCTAAGCAGGGCAAGTTTTGCTTTGTTGTGCTCATGCTGTCAAAAACAACATCTGGTTTATTTCAGCATGGAAGGGCTTAGCTGGAGGGTTGGAAAGGTTGGCTATGAGGACAACTATGTTAGTTAGAAAATAATGGAGTCTTTATATTAATCACGGTGGTGGTAACAATGATGGTTGGACCAATCAGACCATCACAAGTTTGGCTCTAAGGAAATTTTGATGCAAGGTAGAAACCTTTTAGCATTCTAAATATAGAATGGTGTGCAAGGGAAAAGGAAAGCAAATGGGAAAAAAGTAGGTATGTTGGAATGGAATGTGGAAGTGCAATTGCAAAGTTGGAAGTATGCTTTTTTTTAATGTAATTAGTTAAGGCATGCACCAATGTTTTAATCTTTATACATAACTAGGTTTTTTGCAACATGATTGACAAGCATGGTGGGTGGGTTGGTGGTTTTTCGTATAAGGGTTGGGACACCCCTGAAGTGTCATCTTTAATTTTATTAATTCTTTGCTGATAAAAAAAAACCTCAATATAATGGTGTAAGAAACCAAATTTCCTTAGTTTGCATAAGACACCAACTTCACCTCCCCACAATCATACAAAGACCCATAATAAATATCTTACTACAAGCAAACTCAAAACATAATGTTCCTGCCGATTGACCTAGCGCAAGAGCGTTGCCTCGTCACGTTCTCCCTCACCAGCTTGACACCACGTGCCCTTCAAGTCCACACCACAGATAGCCTCTCTGAGAACCTGAAAAACACAAAGTGGCGCCTCTGCGGCCGGTGGCGCTGCGACGCTCAAGTCAGTGACAAGAACACCCAAAAACTGAGAGAAAAATATACTCTGCAGAACCGTACTAAAGTGCACTCAACCCAAAGCAATGAGCCGTAATGAAAAACGTCCCTCTGCAAATTCTGTTACGCTTACCTTTATACCTAGGTTTTTTCTCTCCCCAGGCAGTTGCGCTTTGGACGTGTGGCTCGCATCCAACCCTACACGTGTCATCATCTGGGTTGGGGTAGCAGGTAGTACCTAGCCCTACACGTGTCATCATCTGGGCGGGGATAACTCGAGCGTCACTTTTGTGTAGCATCCAACCCTACGCGTGTCGTCATCTGGGCTGGAGCAACAGGTAGCATCCAACCCTACACGTGTCGTCATCTGGGTTGGGGTAACTTGAGCGTTTTTTCTGTGTAGTAACCAGTCGCGCGGCTAAGTCTCCTATTCAAGGAGTAATCTAGCACGTAATACGTTTTGGAACACCACCTGACAAGGCGAGTATCGGATGCAACAAAGTGCACCATCTCTGTGATATCGCTTGTCGCAAGTGCCACCTTCCTTATCGCTACGCCATGCATGTTCTAGCTGAGGAAACCTTGCCACAAACGAATGTCCACTATGGGAATCCTGTCGCTGATGAGCAAGCTGTTCCCTTCAACCCACTCGACTTTCACGCCCCATGCTGGCGCAACAATCATCTTACCGAGCTTATACGCTTGAACTTACTCTTCTGAGCCTCCAGCAGCTTTAACTAAGTTTACTGGGAGATTCGGCGATGTGCTCCTTGTGGCGATGTCAGACCACCCGATCTTCCATTATCTAATACGTCGATGACACACAAACCCGGCGACAACCGACTATGCTCGCTTCTGAATCATTCACCTTTCTCTTGTCCACGTGTTCTGCTGAGCACGCCCCACATAGTCACGTGTTAGACACGTCATCACATCCGATGACCTGGTACACATAATAATATGAATAATTATAAATTTCAATAAATATAAATTCTTACCATCATCCCATAGATTTCGAGCAACGTAATTTATGTATATTGTCAGCAAAAAAAATATCTTGGGACCCTTGGGAAATGCTTGGTAAGCATGTACCTTGAATGCTTGTGCATCTTTCTAGCACACATTTTTCTCATTTTCATGACTAATATTTACTAGGTATACATCACTCTCCCCTTCATACTAAGAGTGTGTTTGGATTGAAGAGGGGATGTGTGGAGATTTGAGGGAGTGGATGTGTGAAGATTTGAGAGGAAAGTGTGATGAAAGTGAGTGTGTTTGAATTGAGATATGTTAGAGTGAATGTGTGAGAAAAGTTGATTGGAGGCTATAAGTGATGAGACGGTTGTGAGAAAATTTTGACTTTTTTTTAAATGTGTAAATTGTAAGATTACAAATTTATCCTGATGTTTAAAAATATTTGAATAATGAAATATGAGATATTTTTGTGTAAATTTGAGTTAAGTAAAATTTTGTAAATTATTTCTAGTACCATCATTATCTAAAACCAACACGAGTTTCTTGGAATATGAAAATTTTTCATAAAAATAAGTTTGAGTGATAAGTGTGATTGAAATTTTATTTTATTTAATTAATAAAAGATTAAGATTACAAATTTACTCTAATATTTAAAAAACTAATTAATTTATTTATGTATTTATTTTTTAAAATTAATACTAATATTATTATTAAATAAATACAAATCCTAAATATTTAATGTTCTATTTAAATAAAACTATGAAATATATAAAATTTCTAAAATGTTCAAAATATTAAATAAATACAAATTCTAAATATTTAATGTTCTATTTAAATAAAAACATGAAATATATAAAATTCCTAAAATATTCAAAATCTTAAATAAGTACAAATCCTAAATATTTAATGTCTCATTTAAATAACAATATAAAATATATAAAATTCTTAAAATATTCAAAATCCTAAATAAATATAAATTGTAAATATTTAATATCGTATTTAAATAAAAATATGAAATATATAAAATTTCTAAAATTTAAAATCTTAAATAAATACAAATCCTAAATATCATTGAAGAATTACAAAAGTTGAAACTAAGATAATCGATTATATGTTATGTATAACGTCCATGAGAATTGATTTCCAACATTGAAAAAAGATTAAAATCGATTTTATGTTGCATATAAGGTGCATCAAAATTGATTTTCAACATGAACAAGACCTTAAAATCGATTCTAATTTGTGTATAAGGTGCATCAAAATCGATTTTCAACATTAACAAAACCCTAAAATCAAATTTTCCTTTAGTATAAGGTGTGTGAAAATCGATTTTCAACACTAACAAAACCCTAAAATCGATTCTTCCTTCTGTGTAAGGTGCATGTTAATCGATTTTCAACATCTGTTGAACCTTAAAATCGATTTTTTGTTCTACGTATCATGTATGATAATTGATTTCACTCACCTTCAATTTCTGGATCCAAGTTTCCACGTTTTCTATAAGTCCTTCCTTTGATGCATGGATTCCTCTTATAGTTCAGTGCCCCAAATTTCACATGTATGCATAGTGTAACGTGGGGTATTTCAGTAACACGAACACGGTTTACGTGGCTTTTCTCTCCTTTGCTCTCATTTCTCTATTCATGAGAGAGGAATCGAAAACAAGTCTCCATCGCTATTTCGCGCTCACACTCGCTTGCATAGCCACGAATTTAAACAAACACAAACCACACTCTTCTTTCCGCATAAATAGGAAATGACTGAATCCAAACACAACACAAGACAATTCAATTTTTGTGTTCATTGGGTTTACAACCACCACCTTTCTCCTAGCCATATTAGTTTGCATAAACAAAACAAACATATTAGGAAAATAGTGTAATTTCTTTCTGAATTACTTAATCCGTAATGCATTCTGGTTAGCTCATTCCAAAAACACTTTTGAGATAAATGAATTTAGAAAAGTGTTTTCATCTAGTATGTTCTTAGAATTCTTTATGAATAAGTATAGTCTACCTGTGTATCGTTTTTGTTAACATATAAGTTTTGGTCTAATTCTTTCATAATTTTATTGTACTTTCTTTCTTAGCTGAGATGTCAAATTACATAATAATGTCTAATATGAAAACTTTATAAAAAAATAAAAATAAAAATCTAAAAAAGTATTTTGGATAACTAAGGTAAAATTATTAAAACATTAATAATGTATACAGTTACTACATAATCAACCTAGAACAAATTTTTGGATTACGTACGTAATCTATAAACGATTTCTGAAGTCCTACCTAAAACCTTCAATCCTTTTTTTTAATTTATATTGCTCAATCTAAAATGTGTATCAGAGTTCAAATCATATTCAGACCACACAATCCAAAGTACCCTTCAACTAATCAAAACACCCAAATAATATAAATTTATAGCACACAAAATCTTACCTTTTCATGACGTGAGTGGCACGTCAGTGACATTGAATGGACTAAAATAAACAACAACGATGGATATAAAATGTGTGTGGAAGTGTAAAGAAGAAAGAGAATATAATTTGGTTTTGTATTTGGGGAAAGGGGTATTTTGATCTTTACACCTCCATGGGTGCATGATGAAATTATGAGGGTGGTGGAAGAAGGAGTTTAGCTAGCCCATAATCTTGCAACCCATTTGCCCAAAACGTTGAGGACAAATTCTTCCTGCACCTTAAAATTGTGACATGTACCCGATATTCTTTTAAAAAAATTTAATTTTACCATTCATTTTAGAATTGAAAATCTATTCAAAAAATATAGTTTAGAAAATCAAATCTAGAATAAATTATTTTGTTTCAGAAATAAAATTCCGAAAATCAAATTTCATTTAGAAAAACAATTTCAAAATGCAAAAATACCTTCTGAATTTTTTTTCCAAAAAATAAAATGTAAAACGTGTTTCAAAAGTGGAGTTCTAGAAGTATTTTTTATCTACACATGGCCTTTTATTTAAAGATATTTTGAACATTTCACATAAAAGAAATTGGATGATGTTGGTAGCTTTGGATTGTAATGTTAAATACACATAACCGAAGTAAAATAATATAGATATATTTTTGATTGAATAGTTAGAAAAATGGAGAAGTGGTAAGTTTAGGTTGGTGAGGAAGTGAAGGAAAAATTGGAGTTGATGTTGATAGATAAAAAGATGTTATTGAATACTTAAAAGACGATTTGAATCTAATAGGTGAAGAGAGATCCGAAACACATTAAAGAAATTCTCTAATGCTCACAAATCACGCTATAGCTAGCTACATATAGCTCCACCTTATAACCATAAAAATAGTGTTAAAGATTCCCACACCATCAACACGGGACTAGCTAATATCTATTCATGCCTAAAAGTATAGACAAAAGTCAAAAACTAGACTAATCAACAACACCTATTGCTGCTGCTACAAGTTGCCATGTGCCACTTTATGCTTCACATCATGCAAATTCCCTCACGGCAAGCCTTCTTCATCTCACCATATCATCCATTTCATTAATTCATTTTCTTTCTCTTCAACCAGAAAAAGGTTATTACATGATTCTCAATTTTAGGTTATAGTTTTCACTTCATTCATTCATTCCTTCATGGGAGATGCTTATTTCATCTTCATTCCCCTCCATACTTCTCTATGTTTTGTTTAAGTTAGATTTGGATGTGTAAATATTTGAGAGAAAGAAAATTGTGAAGAAAGTTTTGTTTGCATTAATATATGTAGAGTGAATTTTATATGAAAAATTTGTTAAAATTTATAAATAATACGATAAATAATGGTTAATGAATTTTGTTTTTTTTTTAAGTTCATTAATGTGTAAATATTTAAGAAAGTGAATTTGAAAAAAATTTGTGAAGAATGTTAAATTGTTTGGATTAAGATATTTAGAATGAGTTTTATATGAAAAAGTTTGTAATTGATATGATAAGTAATTGTTAATGAATTTTTAATTTTTTTAAATATATTTTTATAAATTTATTCTTATTTGTAAAAATAATTAAAAAAAATAAAATAAGAAATATTTTTGTTTAAATTTTAATTAATTAAAATTTTATAGATTATTTTGTAGAAAATCTTCAAACACATCACTCCATCACACCTTTGAGGTGACAACTTTCAAAGTAATCACTAGACCCCACTCATGATTAAGTAAAGGCTCAAACCTACTCACACACTCAACGATGGTTGCTTTTATGTGAGAACACAGTGAAATAAAAGTAAAAAAAAAGAAAAGAAGAAGAAGAAGAAGAAGCAAAGATAACACAATAAATTGAATCGTATCTATGTGTAAATCAATGTGTTCTTCCCTCATTAGAGGATCCACGAATTCAGTTACTCTAGAGCCTTTACATTCGTGTTAGAGTAACAAATACAAACTAAGTATTAGAGAAAAAAAATGAAATAACGTATTTGTTATTTATATTCAACAAATATAACTAACACACGTAAATCTGTATTTCAATATAGGTTATATTTGGAGAGAAAATTTCATTGTTTGTAATAATTTTATCTTATTTACACGAGATTGTCTTCTGTTTAAAAATTATATGATATATAAAAAGGAAAATATAATTCTAAAACCGTAACGTTCTATCTAAGCTAAATTGAGGGAACCATAAAATGAGTCCTTTTTCTCATTCTTTATTAAGACTTTGTAATATTCAGAAACAGTCACGTACTTTGTACAAGCTAGCATAATAAAGTGAAGAAGACAAGTATGTAGAGTAAAAACTATTCATCAAATTTAATGGAAAACCAATATCATTGTCTAATTTCCAGAGATTCAAGTCTAATCAAATCAATTTTCCCATTTTTATATAATACCTAGTTCCTTTATGGTAGTGTACTTGATGCATTTAAAGGAAAATAATAAGGGAAAGAAGAAAATTAAATAAATCTAAATAAGAAAGAAATGGTATCAAGAATTTCACCTATCAAATTAATGAGGCATAAAAAATTGGATGGAAAGAAGTTTAATATTTGTTTTTCTAAAGACTATATATAGCAAAAAATAATAAATTATTTTATGTTATGAGAAATTTAATAAAAACTTTAATTTCTAGTTAAATTTAATTTAATTTATTTCTATTATTCATCCAAATAAGTGAAGAAAAGTTCTCCGTGCCTTTCTCTTTTTATTTTTATACATACAAAATACATCTTTGCTTTTTTTTATTTATTTAAATCCTAACCCAATCAAAACATTATAATCAAACAAAGAAATAATTAAACGAAAAATTGCCCGTACAGTTGTCTATTCTCTTTCATTTTTTTTCTTAACAGAGACTATTCTCTCTGCACGCTTTTTGCTACCAAGAACCCATATTAAATACTTTCCGTCGCTACCTTAATTGTTTTCTTTTTTTTGAAAATTAATTTGTATTATACTAATTTTGTTTGTTTGTTTATAACAGAAAAATAAAACCCAAGAAAGGAAAATCCTTTCTCCTCAATTTGGAAGTAGGAATTAATAAAGGGGAAATATTTCTCTCTTTTTATTTAAATTTTTAAAAATTATTTTTTTTTACTAAAAAAAATGTTATGTTAAGAAACAAAGTGAAGTACATATTTTTACTTAGCATACAAGTACTTTTCACACGTTTTATTTATTTTGTTCTAAATTCTTCTCTAATTATTAAAGGAGTGGATTTAGATAATATTTTCTACTTTAATATCTATTCATCTAAATTCAACATAATTTTGGCTCTATCTTTCTATATTTATATTTATCATTATTTTAGTTCTAATCCAAAAATAAAAATAAGAAAACAAAAATATTACCTCAAATTTATTAAATCATCAAACACTATTCTGTCGAAACAAAATTCTATTAAAAAATTTAATAAATATCAATAATTATTATCATACATAATTTATTTTATAAAATAAAAGAGAGTTGGTTTTTTATTTCACCCCATGATAATTCCATACCATATAATCATTAAATGTATAGTAAATAATGTCTAGTTCCATACCATATAATCATTAAATGTATAGTAAATAATGTCTAGTTTTGAGTTAACCATTGAATATGTTTATTGAAAAAGCTACAACATTGTTTGTGTAAGAAATTCAGACTCCATTAAGTGGTTTTGTTTTATACAAGTCCTTTCTAAATGTCACATAAGAAGCAAGCTTTAAGAATAAGATTATAGTAAGATATGCAAATTAAATTTCAATTTATTATGTACCTATATAGGTAAAGAGGACCTATGATGGTGTTGTCTTTATGACAGATTGAATTTTTTGAATTTTTGTTGGAGTTGGTTGAAGCTTGATGAAGGAGATGGAACAAGGAGGGTTCCAATGGAGTTATGGTTTCCTTGAAGGTGCATGAGAGGTAGAGAGAGTGATTGGTTTGGCCATATCACTTGGAGAGGTGAAGAAGAAGGTCAAGGTATTTATCCAAGAGAGGTCTAAACAAGGGAGTGAGAAAGTTTGCAAACTTGACAACAATTCACTCATATATTTGATCTTAGAAAATGAGAGTCAAGCAACTCAATTTATAGGAGAGAGGACTAAACATTTTGGAGCCAAAATATGAAAATTCAAAATAAAACTCTCCAATGAGAAGGTACCATGTGGAGTCATGCTTTCCATGTTTAGCTCACACCTTCCATGTTAAATCCTCTCCACTCTTAGGCTGCCATGTGGACGTCCATGTGCTCCATGCCAAGGTATTTTTCGTCCTCCAACATACCCTAGACGTTTTAGGGTTACATTGGGCTCAAAGAAGCTCAATCGTTACCCTAACTAGTCTTTTTAATCATAACTAGACCTATTTTAGTATTAACCCAAATATAAGCCCAAAAATATATGCTACTTGGCCCAAATATTTGGTCCAATTACTTTATGCTACTAGGCCCAATACATGGTCCACGAAATCCTAAACAACTTTATACAATTTACACTAGGTTATGATATTTTTGAACATATATAGAAGGGTGTCTCTACCATCACTAAAAGAGTCCTAGTCTTCTTGAATCTCCCTTGTCATTGACCTAGTGGTTGGTCCTGTGTTGGGTCTTCTGCCATCATCCTCTCCCTCTTGAAGAGGATTTGTCCTCAAATCACATGCCTCTACCTCTTCATCTGCTCTACTTGCAAATGGTGTTAGATCCATCACATTAACGGTAGTATGTACTCCATATTCTTCAGGCAGGTCTAATTGATATGCATTATTATTGATTTTCTTGAGGACTTGGAAAGGACCATCTCCCAGGGACTAATCTTAGACTTTCTCTGACTAAGGAATCTATCTTTTCCAAGGTGAAGCCAAACTTAGTCTCCTTCTTAAAAAATCATCTCTCTCTTCCCCTTATAAATATGTTTTTATATATTTCTCTGTTTGTTTTTGTATTTGGTTCTTAATCCTCTCATGCAATTTCTTTACAAGTTCAGCTTTTGTACCCTTTCCTTAGGCACAAATTCTTGTGGATTAGTAAAAGGTAGCAAATCCAAAGGAGTGGGAGGATTAAAACCATATACAGTCTCAAATGAAGAAATATTAGTAGTTTTGTGGACTACTCTATTATATGCAAACTCAATATGAGGAAGGTACTCATCCCAAGATTTGTGGTTTCTCTTCATGACTGACCTAAGCATAATGGAAAGAGATCTATCATAACATGTTTAAAGTTATGTGATAAAAGTAAAAATAAAGATAGAGGGAGTGAAATAGGTAATTTCCCAGGAAAGGGAGCTGGATCATTAGGATCTCTTAAGTACGTAGCATTTCCTTATCAGATACTTATCCACAACACTTTCACAAACCTTTCTCTAAGAAATTTACTTAGAGCATAATCAAAGATGAAAAAAAAAATTAATGCAAGAAATATGCAAAGCAATGAAAGACACAAATGAAAATTGCTATTTAGAAAGCTTTTAAACTAGGCATTTCCTAAAATGAGGCTTCTTAGCACTTTGAACCTTGAAGACACACTCACCGACTAAAGAGAATCTAATCCACTAATTAATCAGAGTCTTGCAAATTACAACTCAAAGAAATACAAAGAAAATTAGGTCAACATTTTTTATGCACAAAAAATTAAATGTATATTCTATGCACTCCACCACTTGTAGATCCTTTTGGTATTTTGTGTATATTTTTGTATGCGGTTGTTGTTGTCCCTTGCTTTTCCTATTTAGGATATTCAACCTTGGTTATTCTGTTTTTACCTCTTTAGTGATGTAGCTTGCACCAAAACTTTTCAGCTCCACAACTCACCAAAGCACATTTAGGTCACTTCCACCAAAAGAGGTCAAACGATTTCAAAGCAACAAAACTCAAATTTAAAAATAAGGACTATTGCAAATGGAGTTGGTAATTGAAATGACATGAAAGAGTGTTTAAGAAATTGACAAGTAAAAAATTAAAGTTCACAATAAAAGGTAGCACACAAATTGAATCCTAGAGAATGGAACTAGAATAGATGAATAAAACCAAAACATTTGTCTAAAATTTTCTCAACTTGCGGAATTTATGTTGGACAGATTACTTTAAATTTGAATTTGAAATTTTAACCACAGAAACTTCAGTGTTTAACCTTAAAATAGGCACTTGAATTTCACAAAAACTGTGCGCCAAATAATTGCAATAAGTTTTTCAAATTCACTGTTGATTCAAATTTTCCAGAGTCATGTTTTTTTACACTCTGTTCGTTTTTCATTTGTCATTTTTTTTTCTATTTTGATATACTTTTTTTTCACTTTTTCTCAACAAATCAAACTACTCAAATCCAAAATTTCATAATTTTTAACCAACACAATTAATTTTGATGAACGTTTTCAGCCAACATATAAACCTGTAAACAGGGAAAACCTAAACTTGAATTAAAAACAACATTGGAAACTTCCAAAACATAATGGAATTGAACTTGTATGGAACTAACAACAAGTATGAACTCAAATATGGAAAATTTAAAAGGCACCAAAGCTTCAAATTCAGAATTAAAATTGTATTCAAATTAAAAACAAACAACCAAATAAAAAACAATAAGCACCAATTGGAATTGATGACATTGTAGGATGAACATGACTAGAAATTACTTGAATGAATTCAAAAATCAAAATGACTCAACCATAATTAATTTGCACCGATTAAAACAACAAGAACAACTCAAATAAAGTAAAAAAAATAGCTTAGTTTACTCAATGGAAACCTAAGCACATTGAAATGGGCGATTCAAGAATTTGGAAGAGTTTGTACTGATTAAAATTGTAAAAAAAAACATCATAAAGTGATTTGTAACTTGAATTGAAAACACAAGACAATAAAAAAATCATATGAACAATGCGAAAATGAAGAAAACACAAAAACTAAATGAAGAGAAGTCACTTATCTCTTGAAGAATCAAAGCTCTAGATACCAAATGATGGTGTTGCCTTCATGACCAATTGAATTTCTTGAATATTTGTTGGAGTTGGTTGAAGCTTGATGAAGGAGATGGAACAAGGAGGGTTCCAATGGAGCTATGGTTTTCTTGAACATGCGTGAGAGGTAAGGAGAGTGATTGGTTGGGTCATTTCACTTGGAGAGGTGAAGAAGAAGGTCAAGGTGTTTATCCAAGAGAGGTTTAGACAAGGGAGTGAGAAAGCTTGCTAACTTGATAGCAATTCACTCATATATTTGATCTTAGAAAATGAGAGCCAAACACCTCAATTTATAGGAGAGAGGGTTGAACATGTTGGAGCCAAAATTTGAAGATTCAAAATAGAACTCTCTAATGAGTAGGTGCCATGTGGAGTCATGCTTTCCATGTTTAGCTCACACCTTCCATGCTAAATCCTTTCCACTCCTAGGTTGTCATGTGTACGTCCATGCGCTCTATTCCAAGGTAATTTTCGTCCTCCAACATACCTTAGACATTTTCGGGTTACATTGGGCTTAAAAAGCCTAATTGTTACCGTAACTAGTCACTTTTAACCCTAACTAGACCTATTTTACTATTGGTCCAAATACAAACCCAAAAATCTATGCTACCTGACCCAAATATTTAGTCCAATTATTTTATGCTACTAGGCCCAATAGATGGCCCATGAAATTCTAAACAACTTTATACAATTTACACTAGGTTATGCATTTTTGAACATATATAGAAGGGTGTCTTTGTCATTGACCTAGTGGTTGGTTTTGTGTTGGGCCTTCTGCCATCAGCCTAAATAATAGTTAAAACTGGGTGTACAATTGCTGACGTGTCGGTAATTCTTTGATTCCTTCCTTCGAGCCTCCTTCCACAAATGCTGATGCTCGATTGAAGGTGACCTGAAAAAGGTGCTCTGACAATCAAGTAAGTACTCTATGTAAAGAGTGTACATTGGTAATTAGTAAAAAGCGGACCTTACACCTTTGCAGATGGTTTTATTTATATTATTGGTTATGGGCCTTGCCATGATGAGCCAGATATCATTTATTGACTGATATGCATCATGGTCCCTAATTAATAGGGAGGTATATTGGTATATAGGTATGTTGTAATATTTGGAGAATATTCTTAACGTCTTTCAGCTAATCAGTATTTAACTATTTTTTTGGAGATATTTCCCGTATATTTTGGGACATGAATACAACTCATTAAGTGTTTTTGTAACTGTCGTTACTGTCATTTATTGGATGTATTGAAATGTTCTTTGACTCGGGCGGTCGGTCACCGAGGCCGATACTGGCTCGTCCGGTATCGACTGGTACACTTGCCCCCTAGACTCTAAGAAACCAATTTTTGAAGAGTCGTGAAATGGTCGTTGGAGTTCCCGAGGAGAGATGTGACTGTTGATTGCATTAAATGCATGGCAGAAAAGTGACACTTTTTTTTCCAAAAAATTCGTCGTTTGGTGCGTACTGTTCAATCGGAGATACCTAACAATTGATATTTAGTGTCGTTTCATATGCCGAATGACACGAGCCATTGAATGAATGTTGATCGAGCAGTTCACAGGGTAATCTCTCTCCTCTGTGGTTTCCTATAAATAGAACCTCATTTGAACGAAGTAAGGTTTACGTTTTCATCACTATGCTATAGAGTTTTCTTAGTGTGCTCTGAGTGTCGAGTCTACCAGATTTCTATCACTTTTCTTGCACCAAGTTAGTAATGTCTTCTTCCACCGATCCTTCTGATAGTATTTTAAATGTTGAGTCTTATGAGCTTACTCGCACCGCATCCGGTGGTGCGGGAGACGTCAAATTTGCAGACCTCCTGATCTGATGGGACTAGGTCGTCCAAGTGTCGAGCGCTCTGGAATCTGAGTTCTGGGATCCAATACAAAGGAAACCCATCCAGAAGAGTCGAATCTCCCTTGTTAGTTCAAATTTTGAGAAATTTGTCTTTGAAGTTTTTGTAAGAAGATTGGAAGAGGGTGAACAAAGCTCTTCTAGGGGACCGTCTTAGGACACCCATAGTTGGCGGCCTAAATGTTTGGCCTCAAAGATATATAAGAAAACTTCCATAGTCGGTGAAATGCGAGATGGGAACACAGAATGGTAAAAGCATGAACGAATGCCCAACTATTTGGGTGTAGCTGGGCCGAAGCAACGTTGAGCTCGGTTAATAATTCCTTTTCAAAAACAGACAGGGGCAGACACAGAAGGACTTTTTTAAAGACAACAGCGTAAAAGAAGCAGAATGGACCCTCGAGGTCTGAGGATTCATCGCAACACACATGCTCATCTTTCTTACACAAATATTCTTACAAACCTATCATGCGCCTTACCGAAGCGACAACCACTTTTCTTTAAGGTTACAACACGCTTACATGAGGTATAGATGAAGGTTTCGTCTAAAAGTTTTTTGGGCCCCAGGGATACATGGTATGGTAATCCATCGTAATTATATCTATAGCAAAAGCAACAGCGCCAAACATATACAAGCACAGTTCAGGCAGCGAATGCGAAATGAAAGGAAAATGAATGTAAAACAAATGAGCATTCGACAATAGAAATAGTAGTGGGAAAATACCTGGTGTGATAGCCGATTGGAAAGAAGAAGTTTAAAGGAAGCTTTTTTGTAAGAGAGGTTAGAACGCGCAAGAGTTTCTAAAGAGTGAAGGTTATGTGAAGGGTAAGAGAAGAGAAGAGGGTTTTAGAGATATGAAACAATGAAGAGGGGTGAGGTTTCGAGCATGGGCTTATTCGAATAAGGGAATGCCAAGCAATAGTATTTTCCCACCATTGATGAAGATGCCACGAGTACGCTTTGGATTAAGTGTGGTGAGACGTCACCTCAGAAACACTTCGTGTACTGCGCCTCACCTACCTGCTAAGGAAATCGTCGTGTTAGCTGCCAAAGTTAGAAAGCCTCTTCGCCTAGTCAAGCTCGGCTCGAGCCTGTGGGGCTTGTGTACTGGACAGAAGAGCTCGTGTGCTCAGAACCTCGGTCCAAGTATTTGGGTTTGGTTAGCTAGGCTTTGGGCCAAAAGCAGGTCATGGGTTCGACCCAAGAATAATTAAAATAGAGAAAATAACAAGGGATATAAAGGAGCGTATCACCTTTTATTTATTCATCTTTCAATAAACTTTTCAAAAGTTTGGATTGAATCACTCTAATGTAGAAGAAAACTATTTGAATACCTTGAACGGTAAATGATACTTAGTAACAACAAGAATATATAAATAATATATACAATTTAGGTAAAAAAATATACATGTTCATATAACCAAGTGTTCTCAAATTTTAATCCATGACATCACCATTCTACTTTACTCAATTTAGGATATTTATGACTAATCCAAATAGCTAGTGCAAATTTCCAATGACAAGTTGCATTTTGAAATTACATACAAAATTGTCCTTGATCCAACAAATACTTCAATATTTTATAGTCACAAACAAATTTGCATACATAATAAAAGAAAAAAAAAGAGTTACTATCAAAGATAACCAATGAAAAGTGAACAGTTAGTAATGTAGTAATTTGAATGAAAGTTTAGTATTTCTTTTTATTCTTAAAGTGATAGGTGTATGTGTACAAGTTTAAGTGTATAGAAATGAAAAAAAAAAAATAGTTGTATTTGTCATGGAGCAAACAAATGATATTCTTCAAAAACATGAAAAGATAACATAGTTGAAGAAGATGTTATGGAGATTTTACAAATTGTAGCATCACTAATTCTATAAATTACCAAGCAATGAGTTATATTGCTTCCACAATTCAAAATTAAAACAAATAGTGTGTAAAGTTTACATTTTTTGTCTTGCACTTTCTAGAAAGTAACATGAATGCTCCTTTTGTACAATGTTTCTCTTCTTATTGATCATCATCCTTCAACTTGAAGTAGAGGGCATTACCTAGTATCAGTAAGTTCACAAAGTGTCATTCCTTATCCTAAAACAATGTTTGCTAACTCCAAATGTACCCAACTTAAATATCAACCAAAATATTTAACTACTTTTAATAAACAATAGATTTTATGTTTTGTGGATTTGAAACAGACTAATGTAGTGCCACACACACAAGGAAACTAAACTACAAAAAATTATAACATTCCTATCAATTGAAGGATGATTAATCTTAAGGCAACTGACCTAGATCTAACCAAAACCACCACCAAAATGCATCACATTAAATGAACTTTATTGGATTACATGTGATATTACTAAATATTTCTAGAACAATGTAGAGAACAAAACAAAAGAAAGAAAGTATCAACTTGGTTGATACTATCACTTTATTCTTGGACGATCATCAACACTTAGAATTATATACTATCAACTTTATTTAATCTTACTCAAAAAGAAAATCTTACTCAAAAAGAAAATCATACTCTAAAAGAACAAAAAATTTATAATTTAGGCAAGAGTTTAATTTTAATTTGGGTTTTGCACAATGACAAAATCTTTTTTCCACTCGGTGAGGTTAACATAATTGAAAAATCTTTCACATTTGTGTCTTCCTTCTACTTCTCTCATGTACTATAGCTTTTAGGAATGAGTACAACCCAATCCGATGGAGAAGCTCACAACTACTGTGTTCAATTATGTGTGAAGTGGAGGAATGGATATAGTGAACAACGAAAGTCTTTTTGAGGGCAATGAGAAAATATGGTGAAGGTTTTGCCCGGAAGGAAGAGTTTGGAGAGGTTAGGCTAACTCCAACTCAGGCCTAAGTTGTTTGCTAAGAGAAACTAACTCAGGGGAGACATAAGAGAGAGTATATGAATTTGAACAAAAGCAGAATTTCATTACTCAAACAATCAAAGTTTGAATTATACTAAGGAGAAGCCTTATTTATAGGGTTAGAAAACTTGCATGACAAGTTACTAAAACCCTAACTTGTATTCCAAGCTTTTATTTTACCCTAGCTTGGCACTCAAGGTTCTACCTAGGTTAAGGTTTTATTTAAGATGTATTTGTATACTATGTGGCCTAGAATACAAGACCTAAAAGGTATTCTATTATACTTTGTACAAATATTTACAAAAATCAAAAGAGAGAATTCTAAAAAATTGGGAATGTTGTATCCTCTTCTCTTGACTTCTGAATGTTGCTTGTGATGGCTTGGATGGTCCTCCATCACAATCAATTTCTAAAAGGATATTTATATATAAATTGTTTGAAAAAAAACAGAGAGGAATAAAGGTTACCATTTTCTACTTCCTATTGATGACATGTATGAAGGAAGGAGAGATCAACGTCGATGAAGTTGAGAGGTTTCACAATGAGGGTTTGGTGTGAGGGTTCAAGAGGAGGTTCCACAATGATGGTTTATGGTGAAGGTTAACATTGAAGGTTTGCGTTGAGGGCTAACCATGAGGGTTCACAATGAGGTTTTCAAAAATAGATTTCCATGAGAGAAGACACAACGTGGAGGATTTCAAAGAGAGAAGACGCTGAGGATTTGGAAATTAGATATAACCCTTGGAAATGGATTTTTCATTGGTAACTTGTTTTGGAAAATGATTTTTATCCTGGGAAAAAAGAATCGAGAGGAGGGAGGGAATGAAAAACTTAACTTATGTTTTTCTTTTAATGATAAAAGATGGAAGAAATGAAAAACGCGAGAAAAAAAATACAATTTACTTAGTAAAGAACACTTGTAAATTAAATACAAAATATAATAGTTATAAAGGTGGATCAGAGGGTAATATTCTGGGGGATCAGAGGGTAAGGATGGATCAAGAGGACTCTTGGGTGTGGAAAGACAGAGAGACAATTTTGTTCACAGTTAAATCTGCATATAAAATTCTAAAGGATTTCTCTCAGGGGATGGAGAGGGATTTGTTTGTGGATTTCTGGAGGTTAAAGGCACAACCATCTACAAATCTCACAACATGGAGGGTTATGGAAGACAAAATAGTATCTAAAGCAAATCTGGTAAGGAGGGGATAGGTATGACCACCAATATATGATGCCTATGCGGGGAGGAGGAGGAAACTACCTCTCATCTCTTTTGTACGCGTAGAGTTGCTTGGCTTGTGTGGTCTAAGTGCTACAAATGGGTGGAGATGGCTTTGATGGATCATAGGGAGATAAAAAATCACTTCGGAAACACGGGAACATGAGGGATTTCAAAAGTGAAAGGATTGATTCCATTGAAATCTTTGCTCTGTCACAGCTGAATTGTTTGGTCATGGGTTGTGTCCAAAGCGCAAGGCGTCTGTTTTTCATACTCTGATTGGTGTCTTGAGCCAATGGTTTGTACAAGAACTCTTAACTTTTCTAGGAATTCTAGTTTTTTGAGTGTAGTCGTCAGTAATTTGAGTGTAAGATATGTCTTTTGTATACAAATTGAGGTATTTGTGAAAAACCTCTTATTTATTCATTTAGTTTTTGTTGATAAAAAAAATAATAGTTATAAATGTGTCATATTATAAGATAATTGTGATATTTTTTTAGAACCGTCATAATAAAATAACACGTCAAGAAAATTATTAAACATAAATCAATTTTAAACACAAAAAATAATTAGTTGTTATATTAAAAAAATTAGATACTATTATAAAGACTAAAAATATTATTGGTACCTAAATTAGTTTTAATTATTAATAATTAATTACGAAAATCTTAATCAATAACTTTAAAATCTAAATAACGGAACTATTTTAAATAATTAATAAATATACTCCCATCAGTTATTATTATAACTGATATCACAGAGTAATTTGAATTGAGTTACAACTAAATTATGTTAAAGATTACTACAAGAATCTGACATGATTAAATATTATCATTATCATTGAAACTTTTCAGTTTTAATTCCGTACTCAGCTATTCAACTTTCTAAACAATGACTAAATCATTAACAGAATAAAAAATCATTAATATTTATTTTTTAAAATATTAATGATTTAGACATTAAAAAACTAAAAACTAGATGTTAATGATAAAAAAATTGATTGTCGTGATAAAGAGGTCACTCCAGCCAGATAATTAAATTCAAACTTTAAAAAAATAATTATTGAAAGGAAGTTTTGATAATTTATGAAATTAGTCTTACAGAATTATCATTAATAGTAATTTATAATAATCTTCTACAACATTACTGAGTTCTTTCTTACCTTTAATGCAACCACTAATCTCATCATCTCAACAACAGCTTCTTTTTAGTTGCAATGGTGAGAAATGCATCACATCATTATAAAGTAATTGTTCATTTCAAACAAAAATGTTGACTAAGCAAAACAGCTAAAAATGACCCAGATGAAAACTGGAATTAGCAAGGTGCCTAATATTTAGGATAGGAGGGGATGAAAATCTCCTGTACAATTTATTTTTCTTAATTTTAACATCTAAAAAGTGGACAAGAGTGTCTAAGGTACATATTTTAGTAGTAATATTAGTTAATGATTATAATTAATTATTTATAATGCATATATTATTATCCATGCATACATAATATTAATTAGATGAGATATGTATAGGTGGGTTACCTACACTATGTTTAAGGGTGGACTTATATGTTATCTACATATTAAAAGAAAAGTAGTTTAGTATGTTCTTTTATGTGCATATAAATGTTCACCTAATTTTTAAATTTTACATATTTATGTATTGTTGAATATATATATATATATATATATATATATATATATATATATATATTAGTTTAATGCATTTTATATGTTATTATGTTGATAAAGTGTTTAGTTTTGGTGTCGTCCTTTCATGCTTTTGTAACTTTTTATTATTTTTTATGATATATTTTATATAATGATAAATGATAATGAATTTTTTTAATGTTAATTTAATGAAATATAATTTTTTTTAATTATATTTAACATGAATTTTATATATATAAGAAAGACTATTTTTATCTTAAGAAGAAAAATGAAGATTATATAGTTTGAATATATATATATATATATATATATATATATATTTTGTTTCAATGATAGAAACTCTTCATATTTATTAAATTATTTACATAATTTTAAATAAGTCATTTGTTTAGATATATAATATATTTTAATTAATTGTTACTTTTAATTTAAAAAATAAATAAATAAAAAATCGAGTTTAGAGTTTAGAGTTTAGGATTTAGAGTTTTGAAGTTTAGTATTCTTTTAGTAGTATGCCTGCAAATCAGAGAAGAAAAGGAAAGTAAAAAGGAATAGAATACATTGATGAGAAGATATTTGAGAGAAGATGAATTATGAATTCTGGAAGCATATATGTTTCATAGTGTCTTAATTGATAAACCTCACAATGGATTTGTAACTAGAGTAATATCCTTGTGCTTCTTTTATCTGTGTAGTTTCTCAGGGTTGGTAATGATCTGATCAGGGTCTGTTTTGTGTGGTTAAAGAAAAATGAAGGAGGTGAAACAAAAGTTGGTCTTGAAAAATGTGAGTTTCTCTTAAAAGAAACAGTTACCCTCTCTGATATAGGTAGCACGAGGGACAAATTAACTGTGAGATTGAAGGCATGGAAAGCAAAAGGGCATCTTAATTAAAAACAACTAAAATCCTATCTACACATAAAGGGGTTAATTGAATTATCAAAGTCACAACACAAGTGGGGCCAAAAGAAAGAAAAAAGAAAGAAGAAAACCCTAATACGTTTGGTGAAGGAAGCAGCCCTAATATGAAGTGTTTTTATTCACAACCACCACATACAAGTCACAACTACCTTAATCAATTGAAGATATCAAAGTGATTGAGCTAAAACACAAAAGCAAAACCATGTGACTCTATCCACTAATCAGAAGAACTATTCAAAAAAGATGCATGTCTGTGGTCCTTGCCTTCCATTTGGTCTGTCCATATGTCATTGTTTGTCAACCAAATACACCAAAGACAGAGAAACAACCCAAAGCTAAAGACAAAATGAGGGCACACTCAACTGATTCCACCAACCTGGCCAATATTTATACCCTTTTTATTACATATAATTACCAGACATTATTTAATTGTGATTATGTGGATGTAGGGAAGAACTGGTCTGGAAGCACATGGCAACATTATTTTTATTACCTATTTTAAGCAAGATTAATCAAATCAAAGCTAACTTAAGATGGTGTCAAACTATTGTGACACTTTCTAGTATCACGCTTCTATAGTATCAAGAAAATTAATTTAGATTCTCTCATGTTATTATATAATTAACAATACATATATATGTATGTATAAATAAGAATCATCATGATTAGTTTTAAGACTCATAAGATATTTATATTTTTCTTTTCAAGATAGTCATATCATGTTAGTTAGCAATATTAGGAAATCTGAATTCATTGAGTACAATCTTACTGTCATTTGTAGCTAATGAGTACTATTTGATTATATAAACACTTTCATGATTTTGGAAATGGATATTTGGTTTTCAGGTATCAAATGAACAACATAAAAGGTGTATTCAATTTATTTTAATCCTTTTGCAATCTCTCAGGATGTTTAGAAGTATCAATAATACCACCAGTCAACAATTATTAGATAAACAGACAAGGAACACAAATTAGCATTAGTTGATCATCCTTGTCTGTTGTTAAATTATGATTTTGATTTTGTTGATATTATTTTGTATATACAACCGTTTTACACACTTTCTGTATTTGAGTACTAGCATTGACATGTAATCTTTGTTTTGATAGATTAATAGTTATAAGTATAATTATAATTATAATTAAACTACAACCTTTATGTACTCTAGTATATTTTGAGAGGATACTACCTGCACAATTTTGAAATATATATATTATTATTAATTATTGGTTAAGAGAAGGATTAGTTTGGATATACTATTATAATCTTTAGTTTAAGTTTTTAAAAGAATATGTTGAGGGTCTCATTTTAAAAACTTGATTAACTAACTTTCTTAGCTATTTATAATAAAATTATATATTTTTTTATTAATGTGACTCAAATCCAAACCACATCATTATTATCTCACACAAAATCATAAATACTATGATCAAAAGTTGATCTTCCCAAAACTTATTGGTACTATGAAATTGTAAAATAGTACTAACAATGGATTGTACAGTAATTTATAGATTTAGATCTTAGTAGACAATTATCTTATCACACTAATTAGTATATATATATATATATATATATATATATATATCTTATTTCTAGTAAAAATCTATAGTTTCGTCCAAGAAAAAGATCTTACACCGAAGACAAGGTCAGTGGTATTTTTTTTTTTTCAATATTAGTTTAGTTTCTAATATAAATTTGTACTGTTTCATTTCTTAAGGACCATTATGTGGTCCCCTTTCACGAGTTATAATATGATTAACAAATGTAAACCCTACAGAGTGCTAGAGAGAGAAGGAGTCATTGTCAATAGCTGTAAGGAGGACCGAAACCTACCATTAAATACTCCCTCTTTGGCACAGTGAAAGAAAAAGAGACATTGAGCTGCGGCACAGCATTCATATGGATCAGTGGAGAGAAGAGGATCACGAGACCCTTCTTTTAATTACTCCAAACATGCATGGCCTGTTCCTTTTTTTGTTAATTTCTATGTATCCAGATATCGGTACCCTCATCACAGGATTTGCATCATTCAATGGGAGTTCATCTCTTTTCACAAGGAGTTCATCTCTTTTCACAAGCATGTTGGTTTGAGAGGTTGAAGCTGCCAGCATGATCTGGTAATTAGCCACACTCTTTTTCCTCATCTCATGTCTAATTTTAGCCGCTAGGCTTTCGATAAAAAAAATGGTCAAAATTCATCTACTCTTTTAGTTCTAATTCAAGGTTTTCGGTATCAATCAATGTTGCAAAAAGGGATGAAATTTTTAGAACAGGTTTTAAGTTTACCTGTCTTCTTGTTTTGTTTTCTTTTTCTGAAGTTCTCACTATTTTATAAAAGATACTTATTATAAACTGGAATTAATACTTAAAAGGAAACCTACCAAAAGGGAAACTTTTGGTTATTATAAGATGTGGTTCCATCAGGTCATCTTGCAGCTTCAATCACTCAAAAACCAACAGAATAGTTCCTTCACAAATGATTTCTGGTACTTTTTCAACTTCAGTCTCAATTTCAGGTATCAGTCTTTCTCATACTTGACTCTTTCAGTCTCATATTGTTTCATTTTTACTAATTTCAACTGTATGTGTTTAAATACATGTGTTCCCATTCACTTATCCATACATACATATTCATGCACAAATATTTATTTGTTAATAATGAAAGAAGATGTGTAAAAGTAAGCAAAAGAAGAATATACATACATATTCATGCACAAATATTTATTTGTTAATAATGAAAGAAGATGTGTTTGTAAAGTAAGCAAAAGAAGAATATGGGACATATATAAGACAAAGTATCTGCTTGAGTTATAAATAGTCACTGAATAATTCATGACTTCTAAGACTTTAACATATTCTGGATAGTACAATACTATCTGTATTTGTGTGGTTCTACAACATAAAAGTGATAGATCTAACAGAGACAATCGTTCACGTAATTGCTTCTAGTCGTACTCATTTGTCTCATAATCTTAACAACCTTTCTTTAACTTTTTTTGGGATGTGTTTTCTGATGTGAGTTAGAGACAAACACAAGCGGTCTAATTTGTTACTTTCCTGGGTAGACAACTGTATGTGGTCCAACATTGTTAGCTTGAAAGCTTGTGAGATTATGTTCATATGTAGATATAAAGATCCACCGATTGAAACTATCCAAAATGTAATGCACTATATTGTGCATCTTTTCTTTGTATTTTTGCCTTAAATTTTGTTTTGGTTGATCGGTGTTGCATCAGTCTCATACTATAGTCACATACACAGTTTTAGGTGGTGGTACAGTTGCATTAATTTGTGACTGTTACGAGTTGATATCATGTGCTGCCAATAACATCACCTCATGCTCAGTCCTAGTAGTAATTGCAAAAGAAAGTGTTATTGAACATTAAAATGACACAGCTAAAAGTTGTCCTTCTTAATTTGGGAGTATATATTTTTAAGATATATATATATATATATATAAAAGGTAAAAAAATAAGCAAAAGTATAAATATAATTGTATGCAGTATTTAATGCTGTATCCATCTTTCAATGTTCAGGAAAATGAATTACTGCAATTAAGACATTTTGCAGCAATATCATGTTATGCAAGTCTGCTTAGAAACTGACTACCCATGACTAATGTAAAAGAATATTTTCAAATTCTATTAAATATCTGAAGATTTCATTCCAGATTAATGACAATTTTACAAGACGTCTCAATTAAATAGTGATTCTGATTATCAGTATCAGTATGAGCTAGTTCTTTTGTGCTTGTAATTGTGCTGTTTGAAGAAGCCAAGGGGGATTTGAAAGAATGCCTTAAAATCACTACCAAAAAATCAAATTTCTATACTTCAATCGTGCTTAGAGATAGCTAAGTTTTGATGACGATTAACCTTGCCCTAAATGGCATTCTATAAAAATAAGTTAAAAGTTCAACTAAATTATTTATGTGGCTGTGTGCCTTTTTTTTATACAAACATTAAAATCTGTAATTACTTTTCACTTCTTATATATATATATATAGATAGATAGATAGACACACACAAATAATTCATATAATACTAACATTTTAGGAAAAGTACAGGAATTACAAAACTCCACAGTTTATGTGTAGATTTCATTTCACTTTTGATTTAGCAGCAAAAGTACAGAAGGAGGGCACATCTATCTCAGGATATACCAATCAATCACTCAAATTTCATCCAGTTACTTAGAAATTTAGTTTGCAATGGATTCTTATAATGTGTGTGTTATCCTATTAAATTTATACAGCTGTTGAAGATGGTTGCTTTTATTTTAGGTCTATGAGAAAGGAAAAATCAGTGAAAATGGGTTCACAAATAGTTTGTGTTTAAAGGTTCTAGGCTGGTTATAATTAGTATGTATTCCCTTCCAGTGGTTACTAATAATATGCGAGTATATTGGGATAAATATATGTTCTCTGTTAAAATGTTTTACTGCAACGACAACAGTTTAACAACTTACATAAATATCATTTGGGCTAAATAATACAAAATAATGCAAAATTTTCTCAAGAACAATCCTAGCAAAGATTGATCCTATAGTTCAAATCATGCATCTATGCTTATTTGCTTTTAAGAAGCTAAAACCAGCTATATTTCAAATTAAATTATAGTTCTAATAAATCATATATACTTCACATTATTTGAGTTTTTCAGAATTTACTTTGTGACATTTTTTTTTTGCAGACATTGCATCGTGAGATGTGCTGCTTACTCCAAATTATTGAAATGAAAAATTAAAGATTGAATGAAAAATTGAAAAGAGCGAAAAATCTGTGTTCTACTAATTTAGGATGATTTTATTTTCATATTTACTTTTTTTATATTTGTTTCTCGTGTAACGCAAATTTATTGCTATTCCATAAAAAGGAAATCCATGTCTTTAAGAACGGTCTCCTCTAAAATAACGGTAATGTTGATAAATAACAATAAATTCTAAATCCTAAATAATGACATAATAATTTTTTTATTAATAAAAAAATAAAATAAAATATAATTTCAGAGGTTATCCAACTCTTATATAAAGTACAAGAGACAAACATGTTACGTCCAAAAAAACAACTAATCCCAGAGCATCAGGAAAAGTCATCAAACCAGATAATCCAAAGTAAGCACCACAGCTTAAAACCAAAAACTGATGGTTGTAGGGTGCTTAGAAATGTTGTTCAGGTTCTTTCATATATAAGGGTAGGAACACCAATTTGTGTTCCTTTTTTATTTATATTTATTTATTGTTTGTCGATTAAAAAAAAAACAGATACAACATCCAAAGAACACCTTTACTGCCAAACAGAAACCACCCGGACAACAACAATCCACCAACTAATAACTAAACAACAAACTAAATCGAATACAAACATACTAAGGTATCAAGATACCTGACACCAATCTGTAAACCGAGAAGTAGGTTGAAGGAACTTTAGAAGTGACCCAAAATCAAGACCTCAGTCGAGTCAAAGAGAAAAATTCAGAGTGATCCACCACACTGTCTTTGAAAATTACCTTATTGCTATGACACAAAATATCTCTTACCATCGCAATCCACACACTTCCCAAAACTTAATTAACAAATAATAATGATTGGTTTTATATATGAATGTGTTTTATTATAAATATAATTTATAAAACTCTATGCATTTTTTTATCAACAAGAAACAAATAAATTAAATAGACCCACTTAAGAAGTGGTACAACCCTCATAACAAGAGAGACAAAGAACACCTTTCTCCATACACGAACAAAAATCCAAAATGAAATTCGCCTAGTGCCTACCCTTACACTACTAACTAAAGAAAACAGAAAAATCAAGGACCAACCACACCGTCCTTATAGTCAGCAAATAACAATGAAATTAAATAGGTTCACTTCAGGGGTAATCCAACTCTTATACAGCATAATGATGTTCAAAGAATTCTTTTCCACACGGTCCTTAGTAACATTAAATCGAATATTGTTATATATCATATATATGAGCATGTCTTTTGTCATAATTTCAACTGTTATATTTTAAGTGTTGTACCTTATAAAGTATTCCTCTCATTTGAAGAGAATCAAATTCTTCAAAATAACAGATACGATTTTTAGTTAGTTTTGATTCTCCTTGGAGCAGTTCAATGGTTCGATGGAACCTCAATATTGTTGTATTCATTCTTTGATCCGTGGGTGGTAACTATTCAATTGCTTTGTATTGTTCAGTTTCAACACTCCTTAGTGATAAATGGCAATCATAAACTCAGTGAAAATATGGCTGATAAAAATCTTAGAGTTCTTTTTAATTTTTTATTTCTATAAATTTCATAAAAAAAATATCAAAAGTAGCAGTGTTTATTTTATCTTAATAAACTTATCGATTAAACTAGTGAATGAGGTCTAACAAGTTGTTATTATTATAATAATAAATGTTTAGTTAACTGATTATCCAAATACACTATTTTGTTTCAAGTTTAGTGTCTAGAATTTCTGTGCCAATATACATATGGGGTTCGATCGAGTTTTCTATAAAACTTTCACCACCATACCTTATGCTGAAATCAATTACAACCAAGTTACCTGCATTAATGTTGGGAACTTTGATTTGAATACCCACTTCCAAAATTTTAGTAACATTTTTTTATGGTGTTTTTTTGTTAAAACACTATTTAGTTAGTCTGATTATTAGAATGTTTGCCAAAATAAAAAGACAAGTTCACTATAAAATTTTCGTACCTTTTTGGAGAACGGAAGATATATCCTTCCAAAATCTTCTTTTCATGGGTTGAAAACATGGTAAAGTATGGAAGAAAAATGTTATAGGGAGTAATAAGGAAACTGTTTAATGTATAAGAGTTTGTAATTATTTTCTTAAGTAGTTATCACGTAGAATTTTGAGATAAAAATGTTTTTAAGCATATTTGTAGTTATCCAAAAAAGAATTATATAAATATTTTTTTTAAAATCACATTATAAAGGAAGGTATCTCTTTTTCTTTACCATATCATATGATGATATCAAAGAAATGGAAAAAGATAATGGAGGCTAACGGATGTTGAACATACATAAACCAGACGTGGTAGAGAAAATGACAGGTGAGTTATATCAACTTATAAGACATCAAATCACATGACAATGACCTCGAAAATTGTGCCATACAAACTTCTTATGTTGATTTGTCAATGGTCAATATGCAGCAACTAAGGATAAGTTATCTTATTGGATATAATGGATAATTCATAATCTGAAAATTTTATGATAATGGTATAATTTTTTACCCAACTTTATGGATAGTTTTAAAAAATATTATGAAAATGAGTAAGTCGTATTTTATTTTAGGAATAAGAATTCATTCTTTTAAAGTTGTCATCTATAATACTACTTTTATGAAAATAATAGAATTACACTAAAATTCTTATTTAGTCTCATGACTTTGGTTCAATTTTTTTATTTAAAAAAGTTGTGTTCATTAAGATTTTTTTATCAACAAAAAATAAATAAAATAAAGTGAGACACTTCAGGGGTGTCCCAACCCTTATATAGAAAGACCCAAACTAAGTTACATAACACCGAACCAATTGAGATTCCATCAGACTTTACAAAACAACAACCATAATGTCATAAACATGATTAGACTGGTATAGATATTAGACTCTACAAAACAACAACCATAATGTCATAAACATGATTAGACTAGTATAGATATGACCACATCATAACACAAATACAACATCCCTCCAAAATATCCTAACACGAACCAAAATCTCACAAAAAAAGACAAAATAAAAACCCACCCTACAACGTTCTCACTAGTGCAGAAAATGTCAAAGACAATGGTTTTTTTAACGGTTTCGAAATTGTTGTCTATGAACACGTGGTCTATTCTATTGAGGCATAAACAATGACTCTAGAACATAGTGTATAAGTCACACATAAACGACGGTTATGACCATAATCGCCATTTATACCCTTTCCTGGCACTGTCTTAAAGTTCACATGGTCGAGGTAATATGACAGTTATGGTCATAATTGCTATTTTTACCCTCCCCCGATAGGTATAGATGACGGTTATGGTCATAACTGTCGTCTATTATGGACTTTTTTTAGTTCATTTTTTTTTATGTGTTTTCTCATCTTAATAAATCTGTTCATTTAAACCTAGCCAGCCAGATACATAAATTCAGACACATTCATTCAAAGAAACAAATTATATATATATATATATATATATATATATATATATATTCACTAGTGCAAAATAAAGAAAAGAATTTATTTAGTGCGGTTTTGCGCTTACACGCATTCGTAAAAAACACTGTGTCATTTTTCAAATTATGTGGATTTACAAATGCGGCTATTGGTAAAACCGCATTTGTAAATCAAAGCGTTTGGATTTACAAGTGCGATTTTAGCAATAGCCGCACTTGTAAATCAATATGCTTGATTTACAAATGCAGTTTTGCCTAATAGCCGCAGTTGTAAATCTTTTTTACCCTAACATTTGGAGCGTGCCACATTTTTTCATACTTTCTTTCTCCTCTCTGCGTTTCCTTTGCACTGTTTCTGCTCCGTTCCAACTCGCGTTTGCGCTGTTCCTGCTCCGTTCCATTTGTTCTTCTCAGCTTCATTCATTTGGTAAGTTCTTCGACCTAGTTTTGTGCTACACCGAATGTATAGATTTTTTTCGTTTTTCTTTGGTTTGGTTTCTTACATGGTTAGTACTGTTACATTGCCTTCGTGTGGGTTCTTGTTGGGTTTTTCTCTTTGCTCCGTCGCAGCTTCATTGTCCGCCACCGCTTCCGCTCCTTGTGCACTCTTCACCAACGAAGACTTCTCACACAAGGTTGGTGGTTTTTTAAATTTTTTGATTTTTTTTAATGTTATGAATTTGTTTTTTTTTATGTATTATAATTTGTATTTTTTAAAATTTATATTATTCAGTATTTATTATAATTTGTACTTATGTTATGTTAGTTGTTAGTTTTGAATAGAATTATCGTTGTTGTATTGAGTCCGAGGGTGTTTGAACCTCGGGAATAATACGTGCTGGTATTGAGTCTGGGGGTGTTCGACCCTCGGCAAACATGTGAGATAGAACCCTAATTCTAAATGACTATTGCAGAATATAATGGATCAAAATTGGATTAATTCTATTTGTATAAGTGATGAGTACGAAAGAGTAGTAGAAGAATTTATACAATTTGCACAACGAAACGCGATTAATAGTGGTCATGATGGAGCAAGGATCAGGTGTCTGTGCGTTAGCTGTTTAAATGGAAGGATACTGAATGTTAATTTAATGAGGGAGCACCTGTCATGCGATCGGTTTCTTCAATTTTATACAACTTGGACATGTCATGGTGAATTATTAAATTTACCACGTGTTTCCATAACGGAAGAATATGTGGGGTCCACCATGGATGAAGCAATACACGATGATGTAGATGATGATCGATTGGAGGATATGATTCGTGATGTAGGAGCTGAGTCTTTTGCAAAAGTGCATGGATATGGAAGTATGTCAAGCGATGCAGAGACTCCATTGTATCCTGGATCAACTAACTTCACACGGTTGTCAACGGTGTTAAGATTGATGAAATTGAAGGCAATAAATGGATGGACTGATAAAAGCTTCACGGAATTGCTTCAGTTGTTGAAGGATATGCTTCCAGAGGGAAATACTCCACCTAATCGTAATTATGAGGCCAAAAAGATTCTTTGTCCAATGGGCATGGAGTATAAAAAGATACATGCATGTCCTAATGATTGTATATTATACCGGAAAGATTTTGAATTGTTGAAAAGTTGTCCGAGGTGTGGGTTATCACGTTATAAGTTGAAACAAAAAGATGATGATACTATTAAAGATATAGAAAAGCATGGACCCCCAATGAAGGTTATGTGGTATCTTCCCATCATTCCAAGGATGAAGCGTTTGTTTGCAAACTTAAACGATGCTAAGAATCTTAGATTACATGTAGATGAGAGGAAATGTGATGGCATGTACCGACATCCAGCTGATTCTATTCAGTGGAAGAAATTTGATGATGAGTTTCCAGAGTTTGGTAAAGAATCAAGAAATATCCGACTTGGTTTAGCTACATACAGAATGAATCTGTTTGGTAATATGAGTACAAATCACAGTTCATGGCCTATTTTACTAGTTATTTACAACTTACCTCCTGGATTGTGCATGGAGCGAAAATACATGATGTTGTCTATGATGATATCCGGTCTAAAACAGTCAGGGAATGATATTGATGTTTATCTAAGTCCCCTAATTGAAGATTTGAAGTTAATGTGGGACCAGAGTGTTGAAGTATTTGACGGATTTGCTAATGAAACTTTCAAGTTTAATGCCATGTTATTTTGCACCATCAATGACTTTCCGGCATATGGTAACTTATCAGGTTATAGTGTTAAGGGTCATAAAGCATGTCCAATATGCGAAGAAGACAATGCTTCTCAACAATTGAACACATGGAAGGAAGACAATATATCTTCGACATCAGAGGTTTCTTAGAAGTCATAGTGGTCCACCAATTCCAATAACCGGTGTTGAGGTTTACGAAAAGGTAAATAACATAGACCACACCTTCAGTAAGTAAAAAAAAGAGTCATATGTGACAAACCTTTGGAAGAAGAAATCAATCTTCTTTGATCTTCCGTACTGGTCGAGGATAGAAGTCAGACATTGTATAGATATAATGCATGTTAAGAAGAATGTGTGTGATAGCTTAATTGGTACACTTCTTAACATTAACGGGAAGATGAAGGATGGCCTAAATGATCGTTTAGATTTGATTGAGATGAACATACGCGGTGAGTTGGCACCCATAGAAATGGGTAAGCGTACATATTTGCCCCCAACCTGTTACACAATGTCAAAAGATGAAAAAATTAGTTTTTGTCAATGTCTAAAGGGTGTGAAAGTGCCACAAGGACATTCCTCAAATGTGAAGAGCTTAGTGTCAATGCAAGATTTGAAGTTAATTGGGTTGAAGTCTCATGATTGCCACATCTTGATGCAACAGTTGTTGAATGTAGCTATTCGTGGGATCTTACCAAAAAGTGTTAGACATACCATAACCCGTTTATGCTCATTCTTTTCTTCCATTTGTTGTAAAGTCATTGATCCATCAAAACTAGATGAACTTCAAAATGAAATTATTGTTATCTTATGTGAATTTGAGATGTTTTTTCCTCCATCTTTTTTTGACATCATAGTTCATCTAGTGGTGCATATGGTAAGAGAGGTTAGATTATGTGGACCAGTGTACTTAAGATGAATGTATCCTGTTGAGCGGTATATGAAAATTTTGAAAGGTCATGTGAAAAATCATTATCGTCCAGAGGCTTCATTGATTGAAAGGTACATAGCTGAAAAAAGTATTTAATTTTGTTCAGAGTACATGACAAAAAAAAATCCAATAGGTTTTCCAGCTAATTCATGGCACCACAGGCGTTCTACTAGTAAATGTTTACGTTGTGTGAATATTGTAAGCAAATCTCGATCAAAGGTCTTGCAAGCACATTTGTACATATTTAATAACACAGATGAAGTTATACCTTACATAGAAGCTCATAGAGCCATTTTGAAGGAAAATAACCCAAGACAAGTAAAGAAATGGGTCTTGATGGAACATAATAGAACTTTCATGCCTTGGTTTAAAGACGAAGTGTTCAAGGATTCAACGACATCAGAGACCTTGACCTAGTTGGCTGCTGGATTAAAGTTTGATGTCATCTCATGTACAACGTACGAAGTGAATAATTGTATATTTTACACGAAGTCCATGGATGAAAAGAGTACAGTTCAAAATTCTGGTGTTACTCTTGAAGCCGAGTCAATGCAGTTTTCGACTTCGAAAGATACAAATCCAGTACTTGGATCAATGACATACTATGGGTTTATAGAAGAGATATGGGAGGTTGACTACACTAAGTTTTCCGTTCCAGTTTTCAAGTGTAAATGGGTTGACAATAAAAGTGGGGTAAAAATTGATGAATCAGGATTGACACTAGTGGACTTTCGAAAGATAGGGTATCGAGATGAGCCATTTATAATGGTTCCACAAGCATCTCAAGTTTTCTACGTGAAAGATCCTACGTCAGAACATTGGTATGTCGTTTTACATGGGAAAAAACAAGGGGAGGCCATAGATGATATTGAAAATGGTGACCCCCGTTCATTCACACCAATGATAATTAATAAAAATGACGATGTACTTGATGATGTACATGCAACCCGTAAAGACCACAGTGAAGGAATTTACATACGAACATTCAAGCCACATGCAACCCGTAAATAAGCATTTAGAATTTTATGTATTATTTTTATATGATTTTAATTCGATGCAGATTAACTAATGTTTGTTACCTAATTTTTTTAACAGAGACATGAATGACGATCAGACTCCAATCAGACCTCGATCTGGACGAGACAACAGAGGACCTACTAGATTGAAGCGTCTCGCATTGAGACATGCTGCTGGTGAGAAGACACGTGTTGACATCGACGTCAACACTAGAGTGGCTTCTGGTCCTAAAGCAGATGAGTTTATGAGCTATCTTGGAGTTGTTTCTCGTGAGAGGCTCTCCATTTTGATTAATTCATGGGATGAGGTGTCAGAGGTCGATCAGAACATGATCTGGGAGGATGTTCTGGTAAGCTTTACATTATTATTGTTACCATATAAGGCTTTCTAATATTGATTGATTAATTAATTTTAATTTGGTGATGTTATTTTCTAGGAAAACTTTGAAATTTCTGATGTGGAACCGCTTCGACCAAAGATTATATCCAATATCGAACTTAAATTTCGTACCTTTAAGTCAAGACTGACTTCGAGATACGATTTGGCGACCTTAAAGATGAAAATCCATGTTTAAAGTACAAACATATTGATGAAGAGACATTGCGTCTTTTTAAAGAAAGCCGTGAAAATGAGGCTTGGATGGTAAGTGAAGTAACTTAACTTTTTTTATTTATATAACATTAATAAGTTTATCTTATTTACTTCATTTTTATTTATTTAAATTATGACAGGATTTTCGGAAGAATGCTCAAGAGATAGCTTTGAAGAATGTTACCCTGCATGTACTCTCTCATTCGGGGTATCGAAAACTTAAGCAATCACTAATGGTGGAAAAGGAGCAATCTAGACAGGGGACGTCATATGAGAATGTGGAAACATGGGTCACTTCTCCTCCATCACCACATTTTTGCCATGTAAAATGGAAGAGGGCCTGAATTAAAAAAGTCGGGTGCACCAAGTTCTGAGCAATCCGAGATTATCATCGAAAAAATTGTAAGTTATTTTTAGTTATTTTCATTTATTTTAAAGCATTAATTATATTAAAAACTGATATGATTTTTGTCTCTTGCAGGATTCCTTGGAATCCCAAGGTAATTTTGTTGCTGAAGGTCGTCACGATATCCTGGTTGAAGCAATTGGACGACCTGAGCACCATGGTCGTGTTCATGCAGCTAGACAAGGGGTTGGAATAAAACTATATTTTGGAGTTTCACAACAACAGTCATCCTCCTCCTCCAAAGAGAGCGAAACTGAAATGAAGACTAAGATACGTGAAGAATTAATGGAGGAGATGAGAAAGGAGACTGATCTGATGCGGTTAGAGATGAGAAAGGAGAATGATAGAATGCGACAAGAGTTTCTATCGCACCAACTTTGTGTTGAGCCGATTCAACCTCTTGTTAGTCCCACTCCAAGAGCACAAAGGGGAGTTGTGCAACTCCTACAACATCAAGGGATGATATCATTGGGCAGACGAGGGAATGTGAGCTACTGGTAGCGGGCGGCAAGCTTCCTCAAGTGGTGGCCGTTGGAAAAGTCTATGAAGAGGCCACCACCTTACATAACGTTCCTCTCTCCCCTGATGTGGTGAAGGTAACAATTGAAAAAGTATGAGTACCTGATGCTCGTGTTCCACTACCTTCAGATGAGGTAACCACTGTGGCCAATGCATTTCAGACATTCGTTGCTTGGCCCAGACACCTCATTCAGTTTATGCCACAACCTCATGTAATAATTTCATTTCATTATATTAACTTTTATTTATATTTATATATTACATATAATTTAATACAAATGTTCTTTATCTTGTAGAAACCTCTTCGGAATCCAAGTTCGGAGAAGAAGCGTGAGGTTCCAGTTGACGATCCTATAGCTTCCTTAGGTCTAATTGCTAGCCAGATTGGTAATCAACCTTTTCAAGTTCCGTGGGATGATACATTTTTTTCAAATAAACACTGAACTACCACTGATGATGTACAACACAGATTTATTAGAATTTGTAGCTGGGAATCAGGAGCTCAATATAAATAGAATTCAATTTTTATGATGTAAGTATCTTTACCTATTTTTCAATTTACTTTATATTAAATTATTATTGATTATGCTTTAACTAATAACTTGTAGGTTTTTGCATGGAGTCTGTCTCACTAAGGAGAAGGAAAATGTGTATGGATTCTTAGAACCTGCATATACTAATCCCGTTGGACCAAGGTCATATGAGACCCAAGCATACATCACTAACACCTTGGAAAAAGAGAGAAAACAAATTTATTTATGCCCTTATATTAATGAGTAAGTTTAATTATATATCATCAATTATTGTTATTTCATGTTTTAAATATTTACTAACTCTTTTCATGGATAATATATGCATAATTGTCAGTTACTTGTCTTATCAATGGTTGATAAGACTGTTGTGTGGTTTTGTTCCCTACACAAAAAGATACCCACAAACTTTAAGAATATCATTGATACGTAAGTACACTATAAACTTTACTTTGTATGTTACTAATTAACCATCTATAACAAGGTTTTTTGTATTAACTAGTTCATGGCGTGGATATAACATCCTAAAAGGTCGATCCAGTTCAAATAATTTGAACTGGATAAGAATAAAGGTTTGTAATTTTTTTCTTTCTCTTATCATTGTTTATCAATATACTAACTTTTACTTTTTATTGAATTATAGTATAATAAACAACCAGGAAGCTACGAGTGTGGCTATTACATTATGCAATGGATGATTACCATTGTAAGACTAGGTGTTAAAACTGGTTGGAAAGAGGTAACATGATATGCTAAATCATTTTTATGATTCTTGAACATATATGTATCTTAAAACTCATTTATGTCAACTATATTTTGCAATGCATTTATTCACGGAAGAAATACCAATGAATTCGGAAGCCATGTCATTTGTGAGACATTCTTGGTCCACATATTTCATAAATTTTTATAACTCTAGGATAGTTGATCAATAGTGTAGGGATTATATGTAATTTGATTACTTGTTTGTAATGTACATTTTGATCAATATATATTTGATTATCTGAATTTATGTATTTGTCTGACTGGGTATATATAATTGTACAAGTTAATTTATATGGGTTTAGCACTAAAAAAATTGCACTAAAAAAACCCACTATTTACAAGTGCGGTTATTTACCAAAGTCGCATTCGTAAATCCAGCGCATGATTTACAAATGCGGCTTTGGTAAATAACCGCATTTGTAAATCACATTTACGAATGCGGCAATGATAATAGCCGCATTTGTAAATGCTAACCCCTAACCCTGTCACCTGATTCAAAATCATATACAAATGCGGCTACCAGAAATAGTCGCACTTATAAATAGTATTTACAAATGCGGCTATATAGACACATTTGTATCTCTGTGATTTACGAATGCATGCTGATCAAATGCGGCTCTATAGCCGCATTTGTAAATGTAAAACAACCGCCCTTGTTTAGCATTTTTGCGCTAGTGATTGATAAAAATATATTACAAACAATAATACATATTCCTACCAATCTATCTAATTCCTATAGTATGATTAACTATCCTAGAGTTATAGAAATTAAGGAAATATGTGGCCCAAGCATGTCTCACATAATCTATGGTGGCCAAAGGAAGTTGTTGCTCATCCATAAATAACGACGTTCCAAAATAAGGTTCATATTAGTGTTAAGACACATATACATTAAATAATTATAAAGAATAATTTGAATATTATTACCTGCTCCCAATCTTTTTGAATGCCTAGTCTTACAATGGTAACCATCCATTGCATAACGTAATAGCTACACCCATAGCCTCTCGGATGTCTATTAATGAAAAGACGAAGACAAAAAATACAAACATTTAGGTTCAACCATGTCAGCTTTTGATAATTTGCACTGAGTCGACCTCTGAGTATGCCATATCCATGCCATGCTCCGATTAATACAAAAGACCACATTACTAGACGTTTAAGTAAGATACACAGTTAAATTTTTAATTTAATTACACATCAATTATTTGCTTCAGATGTGTGGATGGCTTCTTATGCAATGAACAAAACCACACAACAGTTAGTTAATATTTAAAACATGATATAATAATAATTGATGAATTATAATTGAACTTACTCATTAATATAAGGACAAAGATAAATTTGTTTTCCCTTTGATATATGAATGCGTTTCAGATTTCTTGGCTCCAATTGAATTAATCAAATAGGGATCCAAAAATCCATAGATATCTTGATTCCCGTCATTAATAGAAACTCCAGACAAATACCTACAGGTTATTAGTTAAAGCATAATCAATAATAATTTAACAAAAAGTAAATTGAAATAATTGTGTCAATTTTTTTTACCTTACTTCTTTTGCTTGAGTCTTATGTTCTTATTGTTTTAGGAGTCTTTACATCCAATTCTACTTATTTTGCTTCTAATTGTGAAGAACTAAAAGTAATTAAAATTTCTTTCAATGGTAGTTGATTTAGTTCCAAACAAAGAATTCAAGTGATCATATGAATTGAATGCCATTCTATTTGTGAAATTTTGAAAGTGAAGTAAAAATATGCATGTCAAGAATGTGGACATTTTAAATCCATAAAAACAAGTACAAAAATAATTTGAATGCAATTCACTTTTCAAGATTAAAGTATTAAGAGGATTCTTTTTATGTGACAAATTGTTTTCACATTTGTGGAACTTTATCCTTCTTAGTTTTACACTATTTAAGAAAATTAAAACTTCATAGTTCAAAGTTTAAGTAAGTTTCTTTGAGTCTTCAAGGTTCTTTTCTTGTTTGTCTTGTTTAAGTGTTGTCGTCATCACAATTCCATTTTGGTTTAACTTTCTTTCTTTAAAATTCCATTTTGGTTTAACTTTCTTTCTTTAAAATTTTCTTGCTTGTCTTTAGAAGATTGCTAGATTCGTGAGTGGATTATGAAAAGGAATTCAAAATGTCGTAGAACTTTATGAGTGTACATCCTTAGAAAAGTTGGTTCACCTAGTCATCAAGGTTGAATCACAACTTTTAAAGAAAACATCTTTCAAACATACTCATAATGATGGCTTTTACAACTCATCTTGGAAGGATAAAAATAAATTTCAAAAACAAGATAATCCTTCCAATTCCTCTAAAGAATCCAACCCACAAACTTCTAAAGAAAATCCTTCTCCTTTTAGGACTAAATCGTCAACCAACACCTCAAATATTTTTTTTAAAAATATTTAGGTTTTGGTCATATCACAACAAATTGCCCTAACAAAAGAACCATGATGGTAAAAGGTGGGATACTAGTAAGTGATAATAGTGATCAATCTTCTAGGTCTAACTGCCCTTCCCTTTCAAAAAACCCTAGTGAAAATGAATGTGAGATACCTTGTGAAGGTGACTTATTGGTGGTAAGGTGAATGTTGGGAACTATTCAAAAACCTTTTGATGAAACCCAAAGAGAAAGTATTTTCCACACCCGCTGCCTTATCAACAACAAGTCATGTTCCATTATCATTGATAAGGGTAGTTGTGCTAATGTGGCAAGTACAAGAGTAGTGGAGAAACTTGGATTACCCACTATCTCTCATACAAAGCCCTATAAACTACAATGGCTTAGTGAAGAGGGTGAAATTATGGTTAATAAACAAGTCCTCACAACTTTTGCTATAGAAAAGTATAAATATGAGGTTTTATGTGATGTTATGGCAATCGAAACAACACATCTTTTATTCGGAAGGCCTTGAAAATATGACATAAAAATTTTACATGATGGTCATACCAACAAGATTTCTTTCAACTTCCAAGGGCCCAAGGTTATATTAGAACCCTTCTCTCCCAAAGAAGTTAATGAAAACCAAGTAAAAATGAAAACCAAAAGAGAAAATGAAAAAGGTGAGGAAAGTAAAAACAAAACGGGTTTCATCATCTCACCTCACGCAATCAAAACAAAATAATGTTGAACCGTACCAAACTAACTGCGCCTCCTAAGTATACTTCTCTTTTATCTTTTTCATTACCTAATCATTCTAAATACTTGACATCTTTGATAAAAAAAGTTTAGGGGTGATATTCAAACACCTCTTAAAGGTTCTCTAAGAGCATTCTCACCAAAAAGTCATTTCATCCTCAAATATTCTTTCCAAACATGGCTTGTATATAGAACTCACCAATACGAACTTCCAAAACTTAACGAACATAAGAGTTCTAAATTTGAGATCAGATTCTTTCCAACTTGGGGGGCATGATACAACCTAACTCGATAAACAGATGACCAAGGGCACAACAAACACTTCACAACTAGGTCAGTCATCTCAACATACAAGACGAGACCCCACCAAGCCTTAGAAAAGCCTTAGTAGAAGAAGAACCAAACATGGACTATAGAATATCAGTTGTTCGTCCTTCTAGTCTTTTCACAAGAGAAGTTTATGTAAAATAAATTGGGCGCACTTTAAGGGTGCCAAATAGAAGAATAAACTAGATTAGAGTGTACTTAGTATAATATTGGGTTTATGCCAAACCCACCAAAAACACCTAGCTTCTATAAACCATTTCCAAAACTGCCCCTTAAGCTAGTTTCTAGAAGATGTAGGCTAGCTTGGGAGGCATTCCACTTTGACCTACCTTCTAGAAGGTTTCTCACAAGTGACACCCCTAACCATCTCTCTTGTTCTCAAAGAAACTCTCCTATAAATAGAGTGCCTTACCTCCTGTATAACAAATTGAATTTTGAATAGAAAAGAAACTCTCTCTGGGTGTTTAGTAGGCTGAGTCTCCTATTATCCTTGGGTCTTATCTTGAGTGCACAATAACTCAAGTGCCAGATATTTACCACTCATCTTGGAGTCTCTTCCTCCAAGTGGCAAGACCATACTTTCATCATCCTAAGCATCTATTTCCTTTTCATCTTTTAATTCTCCTTTGCACCCTTTTCCATTCCTTTTATGTTCTTGTATTGCTCTTTACCATTTGGTTTTTAGCTGGCTTCCTTTCATCTAAATCACCATATAATAGTGATTTCTCTTCGCCCTCTAGAAGTAAACCTTCACACTTACTTAATCACTTGGTTAAGTTCGTGACCAGTGAAAATATTCTTTGGGTTCTCACCATATTCTGCTTAAAACAAAAACTCATAAACAAAATGCAACCCATAAAATGTGCAATCTTAAACTCAACTCACATCAGAGTTTAGAATTGAAGGCCTTAAACAAGAGGGGGGTGAATTGTTTACAAACATTTTTTGCAAAGATTGAAGGTATGAAGAAAGTAAGAGAAGATTCACAGCCAAAGGAATAAAAGAACACAAGATATAAAATAGTTTTAGTTGAATTCCAGAAATTCAACCGGTTGTTTCTGCGATTCAACCAACTGTTCCTGCGATTCAATCGACTATTTATGCGATTCAACCGATTGTTTTTATCAGCAAAATATAAAAACAACTAAAAGCAGTTATAAAAGAGTTAAGGGAGAGAAAGAATCACCCAAACAGTTTTATGCTGGTTCACTATTACACCAAGAGCTACATCCAGTTCCCAGAAACCTCTGGATATCCCCTAAGTAATCAAAAACCAGATTACAAACACACAACCACTAAAGAAGTGATCTTGATCCCCTCGAGAACATACACTTCCTTTGGCACACCACAATCACACCACAGATCAGAACACCCTCTAACTTTGTGAACACCAGTACTTACAAAATTACAAATGAAGAAATAAATAGGATTGATCACACCTGGTACAAATCAAATCAAAGTACACAGCAAGTCCTACTTCAGTCTTAGAGAAATATCCATATCCTTAAGCAATCTTGGAAAAAACTTGATTTCACAAACTGATCTTGTAAACGAAATGCTACGAGCATAAAATAGAACATTTATACTCCAATTAGCAGTTGAAAACATTTATTATAAAAGTCAAATCAATTTCAAATCATTTAAAGCAGATTTAACTAACTTAACAGAATTTTGTTTAGACAATTAAAAATTTAGTCGGTTGTTTTGTCGAAATAATCGATCGAATTGGTTTGACAGCAAAGTCAACCAAATTCAAATCTGCTAAAACCAGTTTCAAAAACCGTAAGTATGAAACAACCGATTGAAACGATAAAACAACTGGTTGTTTTTCTGCTTCTACATAAAACACTATTTTCAAAAAGATTTGAGTTAAACCAACTTTGGATTCAAACTAAGAGTGAATTAACAAATTCAATCTACCCATATTAGCCTTCAAGCAATCCAGGGAGATTTGGAGTCATCAAAGCTCTTCTTCAACAATTTCCCCTTATTTGATGAAGACAAATCCCTGGTTTGCTTTTTTGAGTTCTGTTTGACTTTGAAGGTACCTGCGAAACAATCAAAATTGCAGTACCAGAGAGTAATTCCATCCATAATCTCTTACACTACTGAACCAGTTTTCACTATGTGATTTCCACAAAGAAAACCAACAAAATCAGTGTGAAAAAACAGTGCAAGTGAGTGTGAAAATAAGAGTTTAATGCACAACTATACATCAGTACTAAAACCAGTTACAAACAACAATAAACCAGCAACCAAACCAACATATTCTCCCCCTATTTGTCTTCACAAATAGAGTTAGAAACTATAAAAACAGTTTGACAAGACAAAATTAAGAAAGGTTTTGAGAATCAACAATTCCCAACTCATTTCTTAAGAGAAAGAACCTGTTCTTATGTAAGGGCTTGGTGAAAATGGCTGTCAATTGCTTTTCTATTTCAATGAATTTCATTTCACAATCTCCATCACTGACATGATCCCAAATAAAGTGATGTCGGATCTCAATGTGCTTTGTTCTGGAGTGCTGAATCTGATTTTTGGTAAGATTTATAGCAGTTGTATTTTTCTGGACAGTTCTCCACATTCTTTAAGGTAGTGATCTGCTCATCTTCCTCTACAAGATTTCTTTGAGATTCCTTTTCTGCATGTTTAGTTTCATAAAAAATAACATGTATAGACTTTTCTACAGTTATGAGCCTTTTTTTATATATATTCTATAAGCATGACTAGATAAGGAATAACCAAGAAAAATACCAACATCAGCTTTCTTATCAAACTTCCCAAGACTTTCCTTACCATTATTCAGAACATAACATTTGCACCCGAAAACCTTTAGATAACCAATATTTGGTTTCCTATCATTGAATAACTCATATGAAGTATTTTTCAAGATAGGCCTTATGAGAACCTTGTTCATAACGTAACAAGCACTGCAGACAACATCTGCCCAAAAGTACTTGGACAAGGAAGATTCACTCAACATGGTCCTTGAAAGTTCTTCAAATGACCTGTTCTTCCTTTCAGAGCGAAATCAGACCCATGATAAATGTGATTTGACTCGTAACAACTTGGAGAAAGAATCTCCAACATAAACAATGCATAGAAAAAATAATCCAATTTAATGCAATGCTGTTAGAGGGGAAACAATCGGTTGTTTCGTGAAAACAATCTGTTGTTTTTCTATGACAGTAATTAAGACATTTCACAAACCAAGGATTATTGGCAAAGAAGAATCAGAATGGAAATGCTTCACATAACTTTTACAAAGATAAAAGACATCAATTAAGATCTTTCATGATTCAAGTGTAAAGGAAACTCAAGAAATTTTTTTTAAAGAAAAACATAAAGTCTTTTCCTTTAGACAATGTTGTTTTCTCAATGAGGCATAATGCATTATTAAAGAAATACACTTGACTTTCAAGATAACTGAGTGCAGTAGAGATCTGCAACAAAATGTCCAGATAGAAACTTTTCCCTTCTTAAGCTTGGTCCTTTAACTCAAGAGTTCTTGATCCTTTAGAATTCCTGCAAAGAGATGAAATCAAGGAACAAGATTTGGTCCATTTACAAATTTGGCTCCTTTGGCATTAGTTTGATCATTAGGAACCCTGGAATTCTTAGGAACCCATTTCATAACACGTTTAGGAACAAAAAAATTCCTAATTTTGCAGAACCTAACATAATGACCCCTTTTCATACAATAGAAACATGTAACAACCGGTTGTTTCGACTTTTCAATCGGTTGTTTTTTTGGCATAGTTTAAAAAGGCTTTGAAATTCCATTATTCTTACTCTGTGGATTAAATCCTAAACTAGATTTTCCAAAAACACAATTTTGAGAAGCCATGACAGTCTCAAAGTTGGATTTTCCTTTTGAAAGTTTGTCCACAGTTTTCACAAGATAGTGAACCTTATTTTCAAAAGATTCACAATTTTCACAAACAATTGAGTCACACTTGCAAAAAGAGTTCTTGTAAATCAAATCCAGATTTTCAAAATCAATTTTAGACTTTTCCAATTCTTCTTCCAATGCTTTAACTCTATTTTCAAGCCAATTATTCAAAACTTTCAACCGGTTATTTGAAAGAGCCAGTTTGTTAGCTTTTTCATGTGTTCCTTTAAAAGCATTGAGAAGTTGGCTGTAATTTTCACTATCATTAGAGGAGTCAGAACTTACACTGCTTGTGTCATTTTCTTGCTTTGTCATAAGAGACAAAATTGTTTTTTCTTCTTCACTTGAAGAGGAGCTTGAGGAGTCATCATTGCAATCTCTTCTTGATTTTCCTTTCTTCTTATGCTTCTTGTAGTCTTTCCTCTCTTTGTTGGGACATTCAGTTTTTATATGACCCTATTCACCACAGCCATAACATGTATATTTGTTAGCATTGAAATAACTAGGTTTCTTGCTACCATACTTGTCACGAGTGTGATCTTTGATGCGGTTCTTCTTCAACAACTTGCTGAATTTCTTGGACAACATGCTAAGAGTCTCTCTCTCACTTTCATCACTTGAATCTTGATTATTTTTGTGTCTAGCATCCTTCAAAGTGATGTTCCTCATGTGTTTGTCCTTATTTTCTTGAACATTGAGGTTGTTCATCTCCAAATCATGCTATATATGCTTCCCAAACAATGAAGTCGTTGTCAAAGATGTCAAATCTTTGGATTCTGAGATGGCCATGACCTTTGGCTGCCATGTTCTAATAAAACACTTAAGGATTTTGATGTTTAGCTCTTCTTTGTTAAAGATCTTTTCAAGACTCATAAGGTGATTAACAATATGAGTGAATCGCTTTTTCACATCCACAATTGATTCTCCTTTCTGCATCCTGAACATTTCATACTCTTGGATGAGAGTATGTTTCTTTGCCCTCTTTACATCATTTATGCCTTCACGAGTTACCTTTAGAGTATCCCACATCTCCTTTGCAGATGCACATTGTGACACCCTGAAAAAATCATTAGAATTCAAGGCAGAGGTGATAATATTTTTAGCAATATAATCAAATTTGGCTCTTATTTTCAGCTTCAGTCCATTGGGACCAAGGTTTTTCAATAAAAACATCATCTTTTTTAAACTTAGGAATAAAAGGACCATTTTCAATTGCATCCCAAATTCCTCTATCTAATGATTCAACAAAGATTTTCATTTGTACCTTCCAAAACTGGTAATTCAAACCATTGAACAAAGGTGGCCTGTTTATTAAGGCACCCTCCCTAAAAGGTACTTTTTAGCCATAAAAAATTTAGGATCACAACTTGAATAACTTTCAAGAACCTAGCTCTTGATTCCAATTGTTAGAATTGAAGGCCTTAAACAAGAGGGGGGTGAATTGTTTACAAACGTTTTTTGCAAAGATTGAAAGTATGAAGAAAGTCAAAGAAGAATCACAACCAAAGGAATAAAAGAATACAAGATATAAAACAATTTTAGTTAAATTCCAGAAATTCAATTGGTTGTTTCTACGATTGAACTGGTTGTTTTTATCAGTAGAATATAAAAATAACTAAAAGCAGTTATAAAAGAGTTAAGGGAGAGAAAGAATCACACAAACAGTTTTATACTGGTTCACTCTTACACCAAGAGCTACATCCAGTTACCAGAAACTTCAGGGTATCCACTAAGTAATCAAAAACCATATTACAAACACACAACAACCAAAGAAGTGATCTTGATCCCCTCAAGAACACACACTTCCTTTGGCACACCACAATCACACCACAGATCAGAACACCCTCTGACTATGTGAACACCAGTACTTACAAAATTACAAAGGAAGAAAGAAATATGATTGGTCACACCTGGTACAAATCAAATCAAAGTACACAACAAATCCTACTTCACTCTTAAAGAAATATCCATAGCCTTAAGCAATCTTGCAGAAAACTTGATTTCACATACTGATCTTGTAAAAAAAAAGGTAGGAGCGTAAAACATAACATTTATACTCCAATTAGCAGTTGAAAACATTTATTATAAAAGCCAAATTGGTTTCAAATCATTTAAAGCATATTTAACTAACTTAACAGGATTCTGATAAGTCAATTAAAAAAAACAGTCGGTTGTTTTGTCGAAATAACCGATTGAATTGGTTTGACAACAAAGTCAACCAAATTCAAATCTGCTAAAACCAGCTTCAAAAACCTTAAGTATGAAACCACCGATTGAAACGATAAAATAACTGGTTGTTTTCCTGCTTCTACATAAAACACTCTTTTCAAAAAGATTTGAATTAAACCAACTTTGGATTCAAATTAAGAGTGAATTATCAAATTCAAACTACCCCAGAACACACACAACTAAGCTACAATCAGTCTTCAAGCAATCCATGAAGATTTGGAATGATCAAAGTTCTTCTTCAACATAGAGGAGCACCCAAGCTGTGCGACGCTTATGGAGGCACGTGGCATATAGAGATGTGACACGTCGTCGTTCGTGTTGCTCGAATGCACACTCACTGCAAAGGGGTTTCTGCCACCACTGACTCACCTTCACTGACAGACGTTCACGGCGGGTTTGGGAGGCAGATCGTGGGCGGCGCAATATTGTTAGTATACCCTAGGGCCAACTCATTTTTGCACCCAACTTCTGAAAATTCACTTTGACAAAGAAATGAGCCCGCTCTTGCTAGGCACACGCCCCTCTCCAACGCACTCAATTGGGCCCAAGCACATCAATTGGCATAGTATAACCACTTTGATTAACTTAAAATGATGTTAAATTTGTTTTAAAGTGAAGTAGTGAAATGGTAAGACGACTTCAGTGTAAAAAAACACTAAAGTCATTCATGGTTGTGACAGTTTCAGTGTATTTTTTTACACTAAAGTCGTTATTGTATAATGACTTAAGTTGATTTTTTTAATTAGCACAAAATGATAATTTTTTCTTTAAAAAATTTGTGTTCAAAATTTGTGGTGGCATAAATTATAAATATTTGATTGTTTAAAAAAGTTGTGGCGACATAAACTACAAATATTTGATTTTTTTACATATTTAAATGAGAAAAATTAAAAAAGAAAATATAGGTTCTAAAATAAATATATTGTGAAATGACATGTAGGTTTAGGGTTTCAGATGGTATATGATTTGGGCTTATGGGTATATGATTTGGAGTGTTGGGTTTAGGGTTTAGAGAGTAAGGAGTAGATTTTAGGGTTTAGGAACTACAAAAACATTGTCGTTCATGTCAGGTTAGGGTAAGTTACTTTTCTAATGGATCTCATATTTAGAAATATATTTGAACAAAAATATAGATGTAAAAATTATCTACATGTTATAACTATATTTCCCAAATTAATATTAATTGTGTTAAAATTAATTGTATTATAGAGTGTATGGTTATTTGTAGTTTTTCATGAATTAAAATTTGTGTTTATGGATTAATTTTTAGATTTTGTAATATCAATGTTAATAAATTATAGCTTATTAAAATGAATAAAAATATATTTATTGTTAAATAAATACATAAAATAAAATGAATAAAAATATAAAATATAAACAATTGACGAAATAAACATTACAAAGTATGATATTTACTATTTAAATAGAAAATTTTTCCTATTTTGGCATTCTTTGCTAAAGTAAGAACATTTGACTTGTTATGAATTGGTTTATCCATTTCATTCTGGAAATGAGTTATGTTTTCTCTTTGAAATGAGTTATGTTTTCTCTTCCTTACTCTTTGCGTCGCATGTGAGGTCAGATATAAAATTTGGTCCAGTATAAGTAGACCAATAATTATCATTTTAAACCGGATGAAATTGGACTTCATAAGTCTTTTAAATGGTGTGGAGGTTGTACATGTGTTCAACAAATGTCATTAGCTGTAAATCACTATAGCAAAAAATGGATATGTCGTGAGGATAGGAAAGTCGAAAAGCTTGAAAATGACCACAATCACACCACCAATCATTTAATCTAACTGTATATGACATTGATCATCAATCATGTTGAGGGATTACTAGGTCTTAGACATCAAATTATGAATTTTCTCAATTAAACATTTCCACAAAATACATAGTCGATTGTTGGTGATTTTTCTAAGTAAGGTTGTGATATTTTATATATATTAATGACTTGTGTGTAACATGTTGTTTATCTCCAACCCTCATTCCACAAACCATGTTTTTGTTCTTTCGAATATTGTCTTTACCAAAGCAGAAATTGGTAAGGAACGAGTTACCTTAAGAATGAAATTTATGCATTTGGCTAGATTTGTAGTCATATGGTCATACCTCTTTTTCACATCATACATCTGAGTCCAATTTTCTAATGGTTTGCAATCTATTAGAAAATTCTTTCCGAAATTTTGACCGCTTAGCATGTAACTTCACTTGTAGAGTAGGCTTCTTCATTTCACAACTTATTATACAAAAATTAAATAAACTAGTTAAACACTTATAGATTTTTTTTTAATTATGTACGAGAAAACAAAAATAATATGATGTGAGTTGATTTTAGAATTGCACATTTTTATGGGTTTCATTTTGTTTATGGTTTTTTATTTTTAGCAGAATATGGTGAGAAACCAAAAGAAGATTCCTACTGGACACGAACTTAAACAAGTGGTTAAGTAAGTGTGAAGGTTCACTTCTAGATGACAAAGAGAAAACACAATTATATGGTGTTGATGATGATGAGGTGCAGAATGAATACAAAGAACAAGATAAAGAAAAAAATGTAAAGGTCGAAATTAAAGAGTAGAGTAACACATAAAATGTAATGGAAAGTGGCGCAAAGAAGAATGAAAAAAGATGAAGGGTTATGAAGAAAGCTTATGGAGAAAGGCAATGAATCACACTCCTTGGATTAGTTGAAGACTCTAAGACAAGTGGTGAAGAGCCACCGCTTGAAGTGCACAAACACTCAAGATAAGACCCTAAAAGGAGAACACTTAAGTTTCATTAAACACTCCTATAAAGTTTCTTTTCTATTTCAAAATTCAATGTAAAAATACATGAGACAAGACCCACTTTATATAGGAGAGAGTGACTTGGGGAGCAAAAGTGAGAGGGGTAGGAGCGTCATTCGTGAGAAACCTTCTAGAAGGTAGGTCAAAGAAACCCTAAACCTAGGTGCACATGTCATGAAAGGTGGACTTGACACAAGCCCAATTTTAGTAAGTACATCCTATTCTAGCTTATTCTTCTATTTGGACCCCCAAAGTGAGCCCAATTTATTTACATAATTTGTCTTGTGAAAAGACTAGAAGGAAGAACATCTGATATTCTGGTTTATGTATGGTTCTTCTTCTACTAAGGCTCTTTTGAGGTTTGATGGGGCCTAGTCTTGTATGTTGAGATGACTGACCTAATTGTGAAGTGTTTGTTGTGTCATTGATCATCTGCTTGTCTAGTTGGGTTGTATCACAATGTTATTACCCATGTTAATCAATTGTCGCTTTAGCTCATAACTTTTTAGCTTTTTTTTATATTGGAAGTGATATGACGTATGCAATACACATAAATGAGCCAATAGGTTTTCCATCCAACTTCGTCGGATTCTAATGCATACATTATGTTTGTTCCTAGTGATCATGCACAAATTCGATTGAGGTGTGACATATTGTCATAATATTTGGAAGAACCATATCAAAGTCTCTCGATTTCGCCTTCAACAATAGAAAATGCTAATGGAACCATATTTGAGGAACAACTGAGCTTTGCTGAAATGACGATCAGGATAAATCTATTATAGGAAGATAGGTATTTAGTTTGTAGTAAATACATGTGATTGTATGCAATTATCAATTTTTACTTGTAGCACTAATAGTTAAAAGTCTCACAACAAGTGTCACATCAATTAGGATACTTAAAATATCATTATAATATTATTTTCATTCATTTTTTTGAAAATTGAAAAACTTTAAACATATTTTTATTTATTTCAAACATCAGATGTTGGAACTGGTGCTCCATCACAAAACCAAATCATTGTAGGATCAAGCGGAGGGAACAAATAAATTAGGATGTGTCTTGTACTGTGTCAAATATGGAATAATTGTTATTTTTAAAATTTTAAGTTATCATTTTCTTGTACTCGTATTTTTATATATTTTCAAATGACATATGAACTTTGAATTATTAAAGAATGAATGAGTGTCTTCTTTTATTATAAATTTGTGTATATATTGTTTGAATTAATTGCATTTATGAAGTTTAATTAAATTACAAAATAAATTCGTGAAAACAGGGTTAATTATATGAAAACAAAGTTAATTATACTATGGAAACATGTTCAATTAAATTATAAAAGTAGGTTCAATAAAATATTAAAAATTGTAATATTAAAAATTAAAATATTTAATACATGAATTACGATAATTATAATTAACATATAATATTTCACAATTTAATATAATAATGGTGATTAAAAATGTCGTACTATAGCGTATAAAGTGACGTTTAAAAGTGTTGTTATTTACACTAAAATTGTTTTGACCAATTAGAAAATTACAATACTTATAACTAACATAAATTACACTCTTAAAGTCGTTACTTTATACAAGATGTTATATGACGGTTCAAAATAAACCGCCATATTATACTTTGTGGCAGCCAAATTTAAGATGGTATGTGGAACCACCACCCATATAAGTAACAACGTTTATAAATGACACTATATACAAAAAAAATGCCACCACAAACATGTTTTTTTGGTAGTGTCGTATCTTGAGCGATTGTGTTCAACAATGTTGCATGATATCTTCTGGTCATAAATGTTCAGTCAACTTGGATAATGGGTTTGCAAAAATTGAATCCCTCAATGCAAGGCTTGAAAGACTAAAAGACGCGATCCAAAATGTGTCTTGAACACCGTTGACCATATAAGGAGAAGCAATGTATTGAACAATTGTCCCTAAAATACTTTTTTGTAGTGTTACCAACCACCTAGGATGATCATTGTATGATTGTTCCCAATCGCCGAATGCCATGGCAAGAACTTTCTTTTTTCTAGCCATACTTTTCTATATGTGATAGTATACCCATTGACATTACCAATTATTACATACAGATTTAGATCCGTATGTAAAGTGACCGTTACATATGGATATTTACATACAAATTTAATTCAGTATGTAAATAGGCATTGCATATGGATTTTTCCATATGTAAGCCAAAATTGATTACATACGGATTTTATCAGTATGTAATGTTGGTTCCATTAAGAGGGAATAATTTTCAAAGCATTATATCTATATGTACAAGTATTACATATAGAATTAAAAAATAAATATTGGGTAAATTCTTCTCCATTTCGTTCTTTCTGTAGCTTCTTCTCCATTTCGTTTTTTATAGGTTCTTCTCCATTTTTCTTGAACCCTAAGTAAGTTCCACTTTCATGCTTTTCACCCTTTCAATCTTCGAACCCTAAAAAATCATTGGAGACCTAAATCAATTTTGTTCTAGTTTGTTTGAAAAATGAAAGGAAATACCTACAGTTCGATTTTGCAGGAAAAAGATTTTCTTTTTCCCTCTCTCGTGTTAGATAAAAAAACACACATCTCCTTTGCACCTTCAAAAAATGCATGAACTAAACATGCGTCTCCTTCGCACTTTTGACTTCTCACCAACTTCTTCTTCCTCACTTCTTTCGTGGCTAGTGGCATCGTTTCACTCTTTCACTGATTGGGCTTAGTTTTGGTAAGTTCACCCCTCATCTCGCTCACTCTTTTATCTTTGTAATTTAGGGTTTCTACTTTGGTTAGGTTAATTTGTTTGAAGCATTGAAATAAACGTTGATTCTGTGGAAATTTAGGGTTTATATTTTGGCTAGGTTAATTTAGGGTATGTGATTTCTATGGGAAATCATGTCAAACCTTGTTGCAGTTATGTGATTTCCTTTTCTATCAAAACATTTTAATGAATTTTCATGTTTTTTTGCATGTTTCAATGTGTAATCATATCCTACTGCAATGTTACCCACAAAGAAAGATGACCTTAGCAAAATTCTATTTTAAAGATAGTGACAAAACCCAATGAATTTGTCGGTGGATTTTTCAAAGTATTGTTTTTATAGATCAAAATATAAATAAATACTATTTAACAAAGTTGAGGAATTTGATTTTATGTAGAGTTAAAAGACTAGGAAAAGAGTTTTAAAAAAATCAAGCTTTTTCAAAGTCATGAAGCAAATTGGTTCAGTTTATTATAGTTAATGCAAGAAAACAAAGAACAACAATATTTACAAACTATATACATTCACTCAAGACTCAAAATATTAATTTTTAAATTTGGTTAAGAGAATCAAAGTGAACTTAGAAAAACATAGTAGAGAGAAAAGGATTGAGACATTGGATGATTAGATTGAGAGAGACGAAAAGTTTAAATGGAGTGGAATGTAAGTGATGGAGGATCATCCAAAGCCATCATACACACACCAATAAAGACAAATCACTATCTTCATAAATAAAGTAGAAGACACTTGTATAGAAGTTCTATTTGTAAACGTAATTTTAAAAGGCATGTTGTAGAGATATTAAAGACACTCTAAGAGATCCTCACTTGTAACACAAGCAAGGATCTCTAGAGCATCTTAAACGGATATAAGCCACTCCTTAAGCCACCAACCCTACCATGGTTAAGCACGCTTACCTAGGGTTAAAGTAGCTTAAGGAGCAAGTTAACTCTTTTCCTTATTATCTATAAATATTTTGCCTAAACACTTTGTACTTAGATTTGATGTAAATGTGAATGAAGCATTCTGAACTCAAATCATTCTCTCTCAAATCTCCTCTTGCTTGCAAGCCTAGACGACCCAATAAGCCTTTGAAAGGTTGGCCTCACCAACTTCCTCTTTAATGCTTCCATCAACACCTCCACGAACCAAAAAACCAATCGGTTTCCTCTCTTCATTCAAGTCTTTCATTGCATTTCCATTCTTCATCCACAAGTATGAACCTTGGCTTACATCAGGTGGATCAGAGCACATTAAGATCTTTCGGCCAAGCTAAGTAAAATTCTCTCCAATTTTTTTTCTGTAAAGTGTTGTTCTTCACGGTTCATACTTGTTATTGGTTATTGGTCCATGTTTCTTTGTTTTCCACCGTTTATAATCAATTTTCATTAATTGTAATTTGTTTCCCACTTTAAATACAAGTTTCCACAACCTCACTCTTGTTATGCTTTCTTCTTCATTTTCTTTGTGTTTATTGTTGTTTTATCGCATTGTTTCGTTTATATTGTCGTTCCATTGTTTCTCCTTTGTTTTCACCAATTGAAACAGTTGCTCCACCAATCAAATTCAGAGCACCTTGCCTCCTCCAATTCTTGGTAAGTTTCGTTGCTCATCCTTGTTGTTTTTCACTTTTTTCTTACATTTTTGTTCGGTTTGATCGGTTCTTGTGTCGTTTCTTTGAGTTTTCACCATTTAATATGTCTTGTGTATGATTTTATTCATTTTTCTTTTCTTTTGTTTGGTTTAATTTTGCTCAAAATCCTTCACACACGTTTCGCAACCTAACTTGTCCACACAATTCATGTTCTTGCTATTTTTCTTTAATTCGTGTATGTTTCTTGTTATTTCTTACCTTTAATTATGTGTTTGTGTACATTTGGGTGTTTTTTATGGTTTCTAATCGTTGCATGTCAATTGTCACGTTCCAATTTTTCAAAAATCTTGTCACAATTAATCATGTGTTGCTACTGTATGAAAATTGTTTGAGTTTTTCTCTACTGCACACAACCTGTTTGCTTAAAGTCTTCTTTCTATTTTGCTTCAATTTTCATGTGGTTTGCCTTGTGTTGTTACCTAGTTTTGAGTATCTTAACTTGCTATTAGTTAATTAGTGAGTTTTTTTGCATCATTTTCCACTTGATTCGTGAAGTGTTTTGTCATTTGTTTCTGATTCCTTAGGCCTCTGTTTCAGTTTCAAGAATTTGTTATTTTGCACTTAGTTTAGAAAAATTATCTTGACCTCATTTCGCATCTAAATTGTGTGAAATTTTTCCTTCAAGACCTTAACATGTGTACCACACTCAATAAAAAAGGCACGCCCTCATCTTACGTTCAAAAAATTTATAAATTTCAAAAGCCAAATTTTTTGTTTGCTAAATTGTTTCAATGCCAGTTTTTCTCTCGGTTTTATACTTTTTGCACCTATTTCCCCTGGTGTTTTAGCCTTAAATTTTTACCATATTTTGTTTCATATGTTACCTTGAACTAGTTAAATTTTCAGTTTCAAAATTCGCTTTAGAAAAATTACCTTAAATTATACAATCCAATCTGCCAGTTTCTCCTGTGCTACCAAATTGTTTGCGATTTTACAAGTTTGGTTGATTTGTTTCTCAGTGTATACATCTCTGTTTGCCCTAAAATTTGTGGGATTTTGTCCCTTATTGAGTGCAGAATATACGATAAAAATTTTAGATTCAAAAGCATTTTGTAAAAATATATGTTAAAATACATGTTAGCTCATTCTAGTTTTTTGCTTTTTTTATCTTTTGTAGAGCTTTCTTTAGGTCCTTTTTGCTTGTGCTACCTTTTCTTGGTGTCCTTAATTTTTTGCTTGTCTTTGTTGACTCTCTTGTTGAACAAGGTGCTTTGATGTCTCCAAATCCAAGAGGAATGCTTGAAGACCTTGCTATTGGTTGTGTGTGTGTTTAGTAGTCTTTGAATTGTTAATTCACTCTTTAAGATGATCCAAGGTTAATTGAATCTTAATCTTTTTTTTAAAAATGAGTTTTCTAAAGAGTGTGAAATTTCAACCTGTTGAGATGTCGATTCAACTGATTGTTTGACACTTAGTGACTTTTAAAATGAGTTTGAAAAGCTTGGCTTTGTTTCGACTTTGCTGTCAAACTGATTCAACCGGTTGTTTCGAGAATTCAACTGGTTGTTTTTCTACAAACCTTAGCAGAATTCAGTTAAGTTGTTCCAATCTGTTTTAAATGGTTCCAACAACTTTTGGTTCTTGATTTAACTGCTTTGACCATTTGATTGAAGTATAAAATGGTTGTTTTACGCTCCTATGCTTTAACTAAGAAGGAGAGATAAATCAAAAACAGTTTTCAAGATTTCAAAAAGCTTTTGGATCATCTCAAGTGTGGAATAGGATTGGGTCTTGTAATTCTGAACTTTAATCTTTGATTTACCCAAGTGTATTCTATTCCATTCTTCCTTCAACATTGTATTTCTGTGTGCTCTGGTGTGGTGCAGTTTCAGAAGGTGTTTCTCAAAATTGTGTGGTTTGCCAAAAGTGGTGTGTGTTCTTGAGCGGTTCAAGATCATCACTTTTGGTATGTGGTTTGTAATCTAGGTTTGATTATATAGTGAATTCTTAGTGGTTAGTTGAGGACTAGATGTAACTTTTGGTTAAGAATGAACTAGTATAAAAATCATGTCTGAATTTCTCTATCCCTACACTCATTAAATTGTTTTAACTTTGCTTTTCAAATCTTTTGGTATAAAGAACTGGTTGTTTTGTGAAAACAACAGGTTGATTTTCTGGAATCAAGTTTAAAAACAACTTTCTATTTGGCAGAACAGACTTTCTATTGATTAATTCTTCATAGCTTTTCACTCGACCTTCAATACATGCAGAAATATTTCAAAAAAAATTCACCCCTACTTGTTTAAGGCCTCTGATTCTAACATCTCTACTCTCGTTTGTCACATTTCTTCCTCCTATTTGCGTTTAACTTTTCCCAAATTTGTGCTTTTCTTTCTTTATTTCTTGTTTGCTCTCTTGTGTTGGTTTTGGTGGTGCTTGAAGGGTGCCTCCAAATGTGAAGTGTTTCCAACTTCCGGTGGGTTTTTTCATTGGATATCTAGACTTAATATCAAGAGGAGACAAAGAGGTGTCAGAGACATTTCAGACTCCTTCATTTCACAAAAATCAAATCAAGACACCTCCTTTACAGTTTTTCTATACATTTATAACTTTCTGTATTTTGTATCGCAAACTTTTGTGTGTATTTTAGTTTGGGAAAATGCTCTAGTCAGCAATACGACTACATCATTGTAATAGTTTCGTGCATTAGTGTGGTAGTGTGTCAGTGAGCTCTTCAGTGTTCATTGCACTATCACCCTAGGCTTTTCGACTAGAATTTCCATTCCTTTTTGTTGTTTTGTTTTTGCTTATTACATTCTTGCCTTTCTTTTCTTGTACTTTACGTCTCTGTTGTACAGCCCAAACCTCAGTCATCGGCCTGAGAGAAAGACATCGAACATCGGTGGACTGATAGCAATGGTGGGCCACGTAAGTGGGACCCACAGATAGCATGAGTTAACATGAGTTAACACCTAGATACCAAAAACGCCTAAGTCACGAGAGGATCATGCATGAGGTGTGTATGATACATTCGGGTATGGCACAAACAAGTGTTCCCTAGAGGTGCTAAGGCTCGTTAGGGTTAGGGTTTCCAAGGAAAGACTACATGCATGGCACATGAATACTTAGGGCACTTACAGAACAGATGAGGCCGCAAGCGCTAGTACGTGAGTAGGTACCTTGGCGGCTAAGCTGTTAGAAAGATTGCACTCCAGAAAAAGGAAGTCTTATGCGCCAGATTATGCTAAAATTGTGTAATAGCGGTGCAAGAACTTTCACCTAGGAACCCTAGATACAACCTATATAAAGGGTGGTAAGAACCCTAGAAAAGGTACGCCGTTTCTAAGACTGAAATTGCTTTACACAAATTACTGTTTCTTTAGCCCTTACTAACTTGAGCGTCAGAGTGCAAATGGCCGTAAGGGCGCCTTTTGTCTTTACAGGTGAAGCGTTCTTCTAACCAGGGAAGTTCGACTCCAAACGGAGACAGGCGGGGCCAAAAGTTGTCGTTCGAGTCAACCGACAACCAAGTCAACTGGTGAGAACATTTGGCGTCCACCTTGGAGCCAGATAAAACTAGGTCCCATTCACAATCATGTTGAGAGCCACCAGTAACATGAGGAGCACAAGGCAAGGATCTGTTGCACCCTCAGGAGGGGACAACGTCACCATACAATACCTCATGGAGACCATACGCGCCCTTTAGGAGGTGGTAGCGACGTCCCGAGTCGACCAGGATCGCTTCAAGGTTGATTTGGTCGCATCGCAAGCGAATAATGAAGAGTTGCACAGAATCAATGAGGAACTGCGCAGGAATTTGCAGAATGTAGGAGAACGCACCGTGGAGGAGCGAGCCCCGACTCTGCCAGCGTGGGCTCACCCCATGCTGTTCTCTTAAGTGATTATGGACACTATGATACCATCCACGTTCATGGGCCCGAAAGTCACCTTCACAGGTGTAGAGGACCCAAAGGCGTATATCACAGCGTTCCACTCCCAGATGATCCTCTCAGGAGGCTTCGACGTTGTGTATTGTAAGCTATTCATGAGTACGCTGGCAGGCGTAGCGCTGGACTGGTTTGTCAGCCTTCTTGACAAACATATTACTTCATTCGATCAATTCACAATGCTGTTCAGAGAACAGTACATTGTCAACCGGGCTCCCCCTCCAATCTCTTACTATCTCTTTAACGTAAGGCAATACTAGGGAGAGTCATTGAAAGATATTTTAAACAGGTTTGGGGTACAAGTGGTGAAACTACACACCAAGGACGAAGCCATAACGGTGCACGCCTTCACCAAAGGAGTGCTGCCAGGACCCTTCAGCAACTTGCTGATAAGGTGTTGCCCAAAGACGTTTTGCGAGATCAGGCGTCGGGCTATGGCACACATCATCGTGGAGGATCGGATCATAAAAAAACGTGGTAGTGTTGGCCCTGTCCGACCCCGGGGAACAGGTCGTCCTCAACCCATGAGGGTACATGAGGCCACGACAGAGAAGAAGGCCCCAGGAGCACAACCACCATATGAAGCAAGGAAGCCCCAAACCATGGCACTCACGAGAGAGAAAACCCCACCCAGACACAATTTTCGGATGGAACTGAAGGATCTGATTGCCATCCCCGATGTGGCCAATAGATTAAACCCTCCACCAAAGACTGATAAGAGGCTAGGGCCCAGTAAAAACGCTTGGTGCGAGTTTCACCAAGCCCTTGGCCATAACCTACGCAACTGTCTAACATTGGGATTCCAGTTGGATGAACTGGTAAGAGGCGGTTTCTTGAAGGACTACCTACAAGATTCGCACGGGGCTCTAACGACAGTGGCCCCAACAGAAGATCAGGGACACGAGGTGCCCATACATGGAGAAATCAACACCATCGCGACAGGATTCTCTGGAGGAGGGTGTACCGCCTCCTAGCGTAAGAAGTACGCCAGAGGAGTGTTCACCAGGATCAGTGGAAGGGCAGAGGTCGGATCAGACACCCGAGCCCGACATCATCTTCACCAGGATCGACTTGGAGGATGTGGTCCCACATGATAATGACCCCATGGTGATCTCAGTGGTGACAACAGGCATCGTGTCCTAGTAGATCAAGGAAGCTCGGCTGACGTGATGTTCTGGTCGACCTTCAAAAAATTGCAGTTGTCTCTTGACCAGTTGATGTCTTACGTGGGATGCATGTATGGTTTTGTTGGAGACCAAGTGGAACTGCAGAGGCACATTGAACTGAGGACGACCTTCATAGACGACGCAGCGAAAGTCCAATAGATAAGCACCTTGGAAGGTGTTAAGAGAAGTCATCAGTCGTTGGCTCAAGAAACCCTTAAAACGCCTAGAATAAACACATACGCGTTACCAGGGGAAGAGTCAGTGCAAGTTTGCCTAGTTGAAGGAGGCAAAACCTGGATGACGCCTTACTAGCGCTACTTGGCTGATGGGGTACTCCCGCTGGAACCTACAGAGGCCAGAGTAGTCAAGAAGAATTCGAGTAGAGACACCCTTATCGATGAGAATTTGTTCAGACATGGTTTCACTCACCCCACCCTGGTATGTGTAAGTGGTGAGCAGTGCACGCGCATTATGGTAGAACTTCACGAAGGGATATGCGGGAGCCACATTGGTGGCTGAGCTCTTTCGTCGAAGGCTGTTCGCGCAGGATATTATTGGCCAACCATGAAGGAGGATTGCACGAGGTACGCACAACACTGCAAGCAGTGCCAACAACATGCTGGCTGGCACAAGGCGCCCCAAGAAGAGTTGAGGTCGATCTATAGCCCATGGTCATTCCATACCTGGGGGATTGACATCCTGGGGCAATTTCCCTTAGCGGTGCGACATATGAAGTACCTCGTGGTTGCCATTAAGTACTTCACAAAGTGGATAGAGGCTGAACCAGCCCACAAGGTCCAACACTTTGTGTGGAAGAATATAGTATGCCGCTTTGGAGTCCCAAAACGGTTGGTGTTCGATAATGGCACCCAGTTTGCTAGCCAACAATTGGGCAAGTTGTGCACAAAGTTGGGCATAAAGCAAGTGTTCGCATCGGTCGAACACCCCCAAACGAATGGGTAGGTCGAGTCTGCCAGCTGTGTTCTACTCAGAGGTCTGAAGAGAAGGGTGGAGAAAGCCAAGGGAACCTGGGAAGAAAAGGTCCTAGAATTGTGTGGGCATACCACATCGCTCCCCAATCCACTACCAAAGAGACACCCTTTAGCTTGGTGTATGGTTCAAGCGCGATGATTCCTGTAGAAATCCAAGAGAGCTCACCACGTTTTCAGAACTTTGTGGCTGAAGAATCCAACGAAGAGAGAAAGGTGAACCAGGATCAACTGAATGAGGTCAGGGAAGAAGCAAGGAACAAGGAAGAAGCCTTTAAGAGAAAGGTGGAGTACAGGTACAGCTCTAAGCTGAGACTTCGGCAGTTCCAGGTCACTGACCTGGTGATGCGGAAAACCCACCCATACCAGTTAGAAAACAAGTTGTCTCCCAAGTGGATTGGTCCCTTTCGTGTGACAGAGGCCCTTGGGAATGGAGCATACAGGCTCGAGACTTTAGAAGGTGGAGCAATCCCTCGTAAGTGGAACGCGACCAACCTTAAGTTTTATTTCAGTTAAGATTATTGCATTGTACATAGTTTTAAGGGACACTCTTTTTCCCTTACAAGGGTTTTTTAATGAGGTCACCTAATAAAATTTCAGTTATTCAATTAAAGAGAAATATTTTGTGTGGTGCAGTAATGAACCTCTCCTTTGGTTTGATACGTTAAGATTGGGAATAATATGGTTCTTCGTGAGCCTCCCTCTTGTGTGAGTTCATCAAAGCTGAGAACAGTATGGTTTGACAGTTAAAATCCTCCCCTACCTTTGTACAGTTAGGGCGAGGTCAGCGAAACGAACCTCTCCTTTGGTTGATACGCCAAGACTGGGAATAGTATGGTTCTTCGTGAGCCTCCCTCTTGTGTGAGTTCACCAAAGCTGAGAACAATATGGTTCGACAGTTAAAATCCTCCCCTACCTTTGTACAGTTAGGTCGATGTTAGTAAAACGAACCTCTCCTTTGGTTTGATACGCCAAGATTGGAAATAGTATGGTTCTTTGTGAGCCTCCCTCTTCTGTGAGTTCACCAAAGTTGAAAACAATATGGTTCAACAGTTAAAATCCTCCCCTACCTTTGTGCAGTTAGGGCGAGGTCAGCAAAACGAGCATCTCCCTTGGGTTAGAAACACCAAAACTGGGAATAACATGGTTCTTAGTGAGCCTTCCTCTTGTGTGGGAACGTTAAGGTCGAGAACAAAACAGTTGCCAGTTAAAATCCTCCCCTGCCCTTACACGGCTAGGGTAAGGTCAGAAAGAAAGACCTCCTCCTTGTATTGTAAGGCAAGGCTAGTATAGGTTCTAGTTACATGTCTCCCTTATCCTTGTATGGGAAGGTCGAGTCCGGCTAAATGAAGACCTCCCTTGTCCTATAAGACAAGGTCGAGAACAACATGATTCCCAGTCAAAGGTCTCCCATGTCTTGTAAGACAAGGTTGAAAGTGGCGCGATACCTACTTAAAGATCTCCCTTGACCTATGAGCCAAGGTCGAGAACGACACCACTTCCCTCACCTTTGTTTGGCAAAGGATGGGGTGAAGAAGGAATTCGAATGAAGCACTGAAATTGTTCACAAATCAGTTAAGTTACAACAAGGAAGGAGCTACTCCTGGGCGTCGACCAGCTGCCCATCAACGACTCTCTTGGTCAACCCCGTTTAAGATAGGTCCACCCCAGGATGCACGGAGGCAACCTGGGCCATGGCATCCTCAAACCCAACACCATAAGCCCAAACAACGACGCTGGTAAGCTCCTCCTTGATCTGACGAAGAGTTCGTCCTTGCGGACTAGCTCTCCCTCCAGTTGGCCAAGACGCACCTCCTGTTGGGTCACCCTTTCCTCCAGCCTGGTCATCTTGGCCTGCGTCTCCTCAGCTTTCTCTTGCAGCCCAATAACCTCATTCCAGAGAGACAAGACCTTCAAGTGAGCGTTCAAGGCCTCTTGAGACTTCTCGAACAGGAGCCTCTTGGTCTCCTTGTCAGTTTGGCGAAGGTTTGCCAACTCCAGGTACAATGCGGTTTCGCGCTGAGTGAGCTTTTTGATCTGGAGCGTGTCTTGACTTGCTGCCTCCCTCAACTTCAACATCTCAGCCCTCAGTTCCTGCACTTGGGTCGAGGCATGGCTGGATGCGACGAGGACCCCAAGACCTCTAGTTGCATGCCTTCGCAGGGGGTCTTCGCTCAGGCTCTCCATCATTTCCCCGCCTTGGAAGGTTTGAAGAACCTCCTGAGGAAAGGTGGGCAGCTCAGCAGCGGGAGGCGCGCCAGAGTCACCTCTAGGGGCACTCTCCCCCCGCTTTCGTGTACCACCAAGTCACGAGGAGAAGAGGCGCTTGGAGGGTTTTCTCTGAAGGAGGGGGCGCGACCATCTGAGGCTGATTGGGCTGGGACCACGACATCAGCAACCCTTCTCCTCTTGAAGACGAGGCCAGAGCAGTGGCCTCAACTACCCCCTTCTGCCTAAGATCCACAGGGGTTGGAGTAGTAGGGCTTGGGGTAGTGGTAGCCGCAGCAGGGGCATCGAAAGGAGCCGAGGCTCCGGCGTCAGATGGGCCAACACCAACTTTGCGTTTGGAGGCTGCCTCAGCTAGCATCCTCCTATTTTCCTCATTGGGGACCATGCCTGCACAAGAAAACAATAATGCATAAGAGGTTAAACCAACACAGAATGCAAGTAGACAAGTAAGAGCAGGGTCAAACAAGGTACCAGTATAACTCTTGAGGGCCTTAGGGAAGAACTCAAGCTTGAGCAGCTCCACCGTATTACACGGTGCTTGTAGACCAGAAAGGAGGTTGCACACCTCCCGTTCTTGAGAAGGTAGGTCCACCAAGCACCTGACTTCTGGAGATTGGGTTTCTCTGCCCAGTAAAGAGGGAACCCATCCAAGAGGGTGGGGTCCCTTCTCTTACAACGAAATTTGAAGAAATGCTTCTTGAAGCCCTTGTAGGACTGTTGGAAGAGTGTCAACAGCACCATCCCAGCAATGTCGTTGAAGCTAACCCAAAGCTTCTGGCTCGGGCTCTTCGCTTCGAAGAAATACAGGAACACGTCCACTGATGGTGTATGGCCAAGGCAGTGGCACAAGATAGCGAAGGCCCTCACTAACGCCTAGTTGTTAGGGTGCAGTTGGGTGGAGGCGACATTCACCTCAGTAAGAAGGGCTCGTTCCAAGGGGTGAAAGGGAGGCACAGGCCAAATCTTCGAAAGACAATGGAGTAGATGAAGCAAAAAGGTCCTTCAGGGTCCGACGAATCGTCAGAACACACAGGCTCACCTACCCTACAATCCTCACGTACTTATCGTGGTCTTTGCCGAAGACACGAGACTTATGATAGGTCTATTTCTTCCTATAGGCAGTTATGCTTGCGAGGGATGTAAAACTGGAGGTTTCCTTTAGAAGGGCGTCAGATGCCCAACGATACAAAGACCCATAGTCAGAGGTAGAAGGAGTTGGGATTGATGTCGAGGGTGGAGTTGAGGTTGAAGATGAAGTTGGGGTAGAGTTTGGAGTTGAGGCCGGAGAAAGCTAAACAAAAGAAGAAAAAACGAAGCTTTAAAGGAAGAAGATGGTGCGACTCTGAAAACCAGAAAAATAGAGAATACCCGAACGAAAAGCAGAAAACATAAAGTGCAGAAATATAAACAGTCCCAGAACAGTTATAACATGTTATGAGCATCGGAATCATAAAGCAAGAGTGATCATGAAGCAAATTTCATACCTTTAGACAGTTAGGGTTTGAAGGTTGAAGTGGTCGAAGGAGAAGAGAGAGCGTTCGAGAGCATGAAATGCTTGAGAAATGCTTAAGTGAAGTAATGAAACAGTGGAAAACGCGAAGTTTTGAAAGGGTTTAACGTATACAAAGAAGCGCAAGCGACAACAAGCCCTAACCGTTGATCCTGCCGCATGTATGCTGATTAAAGAAGTATGGTGAGACGTCACTTCGGTGCACTGTTCACATCATGTCATCCCAGTGCCACGTAGGTCGCTGCAGGCGATCACTTAAAGCCTCTTTGATGGAAGAGGCCCAAGCACCAACTCCATTGGAAGCCCACCAACATGTGAAATTGGGCCAATCACTAGAGCCATGGCTAGGAAACTTCATGATGATTGGAATACTAATACTGATGGCAGAGAAACCTATTAGGTTAGGCTATTGATTTTCAATTCTCACCTTAGGTTAGGCTATTGATCTTCAATTCTCACCTTACCAAAGAGAGAGGGCTTCACCACTCTCATCCCCTACCTAGCATGCACCTCCAAGGTCACCACGCCTCTTAGAAGGACCTTGTTCACTTACAATCCATTGTGCTTCCGCCGATCATCAACTAAATTTCCAAATCATGAAGGCACTTCTCCATCATTTGGTATTTAGAGCCATGGTCTTCAAGAGATAAGTGCCTTATCTTGTTTTTATATTAGTGTTCATCTTATTTCTGTGTTGTTCTTCATGAATTCTAGATTGTCTTGCTGTTTTGAGTCTTGTTTTTGTGTTGGATGTTGTTTTGGTTCAATCCAATCGGTGAAATCATGTTCAAATTGATCTTGAGCTTCTATTTTGCAAATTTTACGTAGGATTCATTTGTGTTGTATTAAACTGTTTTGTTTTTATAGGATTTGAGTATTTCTTTGTGATTCAATCGGTGCAATCTGTTTTGTTTCTTGAGTCTTTTGGTTTTATGAATCTATACATGTTATGTCAAGTCATGTGTTTCCAATAATTGTCATCAAATTCTGGCAGTACTTTTCTTGATTGATTTGTTTTTTGAGTCCAGTTTTTAATCTGAAGTTGTTTGATCCTTTGGTGCCTTTTTGTTTTAGATTTGAGTTCATATTTGTGTTATAGATCCATACAAATTCTTATACATCAATTCCATTATGTTCTTGAAGTTTCTTCAAATTGTTTTTAATTCCAGGATTAGGATTCCTCTGTTTTAATTCTGTGTCGGCTGTTTTTTACTTATCAAATTAAAATCCGTTGAAGAAAAATTGTGAAATTCTGGACTTTACACAGATTGATGTGTTAGAAAAACAAGAAAAAAAGAAGTAAGTCAAAATACAAAATAGAAAAAAAAATTGATAAATCAAATGAAAAAAGTGTACATCCTGGCGCGAACAGAGACGGTAATTTGACAACATATTTGAAAAATTTATCACAATTAATTGGTGCATTTTTCTGGTGTGATTCCAGCGCCAAAATTTTTCTAAGAGCTTGAACTGCTTGTGGTTAAAATTTCAAATTCAAATTTCAAATATCCAGCTCAACATAAAGTTTTTAAGTCACGCATTTTGTGCCTAAAATTTCCAGTAGTACTGTTTTGGTTTTCTTAAGCAATTCTAGTGTCATTCCTCAGGTTCAATTTGTGTGCCACCTTTTATTGAGTGCCTTACTTGATAGCTTGTCAAATTTATTCAATATCCTTTCAAGTTGTGTCATACAATTACTCCATTTGTTGTTGTCCTATTTCTAAATTGAATTGTTCTTTGCTTTAAATTTGTTGACCTCTAATTGTTGCTGAAAGAATTTCAAAGTGGTGCTTGTTAAGTGTGGAATTAACCTTTGTGGTGAGTCAATCCCTACTTAGTAGGTACTATTTCGAAAGATTTAAATTGACTAACCTTAAGAGGTGAAGCAAGTGGCTGCAGCAAATAAGATTACAAAAACATACAAAGTGTGGGATACAACAAGAAAGAATGCGAAAAAGCAAAGGAGTGCATAGTATAGGAAATCTGAATTTTACTTTTGTAATTCAAGTTCTATTGTATTTCTTTTGAATTGTAATCACATTTAACTTTGATTAAATAGTATATTAATTACGCATTAGACGGTGAGTGTGTTTGGATTGGGGAGTGGATGTGTGAGGATTTGAGAGAGTGGATGTGGAAGGATGTGAGAAGAAAGTGAGGTTGTTTGGATTGGAGTATGTTAGAGTGGATGTGTGAGGAAAGTTTATGGGAGTTTGTGATTGATATGATGGTTGTGAGGGAGTTTTTTTTTAAAAATAATTGTTAAATGTTACTTTACAAATTTATCCTTGCCTATTAATTTTTTTTAATAATGAAATGAGTTATTTTTGTTTTAAAAAAATAACTTTCACATATTTCGTAGATTTAAAAATTAAAATTAGAAAATAAATATATATTAAATATAAATAGATATAATTTAAAAATTATAATTAGAAAAAAAGTATTCAAGAAATTAAATAAAAATAAAACTTCAAATAAATTCTTAAAATATTAAACATGCATTATAAAATTAGAAAATAAATCTTATCTTATATAAATAAAGTATAATATTTTTTATTATTAAGAACCCTATAATAAAAAAATACTAAAAAATATAACGTAATTAACAATAGAAAATAATTTCATAAAAAACTATTATCAAATAAATTACTAACTCATAAACATAATAATTATAAAAAATATATTAATATAAATGCAGCAACAAATTAAATAAAAAGAGAACTTCAAAAAATTTATTAAAATATTAAATATATACTATAAAATTAGAAAATAAATCACATCTTATAAAAATAACAAAAAATTATGTTTTTTAATATTAAAAATCTTTGTAGATTAATGAGGGTAAATTCGAAAATAGAACATGATGATGTGGTTTTCCCTCTACATCTCTTCATTTTGAGGGGAGAGGATATTTACTATTCACAGGTATATCCTCCTCTTCCCTGCAAAACCCTGGATCCAAACCATGGATATCCTCTCACTTCTTTCCTTGTGAACAGTACATCAAAAGAAGCAAACAGTGCCTAAGTGTCTAGAAGCTTCACCTTAGGATACGCCTAGTTTTAAAAGCTTTCTAGTTAGTATATTTTAATTGTGATTTGTTAATTGTTTTGCATTGCTTATTTGCTTTGTTTGTTTAATTGTTTTGTATTGTTTCTTTTGCATAAAATTGTGTTTATCATTCTTAATTGTGATCTAAGTAAATTACTTAGAAAAATACTTGTGAGAAGTTTTGAGGGATAGATTTTGGCAAGGAAAGATTTGGTACTTAAGAGATCCTAGTGATCCACCTCTCTTTCCTGGAAAGCTACCTTCCTTACTCTCCTTTTCTTTCTTGAGGTAAATTACTTTTAACACAAAACTTTAACCATGTCAGCCCATTCTTCTAGATCTAGTGAAAGTGATCTAAAGTCCATTAAAACCCTTTTAAAACAATTATCAAAGGACTTTCAATCACTCTCATATAGATATTTAAAACATGAGGAGCAACTCAAAGAGCTGAAAATGGCTAAAGGAAAGGATGAAAACTCTAGCAAATCTAAAAAAAGTTCCCATGCTTCTAGTTCTAAACATCATGAATCTTTTGGGGAAGAAAGTGTGAAGATCAATGAATATTACCAACCCCAACCTAGACAAACTAGAAGAGAAAGACAAGAAAGAGAAAGCCCAAGAGAGGTTAGGGTAGATCTACCTCATTTCCATGGCAAAGAAAATGTAGAAATTTATCTAGATTGGGAGATGAAAGTAGAACAATTGTTTGCTTGTCACAAAGTAAGCAAAGAAAACAAAGTACCCTTAGCCACTCTAAGTTTTCAAGGCAATGCTATGTATTGGTGGACGGCCCTTGAGAGAGATAGACGTCTTCATAAAGATCCTCCCATAGAATATTGGAATGATCTTAGAGGAGCTTTAAGACGCCGCCATATTCCCTCCTATTACAATACGGAGTTAATAGACAAGCTCCAAAAACTCCAACAAAAGACCATGAGTGTAGAGGAATATAGGAAAAAAATGGAATTATATATGGTGAGAGCCTCCATTAGGGAATCCGAAGCCACTACCATAGCAAGATTTTTAAGTGGGCTTAACCTTGAGATTAGAGATAGAGTTGAACTCTACCCTACAAAGCCTTGATTTAGTTCAATTGTGTATCAAGGTTGAACAACAAAATTTGAGGAAAACTTCAAGTCGTAGGGAAGTTTCATACCCTAATTCTTATCCAAGGAGAGAATTTAAAAGGGAGGAGAATGTACCTAAGGAAAAACCAAGAGAAACTCCCAAAAGTGTAGGAAAAGATATGTTCACTCCACCTATCCACGCTAGGGATGTCAAGTGCTTTAAATGTTATGGAAGAGGTCATGTACAAACTCAATTTTTAAGGGGGGAAGATGAGTATAGTAGCTGTGATGATGTACCTAGTGGGAAAGAAGAGGAGAACAATGAGAGAGTATAACCACGTGAGGGGTAATTAATGATGATTAGAAGAACCCCCAACAACCAAACTAGTGTGAACCTAGAAACACAAAGAGAGAACATCTTTCATACAAGATGCAAGGTTTTAGAAAATATATGTTCTCTCATTGTGGATAGTGGCTCATGCTGCAATTGTTATAGCGCTAGGATGGTTGAAAAGCTAAATCTACAATTAGTCCCTCATCCAAAACCTTACAAACTTCAATGGATCAATGAAGATGGGGAACTAACTGTAGACAAGCAAGTGAAAGTCGAGTTTTTTTGTGGGTAACTACAAAGATAACGTTTTATGTGATGTAGTTCCCATGGAAGCTTGTCACGTCTTATTGGGTAGACCTTGGCAATTTGATAAGAAAACCATGAACAATGGTCTAATCAACGAGATTACCTTCACCCATAATGAAAAGAATTTTATACTTAAACATTTATCACATTCACAAGTGGTAAAAGAAAAAGTACAAATGAAACAAAAGAGGGATGAAGACAAAAAAAAAATAAAACTAGAAAAAAGAAAAGCCCTTAGGGAGCAAAAGGCGTGGGAGAAGAGTGTTCCTTCCCACAAGGTCATTCAACAAGATGAAAAATTTGAAAATACCTTTGAAAATATGCTTCTTGTTGAACAACCTCCAATGATGGAGATGTGCCTTCATAGTTTTCGGATTTTGTTGGTGAATGGCGGAAGCATCATGGATTGAAGATGAAGCAAGGTCCTCCTAAGAGTGGTGGTGACCTTGAAGGTGAATGAGAGGTAGGGATTGAGAGTGGTGAGGCCAACTCTACTTGGAAAGGGAAAGTTTGTGAAGATTAAAATCTTAACCTAGGAGGTTTTGGGCAAGAAGTGAAATTGGCACAATTTGGTAGCAATTCACTAAGTATATTAATCTTGAATTTACATGACCCAAGCACCTCATTATATAGCAAGTGAGGGCTGGATTTGAACAAGAGAATTGGAGGGAAATTCAATGGAAAAAGAATTTGAAATTGGCGCCTATTTTACACTTAGCACATGGAGCACATGAAGCATATTTAACATGTGATGAAAAATGTTTAGCACATGTTAAATATGGAATATATGGAAAATGTGCCTTGGTTAAACATAACCGGCCTTGGTTATAATTAGGTGTTTTAGAAATCCTAATTTACCCAAGGTTGGTTTTTAGGTGCCAAATTTCATCTAAAGAAAAATTACAAATAAAATTCCTAATCTAATTTTGACAAGAAATTAAAGTCTACTCTACACTAGAGTTTATGGCATTTGAACATGTAAAAGAACGTCTTCTTGGATCCTCTTGGCCATAACTCTAGGGGTTGGCCCAAATCTACCCTTTGGTGGGCTTGCATGTGGGCTTGTGCTTGGGCCTCTTCCATCATCCCCTCCCTCTTGAAAAGGATTTGTTCTCAAATCCAATGCTTCTTCTTCTTCATTGTTAGGGGGATGAATGTGGTTGGATGGTGTCCATCATCTCATCCTTCTTGAGAAGATCTATCCTCATATCTATAGGGTCGATCTCGAATAGCATCCTTTTTATTGTTTTGACAACTATGCCCATCCTCCTGGATCAAAGGTCCATCTATTGGAATCATCAAAAAAAGCAAATGTGTTAGTTTGAGCAGTTGTATAAAAATCAATTTTATTAAGTTGCCCTTCTTGTTTTTCTATTGTTTTTGGCATCTTGTCACAAGATTTCTTTAGAGATGAGTACATAATTTTCTTTTCTAAGTTTTTCCTCCCTTGTTCTAAATTAACCTCTTTAAGAATTTTTCTATGTGTTCCTTTTAAAAGGCTTGAAGATTGTTCAACAAGAATCATATTTTCAAATGTGTTTTTAATTGTTTCTTCTTGTTGAATGACCTTGTGGGAAGGAACACTCTTCTCCCACTCTTTTTTCTCCCTAAGGAATTTTTCTTGGTTTTCTATTTTTATTATTTTTTATTCCTCTCTCTTTTTTTTCATTTGCACTTGATCCTCTACCACTTGTGAAGGTGATAAAGGATGAAGTATAAACTTCTTTTCTTTGAGTGAAAGTAATCTCATTGGTAAGACCATTGTGCATAGTTTTTTTTTTATCAAATTGCCAAGGTCTACCCAACAAAATATGACAAGCTTCCATGGAAACTACATCACATAAAACTGTCTTTATAGTTTCCCACAGACAACTCGACTTTCACTTGCTTATCTACAGCTAATTCCCCATCTTCATTGATCCATTGAAGTTTATAAGGTTTAGGATGAGGTATTATTTGTAGGTTTAGCTTTTCAATTGTTCTAGTGCTACAACAATTGCAGCAAGAGCCACAATCCACAATGAGAGAACAAACATTTTCAAAAACTTTACATCTTGTTTGGAAAATGTTCTCCCTCTGTGTCTTTTGGTTCACACTAGATCGGTTGTTGAGGGATCTTTGGATCATCATTAATTCCCCCTCACAAGGATATACTCTTTCATTGTTCCCCTCCTCTTCTTTCTCACTAGGTGGATCATCACAACTACTATACTCATCTACCCCCCTGAAAAATAAAGTTCTTTGATTTGGGTATTGAGCTTGTACATGACCTCTTCCAAAACATTTAAAGCATTTAACATCCCTAGTGCGAATAGGTGGATTGAGCATATCTTTCCCTACATTTTTGGGAGTTTCTCTTGGTTTTTCCTTAGTCACACTTTCCTCCCTTTTAAACTCTCTTCTTGGATAAGAGTTAGGGTATGAATCTTCCCAACAACTTGAAGTTTTCCTCAAATTTTGTTGTTCAACTTTGATACACAATTGAACTAAATCATTCAAGTCTTGGTAGGGTAAGAGTTCAACTCTATCTCTAATCTCAAAATTAAGCCCACTTAGAAATCTTGCTATGGTAGTTCCATTTTTTTGCCTATACTCCTCTACACTCATGGTTCTTTGTTGGAGTCTTTGGACCTTGTCCGTTAACTCCCTATTATAGTAGGAGGGAATATGGCGACGTCTTAAGGCTCCCCTAAGATCATTCCAATATTCTATGGGAAGATCCTTATGAAGACGCCTTTCTCTCTCAATGGTCGTCCACCAATAAATACATAGCATTGCCTTGGAAACTTAGAGTGGCTAAGGATACTTTGTTTTCTTCACTCACATTGTGACAAGCAAACAATTTTTCTACTTTCATTTCCCAATCTAGATAGGTTTCTACATTCTCTTTACCATGGAAATGAAGTAGATCTATCCTAACCTCTCTAGGGCTTTCTTTCTTTTCTCTTTTAACTCTTCTTGGGGGTGGTTGATAATATTCATTGATCCTAAGGCTTTGTTCCCCATATTATTCATTATCCTTAGAGCTAGATGTATGTGAACCATTTTCAAATCATCTCGCATTAGAGCAAATTGAGCATCCCTCTCTTTAAGTTGGGCCTCATGATGCAATTGTCTAAATGAAAGTGCTTGAACATCTTAGGCAACTTTTTCCAAAAGGGTTTTAAGAATTGTTACATCACTTTCATTAGAATCACAAGATGGAGAAGACATGGTTAAAGACTTGTGTTCTAAGTATTTTACCCCAAAAAAAGATAAGGATAGTAGTGAAGGTAGCTTTCCAGGAAAGAGAGGTGAGTCACTAGGACTTCTTAAGTACCAAGTCTTTCCTTGCCAAAATCTATCCCTCACAACTTGTCACAAACCTTTTTCTAAGTAAACTACGTAAATCACAAGTAGAAATAAAAACACAATTTTATGCAAAGAAAACTATGCAAAGCAATTAACAATACAAACAAGTAATTAAAGCAAAACAATTAACTAAGCACAATTTAAAGATTGCTAACTAAAAATCTTTAAACTAGACGAATCCTAAGGTGAGGCTTCTAGACACTTTGAGCCATTGAAGACACACTCACCGTCTACACGTAATTATTCCACTAATTAATCAAAGTTGAATGTAATTACAACTCAAATGAAATACAAAAGAAATTGAATTACACAAAATAAAATTCAGAATTCCTAAACTATGCACTCCTTGCCTTGTGGTTGATCTTCCTTGATGTGTTCTACAATGTGTAGGTGTTTGTATTTATATTTGCTGCAGCTCCTTGCCTTAACCTCTTATGGTTAGCCAATTAAAATCTTCAAAACAGTACCTACTAAGTAGGGATGGACTTACCACAAGGTTAATTCCAACTTAACAAGCACCAATTTGAATTTTTTTGTTCACCAACAATTAGAGGTCAAGAAATTAAAGCAAAGAACAATTCAAATTTAAAAAATAGGACAACAGCAAATGGATTAATTTGTAGGACACAACTAGAAGGAATATTGAATAACTTTGACAAGCAATCAAATAGGCACTCAACAAAAGGTGGCACACAAATTGAACCTAGAGAATGGCACTAGAATTGATTAAAAAAAAAACAAAACAGTACTACTGGAAATTTTAGGTACAAAAAGCGTAACTTATAAAATTTATGCTGAGCTGGCTATTTAAAATCTGAATCTGAAATTTGAACCACAAACAATTCAAGATCTTAGAAAACTTTTGGAGCTGGAATCACACCAAAATTATGCACCAAAAAATTGTGATAAATTTTTCAAAATTCTTGTCAAATTACCGTTTCTGTTGGCGCCAGGATGTACACTTTTTTTGTTTGATTTATCATTTTTTTCTATTTTGTCTTTTGATCTGATTCTTTTTTCTTGTTTTTTTAATACATCAATATGTATACATCTAGAGTTTCATAATTTTTCTTCAACGTATTTTAATTTCATAAGAAAAAAACAGCCAGCACAGAATTGAAAACAGAGTAATCCTAATTTTGGAATTAAAAACAGTTTGAAGAAACTTCAAAAACACAATGGAATTGATGTATATGAATTTGTATGCATCTAACACACAAATATGAACTCAAATCTAAAAAGAAAAAATGCACTAAAGGATCAAACAAACTCAGATTAAAACTAGACTCAAATCAAATCAAGAAACCAAAATTATCAAAAACAAGCACTACATAGAATTGATGACAATTTAGGAGAAACATGACTAGACAAAACACAATTGGATTTAAAAATCAAAATGACTCAAGACACACAATATGAACCGATTAGAATTGCAAATAAGACTCAAATAAACCAAAAACAGAACAACAACACAAATCTATATGGATCCTACACAAAATTTGCAAAATAAAAGCTCAAGAACAAATTGAACATGAATGCACCGATTGGATTGAACCAAAACAGCATCTAAAACAAAATTAAACTCAAAAACAGCAAGACAATCAATGATTTATGAAGAACAACACGTAAAAAAGATGAACACAAAAATTAAAAAGAAATAAGGCACTTAACTCTTGAAGATCATGGCTCTAGATACCAAATGATGGAGATGTGCCTTCATAGTTTTCAGATTTTGTTGGTGAATGGCGGAAGCATCATGGATTGAAGATGAAGCAAGGTCCTCCTAAGAGTGGTGGTGACCTTGAAGGTGCATGAGAGGTAGGGATTGAGAGTGGTGAGACCAACTCTACTTGGAAAGGGAAAGTTTGTGAATATTAAAAGCCTAACCTATAAGGTTTTGGGCAAGAAGTGAAATTGGCAAAATTTGGCAGCAATTCACTAAGTATATTAATCTTGAATTTACATGACCCAAGCACCTCATTATATAGCAAGTGAGGGTTGGATTTGAACAAGAGAATTGGAGGGAAATTCAATGGAAAAAGAATTTGAAATTGGCGCCTATTTTACACTTAGCACATGAAGCATATTTAACATGTGATGGAAAATGTTTAGCACATGTTAAATATGGAATATATGGAAAATGTGCCTTGGTTAAACGTAACCGTCCTTGGTTATAATTAGGTGGTTTAGAAATCCTAATTTAACCAAGGTTGACTTTTAGGTGCCAAATTTCATCTAAAGAAAAATTAAAAATAAAATTCCTAATCTAATTTTGACAAGAAATTAAAGTCTACTCTACACTAGAGTTTATGGCATTTGAACATGTAAAAGAACGTCTTCTTGGATCCTCTTGGCCATAACTCTAGGGGTTGGCCCAAATCTACCCTTTGGTGGGCTTGCATGTGGGCTTGTGCTTGGGCCTCTTCTATCATCCAAGCTTTATCTTTTGTAAAGGAACACTTACATGCACTGCCACTAATCTTAAGACTTTTGTTCTACCTCCTCAAGTAAAAGAGCTTTTAAAAGAGTTTGATGATATATTCTCTATAGAACATCAAATTGATTTAGTTCCGGGGCCTAGTCTACCTAATAGACCAGCCTATAGAACTAATCCCGAGGAAACAAAGGAGACAGAATCACAAGTACAAGATTTTTGGAGAAGGGTTGGGTTCAAAAGAGCTTAAGCCCTTGTGTTGTACCTGTCTTGTTGGTGCCAAAAAAAGATGGCAAGTGGAGAATGTGTTGTGATTGTAAAGCCATCAATAACATCACCATCAAGTATAGGCATCCAATCCCAAGACTAGATGATATGCTTGATGAGTTGCATGGGTCCATCATATTTTCCAAAATTGATCTTAAAAATGGATATCACCAAATTCGAATAAAAAAGGGTGATGAGTGGAAAACTTCTTTTAAAACCAAATTTGGACTATATGAGTGGTTGGTGATGCCTTTTGGTCTCACTAATGCCCCTAGCACCTTCATGAGGCTCATGAATCATGTCTTAAGGTATTGTATAGGTAAATATGTAGCAGTTTATTTTGATGATATCTTAGTTTATAATCAAAGCCTAGAAGATCACCTAAGACACCTTAGGGAAGTTCTCTTACTACTTAGAATTAATAGTTTGTTTGCTAATAGTGATAAATGAACTTTTTGTGTTGATAGTGTAGTTTTTTAGGTTTTGTAGTTAACAAAAATGAGGTACATGTTGACCCCGAGAAAATTAAAGCCATCCAAGAATGGCCAACACCACAAAATGTAGGAGATGTTAGGAGCTTTCATGGTTTGGCAAGCTTTTATAGACGTTTTGTGCCTAACTTCTCAAGTCTAGCTTCACCACTCAATGAGTTAGTGAAGAAGGACACTCCATTTTGTTGGAATGAGAAGCATGAATAAGCCTTTAAGAGGCTAAAAGCTCAACCCACTAATGCACCCATTCTAGCTTTACGAAATTTTGCAAAAACTTTTGAGCTAGAGTGTGATGCATCGGAAGTTGGCATAGGTGCGGTTTTGTTACAAGGTGGACATCCTATTGCTTATTTTAGTGAAAACCTTCATGGAGCCACTCTTAACTACCCCACCTATGACAAAGAGCTTTATGCACTTCTGAGGGCCTTAAAGACTTGGGAACATTATCTAGTTTCTAAAGAATTTGTCATTCATAGTGATCATGAGTCTTTAAAATATTTGAAAGGTCAACATAAGTTGAACAAACGCCATGCAAAATGGATGGAATTTCTTGAACAATTTCCTTATGTCATCAAATACAAGAAGGGTAATACAAATATAGTGGTCGATGCTCTCTCAAGGAGACATGTGCTCTTTTCAAAACTTGGAGCCCAAATTCTTGGATTTGACAACATAAGAGAACTTTACAAAGAAGATCAAGACTTTGCATCCCTCTTTGCTAAGTGTGAACATAGAGCACAAGAAGAATTTTATTTGTCTGAGGGGTATCTTTTTAAAGAAGGAAAACTTTGTATACCTCAAGGCACACATCGAAAACTTCTTGTAAAGGAATCTCATGAAGGAGGTCTCATGGGCCACTTTGGAGTTGATAAGACTCTTGATCTTTTAAAAGGAAAATTCTTTTGGCCCCATATGAGACGAGATGTTCAAAGACATTGTTTTAGATGCATTTCATGTTTAAATGCTAAATTTAAAACAATGCCTCATGGACTTTATACTCCTTTACCGATTGCAAGTGCTCCATGGGAAGACATTAGCATGGATTTTATTTTAGGACTACAAGAGGTTTTGACTCCATTTTTGTGGTTGTGGACCATTTTAGCAAAATGGCACATTTTATACCATGCCACAAGGTGGATGATGCTCAAAATATTTCCAAACTCTTCTTTTGAGAAGTGGTAAGACTTCATGGATTACCTAGAAGCATAGTATCGGATAGAGATCCCAAGTTCATAAGCCATTTTTGGAAAACTCTTTGGGAAAAACTTGGAACCAAACTTCAATTTTCCACTTCTTGTCATCCTCAAACGGATGGACAAACGGAAGTAGTCAATAGCTATCTTTCTACTATGCTTAGGGCGGTCATGAGGGGTAGCCACAAATCTTGGGATGAGTATCTTCCCCATATTGAGTTTGCATACAATAGAGTAGTTCACAAGGCTACTAATATTTCTCCATTTGAAGTAGTATATGGCTTTAACCCTCTTACTCCTATAGATTTGTTACCCCTTCCTAATCCACAAACCTTTGTGCATAAGGAAGGCGCTACCAAAGCTGAATTTTTTTAAGAAAATGCATGAGAAGGTTAAAGAACACATACAACAACAAACTGAGAAATATGTCAGATATAACAATAAGGGGAAGAGAGAAATCGTTTTTGAGGAAGGATACCTAGTTTGGCTTCATCTTAGGAAGGATAGATTCCCAAATAAGAGAAATTCTAAACTTAGTCCCTGAGGTGATGGGCCTTTTCAAGTCCTCAAAAGAGTCAATAACAATGCTTATAAAGTTGATTTACCTGCGGATTATGGAGTACATGATACTTTTAATGAAGAAGACGAAGCATTGGATTTGAGGACAAATCATTTTCAAGAGGGAGGGGATAATGGAAGAGGCCCAAGCACCAACTCCATTGAAAGCCCACCAACATGTCAAATTGGGCCAATCACTAGAGCCATGGCTAGGAAACTTCAAGATGATTGGATTACTGCTAATGATGGCAGAGAAACCTATCTAAACATGCTCAAGATGCCATAGACTCTAGTGTAGAATAGCATTTAAATTCTTGTCAAATTTAGCATAGGATTTTTGTTTTGTAATTTTGTTAAAATGAAGATTGGTACCTAAAATACCAACCTAAGTTTAATTAGAGATTCCTAAACTTTAATTAAACTTAGGCCAATCCAAGCTAGCCCAATTGGAGCGCAAGTTCTAGAACCAATTGCACATTCTAGATTCTAGAACTTGCCTTCCATGTGCTCAATTCTAGGCGCCGATATTCAATTCGAATAGCTTTGAATTTCCCTCTCTTTTTACCTTGGTGTAAACCGGCCTCCATTTCTATTTAAGGAGTGCCTTGGATCATGATTTTACAAGATTAATATACATAGTGAATTGCTGCCAAATTTGAGCCAATTTCACTTCTTGTCCAAAACCTCTTAGGTTAGGCTATTGATCTTCAATTCTCACCTTACCAAAGAGAAATGGCCTCACCACTCTCATCCCCTACCTAGCATGCACCTCCAAGGTCACCACACCTCTTAGGAGGACCTTGTTCGCTTACAATCCATTGTGCTTCCGCCGATCATCAACTAAATTTCCAAATCATGAAGGCATTTCTCCATCACTCTTTGCTAAAACAAGTTATAGCTCGAGACTGCGGGGCTTGTGTACAGGCCAGACCTCGGCCATCGGCCTGAGAGAAAGACATCGGACATCGGACATCGGTGGAATGATAGCAATGGTGGGCCACATAAGTGGGGCCCACAGATAGCATGAGTTAACATGAGTTAACACCCAGATACCAAAAAGGCCTAAGTCACGAGAATATCATGTTTGAGGTGTGTATGGTGCATCTGAGTACGGGACAAGCAAGTGTTCCTTGGAGGTTCTAAGGCTCATTAGGGTTAGGGTTTCCAGGGAAAGACTGCATGCATGGCACGTGAATACTTAGGGCACTTACAGAACAAATGAGGCCGCAAGCGCTGGTACGTGAGTAGGTACCTTGGCGGCTAAGCTGTTAAAAAGATTGCACTCCAAAAAAGGGAAGTCTTATGCGCCAGATTACGCTAAGATTGTGTAATAGTGATGCAAGGACATTCACCCAGGAACCCTAGATACAACCTATATAAAGGGTGGTAAGAACCCTAGAAAAGGTACATCGTTTCTAAGACTGAAATTGCTTTACACACATTATTGTTTCTTTAGCCCTTACTGACTTGAGCATCGGAGTGCAAACTGTCGTAAGGGCGCCCTTCGTCTTTACAGGTGAAGCGTTCTTCTAACTAGGGAATTGATCAATAGGGTGCTGGTATATTGTGTCTTACCAGGTGTTTTCTAATCCTGTTCAAGTTCTTGTAATTGTTGATATAACATTCTGTATAACTATGTAAAATCCTGTAAAGTTAGTGGCATTCTGGCTTGAGGTGGTTGTTGTGTGCAAGAAGGGTGAGTAGACTTTGTGGGATTCAAAGTCACCTTCTTGTGTGTGGTGTTTGTGTAATCTGTGATTGATTGCATAGTGAAAACTCAATGGTTTAACTGAGGACTGGATGTAGCTTTTTTATTGAGTGAACCAGTATAATCTCTCTGTGTAATTCTCTCTATCTCATCTCTCATTAAACTGTTTGTATTTTCCGCTGTCATAAACAACCGGTTAAATCGCAATTTTAACCGATTGAATTTCTTATTCCAGTTTTTGTTTAGCTATTGAATTGGTTTTCTGAACTGCTGCTGAGTGTTGTTTGTTAAAGCTTCATTCTAAGCAAAGTATTTTTGAAAATAGTTTGAATACAATTCACCCCCCCGCCCCCCTCCTCTTGTTGTAGCCATCAAAACTAACATTATGCTCCACATTAGTGTCTCATCATGATCAAATGTGCTCCATGTGACCTAATTAGGTCTAAATGACTGACCTAGGTTAAATATGGGCATTAATGAAGTCCTAATTTACCCTAGGTTAGTTTTTAGATGCTTAACTCTAACCCTAGTTCACTTAAGAAAGCATTACAAATAAATTTCCTACTTTAATTTTAGAAAGAAAAATAAATTATTACACTAGGTTATGGCATTCTTGAACATATATAAAAGGGTGTATTTACCATTAGTAGTAGAGTCCCAATCTTCTGGTATCCTCCTTGCCATAGCTCTAATGATTGGTCCAAAGTTGGGCCCTCTGTGATGTGAGTTGATTTTAGATTATCCATTTTAGATATGACATTTTACTTAGGATTGAGGTTTTAGCAATTATATGGTGAGAACCCAAAGAAGATTCACACTGGACACGAACTTCACCAAGTGGTTAACTAAGTATTAAGGTTCACTTCTAGAGGGCAAAGGAAAAATACAAATATATGGTGATTGATGATGAAGGGCGGAAATTAAAAGAACATGGAAGGAAACATAAAAGCATGAAGGAAACCGAATTGACAATGGAGGAAAATAAGAACATAAGAACACAAAGATAAATGGAGTAATGGAAAAATGGAAAAGATGAAGGAAGGAAATGTTTATATGATGAAAGAGAGTTGGTCATGCCACTTGGAGTGTGGTTTTCCTCCAAGATAAGTGTTGATGGCCGCCACTTGAGAGCTCTACAATCACTCAAGATGAGACCTAATGCTAAGAGGAAACAAGCCTCACAAACACCTCACACAATTTGTACAGAGTAACTTTTCTATTCAAATTCAACATGAAAATACATGGAGTAAGGCACCCTATTTATAGGAATAGGTGCCTTGGAAAACAAGATGAGCAAGGATAGGATGGTAAATGTGTGAGCGGTTTCCTTTAGGGTTTGACTAAGTCAAAAACACACCCTATTCTTAATGTTCTAGAAACTAGGTCAACTTTTCTTCCTAAAGGGCTAGAAACAAGCTAAAATGATAACTACACCCTCTATTATGCTAAAGGCACCTTATTCTAGCCTATCTTGCTATGTGGACCCCTAAAGTGAGCCCAATTTATTTACATTGTGGTTGTGAAAAGAACCGTCGTATATATATGACTTATAAACGACGGTTATGGAACCACTGTCTATACCCCAAACGTATAGACTACGTGCCGATAGACTACAGTTACAAAACCGTTGTCGAAGCCCTTTTCTGCACTATTCATGCTTTAATTATCAAAACAACTTCATTCACTGGACAATGGATTAAATTAGAAACCAATGATGCTTCCAACTTTAAATATAACAATATATAAATGCAATCAATTTACAGGATAAACATCTGTAATAATGAAATGAGAATTTTAGTAAGTAACTTCTCCTCATATTCTCACAAGCGAGTGTTTTGCTATCAATTTTCACTAAATCATAACAAATCATAGTTGCATTGAGGCATTACAGGTAACAAATCATAACAAATCTTCATTTTTCTTCATATCACAAAAATGAATCTTAGGGACTTTACAGGGTTGTAATAAGGTTGGGTTGGTTTTTCATAAAACAAAATGCACACTTTAAAAGAAGAAGAACATTCCTATAATTCAATTAGTTATATTGAAATATGTGCAATAAATTGATTCAAGGTATATGAGCATTGTTTAAAAAAAATTTCTTGAAATTTAAATATGTACCGTCCCGTATCCGGGCGTTGACTAAGTCAAGGTCAAAGTCAACTACTGGAGAGTCAAAGTCAACCGCTGGAGAGTCAAAGTCAACGCAAGGCGTCGCCTAGGTGGAGGAATGCCAGGAGGAGGCGTCGCCTGGTGAAGGCGTCGCCCCCACCAGGGCGTCGCCAGTTCAAACAGCCAAGCAGAAGCGTCGCCAAGGCAAGGCGTCGCCTAGGTGAAGGCGTCGCCTAATCAGGGCGTCGCCAGATCAAACAGTGCTAAAGTAAGGCAATCACGGTGTGGTTCCCCGATACCCATGGGTAGGAAAGACCATGGAGGGAACGACGCCGTGGGAAGGCCTCAGGTCCCAATAGCAAGGGGCAGCGATAAAGAGAAGGAAAAGGTGGCTTCAAGGCCATAGTAATAGTACCAGTGAAGGGCAGCCTGACTCGTGACGTGCTCCTGCCGCCCCAGAGACGCCCGTAGGGCAGATACGACTCAAGAGGAAAGTCACGCCCAGGGCAACCGGGTGCAGAGTACAAAAGGAAGGCAGATACGCTCTCAAAGTAAGTGACTAGATACTTGGGGGCATGAGTTGGCACCCAAAAAGTCACCCCTAGCGCAGTAGCACTCTCAGCAGGAGGACTCACACGTAGAAATGTCCCCAGATGGGCAGAAGCGTCCCCGGATGGGGCATGGCGTCGTGAGGCCCTCCACGTGTACGACAGCCGTGCCAGAATAGAAACACCCTTTAGTCAGGTGCCAGGTAATTAAAGGTTATTCAATACAGTTTCCCTTCCGAGCATTCAGGTACTATAATGGCTCTCGAGCGTTTCAACGTCTTAAATGCGCTACGTTTTCTAATTAAGCGCTTTAATGAGTGCGTTACGTTTGTGATTAAAAGCGTTTTAAGACGCTTTAAATGCTTGGGCAGTTTAAATAGCGCGGAGAATGTTGGAAAAAGGGTTGGAACTTTTGGCAAATTTATCAGAGAACTCTCTAGTTGCTTGCTCGTGATTGAAGGTTACGTACAAGTGACTGGGAAATATTTTTGCCTAAAAGAGACAACACACACATATACACAGTTCTTTTACCACCTTCAGAGTGCCATACGCGGCGCTCAGACACGTAGGTGAACAGTTTTTGGTGTTTCTTGCTGGCTGACTTGAGCGTCAGAGTGCACACGGCCGCTAGGGCGCCTCTTTGTCCTCTTTTTTTGCAGGAATTCACAGGCAACCAGTGGGAAGGAGTCCCTAGCTGACGGTTGAGGTCGCGCACGAAGACGTCCTGGTCAACCGTACGGAACATTTGGCGCCCACCGTGGGGCCGATATAAAACATCAGTCCCATCACAAGTTCGAGAAAATCTATCAGGTTGCAGTAGTGCTGAAGGAGGTTGGAGTGACAATGGCCCCCACCAAACGAAGAGCAGCACGCGCAGCCCCAGCAGACCTATCCATGCAGCAGGTCCTGGAAATAATGAGGGGGCTGCAGCAGGACATGGCGGATTCGAAAATGGAGCAGGAACGCATGCAGGCAGACCTTGACGCCTCGCATGAGCGGAACGAAGAGCTCCACCGTGTGAATGAGGAGTTGCGCCAGGGCCTGAGAAACGATAGGAGGCGGCCTGGGCATGACGAGATGGAGAACCATTCCCCACCAAGGGAGTTTTCCACTCCTTTCTCACAGGAGATCCTAGACGCAACGATCCCAAACACGTTCGCGGGACCCAAGGTGATCTTCACCGGGATGGAGGACCCAGAGACGCACCTGGCTGCATTTCACACGCAAATGGTCCTGATAGGCGGTTCTGATGCTGCCAAGTGCAAGCTCTTCATGAGCACCCTGACCGGGATGGCTATGGACTGGTTCATTAGCCTCCCAGAGGGTCATATCACATCTTTCCGCCAATTGTCGCGATTGTTCCGAGAACAGTACTTAGCCAACAAGGCCCCGCCGCCGGTCTCCTATGATCTGTTCGACGTAAAGCAGTATCAGGGGGAGACCCTGAAGGAGTACATCAATCGCTTCGGGGCCCAGGTCGTGAAGGTTGGCACAACAGAGGAGCCTATGATCGTGTACGCGTTTGTGAAAGGCGTGTGCCCCGGCCCCTTCGGAGAATCCATTATCCGCAATCGCCCTAGGACTTTCGCTGAATTACGGCGCAGGGCGGTAGAGCATATTGCTTCGGAAGGGGAGGTATGTGTGAAGCGCACCAGCGCCGTGCCCTCACGCCTGAGGGGACCGGCGCGAGTTCAACCCGTCAGAGTCAATGAGACCACGACGGGAAAAAAGAAGCCAGAGGCGAGATGCCCCTACGAGGCCAGAAAGCCCCAGCCCCGGGGCCCAGCAGGAGGCGAACGCCCCGCCAGAGAAAGAGCAAGACCGGCGAGGTACAACTTCGTGGTTGAGTTGAAGGATTTGATCGCCGTGCCCAACATAGCTGAGAGGCTGAGGCGACCGGCGAAGACCGACAAGGTGTTAGGGCCCCGTAAAGACTCTTGGTGCGAATTCCACGAGGCTTTCGGGCACCAGATTGATAATTGCCTGTCGTTGGGCTACCAGCTAGATGAGCTGGTGAGAACTGGGTTTTTGAAAGATTATGTCACAGATTCCACAACGACCGCCACCTTGCCGCCGCCGGCAGAGGAGCCAGCCCACGAGATGCCTGTGCTTGGCGAGGTCCACACCATTGTTGGAGGTTTTTCAGGCGGAGGACCCACCGCCTCCCAGCGGAAGAAATACACGAGGGGGGTGAATTCAATCGAAGAAAGGCTCTCGGGGGAGCCTTGGGAGTCAGATATTGTGTTCACAAGAAGAGACCTCCGAGATGTGGTACCCCACGACAACGACCCCGTTGTCATCTCAGTCGTCACAGCTGGAAGGAAGGTCCACAGAGTGCTTGTTGATCAAGGAAGCTCGGCAGACGTCATGTTTCTGTCGACCTTTAATAAGTTACGGTTGTCCCCCGATCTGCTGAGTCCCTATACGGGATGTTTGTATGGGTTCGGGGATAACCAGGTAGAAGTCCGGGGGTACCTGGAGTTGAGGACTACGTTCACAGACGGAGAGGCCTCCCGTACCGAGAGCATCCGGTACCTCGTCGTGAATGCTAATTCTGCCTACAATATTCTGCTGGGCAGACCGGCGTTAAACCGTCTGAGTGCGGTGTCCTCCACCCGTCACATGAAGATGAAGCTGCCGGACCTCAGTGGCCGGGTGATAGTCATCAGGTCAGACCAGGAGGAGGCGAGGAAATGCTATGAAAACAGCCTGAAAACGAAGAGAGGCGTATTCATGGTGTATGAGCGTCCGCCAAGTGGGGACGCGACAATGATTGAGGCGACGCCCGCTGGGCTGACGCTTGAAGAGGCCATAGTGGAGAGGGCGATGCCCGAAGCAGATGTGCCAATGGAGGAAGGCCCTGACGACGCGGCGCTCGCGGAAGAGGCGGCGCCCGTCGAAGAGGCGGCGCCCGTCGAAGATGATAGCAGGGAACAGCCTGCAGTTAACGCCATAGAAAGGGAGATTGGCGGCAAAACTTTCAAATTAGGAAGTTCGCTAAGCCCAGAAGAACAGGAGGGGGTGGCAGGAGTGATTTCACGCCACCTGGATGCCTTCGCATGGTCCGCCTCGGATATGCCAGGCATCGACCCCGATTTCCTGTGTCACCACCTCAGCATGGACGCCACGGTCCGCCCCGTGCGTTAAAGAAGGAGGAAGTTTAATGAGGAACGACAACAGGTGGTGAAAGACGAAACGCAGAAGCTGCTGAGCGCTGGCCACATCAGGGAGATTCAGTACCCTGAGTGGCTCGCCAACATCGTCTTGGTGAAAAAGGCGAACGGAAAGTGGAGGATGTGTGTTGACTTCACGGACCTGAATAAGGCATGCCCGAAGAACTCGTATCCGTTGCCCAGCATCGACGCCTTAGTAGACAGTGCGTCCGGCAGCAAGGTGCTAAGTTTCTTGGACGCCTTTTCAGGGTACAACCAAATTAAGATGCACCCAAGAGACGAGAGCAAGACTGCATTCATGACCGAGACATGCAGTTACTGCTATAAGGTGATGCCCTTCGGGCTGAAAAATGCGAGCGCCACATACCAGAGACTAATGGACAAGGTCCTGGCGCCAATGCTTGGGAGGAATGTGTACGCATATGTAGACGACATGGTGGTGGCGTCGCAAAATAGGGTGCAGCACATGGCAGACCTGGAAGAGCTGTTCCACACAATATCCAAATACCGCCTCAAGTTGAACCCCGAGAAGTGTGTCTTCGGGGTAGAGGCCGGTAAGTTCTTGGGTTTTTTGCTCACCGAGAGGGGGATAGAGGCGAACCCCGACAAATGTGCGGCTATTATCGCCATGCGGAGCCCGACATCGGTAAAGGAGGTGCAACAGTTGACAGGGCGGATGGCGGCGCTCTCGAGGTTTGTTTCCGCCGGAGGAGAAAAGGGGCACTCGTACTTCCAGTGCCTCAAGAGAAACAGTCGCTTTGCATGGACTGATGAATGCGAAGCGGCTTTCATTAAGCTGAAGGAGTACCTGGCGACGCCACCGGTCCTCTGCAAGCCGGTAACGGGCATGCCCCTCCGGTTGTATTTTACTGTAACGGAGCGGGCCATCAGTTCTGTGTTGGTCCAAGAGCAGGACCAGAGTCAGAAGCCCATCTACTTCGTAAGCAAGGCCTTACAGGGGGCTGAGACGAGGTACCAAGCACTGGAGAAGGCGGCGCTTGCGGTAGTGTTCTCTGCTAGGAGGCTCCGTCATTACTTCCACAGTTTTACGGTGGTGGTGATGACCAATCTCCCTATACAGAAAGTGCTGCAAAAACCTGATGTGGCAGGAAGAATGGTACACTGGGCAGTGGAACTGTCAGAATTCGACATACAGAGCGACTCTCAGTTGATTACGGGGCAGGTGTCGGGTGAGTTCCAGGCGAAGGACCCACAGATGGCGGCGTATCTAAAATACGTCCAGTTGTTGAGGGGGGCGTTCAACGCTCTTGAGTTGATACACGTCCCGAGGGAGCAGAATGCCAGAGCTGACCTGCTCGCAAAGCTGGCCAGCTCAGGCAAGGGGGGTAGACAGAGGACAGTGATCCAGGAAACCCTCAAAGCTCCGCGTCGTTTCGTGGAAGACAACAGGGTGGATGTCCTCCAGATTTATACATCAAGGGGAAGGCCGAGGAGTCATTCCTCTTTGACCCAAGATACGCAGAGGGCACCCCGCATCAGCATATACGCGGGTGTGCCTGAAGAAGAGCAGATGCAGGTCTGCGTTTTGTCCAAGGGAGACACCTGGATGACGCCCTATAAACGATACCTGGCGAATGGGGCTCTTCCAGTGGACCCTGAAGAGGGTAAAAAAGTCAAAAGAAATGCCGCAAGATATACTTTGGTGGATGGGGTGCTGTTCAGGCACGGCTTCACTCACCCTATCCTAACATGCGTCAGTGGCGATGAGTGCACCAGGATAATGGCAGAACTACACGAAGGCATCTGCGGAAGCCATGTAGGAGGAAGGTCCTTAGCCTCCAAGGTAATACGCGCAGGTTTCTTCTGGCCAACAGTGAAAGAGGATTGCGCACGGCACGCCCAGCGGTGTAGGCAATGCCAAAAGCACGCCGACTGGCACAAGGCGCCGCCAGAAGAGTTGCGGTCCATATACAGCCCGTGGCCTTTCCATACATGGGGAATTGACATCCTGGGCCCTTTCCAACTGGCAATCAGGCAGATGAAGTATCTGATCGTCGCCATCGAATACTTCACTAAGTGGATAGAGGCAGAGCCCGTGGCACAGATCACGGCGCATAAGGTACAGCATTTCGTGTGGAGAAACATTGTGTGTCGCTTTGGCGTACCCAGGCGCCTGATATCTGACAACGGGACCAGTTTGCCAGTCAGCAATTGAGAAATCTGTGTGCTGAAGTAGGAATCAAACAGGTGTTTGCATCAGTTGAGCACCCCCAGACTAATGGGCAGGTAGAATCGGCAAACAGAGTTCTGCTGAGGGGGTTAAAAAGAAGGTTGGAGAAAGCCAAAGGGGCGTGGGCGGAAGAGGTACCGAGGATCGTATGGGCCTATCACACCACCCCCCAATCCTCTACTATGGAGACGCCTTTCAGTTTGGTTTACGGGTCGGACGCGATGATTCCAGTAGAAATACATGAAAGCTCACCACGCTTTCAAAACTTTGTGGTGGAGGAGTCCAATGAAGAGAGGCGGGTAAACCTGGATCTGCTAGAAGAGGCCAGGGAAGAAGCTAGAATAAAAGCTGAAGCGATGAAGAGAAGAGTAGAGCGGCAATATAGCTCTAAGGTAAAGCCGCGACAGTTTCAGGTGGGCGACCTAGTGATGAAGAAAGCCCACCCATACGAGTTGGAGAATAAGCTGTCTCCCAAGTGGACCGGGCTCTTCAGGGTTACTGAGGCTAAGGGCAATGGTTCGTACAACCTGGAGACCTTAGATGGAGGCTCTATCCCGCGCAGTTGGAATGCAGCCAACTTAAAATTTTATTTCAGTTAACTTATGTAAGCAATATGTAACAATTTAGTTGAAGGGGACGCTCTTTTTCCTTTTCGGGGGTTTTTAACGAGGTCACCCTAATAAAAGGAAAAACCAGTTGAGAAAAAGAAGTGCCTTGGTTTTCAGCCTTTATCTTTCCTTGTTAGAAGTAATGTGATGCGCCGCCTAGGCCATGGCGTCGCCAAGAAAGAGGGCGTCGCCCAGGTCATGGCATCGCCCAGAACGAAGGCGCCACCTAGATAAGGGCGTCGCCCTGAGCAGGCGTCGCCCAAGTGAAGGCATGCATCGTTGGAAGAACGAGACGAAAAGAAAGCGCGCAGTACATGAAGCATATGCAAAGTAAAGTAGCGTTACAAAAATCAAGTATGACATTGAAAAATTGTTGTTACAAGCAATGTTCAGTACAATGGGAACAGCACAAACGAAGCAAACGCTACAAATCATGCAAAAACACGAACAAGCCATTTCTCAGCGCTCATCAGAGTCATCACTGGAGGAAGGCGAAGCCTCTTTTCCAGCCCGCAGCGCTTGAGTAAGTCGTGTCCTCTTTTCTTGGTTTAGCTTCGAACCTGCACCAGGGGAAAAGACGCGTTAGAGGCACCATGAAGAAAGACAGGCACAGTTAGAAAGTAACGAAGGTCGAGTTTCCTAAGGCAGTGGTTCTTACGTATGTACTTCTCAAGAGTCCCAGCGTTGAACTCCAGGCTGATCACCGTAGCAGAGTCAAAACCTCCCGCCTCAGCAAGAATCCGGCAAGCTATTTGATCACTTGGAGCTAGATTCTTGAGGGGTTTGGCTTTGAGGACCTTTTCCTCTCTCACCCAGTACAGCGGAAACCCATCCAGGGCGTCGGGAACAAGATCAGTACGGCAGATCTTGAAGAACCGGCCTTTCCACCCCGTGAACGAGCTTTGAAAGGGTGTGAAGAGAACTCTTCCGGGTACATTGCTGAGAGTTACCCAGAGGTTGTGTCTCTGCCTCTTCACCCCAAAGAAGTGAAGAAAGAGGTCAACCGAGGGTGCACAACCCAAAAACCCGAAGAGAACATCGAAGGCTTTGACAAAGGCCCAGCTGTTGGGGTATAACTGAGCCGGAGCGACGTTGATCTCCGTCAGCAGTTCCTTCTCGAACCAGGAGAAGGGTAAGCGCACCCCGATGGTCTTGAACACCACCTGGTAAAACTAAAAGAAAGGGACCCCGTCGTTGGCCCGTTCGTCTCCACATACTGGCTCCCCTAGAGTGCAGGGGAGCACAGCGATGTCGTCGTCATGCCTCCTCGCGAAGGCCCGGTGGTCATAGGAACATGACTCCCCTTTGTGCTCCCGTATGGCCCTGGTAGAGAGTAAGCATGAACACTCGTCAAGAAGTTCATTCGAAGCCCAAGGGTACAAGTCTTTGGGGCGAACCCTCGAGGAAGCAGCGTGAGATGACATTCTCTAACAAGATCAGGATTGCCAGAAATGCAAGAGTTGAGTGAGGGGAGCGAAGGCTAGAACGAACCTTCGACAGAGAAGAAAGGGTGCAAGAAGAAAGAACGCAAGTAGGTTATGAAGAGTGAGAAAATGATGAAGATAGTTCCAGAGCTTGAAGAGTTAAATACAGCGGTTAAAGCGCCAAACGACGTGAATGGATGCACCGCACGATTGATACACGTGGCAGAAGATGAAAGGATGACACTGGCACCACTGGTTTAAATCAGAAAACGTCGTGTCAGCAGAATATCCAGTGGTACGATGCGCTGCCGGAAGTGAGTCAGGGGTACAGCAGGAGTAAGAAAATGGAATGACTAGATGCCCCATCAACCATACAAGCAGCGCCACGTGGATCAAGTCGAATGACGGAACGTCCCATCAGCTATACAAGGAGCGCCACGTGGATGGCACAGACAAAGCCTTGGGCTCTTCGCTGCCATCAGGCATCGACCAAGGCGAGAATCGAAGTCAATGTCGAAGTGAAGGTAACACCCGAGGTGTCGCCCGGAAGGATGTGAAGGGCGACACCAGCGTGAGACGTTACGGGCGTCGCCAACCCAAATACCAACTGGCGTCGCCTCCCCGATACCCACAGGTAGGAAAGACTGTGGAGGGAGACGAAAGTGAAGGAAGCAGAGTCGGCTGCTGGCGTTGTTTCCCCGATACCCACGGGTAGGAAAGACTGTGGAGGGAGATAAGATCGCCAGATGCCAGCGAATGACTGGCAGGGCGTTCCCCGATACCCACAGGTAGGAAAGACTGTGGAGGGAGACGAATTCAAAGAAGGCAAAGTTAGTCACAGGCGTCACCTCCCCGATACCCACAGGTAGGAAAGACTGTGGAGGGAGACGAGACCGCCAAACGCCAGCGAATCACTGGCAAGGCGTTCCCCGATACCTATGGGAAGGAAAGACCATGGAGGGAACGGACCCCCCCATAGCACTCAGCGTTTTAGACACCCGGGGACGATACGGCGCTGCTGTAGCAGTCCTCTCCTCAGGCGTGGGCGCCGAGCGTTAAGGGTCAAAGAAAGGACCTTTCGGTATCAGAAACGTCCCGGGAACGATACGGCGTCACTAAGTGAGCCTCTCCACGGGCGTGAGGGTTGACGTGCAACCTTTCCCAATCATACGAAACCGCCCAACAAAGTGAAAGAAATGGGCGGAACACAGATAAAATAATCGAAGCGCGTGAAGGGAAAAGATGAGAATGAGGTCGCATAAGCAGAATCGTATGTGGCAAAGACATAAAGGCAATCATACGAACATCCCAAATCAGTAACAAGAGTACGGATAGTTCAAAGGATTACAATTTTTAACAGATAAAATCAAAAACGAAGGTAAAGTATGAAGCAGTTAAGTGTGAAGCTGAAGGTGGCGGGTGAGAGACGGCGGCTCAGTCTTCCAAGTCCATGGGCACGACCTTCCCGTCGACGACGTGGTGAGTGGGGTCGCAGTTCGAAATATTAATGCCCGTGTTCTCGCAGGACACCTGGGCCAGAGCCTCTTGGAAACCCTCCTCAAACGCCCCCGCCATCTCCCAGTCAGCTCTTGGACCTCCCCTTCTAGTTCGGTGATCCTGGAATCCTTGGATGTCAATTGTTTCTCCAGGAATTCCTTCTCCACCCGAAGCTTATTAGCCTCGGCTTGTAGAAGGCTCAAAGCTTCAGCCTTAGCAGTCAACGCGTCTTCATTTTCACGCAGCTTCTGCCCCCAAGCAGCATCCAACTCATCAAGTTTTTTCCGCTGCACCTCGGATGTGAGAGCCGCCTCCTGGAGGCCAATGTTTTGGATTTGACAGGAGGTGAGCTAGGCCAGTTGAGTGGCATGCGCCTGCTCCAGTTCACGCGCGTACGCCTCAGCTCCCTCCCTGCCCTCCTAGGCCAGTCTTAGCAGAGATTGGGAAGCTTCCTCCTTAAGTCCCCAGTTCTGCTTCTCCTCCTTCAGCGCCACCACCTCTTGCCTCAGCTTGCGAAGAACCTCCCTCCCTTTGATGGCATTTCGAGCCTGAGTGCGCCATTTGATTGCCACCGCCAGGAAGGCCCCCATATAGTAAGGCATACCTCCCCCTTTTTGAGGATCAGTCGGCGTCATCCCCTCGGTGAAGCCCTGCGTCAACTCCCTATGGATGGAGCGAGGAATCCGGGGTTTGCGCGAAGTTGAGCCAGGGACTGATACAGGAGGGGCGGAGCCCGACGCTTCAGCTACGTCACGATGCGGCAACGGCGAAGGTGGGGGAACCAAGTCAATCCTTTCCTCTCGCTCCTCGTGGACTGGCGGAGGCGGCGGTGAGGTGGCACTGGGAGGATCGTCCCTGAGAGAGTTCCCATCGCCGGGGGGCGCGGCGGGTGAAGCAATGAGACCCGTGGCCCTCCTCTTATGAGGAACCAGAGCAGAACCCGAGCCTTCGCTGTCGGAGTCTACTATCAACACCCTTTTCCCTTTGTTAGGACGCGCTGAGGCAGGGGTTGATGGGATCGGCAGGGAAGCAACGGTGGGCACGTCGGAGGCTACGGCGTCCCCGCCTTCCTTGGTAGATTTTGCCTTTTTCAAAAATTTGGCAAGAGCCAGCCGTCTCGAGGAAGTCATCACTGAACCTGCAACAGCGAAAAATAGTAAGGTAAAGTTTGGTTCAGAGGAAACAGAGGGAAAATTCTATGACCAAACATATGCAGATAACCACAACAACTAATGCATCATAAACAATCAAGGGCAGATACCGAAGTAGGTAGAAAGCCCATGGGCATTGAATTCGTTCGCGATGAGTTTGGCGGTATCGAAGACTATCCCCAGTCCCGCCAAGGCTTTGCACACATCCCGGTCAGGCGGATCAAGCTCGTCCAAAGCCAAGGGCTTCATGGTTATGGGTTTGTCTGTCCAGTACAGCGGAAAGCCCTCTAGGATGGTAGGATCGCGCTTGGTCGCACGTACCTTGAAGAATTTCCCCTTCCATCCTTTAAACGAATTCTGGAAGAGCGTAAGAATGATGCGCCCGGCGATGCCAGAAAAGCTCATCCAAAGGCTCTTCCCCTGCTTCTTTACTTCGAAGAAGTGAAGAAAAACGTCCACAGAAGGGGGAACACCTAGATAGCCGCAGAGAATTTGGAACCCCCTCACGAAAGCCCAACTGTTGGGGTGGAGTTGGGCGGGAGCAGTGTTTATCTCTGTCAGTAGCTCTTTTTCGAAAGAAGTGAGGGGCAGACGCAGGCCCACCCTCTTGAGCACCATTTGATAGAGGAAGAAGAAGGGGCATCCCCCAGTATCCCGTGAGTCCGCACAAACGGGCATCCCAAGTCGTACCCGGCTTACCAGGACTTAGGAGTCGTGATTTTTGTGGAAAGCATTGAAATTATAGAGAACAGGGTCCCCCCTGTGAGCCTCCACGTCCTCAACAGAGTTCAGGAGGGAACATTCGTCCAGAAGTTCGTCGGGAGCCCAGTCGTATTCGCCCTTATAATAAGACTTAGGGAGCGGGGGAGGCGCGGTGGTCTTAGTTTTCGCCATCAATGCCAATGCTGAAGATCAAAAGAGAAAGAAAGGGTTCAGAGAAAAGGGGTTGGGTAGAAGAAAAGGGAAAAATGGAAGAACCCTAGGAAAACCCTACCCACATGACAGAAAAGAGGAACAAGAGGAACGAAGAGGCACACAAACGATATCCAAAGAAATGCAGTAATATGGACAGTCCCAAGCAGTTCATACAGTGAAGAGAAACATCAAGGAGGGGGAAAACCATACCTTTGGGGCTGAAGGGTGTGGAGAGCGGAAGCACGAATGAGCAGGGGTCGCGAGAGAAGAGATTCAGAGAAGATGAACAGTGAGAAGGGATTCTGAGAAAGTGGATGTAACAGTAGTGGCAAGCGCGGGGTTTGGGTAACTTGAACGTTACGAGAAGCGCGAGGGACATCAAATGATAACCGTGTGATGATGCCACGTGTTGCAAGATTAAGCGCTCAAGGGGAGCGCAAGAGGTTCTTAAAGACGACCGCACGATGAACCACGTGGCACGTGATTAAGCGCAACTTCAAAAGACATCATTTTTCCCATTTTAGGGCTGTCCAATCAGCCATTAAGTATACCTCTGTGGTTCAGAAAGTGTCACGTCAGTAATTCGAAGAGTTGCTGAGTCAGCAGAGAATGCCACGTCATCCGGATGGCACGCGGACGGCGTGGGCGAGGCTTTAGTCTTGACGCTGAAGACAAGTCTTCGGCTTAAGACTGGGGGGCTTGTGTACCGTCCCGTATCCGGGCGTTGACTAAGTCAAGGTCAAAGTCAACTGCTGGAGAGTCAAAGTCAACCGCTGGAGAGTCAAAGTCAACACAAGGCGTCGCCTAGGTGGAGGAATGCCAGGAGGAGGCGTCGCCTGGTGAAGGCGTCGCCCCCACCAGGGCGTCGCCAGTTCAAACAGCCAAGCAGAAGCGTCGCCAAGGCAAGGCGTCGCCTAGGTGAAGGCGTCGCCCAATCAGGGCGTCGCCAGATCAAACAGTGCTAAAGTAAGGCAATCACGGTGTGGTTCCCCGATACCCATGGGTAGGAAAGACCATGGAGGGAACGACGCCGTGGGAAGGCCTCAGGTCCCAATAGCAAGGGGCAGCGATAAAGAGAAGGAAAAGGTGGCTTCAAGGCCATAGTAATAGTACCAGTGAAGGGCAGCCTGACTCGTGACGTGCTCCTGCCGCCCCAAAGACGCCCGTAGGGCAGATACGACTCAAGAGGAAAGTCACGCCCAGGGCAACCGGGTGCAGAGTACAAAAGGAAGGCAGATACGCTCTCAAAGTAAGTGACTAGATACTTGGGGGCATGAGTTGGCACCCAAAAAGTCACCCCTAGCGCAGTAGCACTCTCAGCAGGAGGACTCACACGTAGAAACGTCCCCAGATGGGCAGAAGCGTCCCCGAATGGGGCCATGGCGTCGTGAGGCCCTCCACGTGTACGACAGCCATGCCAGAATAGAAACACCCTTTAGTCAGGTGCCAGGTAATTAAAGGTTATTCAATACAGTTTCCCTTTCGAGCATTCAGGTACTATAATGGCTCCCGAGCGTTTCAACGTCTTAAATGCGCTACGTTTTCTAATTAAGCACTTTAATGAGTGCGTTACGTTTGTGATTAAAAGCGCTTTAAGACGCTTTAAATGCTTGGGCAGTTTAAATAGCGCGGAGAATGTTGGAAAAAGGGTTGGAACTTTTGGCAAATTTATCAGAGAACTCTCTAGTTGCTTGCTCGTGATTGAAGGTTACGTACAAGTGACTGGGAAATATTTTTGCCTGAAAGAGACAACACACACATATACACAGTTCTTTTACCACCTTCAGAGTGCCATACGCGGCGCTCAGACACGTAGGTGAACAGTTTTTGGTGTTTCTTGCTGGCTGACTTGAGCGTCGGAGTGCACACGGCCGCTAGGGCGCCTCTTTGTCCTCTTTTTTGCAGGAATTCACAGGCAACCAGTGGGAAGGAGTCCCTAGCTGACGGTTGAGGTCGCGCACGAAGACGTCCTGGTCAACCGTACGGAACAAAATAAAAACAAAGTAAATTATTATGAGAATTTGATTCATAAAATTGGGATTGAAGTTAATATTTCTCATTTGTTTTGTATTTTGGAAAATAAAAACTTACAACATTCTTACTTAATTGAAATTGATGCAATAAAAAGAGTCATTCACATTGATTTCTCGACTATTTAGCAAAAGTTTTTATCATTACAAAAAGATGTTATGAAGTATTTGATATATTTTAATTTATTCATACTATTAAAACACATCAAATATTTTCATTTAAGTTAGATCATCATAAGTACTTCTCAGTCAATTTTTCAAAGATCTAAATAAAGAATAAAAATTCAAGCTTTAAGCAAAATGAAAATAACAATATCAAATAAGAGCATAATATTATAGATAAATATCACCTCAATATATAGAAGTTTGAACACAATTACATTCAATCCCAAAGGAAAGGAATTAGTCATTCATCGTAGTCATTACATGCACCAAAAGATGATTGAAAGAAAAATGAAGAAGATCCAGAACATTTCTCCTTGACGGTTGCCTCCTAGGGTTTCCTTTCTCCCTCTTTGTCTCTACCTTACATCCTTATTTAACCTAATTGAGTTTGGGGTAAGTGACATCTTCATTCGTCATATATCTCTTTGCTTTATCTCTTCTAAAATCCCTGTAAATAACACAAAATTGAAAATATATAATTCTATTAATCTCATAACTCCAAAATATATTATTAAAATCTTATTTTTCAAATTAGGGTTGAGTCTCAGATTAATCAACAATTAAAGTCAATAAATGTCTAACTTTTTGCATGAAATTTCACAAAATAAATTATACTTGTCAAACCACAAAAATCTACAGTTGAAAGCTAGAAAAATATCTCACAACTCTTTCTCCTTTACCTCAAATAAGGATAAATTTGGACAAAGTCCTTCTTGACAATCACAAACACAACATGTGCATCATTTATGTGTGATCAACCCTCCCTCTTAATACTTCCATGCCACAAGCCTAGTGTCGCTTTATCAATTGAAGAAAATGAAAACATGATGACAGATGCAAATCTCCATGGTCATTGATGTCAGACCAATCTCCATAAAATCCTCCGAAGATGTAGACTTAAAAATTTAAAAATGATAAAACGTTGAATCATTTACTGCTTTTTCTATAGTTGATCAAGTCGCCAACTCCAAGGAAGACACAAATGAAGATTATGTGTTGGTAGAGTCTATATCTAAGGATCAGATGAAGATGTGATGTGAGTTAATTTTAGATTGGCACATTTTTAGAGGTTTCTCTTTTGATTAGTGTATTGGACAGGAGTGCTCGTGTGCTCGGGACATCTGTCCAAATATTTGGGTATGGTCAGCTCGAATTTGGGCCCAAAAGTGAGTCATGGGCTCAGCCCAGTTTCATTGGTAAGCCCATTGGAGAATAATTAAAATAGAGAAAATAACAAGATTGGTCATATATTAAGATAAAGCTGTTATTTAAATATATATGTCGATATATATTAAGCTGATAGAGTAGAATATATGTGAATATACACATATATGTTAGTTAAATAAACATATGGATAAAGTTATTAGTTGAATATATAAAGTTGTTAAATAAGTGGAGAGCACCCGATAATAAAGGTGTACGACATTCTCTTCTGTCGTTAGCACCGTGAGTAAAGGTGCCCATGAACAGAATATTTTCCTGTTGTTAGGACCCAAACATGAAAGGTGCATGTGATCATGTGGTTTTCTGTTATTATTTTATGCTTTTAGTAGAGATTATATTCTCGTGAGTGAAATCTGTTAGAGGAATAACTATAAAAGGGGTTTAAGACCCCGGGTAAAGGTATGTTATTTCTGAGGACTAGAGATTGAAACTCATTATTATATTGCATGCTCTCACTGACTTGATCGTCAGAGTGTGATTAACAGGTAGAGCCCCCGATGTCTCAATGGAGCATTGTTCCAATGCACCAGGAGGGGACAGTCTAGAAGAGGAGCTTGCCCATCCAATCAACTAGCAAGAACAATTAGCTTTTTGCGATTAACAAAATATGGTCAGAAACTGAAATAAGATTCCCACTGAACACGAACATAACTAAGTGGCTAAGTAAGTGTACAGGTTCACTTCTAAAGGGCAAAGAGAAAACACAATTATATGGTGTGGATGATGCAATGGTGCGGAATTAAAGACAAAGAACAAAACCAAAGCAAAGACCAATCAAAGAGTAGAGAAAGACATATATGGAATGGAAAGTGGTGCAAGAAAAGAATAAAAATGATGAAGGAATGAAGAAAGCTTATGGAAGAAGAAGGTTGTCAGACCACTTGGAGAAGGAGGTACTCCAAGATGAATGGTGAAGGATTCGCCACTTGAAGTGCTCACACACTCAAGATAAGACCCACTATGAGAACTCCCAAGTCTCACAAAATCACTCCTACAGAGTTTTTTTACTATAATCAAATTCAATGTGTCAATACATGGAGGGAGGCACCCTTTATATATGGATGAGTGACGAGTGACGAGTGTGACTTTAAGAGCAAGATGAGGGGAGGGTAGAAAAGACCATGAAGAGGGGCGGCCTTAGGGTTTAACCAAGGTCAATGTCGCCCCCTATACCTAGTTTCTAGAAGCTAGGGTTACCTTTCCTCACCTATGGGCTTGGCACAAGTCCAAGTTGCCAAGTACACTCCTATTTAAGCTATGTGAAACCTATTTTACTGAAATTAAAAACAAAGAGACTAGTTAGTTCTCAGTTCCCATCACATGAGCTCTGCTCCTGGTGATCCTCTGAGGAATGATAGCCTCTGAGGCACTTGTTAGTGGTTGATCCTGACCTAGCTCTGGATCATGTGTCATACTCCGGTTCATCCTTCTGGAAGGTTGGGCTTGGACAGTGAATGCTCTATCTCTCAGCTCTTCATCATGCTCTCCGAGTGGGAAAGAATTTGTCCACGAATTTGTAACACCTAAAGAGAAAGGAGTCAAATCACTAACATTAAAAGAATTACTCCATAGATATGTGTTAGGTAAATCTAACTCATAAGCATTATCATTAATCCTTTTAATGATCTTGAAGGGACCATTACCACGAGGCAGAAGTTTGGATTCCTTTGAGTAGGGAAGTGATCATTCCTCAAGTGAAGCCAAACTCAATCCCCGGGCTCAAAGATCAATGCTTTGCACCCCTTATTGGCATATTGTGCATACTTGCCTACCTTCCTTTCAATTTGGCGCTTGATGTGTTGGTGTAAGTTTTTAATAAAAGATGCTTTTTCAAAACCATCCTTGCACAAAACATCATCAAGTACAGGAATAGGAAGTAGGTAAAGGGGTGTGAAAGGATTGAACCCATACACAACCTCAAAAGGGGTGTGAGAAATAGTAAAGTTAACTACTCGGTTATAAGCAAACTCAATATGAGGAAGTAATTCCTCCTAAACCCTAGGGTTCCCGAAAATAAGACATCTTAACATTTGGGTCAAAGTTCTATTTACCACTTTTGTTTGACCGTTAGTTTGGGGATGGAAAGTAGTAGAAAAAAAAAGTTTAGTGCCAAGTTTTCGCCATAATGTCTTCCCGAAGTGACTCAAGAACTTATAGTCTCTCTCATATACGATACTTTTATGAAGCCCATGCAATCGGATAACTTCCTTAATGAAGAGATTTGCAATATGATAAAATGGGCCATTTAGGAAAAACGATCCACTACCACAAAGATAGAATCCATACCCTTAGATGATGTCTTGGGAAGACCTAAAATGAAGTCCATAGAAAGGTCTACCCAAGGCATGTCTGGTATGGGAAGAGGGGTATATAAACCATGGGGTTGCACCTTAGACTTAGCTTTCCTACATGTTATGCGCTTATAAGAAAAGTTATGTACAAATTTACGCATGTGGGGCCAAAAGAAATGTTCATGCAATGTATCTAAGGTTTTTGCTACCCCAAAGTGTCCTATTAAACCACCCTCATGTGCCTCCTTTACAAGAGATTTTCTCAAAGACCCTTGGGGCACTTAAAGTATTTTCCCTTTAAAGAGAAAGCCATCATGTATGAAAAAGTCTTTGTGGCCGCCCTTTGAAAGCTCTAGAAAGATGAGAGAAAAGTCAAGGTCGTCTTTGTAAATTTCCTTGATGTGATCAAACCCCAAGTATTGAGTGTCCAAGACATTAAGCAAGGTATGTCTTCTACAAAGAGCATCTGCCACCACATTAGACTTGCCTTGCTTATGTTTGATCACATAGGAAAATTTCTCAATAAACTCTACCCATTTGGCATGTCTCTTGTTAAGTTTGCTTTGACTTTACAAATATTTAATAGATTCATGATCACTATGTATCACAAACTCTTTTGGAAAAAAGGTAGTGTTGCCAATTTTGCAAAGCCCTAACATCAGTATAAATCTCTTTGTCATAGGTGGAGTAATTGAGATTACTCCCTTTAAGTTTCTCACTAAAATAAGCTATGGAGTGACCCTATTGAAGGAGGATAGCCCCAATGGCTATGTTAGAGACATCATATTCAATCTCAAATGTTTTAGCAAAGTTTGGGAGTGTTAAAATGGGTGCCTTGGTTAATTTGTCTTTCAAGTTTTCAAAGGCATTTGCTTGTTCTTGGCCCCATTTGAACACTACATCCTTCTTTACTGCATGGCATAGTCTAAAAACTCTAGGGAATCTAACTTAACCTTTTGGTCCTCTTCGACCTCATACACATTAAAGATTTGATCTACTTTGGCTTTTCATCATAAATACAAATTAGGGTCACTTTCCCACTAAAACTAGGTAATTCAACAAAAGGAAAAGAAATCTTTGGTTGTTGGTGTTGATGGCACCTTTCTTCAAAATTGTGCACTCTCCAATCTTGTTCTTCTTCTTGGCTTCCATAATGCATGTAATTTCTAGTAGCTCTTCTAGGCTCCCATTTCCCTTCACTAGCTTGTCTCTCTTGAGTCTCTTCTAATCTTTGCATCCTTTCCACTAATTGCTTAATTTCCTCTTCTTTATGGGTCAATCTTCTCTTGGCATCGGCAAGCTCTCCCCCAAAAGATGTGCCTTTTGAGGAGAATGTGGCTTTGAAGATTCTTCTTAAGACAAATAAGCTATAATTTTGCACAAAAGGAAACAAATAATTAGTGAAAATAAAAATTTAATCCACTCACTCACTTGTATAACTTGACTATTTAGTAAAGGAGGGACAAAATTTTAATTCACTAAAGAAAGACTTGTACTCCAACAAGGTGTACACTTTGTAGCAACACTTCAAGTGAAAGAGGTCAAAGCTCTTAACACTTGCTCACCAAAGAACCCCAAACAAAACTTAAGAAAGATTTACAAACAAGCAAGAAAAGATAAAAGAAAGAAAGTTAAACCAAATTGGAATTAAGATAATGAAAAAATGTAAAACAAGACAAACAAAAAAAGAACTTATGAAGACTCAAAGGTTTAATGTCCTTAGAAATTGTGAAAGCAAGAAGGACTAAATAACACAAGTATGAAAAAAATTTGCCATGTACTTAGAATCCCCTTTAGTAATTTGAAATGTGAATGTACTCAATTTGTTTTTTTTTATATTTTTATGGATTCAGAATTTCCATATTCTTTTGTTCATGCATATTTGAATTCACTTTTCAATTTTTGGAAAAAGATATTGGATTGGGATTCAATTCATATGAACACTTGCATTCTATGTTTTGAATTAAATCAACCACTACTCAAACAACTTCTAATTTGATTTTAGTTCTTCATAATTAAAATCAAAATAAGCAAAATGAATTTAAGACTCCTAGAACACTAAGAACATAAAACTCAAGCAAATGACGTAAGGCAAAAAATTGACACAGCAAATGAAGTGCTTAATGAATAAAAAGGTGAAATTGTAAATGACGAGAATTTTAAGGAGGAATTTGAAAAGTGTTGAATGTAAAGCGGAATTTAAATTGATGGTATATAAAAGCAAAATTGAAATGTGCTAGAATTTTAAAGCAGAAAATCAACTCAGAAAGATAAACACAATACTATGCTCAGATTACCACATGATGTGAGTTGATTTTAGATTGACACATTTTTAGAGATATCTCTTTTGATTAGCTTTTCGGGATTAACAAAATATGGTGAGAAACCCAAAGAAGATTTCCACTAGACACGAACTTAACCAAGTGTGAAGGTTCACTTCTAGAGGGCAAAGAGAAAAACACAATTATATGGTGTGGATGATATAATGGTGCGGAATTAAAGACAAGAAACAAATAAAGAACAATACAAAAATAAAGACCAATCAAAAAGTAGAGAAAGATATATATGGAATGGAAAGTGGTGCAAGAAAAGAATAAAAATGATGAAGGTATGAAGAAAGCTTATGGAAGAAGAAGGTTGTCACGCCACTTGGAGAAGAAGGTACTCCAAGATGAGTGATGAAGGAGTCCTCACTTGAAGTGCTCACACACTCAAGATAAGACCCACTATGAGAACTCTCAAGTCTCACAAAATCACTCTTCCAGAGTTTTTTTACTAAATCAAATTCAATGTGTCTATACATGGAGAGAGGTACCCTTTATATAGGGAGGAGTGACTTGAAGAGCAAGATGAGGGGAGGGTAGAAAAGGCCATGAAGAGGAGTGGCCCTAGGGTTTGATCAAGGTCAATGCCACCTCCTAGACCTAGTTTATAGAAGCTAGGGTTACCTTTCCTCACCTTTGGGCTTGGCATAAGCCCGTGTTGCTAAGTACGCTCCTATTTATGTTATATGAAATCTATTTTACTGAAATTAAAAACAAAGAGACTAGCTGGTGCTCAGCTCCCATGTATAAACAACGACTATTTATTTAATGTGGTTTTAGGGTTAGCCGCTATCATTCAAAACGCAGTGGTATTTTTTAAATTAATTTCATTTATGAATGCGGCTATATGTAATAGCCGCATTCTTAAATCCAAACACATGATTTACGAATGTGGCTATTTAAATAGCCGCATTCTTAAATCAAAGCACATGATTTACGAATGCGGCTATTTATAATATCCGCATTTGTAAATCAAAGCGCATGATTTAAGAATGCGGCTATTACTAATAGCCGCATCGCCACTTACGCTTTCATACTTTCTTTCTTTTTGACGCTTCGCGTTTTTCTCTTTGTTTCTGCTTTGGTGTTCCTCTCTTCTTCTACGAGTTTCATTGTGTTCTCATACCATTGTAAGTTCGTTTTGATTCGTTCTCTTTCTTCTTAACCAATGGTTTATAAAAAAAATTCGTTTCACTTATTTGTTTGTTTTCTTGCATTGGCGAAGGATTCTCTGACGCTTCATTTTCTCTTTTGTTTCTGCTCTCGTGCTTCCTCTCGTTTTCTACGAGCTTTCATTGTCTTCTTTCTGCCATTATAAGTTCATTTCGAGTTCTCTTTCTTCTTCACCATTGGTTTATATATATTTTTTTCGTTTCTCTTATCTATTTGTTTTCTTGTATTGACCAAGGTCACCAGTGCTTCATTGCCTATTGTTTGTGTTATTGATATGTCGTATTTGCTCCATTGTTACTGCTGCCACCGCTATTGCTGCCTTAGGATTTAGGGTTTTATTTTTTTTTAAATAATTAAATAAGAATGCGACTATTTACCATAGTCGCTTTTATAAATCGCATTTACGAATGCAGCTAAATAGTTGCACTTGTAAATCTCCGATTTAAGAATGCGTGCTGATCAATACGAAGAAGATATTCCTTTTGTAGTCCCTATCAATTTGAATAAAATGATCAACACTGGAATGGAAGTAAGCTTACTTCTTCCTTGGATTCATTTTTCAAAACCTACCTACCAATAGAGGCTCTATGAATTTGATTGTGCCAAATAAGCACAATGATGATTATGAAGAATGGAAAGATCATTCAGATCTTTTCAAACTTCAGATGCTCCAAGTGATGTTGCAAAAACACGATCAATGCCCCAAGCCATCAAGTTGCATGCCTTGGGCCGAATTTTTGCTTATGGTTCTGTACATCCCAGCTTTGTTCAAGAGACCTAATTTTTCCTTCATTTGAATAGAGAGCACACATCGGAGTGTGCATGCCCTTTTCCATTTACAAGGGAAAAGAAAAGGTAAGTGTTGATGAAAAAGATACATCTCCTCGCATATTGGCCAAGGATCGTCCAATCATAACAGCAAGACAAGAAATGCATATTATGCTAGAAAAAGAAGAGGAAAATTGGTTTGCTCGTGAACTCAAACGAATGCAACGATTTCGTTAGTGTCTACATAAATATCTCTTTCCATAAGTGGATATTTCAATACTCTCGCCATGATGTTCAGTAAAGTACATAGTATGTATTTCTATGCCTTTTAGAGGGAAAGAACCTTCTTTGTAACCTTGCCCACATGCTCTATTACTCTCCACCTAGAGCAATCATGTCAAGATTTTATTCCTCAAAGTTAAGAATTAGACCTTAAAACTACTTTTGATACTGCTAGTGACATACTTTAGTCAACACTAGACACTCGTGACCAAGCCATTAAGGAAGCCATCAAGACAAGAGAGCCATGGTAGAACTTTTAATGGGACATAGATCTAGATCCTTGCGGACTACTACCTTATTTGATCCAATGTAACTTTCATCAGACGATGAGAAGATGTAGGAGATTCATTGAGGCATCCACCCCTTTATTATTATTGCTTAAAAGGGGGAGAAGATAAGGAAGCTTAAAAGTAATAAAATTAAAATAGGAGAATAATGTTTTGCGGGGAACAATATGAATATGAAGATCAAGGAGCTTATAGTTTTATGGAGCACAGAAGAAAAGGGAGATCACAATTTTATTTTTATATTTTGTTCCTTATGCTCAAAGAGTAACTGACTAAGTTATAAAGTTTAGTAGTTCCTTCTATAAAAACAATAAGTGCCTATAGTTACAAACTGTCTTAGACTATAAAAGTTTCCAAACTCAATGTATGCAAATGAATAAGATTGTATCTACTTAATACAATTAATCTAGTAAGAATTCAGTTAGTCTCATGATAAGTGTCAAGTTTTAGTAATATTTCATATTAAAATATAGGAACTTATGAGTATTAATTGCTAAAATAAGTATAAAATAATCTTCAATTTATGAATTTATACATTTTTACATATTTTATGATTTTTATTTGAATAAGAATATTTTATTCTCAAATTTGGTGTTAATTTCAAGATTCTAGTGAAAAATGGAGATGACTAGGCAAAAGAAGAGTAATATAAGCTAAAAGGGAAAGCTAGAAGGCCCTGAAATGCACAAGCACACAAAACTCCAACTCAACATTAGAGCATAATGCTCCAGCAACATTGGACAAATTTGACGTTTTACTTGCTCAAGCGAGTAAATCTTGCTTGAGCGAGAATCCATTTAAGCCCAAACAAATTAGGTTAAATAGGGGGCTTGAGACACAACCCTAGAGTTCAAGATTGAGAGGGAAACACCATTGAGTGACTTGTAATCTAATTAGGAGAATATAAGGTGTTAGAAGATGTGTGGCAAATTCTACCCTTTGGGATTGGGAATAATTTGTTCAAACTCCAATGTATTGAGGTGATATTTAAATATAATATTTTGTTCTTGATTGATTATTGGTATTATTGTTTTGCTTCTAATTCTTGATCTAGAATCTTAAATCCGACTGGAAAGTATTTTTATGGTTTTGACTTAAAAAATAATACTTAACATATTTGAGTGCTAAGAATAGACTTGAAATGTTAATTGCTATCAATGTTTAATCTTAAAGTTAAGTTGTTTTTATAAATATGCGAGGAATTGATGTTTAGAAAACACCTTAAGAATTTTATATGCGAAGAATCGATATAAATTATTTTTATACGAGCATCAATATCAAACAAATAGCACAATATTATTATGTTAATCAAAATACAAAAGAGTGAGAAAGATGAAACTCAATCCCTATTTTTTCAATTGAAGCAACAATTTTGTGACTTGTTTTCTTGTTAATTTTTGGCATTATAACAACTCTCACAAACAAATATTTAGAGACACATTATTACTTCTGACAACACGATGCACTTGCCATAAAAAAAATGAATCAAAGTTTTTGGCGTCATTGTCGGGAACAGTTTGATTGTGTTTATTAATCAAATCAAGTTTATTATGTTTATATTTGTTACTGTTTTATTTTGCTTTGTTTACAAATTTGTTTTTATATTGATTATTTTATTTTATTATAGTTGATTTGATTTGATTCTATTTTAATTTGCATATCAAATTTAATTTTTTTATATTGGTTTATTGTGTTTATTTTGTTTCTTGTTTTATTTTTGTTTATTTTATTTTATTTGCAGATTTATTTTTATTTGTTTTATTTTATTTTCAGATTTATTTTGAATTTATTTGATTTTTATTTTTATTTTTATTTTTTATTTGAATTTATTTTATTCTGTTTATTTTAAAAAAAATAGAAGAAAAAAAATTGTTACTCTAGTGAATCCTTGTGCTAACCATTGATTTAGTTGTCTTATATGATATTGAGAGGTCAAATTCTCAAAGACAATTTGTTAATTGAAGAAGAGATTGAAAGGGCATCTAAAAGAAACAAAAAGACAAAGACAAAGTGAGACAAGGAGACACTAGAGAGGAATCTTCAATCACTTTCCTTTTTCCACTAATATTTTTTAGGAGGAAAGCAACATGGCAGAAGGGCAAGCACCACCTCCTATGAGGACACTTGGAGATTATGTCATGTATCAAGGGTCAAGGCATTTTTTTAGTATTTCAATTCCTTCTACCACCAAGGCCTTGGAGATGAAACTCGCTTTCCTTAGTCTCATCAGTACCCACCACCGTGAGGATCCATATACACATTTGGATACATTTTATGAATTGGTGGGAACAATGGGCTTCCAAGCATGTGATATTGAAAATGTTTATATGCGCTTGTTTCCTTTTTCATTGGCAGGTAAAGCTAAAGAGTGGCTCAAATCACATCCAAATCAGAGCCTCACTAGCTGGAAGGATGTAGAGGAAAAATTTCAACAAAGATTTTTTCCAATCCCTCGCTACATCAAAGCAAAGTCTGAAATTTCTATGTCCAAACAGGGAGCAGATGAACCTTTTTATGAGACATAAGAGAGATTCAAAATTATGCTTAGAAAATGCCCAAATCATGGGTTTGAAGATATTGCTCAACTAAACATATTTCTTAATGGTTTTAGATTTGACACAAAGACGCTCCTAAATGTCGCAGTTGATGGCACAATGATGATGGTTGATGTTGAACAAGTGACATGGATTATTGATGCATTCGTAACAACTAATTATCAAGCCGAATATGATAGGAAAGGTATCCAAAAGAAAGGGTTGTTAGAGTTGAATACTTCATATGCACTTTTGGCTCAAAATAAAATTTTGACGCAGCAAATTGAGCAATTAACTGCACAAATGGCTAAATTGCCCCAACAATTACATGTTGTTCATTCATCTCAAAGCTAGAGTCAACCAATCTGGTGTGATTTTTGTGGAAATGATCATCCTAATGGTCATTGTTCTTATTAAAACAATTAACCTAAAGTTGAGGTAAATTACATGGGCAATCAAGGAAGGCAAGGTGACTTCTCCAACAATTATTCTCAAGGTTGGAGAAGCAAGCAACAACTACCCAGTTACCCATCAGTTACTGAAAGACTGAATAAACTTCAAGATACCTGGGAAAATTTCATGAAAGCTACTATGGCCAATCAAGGGAATAATATGGCGACAATCAGGAATATGGAAATTCAAATGGGACAAATGGCCAAACAATTAGTAGAGAGACAAAGTTGTCCTTTTTCAGCCAATGCGCAAACCAACCCAAAAGAGCATTGCAATGAAATTGTCTCTAGAAGTGGTAAAATAACAGGGGGGAGGGATGGTAATAATGTAGTAGCTGAAAAAGAAAGGAAAAAGGAGACTGAGGGGAAAAGAGATGAGAAAGAGAGAGAAAAGAAAAGAAGTGAGGAAGAAAAATTAAAAATAAGGAGAAAGGTGTTCTCGAAAAAGATTTATCATATCCTCATGCTCCTTCAAAAAAAAAGGAAAGAAATTTTTTTGATAAATTGCTCCCTAAAAATTATTTTGTAGAAAATCTGAAGCAAGATTCAACATTTGAAAGATTCTGAAAGAATAGGAACTATATTGAAGAGAGCAATATAGAACTGGAGGATAGATACAATGCCCTTATTCAAAAGGGCTTGCTTAAAAAATCCAATGACCCAGGAAGTTTTAATCTTCCTGTGACTATAGGTGCTTTATCAGTGGACAAGGCCTTACTAGATTTGGGGTCAAGCATAAATATAATTCCTTTGACAATGTTGAAGAAAATAGGTGATTTGGAGATTAAACCCACCAAGATAACATTAAAGTTAGCTTATAGAGTAACCAAGTATCCATATAGTGTGGTTGAAGATGTTCTCGTCTAGGTGGATAAGTTCATATTCCCTGTGGATTTTGTTATAATGGACATGAAAGAAGATGTGGAGGTTCCCTTGATACTTGCCAGACCCTTTATGAAAACTGCTACAATCATAGTTGATGTTGATAAAGGAGAATTTCAAGTTAGATCTCAAGATAATGAGGTAACTTTTAATCTTTTTTATGGTTAAAAAAAATTAATGTAGGGGAGAAATGCGTACAAAAGGGAGTGGTCCACTTTGAGATAAACAGACATCAAGATGACATTAAACGAGCTTACTGGGAGACAACCCAATCCACATTTTAGTTGTATGTTTTGTTGTTATCTTTGTTTTGAGTTTACCTTTCAAAAACCAAGTTTTCTTGCAGGGATTCTCACCGAGGCGACTCCAAACTCACTTAGGCGAGTTGAACGACGAAAATAAGGATGCTCTTTGGAATCATCTTGCTCAAGCGAGATCAATCTCACGTGAGCAAGTTTGACGTCGAAAAATAGATTTTTCGTGCAGGGGATCTCGCTCAAGCAAGATCAAGCTCCCTTGAGCAAATTTTTTTTGCAAAAAAAGAATTGAAAAAAAAATCTTCTTTTTGCCTTAAAGGACAACCTAATCCCTACATGTTTCTGAACCAATTTGCAGTTTATGTAGCTTGCCTTAGGGACAAGTTCTATTGTTCAAGGGGCACAGATCCAGCAAATGAAGCAGGACAAATGTATTGGTATTCTTAAATAATTTTTTTGTTATTGCTTATTTGATTATTTTATGTCTTGAATTATTTTTCTTGAATAAATTTCCAGTTTTAATTTAATTGGATTTCTAGTTTTATTTTTCTTAAATTAAAAAGAACTACAATATTAATTTTGAATTGTAGAAAAAAGGATTTTGTGTTTAAATGTTAAATAGTGAGATGAATTAGACACAGGTTAAAAAAGAAAATATGATTGAATATCTATTCAAATATAGTTCAGATTGTGATACATAAAAATTTACCAGGATGATTGATTAGGACAGAGAATGACAAAACAAAAAGGAGTGAGACCAATTACAACAAGTGAGTGTATGAACCTTAAACAATTTTGAGAGAGTTTTACTCATGAATTGACCGTGGTGGTTGTTTAATTTTTATTTTTTGTTACATCATAAAAGAGCATGAAGATGATTGAGGCATTTGTGTTAATTAGGAAATCAAGGTCAAATAGACAACCTTTATCTTTTTAGAATTAATTTTTTTACATATCCCTTTTGAGCCAAGAATTTTTGTTATTATTACACCCTAAATCTTTGATTATATATTTTCCTACCCTTTAGCATGTTTAAAGAAAGAGAACATAGATACAATAAATATAGAGAAGGGAATGGTTGCTTCTAAATGTTGGAAGTTCAAAAAAGTGGAAAATAGGAAGAATCTATTCATATTGATGAAAAAAAAAGAGAAAAAAATTCATGTTAAAAATCATGAATAAGTAAAAAAAAAATGAAAAAATGTGTGAACTCAAAAAAGATGGTGATTAGATACATAGGTGCTCTCTGAAACAATTGTGATTAAGTTGATTTTTAAAAGTTAGGTCTCCTGCAACCTCTCGAACAATGGAGTTGTGTATTTTAAATATGTAAATATGACCAAATATGTTATAAATTACTTAGGTTGCATCGACTTCATCATATGTAACATTAAAAACACACTTCATTGAGTCAGCAGTTCAAACTATACATCGTATATTTCTTGGTTGAATATATATTTTTAAAACGTACTTAATCATACAAAAAAATAATAATTAATTAATGTTTTTGACTATACAAGGTTATAAAACGAAATGTAACTAATGCAGAGTTGCAACTAAATACTCAATTAGTCTTTTGTCAAGCACAAATTTAAAAGACCGAGCTTGCTATTGAGGCCATCGCCTGAAAGAAAATTACCAACTAGAAAATATGAGCACAAAGAAAAACAAACTCATCCTTCAAAGCTCCAACAAAAAGACCACCATAGGATTCCATAAAGGGCTAGAAACTAAATTGCCTTTGGCATAAATACATTAACTATCAAGTAAAAGGAAAAGAATTTCAGGCATGACACTAGAAACCGAAAGTATGAGGATATAACATGATACTGAACCGAAGCTGCTTAACAAAGATATTTTTCATATTCTGTTAACTTACAATAGCTGCTTCTCCATCAGGAGTGCTTATAATACAAAGTCTACAAAAGTGGTATAAATCATTCAACACAGTACAAGCTAATTGTCCTCTATAAAATATTATATATAACCCACAAGTGACTAATATCACTTTGCCGAAACAAGATTTATAAAAGGAAAAAAAAAAGAATAAGAATATCATCCAGAAGTGAACCTTGTTTATCCTTTGCTTTTGAAGCTCCTCCCATAATAGGCACCACATGCTAAAGGCTTTGCGTTTCTGTAGCAGAACGGCCATGCAAATGAGGCAGTCGCTTCATCTAGTATATATGCTGCATTTTACTTCATCTTTAAACCTACTAGTTACTTTAATTCTTTGATGCAAAAGGAAGGATCTGAGTGCTTTCTTCTCTTCATTTCCGGCTCTCCTAAATGCAAGGAAACAAAATTATCTTCACCAGGGACACGCCTAAGGTCAGCTAGACTCTTCAGCTCCATGTCTTCTTTCAGGTAGCTGTGACGCACTGGAGACTTGCCCGCATAACTTGGTAAGAATTGGTGTTCTACATTTGGATGTGTTTCAATCTCATTTCTAATATGAAACCCACAGCCCCTTAATGATGGATTGATTCTTTGTGAGGGTTCATCTTCAACTTGAGCATGTGGGATATTCAAGCAAATAGGCTCAAAGCTCTCTTCCAGCTTTTCTTTTATTATCACAGCTGGAGAGGATTCTGCAACTGTAGAGTCAATTCCAGCAGCGGGACCATTTCTTTGCTCTAGCACCGCAGCTACAAAAATGACAAAAAAAGGAAAAGTCAGCTGTAAATGTTTAACAATGAAATAAATCATCATAAGCTAGGATATTTCTACTGATGCTCCAACTCCATTTCTAAAAATGGTTGACAAAGTGGGCAATGCCTCAAACCCTCTACATATGGCATTCACTATATAGCAGAAGTAGAAAACTCAAACTTCATCACATTTTTTCTCAGTTGGAGCTTGAGATTATAAGGGGCTTAAAGGTCATTCAGCCATGTGGATGAAAATTAGACAGCGTATAATGGGCTTACAAACCAGATGCTTGGAGGATGACATGATGAGATGCTAAGAACAGAAGATGAAACACAGTGAGTGACTACAAATGAGGGAAATAGTCATTGAGATAAAGTAGAGCTCTAGATTTATAGAACTTGGCAGAAAAATAGTGACAGGTCGTGGAAGATACTACTGCTAGGATACCATTTTGAAATTATAAGGTTCTAGGTACCGAGGAAAATAATTGAGAGAATAAAGCTTAGAAGTAATATTCTCTTCAATATTGTAATGTGTTGTTGTAAGACAACATATGGCACAAACCCTTATTTGTACTAATACTAGATCATAATCCTAACTAAATAAGAAAATAAATCAAGAAAAATTAAGAAATATTGAAACTAATCATATGAGATGATGATCTACATATTCTAAATTATTCTAAAATACAAAAATCTAGATATTGGATATTCTTCATATTTACTAACAAAAGTCAGTTAGTGCTATAAAGTGCTTATGATCTCGATAGCTTGGGTGGAAATGGCACCATTAAAATGTGACTCCTTTGAGAAGGATATCCTCAAGCAGTTCCAAACTAAATACAATTGAACAGGACAGGGTGAAGATTCTTGAGTGCAAGAAAACAGAAAATACGAGGGTTTGAAGTGCAAAGAATAAGCAGCTTGGAGGTAAATAAACATAAATGATGTGCAATTTTCCAGGCAGAGGAAATATAGAAGGTTCACCCAAAAGCAAAGGAGGTGAGAATAGAAGAAACCCACTCCCTGTACATATAGCCCCTATTTTTGTGGGTGCACAACACAGGTGACACGCAAACGATTGCCTTGGATAAAAGATGAAGAAATACAAGAGGAAAGAACATTTTGATCTGATGAGGCCAAATGGGACAATTGAAAGGTCCAGACATACTGTAGAGAAAAGAACAAGTCAAATACAGCCTCTGGACTCAGACTTGGTAGGTGAATGGAAATTCACACTGCAGCCTTGTGATGATCAATCACATAGGAATACTATAACCTGGAGGGAGGGAGGACAAGATTGAAACTACCTGAACCAGAAATTGGAAGTCAAAAATTATATGGATAAAAAAAAAACTCAAGGGGATGAACAGTTTAAAAAAGGGTAATTGCTAATCACATATCCATTGAATGTATGGAACCCTGGTAGACAGCATTCTTCTTCATCATGCTTCAAACAATGAAACCCTGACGAGGCTTTATTTTCAGCTGCCATAAGCTGTTCACGTTCAGTATGAGGTGAATGCTTACTGAGAGTACTGTTTGGTAAGTCCAATGATTCTGTTAATTGAAGAAGTCACATTCAATAATTGTTGGTCACACTTTTAATATAATGGACACAGTAAGCTACAAATAGATAGGGGAAGAAGACTAGTGGCATTCAGTTCTAGAGTGAAAGGGTTGGTTTTGGGAGAGATATCAGGCACTCAACGATGATAGGAATATTTGGATAAAATATTGCCACATAAGGACCCTTGAACCATAATTGAATAGAAAAATTGGTTAAACAATACTCAATGACTATGATGAATAAAATTGTTGGCAAGCCGCAGGGTCCTGGGAAACTAGCAGGTTCAAGCTGATTTATCTGGGAAAGCTGCATGGCCAACAAATAATTCTAGAGAAGTTGAGGGGCCAAGTTAATCTCTCTAGGAAAGCCATGAGATCAACTGATTTCTCTCATAGTGTCCAATACCAAAGTGGGAAGAGTGGAGTAGAAAGAAAGTAAACCAAACATTGGCAAAAGAAAATAACAGCAGGGAGACCTGAGCTCAGAAACCAACAAACCAATGGTAGATCTAGGATGAGGATGCCAAATGGAAGTGGAAACAGGTCAGGCTTGGACAGGGCAAAACATGGTCTGCATCATCATTATTATTAAACCTGGGTCTGACCTATTTATCTATTACATGCATTTTTTTCTAAGCCTCTGGCAAGTTTAAAAGTCTGATCTTTCTTGAAAACCTGTGTATGGAATGACGTACAAACAAGTGAATAAGTCTTAACTAGGTAAACAAAAATAGTTTTTATTTAATTATATAGTAACAGTAAAAATAGGTTTTATTTAATTATAAATTATTATATAATAAATTTATTAAATTTTATCATAATTATCTTAAAATTTATACTAATAGTAATTTATAATTAAATAATATTATTAAATTGTGTGTATCCATCCAACTTATATCTTCTATTATTTCACTTCACTTTAATTTTTGTAATCTTATTATTTTCTTTACTTGTACTATATAACTGACATTTAGATTGAATAAACTAATAAATTTTTTATTATTTAGAAGTAGGGATGGAAATATGGATCAATGACAATGGGTTACCCAAAAATCCAAATGACTAACATTTTAAAATTATAAATTTATATTATTTTTAATATAAAATTTAGGCTTAATTAAGTTTTAAATTCCTCATAAATTTCTGTATTTTAATTGAGTCCTTATCAAAAAAAACTTGTTCTATTAAGTACTCAATTTGCTGATCAAAAATAGAAAAATAAAAAAATAAATTAAGTACTCAATTCTTATATTTTCCAATTGAGACTATCATTTAATTTTTCAGTGAACTGAGTGACATGATCGTTATCTTACTCTGTCATCTTGCTTACTTGTCAATGTGAGTGTAGTGATTAAAAAAAAATGATATTATCGTTTTTGTAGAATGACAAGTGATTTTTATTGCTTTTATTAAAAACATGTTGGATAATAATGTCGACACGCTCCCCAATGACTTTCACATCATCACCTACAACGATTGTCACCATCACTACCATTGTTGTAGGTAACACCAAAAGTCTCTTGTTATCCAACATGTTTTCAATAAAAAAACAATGAAAGTCACTTGTTTTTTACGTTAACTATAATATCATTTTATATTAACAAAACTTCCATTTCTTAGCACATAGAGACAAGTAAACCAAGACGACGAGATAAAATAATAACCACATCATCAAATTATTGGAAAATTTAAATGACAGAAAAGAAAAGTATAAAAATTTGGATACTAAGTACAATTGTTCCGACCTCAAGTTCGAGAGATAACATCACTAGGGTCAATCACCGCATCCGAGATATTGTCCGTTTTGGAGGTCATGCTCCGTCACAGTTTTATCCTTAAAAGGCACCTTAGTGGATTAGAGGAGAAAGGAGTATATAAATTGTCATTGGCCTCGACTCCTGAGGGATGTGGGACTATATTGGACGTACCGGAACAAGCCCCCCAGTGGAGGTCCAAGGGGAGGATTCCCCTTAATTGAGGGGCTAAGGAACCTTTTCGGCCCCACGGTGGGCGCCACATGTTCTTACTGAAAATGAGCTCAGGAGTGCTACTTGGTGAAAAAAGGGTTGTTTCTCAAGGAAGAGTTCTAGCTGGTCTTCAATGCAAAAGGAGAGGTCCATTTGAAAATGACTCTCCGACGCTTAAGTCAGTAAGAGCATAAAGATAACAAGTTCTCAATAGTATGAGAGTTCAAAGTAAGAGATAAGATGCTAATGTACTTCCTGGAGAGTGAATATATATATATATATAGGTTAATCAGGTGGTGTCTTTTAAGTGGATTGTTATGAGTCCCTTGAATTAGCCGTGTAACGACTATTTATTGCTTCAATTGGTGTCCTTGGGCATTGGAGACCAGCTGGAACTCGTCCTCAAGAGACAACCCTCTTATCACCGAGTAGCACTCCCAAGCTCATTTTCGGTAAGAACACCAAATAAATTTAATAGAGACACAATTGAAAATACCAAAATTTATGAGGAACTAAAAAAATAATTAAGCTTAAAATTTATCATTAATAGTACAATGTGTATATACACATGTGTTTAAAATATGTGTATCATATATTATATATTATAAATATATAAACAGCTCAGTCTGACAGGCATAAAGACTTATTATAAAATCTGACCTTTTCAGTTTAAAAAAAAAACTTCTTAAAAAACCTAAACCTGGCCTTTTTAATAAACAGGCCAAACTAGGTCATAGGATTTTGACAGACCTGACCTATTTCCACCCACAATGCCAAGGAGACAAGCGCGTCCGCTGGAAACATATAGTACCACACACTGCAGAACAGTTAGAGAAAAAAATAGACCAAAGATTCGGTGCTTATAATTCATGAAGCTTTGGGAACTGAGATCAGAGGATGGTGACTGCCTGGCTGGAAAGGACTCAAATACGCTAAGGGCAGATGGCAAGGCATCAGATATCCAGAGTCCAATAATTTTGGAAAGTTTATTCTATGGAAATGTAGTGTCAGATTTTGTCTTAAACCTAAAACATACTATGCGAAATTGCCCAAAATCACACTTTAAGAATTAAGGCTTTAAGAATTAAGGTAGGCAATGCCCAATACCCACATCAACAAATGCATGCCAATCCAGGTGAGCCTACCAGAATAGGCAATTTAACAATAATTAGAATGTGGGTTTGGGACTAATTCAATCCCACAAAACTGATTTTGTTGTCTCATAATCCCGTTCTTCATACAAAAACTAAACGTACAGAATTTGATATTTTCTTAGTACGTGAGAATGTTCTGGATATGAAGTTCTGTTGTTCAATGTTCCAGCCCAGGATCAGTGGGGCAATGTACTTAACAAGCCTTGCTCATCAGCTCAGTTTCTTTTACCAAGAGACAAGATCAATGTTACTGAGATTCTTCCTTCTCATCCTCATTGAGCTTTGGGTGTGTAAGATATCAATTGTCTTTATTTTTCTGTTAAACAGTCATACCTACCTTCATTTTTCAGTTTTGACTGAGCTGTTTTCTGTTAGACAGATATAACAATGTTCGTGATATAAATACAATAATATTGTTATTTCCTCTGATATCTATATTCAATAAATAATAAATGACATGCAATAGTTTCTGTAAGGAAAAGGTATATGCTACTTTGATTGTATTTGTTATAATTATGATTGCTATTGTAGTATACCGCTAACATAAAGGTGTTTTTCAGTGTACCTAGCTTTAGGTTAAGGAACATAGACGACAGCCTTCCTCTTTGAGATATGCCTGTACCCATCTTTTATATATATACACACACATACATCAGTTGAGTACAAACTCACTGATTTTTATCATTCAAATTGAGTCATTATCAAAGCATAGTCACCAGACCACCACTGTCCGTTGTCTCCGGTTGCCTGCCTCCGCCGCTTTTCTGTCCAGCAAAGTAAGTGTTAGGTACTACTAGAGGAGCGTAACCCAAGCCCAGTAGTTGCATGACCAAAAGCTCTTCCATGCGATCTTTGTCGGGCCCTCACCAGGCACACATGTTTCCTAAGGTATTTAGTTATACTTGTTTTGTTCATAATATCTCTCTAGGTTTAGACAAACTCTCAACAAAGGCTACTAAATATGTTTTTTTGGATATTTTCATCTTCAAAAGAGATACAAATGCTACTCTTCAACTACCAAAAGATACTATATGTCAGCAGATATTGCATTTTTAAAGAAAACACCCTTTTTTTCTCATCCTCCATGAGAGTTCTTGTGTTCATTCAACATATTCTCCATATTCCAACCTTTGGCCCTCTAATGATTTTGGCTTCCTTTGGCTCCAACCCTAATGAAAACCAGTCTAACATTACTCCACATTTCCTTCAATACCATCCATATGAGAACTCCTCCCACTCTTCCCGAAATCTCTCATGATTCAGATCCTCCTCCAACAGCTTCCCATGCCATAGATCCTTCTCCATCAACTCCCACATTACTCTACTTCAGATTGGCCTATTGCTCTTAGGAAAGGTATTTGGTCTACTCGTAATCCATATCATGTTTATAATTTTGAGCTATCATTGTTTGTCTTCATTATATTCTTCTTTTCCATTGTTCCTAAAACTATTCATGAGGCACTTGATCATCCTAGATGGCGACTTGCCATGATTGATGAAAGCTCTAGCAAGCAATGACATGTTGGAGCTTGTTCCTCTTCCCTCTGGAAAGAAGATTTTTAGTTGTAGATCAGACTATGCAGTTTAAGTTGCACCTAGTGGCAAAGTTGATTGCCTTAAAGTTCAGTTGGTGATATACACAAATTTATGGACTTGACTACTGTGTTACTTTCCCTTCTATGGCCAAATTCAGCACAGTCAGGCTCTTATTTGCAATAATTTCTTTTTGCCATAGGCCACTTCAGCTTGTCATTAAAAGTGGTTTTCTTCATGGTGATCGTGAGGAGAAAATTTACATGGAGCAACCTCTTAGATTTGTTACTTAGGGGGAGTCTAGTCTAGTGGGCAAATTATGTCGCTCTCTTCATGGTCTGAAACAATCACCCCGATCTTGGTTTGATAAATTACCATGCAGGCTTTTGGATTGAAACCAAGTGAGGCAGATCATTCAATTTTGTATTGTCATACTTCTCCTGCGAAGTGTATTAATCTAATGGTCTGTGTTGATGATATAGTTATTACACAAATTGATACCATTAGGATCTCTCAACTAGAAGAGTACTTACTCAATCATCTTCAAACTAGAGATCTTGATTTTCTAAAATACTTTTTGAGTGTCAAAGTTGGCTCAATCAGAGGAAGGTGTTGTTATTTCACAAAGAAAATATGTTCTTGACATTCTAGAGACGGGGTTGGCAAATTGAAAGCCTATTAATAGTCCAATGGATCCAAATCAAAATTTCATGGTAGACAAAGGCAAAACTTTTTCATATCCAAAAAGATACAGGAGGCTAATGGGAAAACTAATTTTTTCTCAATATTACAAGATTTGGTATTTCTTATGTTGAGAGTTGTTACTCAATTCATGTAAAATCTTCACATTGATCACTGAAATGCTGTAATTCTCATTCTCAAATACATCAAAAAGACTCCAGGACAAGGATTGTTGTATGAGGACAAAGGAAATACTCAAATTATAGGGTATTTGGGCTGGTTATTCCATTAACAGAAGATCCACCACAGGATAGTGTATTCATTGGAAGGAATAATATCTCCTAGATGAGCAAGCAACAAAATGCTGCCCAATCCAGTACAGAAGCTGAATATAAATCTATGGCGCTGGCCACTTGTGAACTTGTCCTTGAGAGGGCCTAGAATTCAATTTATATGTTTCAAGGTTGATGCATACAATTTATATGCTCCATCTTGAGGAGAGTTAAAATTATGATTGTCATTGTACGGCTTCCATAAAGCTGTTTTTGGGTGTACCTAGCTTTAGGCTGAGGAACATAGGCTATAGCCTCCCTCTTTGAGATATGCTTTGTATTCATGTGTTATACATACACAACATTTATCAGCTGAGTACATACTCACTGGTTTTTATCATTCAAATTCAACTGTACTGGTGCAGTGGTGTTATGGGAGTGTCATTTAATTTCTAAAAATTTCTCAACTCAGGGACAGCAAGAGAATGTTGTAGTTTCTGTAATCTGCTGTCATTTAATCCAGCTTCCATCTATTTCAAATGGGTGCTTTAGATGAGGATACGAAACTTGGAGTCAAGCTACTTGAAACATGCTGGTAAAATGCATGGTGGGGGAGATCAAAACTCGGACAAACTCCAAGCCATAAAGATGACACAGCAGGAGAAAACAGTAATTTGAAAGAGGAAAAGGAAGAATTGAGTTAAAATACAAATTATAAGGGAACTCAGAAGTGGAGTGGTGATTGAACAAATATTCTAATCATGATCCTAACTAATGAGGGAATAAAGAAATTTGGTAACAAATCCTGAGAGATGATGAGAAAATATGAAAATTATTCATAAAAAGTAATCTACGATATATTTTAACAGACTCTATAAACTCACGTCTTTTGCTTGTGGTGCCCCAAGGAGAAGAAAGGAGCCATCTTCCAGCAGTAGTTGAGATCACATATCAACTATATAGGTAGCTAAAGTGAAGCTTACAAAACCTTGAGTAATCCTCACCTCATGTACTAGCTTTGGTGGTTGAATTAAGCCTTAACTAAAATCCAAGACTAGTCATCCTACTGCATATTGGTAATTTTTCGTCACTTTCCCGTTTTTTGGTAGTAAGTTGAGAGTTTTTCTGAAAAAGCAAAAGTTGCTAGTTGACTAGTTGAAAGGCCTAAAGAATAGAAGGGTCTAGGATGATGTATAAATAGCATTGCCCAAATGTTAGGAACCAAGAATTATAAAGAGGAGAAAATAAAGGTTTTTATTGAATAGAATAAAAAGAACAAGAAATAGGAGAGCACTCTCTCCTTCAAGGGCTTCTTCCCCTTCACAAAGAGCTAATGCTCAATCTACAAAAAAATCAAACTGCCCCCTCCCCCACTCCTTCTTTCTTATTTATATCTAACTAGCACCTCAAGTAACTAACTCATGACTATTCTAATTCTAACTAATTTCTCTTCTGTGTATCCTAACACCAAATCTATACAGGGCATTCAGAAATACAATCAACAATTTGCTCAGCGCCTGTCTGATCCAACAGGGTGTGCAGATTTCTGAGCTACATCAGTTAAGTACTAGTTCCAAATTTCTTTAAGATCGGTTCAATTGATTTAGAAGTTTGCAATGTTCTTTGCTTTTGTTAATGGGTTTGGTACCTGTAATCAGCTTAGGCTGGAGAGGTGTTAGAAAATATATTAGTAGTTTTTACTCAGTAGTAATATGAAGGACTGTACTAGAAGTGCTAGTAGTCTAGTGCTTGACCTAATTAATAGTATCAATAGGTGCATTAGGTTAATGCATCATCTATACGTAACATTTTAATCTTAAAATACATAGCTATCCTTTTTTGCTCTTCTTCATTTTCCTTGCCTAAACCATAAAGTTCCAAACAATTGTGAAACAACAAAACACTGGAAACTGCAGCCTTTTAATATTTATTAATTGAGGGAACTGAATTATTAACTGAATGTTAGCAAACCTTGGAGTGCTTCATTTGTAGTAATGAGGTCAAGTTCAAGAAGATCAAGAAGTCGACCAAGATCAACTCCACTTGTCCAATTTTCTGGAGGTTGACCAACTTTCAGTTTCAAACGACCCCGATTAGCTGTCCCACCCCAGATAATGCCAACAGGGCGTGGCTTCTCCCCATTTTGTCCAGTCAAGAGAATGAGGCTGCCACTATCACCTTCAAGGTCAAATGTCTGCTGGTTCTCACCAACAACAAGAAAATCGGTGAGAAAACAAATCCCTTTCTCATCATTGTACTCTAGGGCATAGGCCATTATAGTCCCTGTAGTCAAACCAGAACTTCTTCCGACTTTAACCACTTGTCTTCCAATGAGACTGTTGATTGGAGACTGCAAGTCGATGATGTTTACATCACCAATCTCACCTACACCTTTTACAGTTGTAATTACATTGTTCATATTAAAATCTTCTGCAAATGGGATGAAGGCCCCATCAGCTCGCACAAATGTTTCTGCAAGAATAAAAAATTGTAATGTGAATGTGCAATAATCAAGGGTTAGGATCCAACAGAATTCTTAGTCAGAATCATAACCAACTAAATCAAAATGAGAATATCATGAATTTCACATGCAACTTAGGAATTGGAAAGATGCTCAAACATACCCTTTTATGTCATTATAAGAACTTAAATCACTACTAAAGTGAAACATCTCCAGGTACGGTGAAAGAATTAGATTTAGCGTATAATGTAATGCTGGGATGAAAGTGAAACCAAAATTACATTATAGGGTTGTTCCCATCTCAGGCAGTGTAGTCGTTACTGTGGAGAAAGTACAGGGAGAACACAACGGATTATTTGGCACAATTTTTTCATGTCAAGCTAAACAATATAACACTTCAAAGAAATAATTGGCAGAAAAACTCCAAATTTTAAGATTGACAAATAGCTTGACTGAGAACTTCAGCATGTTGACCACCACAGGTAAAATATTCATGATATACAAACATTACCTGGGTTTGTTCCAGCAAAAATCCCATACCAAAGATCGTCAGTAATAAATGATGTTGCCCTCTCAACGGCACCAAGATATACACCAGGTCCTAGGCTGGGTGGTAATGGATGAAACATCTTCTGGTTTGGATAGTCTAAATCAACAGCCACATGACGATTTGTTAGAAAGCCAACTTCTCGATTTCCTGTTCGGCTTTTGACAATAGCACCCAAGGTTCCATATGTCTCTTGGCTTGCAACCTTAGAGGGGGAGACATTATAAAGGAAAAAAGGGGAAATAATTACCGAGACATCAGATAGATGCCAGCATTAGATCAAGGTTCAAGGAAGGTAATAAAGGAGCAGAAATCAATATTTGGAAAAAAATAAAAATATGAACAAATCTAAGCAAAGCAGTATCTGAACAATTTAAAAGTACAAGAACAAATGAAATGAGTTTCGTATAGCATCATTTATTTATCTAGTGAAAGAATGAAGCTACTTGTCAACAGCATAGAATAACCATCAATGCCCTGAATAGAGAATTATTTGTTTGCAAATATGACTGCTCGACCATTTTAGCGACCATTTCATACTTAAGAAATGTATTTCTGTGATGGAAAACTATTATCTCAGTCCATTAAAAACATGACATTTGTAACTTCAATTTAGGTGACTTGAGAATACAGGTGAGTACAACCACAACGAAAAGCTAGGAACAAGAAGACACAAATACTTATTACTGGAACCCCTATCTGTTACGGTTAATAGTAACAACTGTGCCTTTTATCATTTATATACATGCTTCTATTTGTATAGCAATAACACTTCCTTGAGAATTTTCCACCATAGACCAATGACTGGGCGGAAACATAAAATAAAATCTATAGTACATATAACAAAATAAATTTATCGCCATCTCATGATTTGAACCAAGAGGAAATGCCAAAATTTTTAGAGAAATGACAGTTATATTAACTGGTACCATTATCATCTAGTCTGTTTGGAAAAGGAAGAAGTGTTAATATCAAATGTGTTATTGATTCCATAAAAATACAGCAAGATGATACATCTCTTCTCTAATATCAAATTAAGACACGCTACTTTCCTTTTACTTGCATTCAGTACGCAGAAAATGTAATACAGAGGAAATTGATTCTTCAAAGCAGAAGTACCTGAGAACCGGAGCCAACACATGAAGCACTTCCTCTTAAGCCATCAGCAAGCTCCGTATATAATTGTTCTTTACTGGTTTGTGCAGGTGCACCATAATAGGAGAACTCCACAACATCCACGTCACACCAAACACCTCCTGGTCCCTGTTTGGAAAGAAATGCTTCAGCATCACTAAATAGAAAAGCCTCACTGAAAATTACAACAAATTTTAGATCTTAAATAATGTTACAACAGTTTCATTTTTTATTTAAGATGGTAACTTTGGAGGAAAATACATTTTATAATAAGTTAGGTTATCACCATATGTTTAAATAAATTTCCAAAAAACTAAAAAGAAAAAACACATTGTAGTTTGATAGATTATATTTTATAAACATTTGATACCTAAACCGTGTAGAAAAATTTTATGTTAATGCAACACAGATTTTCATACACACATAATCTGAGACAAGCTTACTTTTTCTATTCCGGAAATTTTTTTCTGATAAGAGGCCATTGTAGGCTTAAGATAACTTAAGGATATCGACTAATTAGTGCCTTATCAGCATGTGGAAAACCATTTTGCTTTTAGCCTTTATAAAACATCCATTGTGTCCCAAAAATTTCTGAATAACCTGCACCTGTTTCTTATGTTAAATCATGTTTATTTCCAACATAATCCTCAATAGTTAAAAAGAATAGTGAAAAAGTTTCAGCAAGCCAACACTTAAAAATTTTCCTATATCTAGCATTCTAAAGTATTTTCTTTTTTTTTCCATTTATAAATCCAAAAAACCATGGTGGCAATATGTTACCCATCTGTAAAATACTAAATACAAAATACAAAGGCAACCAAAATTGAAACAACAAAAGTAAATAATCAATTTGATTGAAAAGTGTGAGGAGATCCACTAAAGCCATGTAGAAACCTGCAACATAGCCAGAAGAACCAAAATTCCCCACCTCAAGGGCAGCAGGTAGGCACTGGACATGGTTGAGCCATTGCCTGTGAACTTTATGAGCAACGAAGACAAGAATAGCAGGAATATCAGTCAAAACACCTCCTCTAATTCGAAATCCAATTGCAGTGCCAAGACTGAACCGGCGTAAGATCTTGCTATGAAATGCTCTAATTGTCATCAACTCAAGCAAGGTAGTAGCTTGCTGTCCAGTTGGCAATCGACCCAAGGTTTCAGGCAGCACACCCTTTTGAAGGTTTCCAAAATAGTTGGCTCTATCTTCCGCTGCATCATTCCAGCGACTCAATGTAGGCCATGAAAAGTAGGCAGCGGTGCTCTCAGAATGCTGAGCACCTCCAGCAAAAGGTTGCAAGTGTGAAGGACTAGATGAAGGGTTAAGATGATCATAGTAGCTCCTTTCCAGGTCCAGAGCGGACTCCTCTGATTGTGTCGATCCAGAATGATGAGCTCTTAAGTCCAATCGGTTCTGATTCATCGGTCAATTCTCCTACATCACACCAAACGTATCTTCAATAAACTTCGAAAATGAAAGACCCAGATCCACTTATTCATATCAAAACGCCATTTCCAGTTAAACTCAAACTACAATGATTTTTCAATTAACAAACCAATTTCAACATAGGTGGAGAAAACAGTTCAGAGAACATGTTTTATACAGGTTTACGCATAGGCTTATACAGCAGAAGAAAAAGGTTCACACAAAGTAAACTTCATCAGGATAAAGTAAACCTAAAAAGTGAAAAAGTACTATTTCATGTACATAAGACAAACAACATAAACTGGAATGCCCCAATACATCTCAACTTGAAGCTCTATTAGTTTTTACAAAGTACAAGAAAAAATCATCAACAGACAGGCAAAATACAACCTAAGGGAAATAGAGATCATTAGGCAAGTTCTTTAGTTGTAAAGGCCAGTCCATCTACAGTGAAGACGTAAAATACAATCTCTCAAGTATAATATGGTACCCAAGAGTTATCGATTATACATTTTCATACAAAACATCAACACCTCTTTGGCACTAAATCAAATATTAGGACTGCAATCCCTTTAAAGCCAAAGCTACAGCAAATCTTCAACTGATATATACAAAGTGAACCCACCAGAAGAAAACTATAGGAAACTAGCGACTCATCATGAAGTGTACAAAAGAGAATCCAGAATCTCCACGTGCATTAAAATCCTAGAAATCTGAACCCCATCACAAGCTAGATGCTATCATCGGAAGAGAGAAAGAGAAATTAAAGCAAAGCACACAAAGAAAGCCATTCCAAGAAACAGGTGCCCCAAACTGGAACAATGGCCAAACAGTGGGTGCAATAACAGACCCATCTCAGAAAGAAAGAAAAAACAAACTCAAAGCTTCTCAGCTCAGGCCCAACCAGTGCGAAAACAAAACGCAACCCGTTCTTTGAAAAGGGTTGTGTAAAAGATACAATTTTTGCAGGGTGAGGCAGAGAAAACTCACCGATCAGCAATGTTGGAGCAATGGAAATGGAGTCGAAAAAAAGGAGCTTGAAGGTTCTCATGCCCTAGTACATGTAAATTCTGTGTCAATCATCTAGGAGATTAAGATTGCAGAAAAAGGGTATCTCTTGGTCAGAGCAAAGTTCAATAGGGTGCATTAGAATAGTGAGAATGATTCCCAAGCTTGGTTGTGTCGTGTAGAGTGTGCGAAGGAAGGATTGGGGGGAGAGAGAGAGAGAGAAAGAAAGAGAAAGAATGGTGATGGTGATGATTATGAAAGAGCACTAGCTAATAGCTATACTTGTGGATTGTCAAAAGCATTAATATATGTGTATGTAGTATCTACCATCTACTATGTTACATGGCAATACAATAAAGTATGTATTATTAATATAATATTAATTCTTTTAGCCCTTTTCTGGTGTTTTTTAATTGATATTTAAAAAATGGTTGAGCTATGGAGATCCTATTCCCCTCACAGGTTACAATTATGAGTGGGAAAAATTTAATGGAGGAGACATGGGCAGGGAGGCAATAAGGAAAATAATATAGATTTAATGGATACAGATGATATGATATTTATGAATTTATTTATGTGGGTGGGGTTTAGGGGGCCATCCCTGTTTGCTCCCCAAAAGTTGCACATCCTTTCAATCTTAATAATTCATTTCTCATCTTTCTATCTATCTATACCTATAAATCAAATTCACCCTACCCAACACACAAAAGGAAAATGGAATTCCTTCATTGCTCTATCATTCTTATGTATTCAATTTATTGAATTAAATATATTTTTCGTTTATATAATATTATATAAAATTAAATTTTATCTCTACTTTTAAATTTTAAATATTTATAATAAAAAATTATTATAATAAATTTTTATTAGTTTTTTCTACATAAACAAATTTCTAATGCAAGTTGTATTATATAACATCAACGTTAATGATAAATCAACATAAAACAACATAAAATATTTCAATGTCTTATTTCACACTGAAAATAAGTTTATCATCTAAAAAAATTAAGAAAAACTCGTTTCAATAATTTTCTTAGTGTAAAAAAATTTAAAATTTGAACTAAAAAAATTAAAAATATATTTAATATTTTCTTCTTTCCTTCACTTTACTTAGTGTTTTTCCTTAGGGTATTATTTCAAGTTCTGTGATTGAAAACAGGTATAATGATAACATAACGATTGTCCCTACCAAGAAACTCCTTGAATATCCAAGAGAAGGAAAAAGTGTTACTACAATACAAAGAATTCGTATTTGTAGTTTATGTTAGCCTTTTATACAATTTGTTAAACTTCTCATTCATCCAGTGTTCTTGAAAACAAGTAATGCGTATTTATTATTGCTTAATATACAATTTAAGTTATTCAAGATCTTGTAAAGCACAAATGAATTATGGCACGATTTTATCTATTAATCCTCAATTCTACCCATTAATTTATTTTTAAATGTGACCGCACATTTATTATTGGTTAAGAAAGCATCTAAATTGTATTTTTTTTTTTTGGATTGAACTCAATGATGAATCTATTCCATACAAATTCACTAAGTATCTTATTGAAGTCAATATATTAAGGTATAAGAAAGCATACTTTGAAGTGTGAGTGTTTTACTATAAATTGACTAAAATTTCTTCCTAGCTTGTGAAATGCTCTTAAAGGAGACAGTCTATGATTTGTAGATGAATACCTCTTAATCCATTTTTGGCAAACTAATGATGATAAGTCAAAATGGTCTAGATGGAATGATCTTGTCAACCCTAGTTTCAAGATACAAATACTAAAGTAACAAAGATATTTTGAAAAGAAAAAGTAATGTATCATTTCATCCAAGGTAAAAATAAGGAAAGCAAAAGTCATGACACAAAAAGTTTAATACATTAAAAAAAGGTAAAAATAAATAAATAAATAAAAAGTCAATTTGATATCTCTTTTCAGGTCATGGTTGAAAGAAATGGTTATGCCCTGGTTGTAGATTGGGAAAAAAGAAAATTCCACATTTTTATACATATTGTCAAATGATTGGTAACTTTTTAGTCAAATGTAGATGCTCTGTGCATGAGGACAGTATAAAGGCCTATATGATTCCAGCTAAACAAAAATTAATGTCAAATTTATGCTCCTAATAATTTTGAGTTAAATCAGGTGTAAAATTAGGGTGGGATGAATAGCACTTGTTGAGTCAGGTGATGAATAAGACTTTATTGTGTGGGGATTGACTCTATTATTTATTTATGTGCAGAGTACAAGGAAAGGAAGCAAACAAATTATTACTATTTAGATGAATGTTGATATAATGAGAATCAATTATAATTGAAGAGAAAAATAATTTTAAAATTACATTATTTTACATCATAATTATAAATTAATATTTTTAGTGTATGACGGTTAAAATAACATTTTTATTGAATACAATTCACTAAAAAAAAATCAGTGTTGAACTACAAATGTTTTATTGTGTTGGAGGAATTAGGCTTAAAAAATAGAAATCTTTAATCATGGGTGGGTAGAGATTGAATAGTAATTCTAACACAAAAGAAATATATATATATATATATATATATATATATATATATCATCACAAACACTTTTATTTGACAACCCAACAAAATAATATTTTATATTTAAAAATAAATTAAATATAATTAAAATATTTATTTATTAAAGTGTGAAGTGGGTGTATATTACCTAACACAAAAAAAAAAGGGTGGCAATGGTGTTTACCATCCCTACCAGTATTTCTTAGAATTCCTTTTTCCATAAATTCAATTAGCAAAAATAGTATGTTGGGTAGATTAGGAGTAGATACTTTCTTTATCTTATTTTATCATACTTGAATTGGATTTACTTAGTGAGATTTGGTTGAAGGTAATTAACTTTCTTATTAATTTATTATATTCTTTGACCTTCAATTCCAGGTCTCTTTTTCTCCTTACATCACCAAAAATTAGGGACTGGTTCTTATAGCCAAAATATTTAAATTATGTTTCTAATTTCAACAAATTAATTGCAAAATAACAATATTATACATAGTTCAAAGTGAAAAAAAAGTGGTTGAGTTATCTTCAAAATATATTGATTATTAAGCAGTTAGACAATAATAATTATTCAAGTTCCTTCAGGAGCAAAATAATTAATTAGTATACGAGGAAACCGATTATCTCTGTAAACCAATTTTATTTCTAAGAGTGAATAATCGATTACTCCAAGTAGATAATCAATTATTTGTGAAAATTTGCAAATATAAAAAACACTAAATGTGAAGATAATTTATTATTTTGTGCTTGATTTATTTTTTATGAATTCTAAGAATGAAATCTAAGTTTTAATCTTAAATTAATTCTTAATTTGTTTTAAGTTTTAAGAACGTTTCCGTAAGTTTTTTTGGCATTTTTACCTATGATGTGCATGCACATGTACAATCATGCAAAATCAAAAAGCAACCACACAATATTTATAGTTTTCTAAACTTATTACACTTTTAAACATTACAAAAATATTTAAGCTATGTGAATTATTACACAATGACGAACAAAAGTTTTAGAGGAAAATAAGAAAAATAAAAGTTTACAAGAAAAATAGTCATTTTTATAGCAAAATATTGACTTTTCACCTAAAACCAACTGTAATTGTAAATAATAATAACATAGTAGGCAAGAGAACTATTTTTTTATAGCTACATGAAACTTTAACATTTTCCATAATTATTATAATACTTAAAAAGTAACATCCAATTAAAAAACATAATAAACTCCATTATCGTTTATTTCAACTCAAACATGGACTAATATATGTTTGTTCACCTTTAAATAATAAGGACAAGAGAAGTAATGTAAATACTTTGAATCCTAATTTAATAACTAGTAACTATTGTTATTTGTTATGAAGAGAATATGTCTCAGTATTCTAATTTTAAGAGTAACAATTGTGTACCAAATTGAAATAATATTGGTTATAAAGATAATATGCATAATTGAAACTACAATTTTGCTTAGCATGCTTGTAATTTTACTAGACTTTACTCTTTGAAGTTCTCTCACTTAATGAGATATCATAAATTGATAATTTTTACGCTCTATACTAATATTTACTATATGAGAATAACCTCTCACTTAGTGTCACTCAAATGTTGTCTTGTATCGTTCTGAATTTTGAGTGATAGTCATGACTAGTTGAGTACGTGCCGAAAGGGACATCTCAAGGTAGTATTGAGAATTAAGACTTAAGAGTTAGATAATAGAACATTGTCTTTCAGTCGACATGTTCGTTGATCATTGGTCGTCCATTAGGTGATGGGTGTGTCAGTCCCAAGGCATCATCTCCGTCATGTCTAATGAGATTAGCAGAAACTATAACTATGTTACCAAAATTTTGAAAATTTGAGCAACAACTGAATCCGTAGATGTCGGAACTTGTTTGATGGTACCTTATATCTTCTACCTCTCGAATTAGTTTTCCGGTACTTAACTTAATCCTATGAGTGCTAATAAGAGGGGAAATGCCTATAAATATTATGTGTCCAAAATGGTAAGAGACACTTGAACTCATTGATTTAAAGTTACTACTTTGACCCAGAACACCTCTTTATCACTGTTTTTGCTTAACATATGTAGTCCCTAGCTTGAAAATTGCATGTAGGTAACAAAAACATCAACTCATTATTCTTGATTAGAAATATTTCATCTCATTAGTGTAAAATCATGATTCAATTAAAAAAAAATCAAGTCTTATTGAGTGAGACTATGACTCACTTTATAGAAGTTATGAATTTATTGGATTTGGTTGTCTCCTTTGATGTTCCAAAAAATATACCAAAATAGTCAAAGTGACTCATATTAAATTTTATTAATTAATTTGTCTTATAAACCTCATAATTATGCAAAATGTTTGTATTGTTTGATATAGAACCAAATATGCACTATTAAAAACAAAATAGGTATTGTTTGATATAGAACCAAATATGCACTATTAATAGCTACCTGTTAACTTTTCAATCTTAACAAACTTTATAACTAGTTTTGCTAAACATAATTTTGGTGCTTCTTTCAATCTTAGAGTTTGTGTCAAAAGGAATCATTATGGTGTTTGTAACATCTTATAATATATAACTTTACTAAGTAGGTAGATGTGTGTACAATACAAAATCATAAAGTAAACCAAATATAAAAAGTAATAATATTTACTTTGAATTGTTGTCCTTATCTGCATATTATCCGCTTACATACCAAATATGATTTTAATAATCATCATAAAACAAAACACAAACAAGGGTAAACTAACTTAAATAAATTTTCAAATATGAATACATATATAAATTTATTACTGAAGCATCATTGACCATGTTTTTCATGATTAATCACACTCAATCATTACATTGATGATCATAATCCAAATCATAATTCATATATACAATCCAAGGAATCACAACATCCAACAAATTAAACCTGACTCATTTCAAGCTTTATTAGTATACAAATATCATCAAGGCAATTTGGTACAACTCAATAATTTTCAAAAGACTTATATATTAAAATATCTCATAAAATATTAACACCCCTTATTTCAAGTATATATAGTTCTTTGTTATGTCTTCATATATACTTCATGTACTATCTATATGCATTTTATCTTATAAACTTTGTATAGTTTTTATATGTGTTTGATTTTGTGTGCATACTTCATATAGTCCCTTAATTAGATTTTGTTTAGTGTCCTTAGTATTAAAAAAATTTATATTTGATCCACACTAGTTAAACTATTAGACACGTCAAAACATATATTTTTTTTATCAAAATTATGGATTTCTTAGACAAGACTCTAAGATTTAAACTTGGTTCTATTTGATAAGTGTCATGTGTGTGTGAGTGCATTTATTTAAACATTTATCATTTTTTTATATTTTATTAATTTTTAATTTAATTCTATAAGAATTATTTTTATTTTAAATTTACCCTTTTTATTTTCATTTTATTTTAATAAGCAAATCCAGGAAGAAGAATTTTCACTCAAGCAAAAATTTGACTTACTTGAACAAACTATTAGGGTCACATGAACACTAAAGCTATTGTACACCTGACCTAGGCATAGTCTGAGTGGGTTGCAAGACAAAAACCCAAACAAAATGTTATAAACTCAAGGTTAGAGGGGTAATCACGACACAATACCATAACAAAGAACACTAAGATTAGTTAGAGAAATTAATAGAGTAATGGAGGTATGAAACCCTAAGTAACATATTACTAAGGTATGAAACACTAAGATTAATTGTTTTTACTCTATTCTTAATGCTTGTTTTGGCTTAATCAATCAAATCACACTTTGATAATTTTAATTAAGGTTAGGAAACCTTATTTTAATTAGGATGCATGTAAAAATATTATTACCACTTATCCCTATGAATGTGGTAAGGATGATAAATCAATTTTTATGTCTTTGGCTTTAATGTTGATTGTTTAGAAGATTTCACTAACAAACTATAATCTTACTTAAGTAATCTAGAACATATATTTAAATTAAATTCATTGAACATTAAATTAATAGAGTAATCAAAACTATTGGATAAGGATTAAAGTGAATTGTATGGTAAATGTTAATGAAATCAATCTTTGACATCTCTTTATATATTTGAATTACCTTCGATCTTCATCATTGTCTTTGATTATATATCATCTATCTATATCTACCTTTCACTATATAAATCAAGCCTTTTTATTTTATGTAATTGTTTTTAATTTCAAATTTTGAGTTTTTAATTTTATTTTCTTTGTAGTTAAAAATAATTATATATATAACAAGTCTATGTTGATACAATCCAAGTAGCCAAGAAGATGGCCAAGGACTTAAGAGACAATTCATACTGTGAGCAGTCATCTCAACAATCAAGTCAATGCCCCACCAAACATCAGACATACCTCAGCAGAAGAAGAACCGGGTTTTGACCAGAACATCAAATGTTCTTTTTTCTGGTCTTCTTAAAAGACAAAAACTTGTATGTAATAAATTGGGCTCACTTTGGGAGTCCAAAGAGCAAAATAGGCTAGAGTAGGTTCACATAGCATAGGAGGGAGTGTACTTAGCGAAATGGGTCAAAACAAGGCATCTAGGTTTAGGAAGGTTGACCTACCTTCTAGAAGGGGCGGTTTTGACCTTGGTCAACCCCCTCTTGGTCGCCCCTCTCTCTTTTCCCCTTTTACCCTTACCCATCTTGCCCACCAAGGCACCCATTCCTATAAATAGAGTGTCTTGCCTCATGTATTCACAACTTGATTTTGAATAGTAAAGAAACTTTGCTTTAGTGATTAGTGAGCTTAGTCTCCTAAATGGTTTTGGGTCTTATCTTAGGTGGGTAATATCTCAAGTGGCGATTCTAGTTATCCAGGTCTTATCTTGAGTGCGTAATATCTCAAGTTGCGGCTCTTGCATCACTCATCTTGGATTCCCTCTACTCCAAGTGGCGTGACATCATCTTTTCTCCATAAGCTCTCTCTATCTCTTCATCTTTTCCTTTTATTCCTCTTGCTTCCTCTTTGCACCAATTATCATATCATTTTCATTTTCATCTTCTTATATCTTTTATGTTCGGTCCATATTTTGTCATCTTCACCTTTGTTTATGTTAGTTTCCGCCCTTTTTGCATCATCCACACCATATACTTGTGTTTTTCTATTTGCCCTTATGAAGTGCACTTTCACACTTACTTAACCACTTGGTTAAGTTCGTGTCCAGTGGGAATCTTCTTAGGGTTCTCACCATAATTGGTAAATTAAAAGTCATAAACAAAGAGCAACCAATAAAATGTGTAATCTTAAAATCAACTCACATCATGTGGTATCAGAGCAAGTCTATGTGGAGTCCATACTTAAACCTTTGTTCATTTAATACTTGTGACAAATTGGTATGATTACCAAGAAGTTACCACTAATCATATGAAATATTATCTATGTCTTAAATAATAAATTCATATCCAAAAAATATAATTTTACCAAGATCAAAAGTATTGCATAAAATTTTCATTTCCACAAATTATCCATCTTTATATCATTAGTTTCATTTTCATATAGTCCTAAACAAAGATATCACATAAATAAAATTCAAAACAAAATAATAATAGATTAATTTAAAATCAATATAATACATCTCATAAAAACTCAAGGTTTACATAACTAAAAAAATACTTATCACATATAATTCCTACCAAGTAATTCTCACTCCATCATCAAAATCAACAACCCTTAGCCAAAAATTTGTTATGTATCCTAAGGTTCCATTTCCATATATGATAGCATCTCCTTCATCTGAATTGTTTTTTCTTGAAATTGAGTGACAATTGGCGAAAGCTTAATGGAAGAGATGTGTCAAGAATGGCTTCATTGGAGCTATGGATTCCTTGGAGTTGCCATGAAGAATGTGGAGAGCGATTGGTTCGACCATTTCACTTGGAGGGGTGGAAGAGGAAACCAAAGATGTTTATCCTAAAGATGTTTAGGCAAGAGAGTGTTTAGGCTTGAAATTTGGCAACGTAACATTCATATATTTGATCTACTAAAACATGAGTCAAGCACCTCAATTTATAGGTGATAAGGTCAGCCAAGCTACAAGCAATTTGGTGGGAAATTCAAATGCAAAAAAAGTTTGAATTAGGTGCCTAAACTTAAGTCACAAGGCAAGCATGATCAAGTGTGCACCATGGGACCTAATTTGGTCTAATGACCGACCTAAGGTTTAATGTGAGTTTTAATTAAGTTCAATTATACCCTAGGTAGGTTTTAGACGCTTAACACTAACCCTAATTTACTTAAAGAAAAATTACAAGCAAAAATTATACTCTACTTTTAAGCAAGGAAATTTAAATCCTACTTTAGAATTTACACTAGGTTATGACACTTTTGAACATGTATAAGAGAGTGTCTCTGCCACAATAGTAGAGTCTCAATCTTCTTGTATTCTCCTTGCCATAGCACTAGTTGTTGGTCCTGAGTTGAGGCATCTACCATCATCCCCTTCCTCTTAAAGAGGATTTGTTCTCAAATCAAAAGTCTCTGCCTCATCATTTGTGTTATCTGCAAAAGGTGTTAGGTCTATAACATTAAAAGTAGCATGTACTCCATATTCTTCAGGCAAATCCAACTTATATGCATTATTATTGACTCTCTTGAGGACTTAGAGAGGACCATCTCCTTAGGGACTAAGCTTAAACTTCCTTTTACTGGGGAGTCTATCTTTTCTAAGATGCAACCAAACCCATTCTTCTCTTTAAAAACTATCTCCCTCTTCCCCTTATTGTAATTTTTTATGTATTTCTCATTTTGTTTATGAATTTGATTTTTAATCCTCTCCTATACAACCTCAAATGGAGAAATATTAGTAGTCTTATGGACTACTTTATTGTATGCAAACTTAATATGAGGAAGGTATTGATCCCAAGATTTGTGGTTTCCTTTCATGACCGACCTAAGCATAGTTGATAGAGATCTATTTACTACCTCTGTTTGTCCATCAGTTTAAGGATGATAAGAGGTTGAAAAAGTCAACTTAGTTCCTAGCCTTTTCTAAAGAGTTCTCCAGAAATAGATAAAAAAAATTTGGATCTCTATCTGAAATTATAGTTTTAGGTAGACCATGAAGTCTTACCACTTCTCTAAAGAAGAGTTTGGAGATGTTGTTAGCATCATCCACTTTATGGCAGGGTATGAAATGAGTCATCTTGTTAAACCTATCCACTACCACAAAGATGGAATCAAAGCCTCTTTGTGTCTTGGGAAGCTCTAAAATGAAGTCCATGTTAACATCTTCCAATGGAGCATAAGCAAGAGGCAAAGAAATATAAAGTCCACGAGACATTGTCTTAGACTTAGCTTTTAAACATGAAATACATCTATGACAATGTCTTTGAACTTCTTTTCTCATATGGGCCAAAAGAATTTTCCTTTTGAAAGCTCTAGAGTTTTATCAACTCCAAAATGACTCATGAGACCTCCTTCATGTGACTCTTTGACAATGAGTTTTCTATGTGTTCCTTGAGATATACAAAGTTTTCCTTCTTTAAACAAATACTTCTTAGAAATATAGAAACCTCCTTATGCTCTATATTTGCAACTAGCAAAGGTGGATGCAAAATCTTGATCATTCTCATAAAGCTCAGGTATGTTTTCAACTCCAAAAATTTGGGCTCCAAGTTTAGAAAAGAGGGCATGTCTCAAAGATAGAGCATCTAGCACAATATTTGTAATGCCCTTCTTGTATTTTGATAACATATGGAAATTGCTCTAGAAATTCCATCCACTTTGCATGGCGTTTTTTCAACTTATACTGACCCTTAATGATGTGAGTTGATTTTAGGATTGTTCATTTAAGTGACACTTTAGATTTATGATTGAGATTTTTAAGGCAATTAAGAGTGAAAACCTAAGGAAAATCCCCACTGGACATTAACTTAATCAAGTGGTTAAGTAGATGTGAAGGTTAAGTATAAGGTGAAGATGATTACAAGATATGGTGCGGGAATTAAACAATGAAAGCAATAACAAAAGGAAATGACCGAATAGAAATAAGGAAGCAAAACAAGAACATATTTATGAATTGAATGGAATGAAAATGGAAGCAAAAGATGAAGGAAAAGGAAGCTTATGAGAAATGGAGTTTCAGATGATGAACACACCACTTAGATGATGAAATGACTCCAAGATAAGTGTTGGAAGCCGCCACTTGAGAGCTCTCAAATTCTCACAAGATAAGACTAAGAGGAACAAGCCTCACTAGTATCTCACACAAAATGTGCAGAATAACTTTTTTCTATTTCATTCAACTTGTAAAATACATTAGGTAGGCCTCCTATTTATAGGTGAAAGAGCCTTGGAGAACAAACTAAAGGGGTAGGACGGGAAAAAGGAAAAAAATGGGCAGCCTTAGGGTTTGACTAAGTCAATCCCGCATCCTAGGCTTGTCCTTCTAGAAACTAGGTCAAAATGTCTTCCAAACGAACTAGGAACAAGCTAAAATGCTACCCACACCCCTTATTATGCTAATGGTACCTTATTCTAGCCTATCTTTGCTTTTTGGACCCCTAAAGTGAGCCCAACTTATTTACAACATTTTTCTAATCATTAAGAAGACTAGTAGGAAGAACTTTAGGTGCTTTGGTCCTTGTCCAATTCTCCCTCTGGTGAGGTCTCTACTTTGAGATGACTTCTCATTGTGTAATTTAGCATCTTCTTGTTGACTTGATTCGCATCACTTAAGATATTTCAAAGACTCATGATCACTATGAATGACAAATTCTTTTGAAACCAAATAGTGTCCCCAAGTCTGCAGGGCCCTCATAAGTGCATAAAGATTTTCATCATAGGTGGGGTAATTGAAGGCTGAACCATGTAATTTTTCACTAAAATATGAAATTGGATGTCCATCCTGCAATAACACTGCACATATGCTATTTTTGATTCATCACACTCTAGCTCAAAAGTTTTTGAAAAGTTTGGTAAAGCTAGAATGAGTGCATTAGTGAGTTGAGGTTTCAACATTTGAAAGGCTTGCTCATGTTTGTCAATCCAACAAAATGGAATGTCTTTCTTCACTAACTCATTATGTGGTGAAGCTAAACTAGAGAAGTTGGGAACAAATCTTCTATAGAAACTTGTTAATCCATGAAAGCTCCTAACATCTCCTACATTCTCGGTGTTGGCCACTCTTTGATGGTTGATTTTCTAAGGGTCAACAACCCCATTTTTTTTTACAATAAAACCTAAAAAAGACTACAATATCAACACAAAAAATGCATTTCTCTATATTAGCAAACAAATTGTTATTACTAAAAACTAACAAGACTTCCCTAAGATGAACTATATGAGACTCTAGACTCTGACTATAAACTAAGATATCATCAAAGTAAACTACTACATATTTACCTATATAATCCCTAAGGACATGATTCATAAGCCTCATGAAAGTGCTAGGTGTATTAGTAAGACCAAAAGACATCACTAACCATAGTCTAAACTTGGTCATAAAAGCAATTTTCCACTCATCACCATCTTTGATTCTAATTTGGTGATAACCACTTTTGAGATGAATCTTGAAAAATATTGTGGCTCCATGCAATTCATCAAGCATATCATCAAGTCTAGGAATTGGATGCCTATATTTGATTGTGATATTGTTGATGGCTCTTATTTGAGTTGATTGAATTGCACATTTTAGATGATTTTTCTTAGATTATGATTTTGATTAGCAATGATAGGTGAAACTCAGTGAAAATTTTCATTGGACACGAACTTAACCAAGTGGTTGAGTAAGTGTGAAGGTTCTCTTCAAAAGATCAAAATAAAAACACAATTAGTATGATGGTGATGATGATTGTGGAAATTAAAGCAAGACAAAGGAATGAATAAATCGGAATGAAAAGAAAGCTAAAATGGCGGAACAATTAAAGAGATAATGAACAAAAGAAATGAAGAGTAATGGCGGAATTGAAGAGAAAAGAGTAAGAAGTAAAGGAAGCTTAGGGAGTGGAAATAAATGAAGAGGAATCACACCACCTGGGTGAGGAAGCTCCAAGTGAGGATGGAGTCACCACTTGCAGTTATCTCTGTCAAGATAAGACTAAGAGAAAATATAGAAACACTCTACACTCAATCAAGCAAAGTTTCTTTACTTCAACATTCAATATGATTTACAAAAGTGGAGGCATCCTATTTATAGATATGATGCCTTGGAGAGGAAGAAGGGAAGGATAGGGGCGTAAATGACTACAAACTTCTAGAAACTAGGTCAAATGTGAGCACATGGGGGAGTCTTCTAGAATCTAGGTCAAAGGTGAGCACATGGGTGGCACATGGGTGATCTTTTAGAAACTAGGGTTTCTAGAAGCCTAAGCTAGCTTATTCTTCATCTAATTGGGCTAATGTGAACCTAATTGATTACAAATTAAACTTGTCTTAAAATACTAGAAGGAAAAATAATTGATACTCTAGCCCATGCCCGGTTGTTCTTCTCCTAAGGATCTTCTAATAGATGGTAGGGTCATGTGTTTCCGCCTAAAATGTTAGACCTAGCCTTGAATAGTCCTTTGAGTTCGTTGTTAGCTTCTTGTAAAGTTGGGTCATATCAGTTATACAGTCACAACACATTCTCCACTTGCCATCTTTCTTAGGCACCAACAAAATAGGAGCAACACAAGGACTTAGGCTCTTTTGGACTCAACCCTTCTCCAACAATTCCTAAACTTGGGATTCTATCTCCTTAGTCTCTTCAGAATTAGTTTTGTATATCGGTCTATTTGGCATACTAGCTCCAGACACTAAATTGATTTGATGTTCTATGCCCTAAAAGGTGAAAGTCCAATTGGTCATTCCTTAGGGAACACATCATCAAATTCTTTTATAAGACTTTTGACCTTAAGAGGTAGAACACTGGATTTTGAAAGTGTGGCAGTGCATGTAAGTTCTCCTTTAGAAAGAAGGAGGCCTGAAGGTTGTTCAAATAGAAGAATTATTTTAACTTCTTTTTCTTTAAATTTGTTTTTATTTGAATGACCTCGTGGGAAAGAGAACTTTTACCTACGCCTCAATATTGTCCCTAATGACTATCCTTTGACTTTCAAGATTTTTTTTTTCATTATCTCTTTTTATTTTCATTTGTACTTGATCCTCTGCCACTTGTGCAGGTGTTAAAGGATAAAGTACAAACTTTTTCTCTTTGTGGGTAAAAGTGATCTCGTTGGTAAGGCCATTATGTGTGGTTTTCTTATCAAATTGGCATGACCTTCCCAATAAGATATGACATGATTCGATGGGTACTACATCACATAAAACATTATCTTTGTAGTTCCTCACAAAAAGACTGACTTTTACCTGCTTATCTATAGTTAAATCCCCTTCTTCATTCAACCATTGCAACTTATAGGGTTTGGGATGGGGTATAACTTGTAGATCAAACTTTTCAACCAACCTAGTGCTACAACAATTGCAACAAGAACCACCTATCCACAAATAGAGAACAAGTATTTTCTAAAATTTTACATCTTGTATGAAAGATGTTCTTTCTTTGTGTTTTATGTTTCACACTAGGTTGATTATTGAGGGTTCTTATAATCATCAATAATTCCCTCTCACAAGGATATGCTTTCTCCCTCTTTTATTTTTCCTCTTCACTAGATTCATCTTCTTGACTGCTATACTCGTATTTTCCCCTTAGGATCATGGTTCTCCTATTCGAACATTGATATGCTATGTGTCCTCTACCAAGACATTTAAAAATCGAATATCTCTAGTGCGAGTTTGTGAGGTTTGCATATCTTTCCCTCTCTTTGGGCTTTTGGGAGTTTCTAACTTAGGTTTATCTTTAGAATAACTATCCATCCTTTGTTTCTTATACTCCTTTATGGGATAAGAGCTAAAGTAAGAGTTTTCCTAGCGACTTGACCCTTTTTTTCAAATTTTGATGCTCAACTTTTATGCAAAGTTGGATGAATTCATTCAAGTTTATGTAGGGCAAAAGTTCTACTTTGTCTCTTATCTCAAGATTGAGTCCACTTAGAAACCTAGAGATGATGGTGGTTTCTTCCTCCCTAATGGATGTTCTCATCATATACAACTCCATTTTATGCCTATACTCCTCTACACTCATGTTCTTTTGTTGGAGTCCTTGGAGCTTGTCCATTAACTCCCTATTGTAGTATGAAGGAATATCATGGCGTCTCAAGGCTCCCCTAAGATCATTCCAATAGGTAATGGGAGGGTCCTGGTGGAGACGTTTTTCTCTCTAGGGCAGTTCACCAATACATTACATTAGATTGAAAGCTTAAGGTTGTTAAGGGGTACCTTCCTTTCCTCACTCACATGATGGCAAGCAAAAAGTTGTTCTACTTTCATCTCCCAGTCTAGATATACTTCAAAATTTTCCTTAGCATAGAAATAAGGTAGGTCAACCCTAGTCTCAGTTGGTTGGCTTTCTCTTCTAGTTCTCCTAGGTGTAGGTTGATAATAATAATTTATTTTAAGACCTTTTTCCTCAGCATGAGAGTCACTAGACCTAGAACTAGATGGGTGAGACTTTTTATGTTTTCTTATGTACTTATCTCTTTCTTTAACAAGTTTTAACTCTTCCACAAGAATTGTAAGATGAGAATCCATTTCTTTCTTTTCCTCAATGATTTGATTCTCATGTTGTAATTGTCTTAGTGTAAGTGATTAAATGTCTTTATTCATTTGTTTCAATAGATTTTGTAGAGCTCAAATCATTTTCATGAAGATTGGAAGTGTGTTTAAACATGTTAAAGTTTGTGTTAGAAGCAATTCCCAAAAAGAAAAATAGACTTTATGAAATAGGTATTTTCCAAGGAAAGGGAGATGGATCACTTGGATCGCTTAAGTAACAAGTCATTCTTAGCCAAAGAATATCCCACAACATTTCACAAACTTTTCTCTAAGAAAATTACTAAGAGCACAAACATAGATGAAAACACTTAACAAAAAATATGAAAAGCAATACAACAATTGAAAATTGCTTAATAGAAAGCTTTAGACTAGACAGTTCCTAGTTCAGGCTTCTTGGCACCATGAACCTTGAAGACACACTCACCGAACTAAGCGTGACGTTAAACCACTAATTAAAGAAGTTAAAATAATTACAACTTAAAGAAAATACAATGAAAATTAGGTCAACAAGTTGTATGCAAAATAAATTCCTATTATGTGCACTCCCTAATGTTGCTTATATTGCTATGTTTTTATGTGAACTTTAGGTTGTTCTCCCTTGCTTCACCTCCTTAGGATATTCAACCTATGGCATTCGGTTTTACCTCTTTTAGTGATGTACCTTGCACAAAAATTTTCAGCTCAACTCGCCAAAGAGATTCAACCACTTCCACAAATAGAGGTCAAACAATTCAAAGCAACAAAAGCTCAATTTAAAATTTAAGGACTACTTCAAAGAGAGTTTATGATAGACATGACTTCAAATGAGTAGACAAAAAATTGTCAAGCAAAAGACTAAGGTTCACAAAGAAAGGATAGCACACAAATGGAATCCAAGAAAGGTTCTCGAATAGATGAATAAAACCAAAATGCACTACAAAATTTTTTTGTAAGAAATTTTCACAACTTGACGAATTTATGCTGATGAGAATATTTGAATTCAAACTTTGAAATTTTAACCACTAAAACTTCAATGTATAAGCTGAATATTGGCGTTCAAATTCACAGAAACAATGTGCCAATTAATTGCAATAATGGATTGCAATAATGGTTTTAAATTTGCTGCTCAATTCAAATTTGCATAGCCAAACTTTTTTTACATTGTCTGTTTTTCATTTGTCATTTTTTTTTCTATTTTGAATTTTGATGTAATTCTTTTTTTTTTCACTTTCTCTAAACACTTCAAAGTACTCAAATCCATAGTTTCATATTTTTTTTACCAACAATTCAAATTATGATAAACTTTTTCAGTCAGCACAAAAATCTGAAAAAAATAGTGTAACCTATTTGTATTTCAAAAATTGAATTGAAAACTCAAAACATAATAGAATTTTGTGAAATTGAAACTTGTATGGAACTAACAACAAGTATAGAAATCAAATATGTGAAAAATTAAAATGCATCATAGCTCAAATTCAGATTGGAATCAAGACTCAAATTAAAACAAACAACCAAAATCAATTAGCAAAGGCACCACACTGATTTAATGACAATTAGGAAGAACATGACTAGACATTACTTGAACTTGATTTCAAAATGAAAATGACTCAAAATAAAAGGATTTGCACCGAATAAAATGGAAATAAAAACTCAACAAAATGTAAAAGCAACACAATACACTCAAATGAATCCTACAAAAATTTAAAATGGATGGTTCAAGAACACAAACACTTTGAATCAATTGAAATTAACACAAACATCATAAGGTGATTAGTAAAATGGAATTGAACCAACAAGACAATCAATAACGTCATATGAACAACACAAAATAAGAGAAAGAAAATTAAGAGAAGAAGATACTTAGCTCTTGAAGAACCAAAGCTATAGATACCAAATGATAACATCTCCTTCATTCGAATTGGTTTTTCTTGAAATTGAGTGAGAGTTGGCGAAAGCTGAATGGAAGAGATGTGTCAAGGATGGCTCCGTTGGAGCTATGGATTCCTTAGAGTTGTCATGAAGAGCGTGAAGAATAATTGGTTCAACCATATCACTTGGAGAGTTGGAAGAGGAGACAAAAGATGTTTATCCTAGAGAGGTTTAGACAAGAGATTGCTTAGACTTGCAGTTTAACAACATAACACTCGTATATTTGATCTACTAAAACATGAGTCAAGCACCTCAACTTATAGGTGTCGACCAAGTTACAAGCAATTTGGTGGGAAATTCAAATGCAAAAAGGTTTGAATTAGGCACCTAACTTAAGTCACAAGGCAAACATGATCAAGTGTGCACCATGTGACCTAATTAGGTCTAATGACCAACCTAGGGTTTAATGTGTGTTGTAATTAAACTCAATTATATCTTATGTACGTTTTAGAAACCTAACCCTAACCTTAATTTACTTAAAGCAAAAATTCTAATATACTTTTAAACAAGAAAAATTAAATTTAAACTCATTCTAGAATTTACACTAGGTTATGACACTTTTGAACATGTATAAGAGAGTGTCTCTCTCATCACAAGTAGAGTCTGAATCTTCTTGTATTCTCCTTGTCATAACTCTAGTGGTTGGTCTTGAAGTGAAACCTCTCCCATCAACATAAATTCCAACTTTTTACATTAAACCAATTTTTATAAATATAATAATTCAAATTATTTTTCCTTACCTCAATTCATGTATTCTTTTAACGAAATACTCCAAAAACTTAAAATAACAAAAAAAAGTTCTAATTTACTTTCAGAAAACCTAATTCCCAAACTAAATCATTATGGACTTAAAAATAGTATAAATTCATCTATTAAACTTAGATCTCACATGATATCACTAAAACTTACGCATGCAATAAAAAAAATCTTATCAAAGTAAGGTTGTCTTATGTTATATAATTAAATAAATAAAAACGAGAACCTCATAAATCTAGAAAAAAAATCAAAAGATTTTATATTTCATAGAAATAAAATGCTTTAAATAAATAAATTTATATTATATTTAATTTTATATATTTTAAATGATAAAATATTCATTTGTATTTTAATTAATTTTTCTCTTCCGGACTATAAAACAATTCCTCAATGTTTTTTTTTTGTGTGAAATGGTAAGGAGGTGAAAGAAAGAAAAATTTATTAATTCATTATAATAAATTTAAAAATGTGATGAATCAATTCAAAATTGAAAAACATAAATGTTAATGTCATTTAAAATATAATAAAAATGCAAAATTTATAATACTTTGATAAACAAGAGACAAAATGCGAGTAAAAAATAGTTTGGATAAATTTTGTAAGAAGTTAATAAATTGATGATAAAAGTGTAATTAAACGTTTTAATTTAAAAGGAAAACTAATCTGCAAATTAGTTTTAACTCCACTAAGCAAAATGAGTTTTAGAAGAGAAAAAACATATCGAGCTTCAAAACTAGAAGAAAGAAAATATAGAACTCAATCCAACACTATTAAAAAATCATTAATTAAAAACTGATTTTAAAAATAAAAATATTAATTAAATTAGTTATTATTATAGAAACTAAAATAATTATTAATATCTAAATTAGTTTTTATTATTGATAAATAATTTTTAAATTGATATTTAATTAATTATCTAAGTTTTTTTCTCTAAAATTAATTTCTATTTAATATTTTTTTAGTAATAAATAATATGTTTAAGCTTAAACATATTAAGAAAAAAATAATTAATATGATATTATTTTATGTATAAAAAATGAAAATTATTTAAAACAAAATAAAAAATTATAGTTGCCAAATTTATGGAAAAATTGATAACAAATTTTAGTAATGATTTTTTCAAAAAATGTGATTTTATTCATTCATACTAAATGATGGAGAAAAAGAAAAGAACACAAATATATAGCAGAACTGATTATGAAGTTTACATATATATTTTTTCAAATTTTATTCTCTTATAATAAAAAATAATGTTATTAATATAAAAATATTTTCTATTAATTTATTTTTAACTTAAGAACTTTCATTTTCATTTTTTAAAAATTTTCTGTTACTTGTTTTTTTCCTTTTTTTTTTGTCCTTACCATTGAGAAGTTAAATTAAATCCACCCAGTTGGTGGTTAATTTAACATGTTTTATTTAAGGATTATATATTTAAAACTTTTAATAATAAAAAACAATTATAGTATGTTTCGGTTTGCGTTCAACTATAGAGGATCTGCACCTGTTATTAAATAAAATATAATATAATATACGGTCGTACCAGACGAGAAGCTTCTAAAGTAGCTTCTGTGTTCTTTACTCAATTTAACATTTTTTTTACTTACATTATTCACATGTGGTCAAAACACAATGGATAGAATATGTTAAGTAGTGATTTATAAATATTTCTATCATTGTTAAATTTCATTGAATTTTTTTTATGCTGATTAAAATTTAGAAAATAGAATTATTTTTAATTGAATAAATAATTAAAAACATTTTGATTGAATATGAGAAATATTATATATGTATATATATGATAATAAACATTTTAATTATTGATTTTGAAATAAATTAATTGTAAAATTATCGAGAGTGAACTAAAATGGATTAATTACTTTTCATTAAAAATTAACCTAATATTTTACGTAAAATTATTTTTGGTTTATTTTAACATGATCAAAGAAGAGTATGACATTTGGACGCATTTAAAAGGAACTCTTAATTAAAAAAAAATGTTGAATATTTTATGTTTTGTAAATAATAGATAAGCTGTTAAGGGGTTAAAATCAACTAGTAATTGAAAGTTAGGTTTAAATGCGATTCTTGTAAATTGAACATTTTTTGTTTTTAATGTTTCTAAAATTTGAAATTTGTTATTTTTAATATTTTTAGAATGACTGAATTTTTGTTTTAACTATTGAAAAATATTTTTTTTCCTTTTCCAAAATTAAAAATTACTATTTTTGTTTAATAATTAGTTGGCTATCATGAGTTTTGGTGTGATCTTTTGTATTTTATATTTAGTTTTATATTAATATGTAATAAATAATTAATGGACTTTGAGTAGTTAATTTTATTAAGATATCATTATTTCACATTTAAGCATACTATCCCTTTAAGCCCACACTCGCATAAACTTGTATTATAAAAAATCCGATCATATATTTCATATTTTAAACGGATTTTAGTTTTTTTATAAATAGCATTTGTCCTGTAAAACTCACAGGTTAAATGAGTTAACCTACACCAACAAATACACTACGACAGAATTTACTTAATCTATTAAATAATTAATAACCAATTTAAAATAACAACAAAATTAAATTTTTTATTGAATTGGGTTTGAATAGGAAGATTTTATAAAAAAATTTAAGTGATATTACAGTACTTATTAATTTTTTGAATTGATAAAAAATAAGATTACAAATTTTTTTTATAAATATATAATTTTTTTATTTGTGAATTTTAAAGGTTTTTAATTAAAATATTATTTTTTATACTCTCAATTTTTTTTTTAAAAAAATACAAATTATCTAACATTATTAAAAAAATTGTTTAAATTGAAAAATTAATATTCATAATTATAAGAAACAACTACAAAAATTTGGAAATACAATAAAATTTAATAAATTAAAGTGAAATTGATGTATAAAAACTGGACATAGATCAGAGCATCAAATGTTTTTTTTTTTCTGGTCTTTTTAAAGACAAGTTTATGTAAATAAATTTGCTCACTTTGGAGGTCCAAATAGAAGAATAAGCTATAGTAGGGTTCACTTAACATAAATTGGGATGTAGTTAGCATAAATTGGGATGTACTTAGCATAAATTGGGTTTGTGCTAAACTCACCTTTCATGTCAAGTGTACTTAGGTTTAGGGTTTTTTGACCTTCCTTCTAGAAGGTTTCTCACAAATGACGTCCCTATCCCTCTCACTCTTTGGTCCCCTAGTCACTCTCTCGTATATAAAGGATGTCTTGCGTCATGTAATTGACACTTGAAGTTGAATTAATAAGAGAAACTCTGCTTGAGTGATTAGTGAGTTTTGTCTCCTCAAGTGGTGCCTCCTCACCACTCATCTTGGAAGCTCTCATCCTTCCAAGTGACGTGACTCCTTAATTCATTTTTCCATAAGCTTTCTTCATCTTTTTCTTTCCTTCTTTGCACCACTCTTCTTCCATTTTTTATGTTCTTTATCTCTTCCTTTTATTTTGGTTTCATATTGCTTCATTATATCTTCTATGTTCTTTAATTCCACCAATATCATCATACTCACCTTATATTGTGTTTTCTCTTTTGCTCTCTAGAAAAAGAACATTCACACTTAACCACTTGGTTAAGTTCGTGTCTAGTAACAATCTTCTTTGAGCTTATCACCATAATTGTTAATCCAAAATTCATAAACAAAAGAGTAACACATAAAATGTACAATCCTAAAATCAACTTACATCACATATATAAATAAAAGATAACTACACGCGATATGTGGACTTATGTGCAAATATCAATATTTAATGATGTTTTAGTTTGTTATTCTTTTATTTAAAAATATTATGATTCAATGATAACTTCACGTATTAATTTGGGCTCCACCTAAATTATTATTAAAGCAACTAAAAAATATTATATTATAAAAATGAAAATAGTTATATGATATTTTTATGTAGTTTTTATTTTATAAAAGTATGTTTATATTATATTTTTTCTTAATCTTTTTCTTCTTCAATTTGGGATATTATTTCTTTTTACCATTCAATTAAAATTTTTCATTTTTTAATTATTTAATTTAGTAAAATATTATTTGTAATCCTTTAAATTAGATCACGTTCTTTTTAATTTGTTCAATATTTAAATAGACTTTTAGTGTTTCAATTAAAACTAATTACTCATTTATTATATTAATTTAATCGAATGACATAATTTTTTGAAAGTTTATCGATGAAGTGATAAACATTGATCTACTCAACATTTGTCAAGTAATTTAATTGATTAATATGATTTTCTAAGTTTATTAATTTTTTGTTAATTCCTATGTTGTTTTGAAGGACAATAGTTTGGTTTTCTTGAAATGAGTTTGGTCTAATAACCAAAAAGATAACCAACAACCATCGAACAGAACTATTCGTTTTGGTATATGACAAGTTGTGATGCTTTTTTTCTTATTTGATCTTCTTCTCCATTAGGGTTTTTATCGAAAAGTGACAACCCCTTTTGGACTATGCTGGAAAAGTTTCATTGTTGATGACACCACTTCATTATCTGGAAATAACGAATATGGTGGAGGACTCACAATAAGCTTTGATTCTATTAAAGAGATTTTATTTGGTGTTGGGGCTACTACACTTTTGACTAATATTTTGGGATGTGAGTGAAATGAAAAATATGATATTAGGAGGTGTTTACATATATTGATTCATAATTTAAATTAGTTACATGAAAAGAACATCACTGATATTGTCTAACTAAAAGATTGGTATTTTAAAAAATTGGAAGATTAAAAATGAAAATTTTAATTGGAAGAAGAAATGAACAATGACCCCAATCTAAAAGACTAAAAACATAATGAAGTTTTTAATAAACTTTAAAAAATCATGTTATCCAATTAAATATACGGGACAAATATTTTTGAATAATTATTTTGTCAAATCATTAACATCACTTATTTTGCTCAATTTTTTTTCACAAAATCAAAAGACTAAAAATATTTTTTTAATTGAAGGCCAAAAGAATAAAACCCATAATTCAGGAATTAAAAACATATTTAAGTGTATATTTTTTATTTAATTTTAAAGTATTATTATTTCTATTTAAATATCAAAATTTATTTTTGTTAACCTTATATGAATCATAAAATTTTAAAAACTGATAAAATATATAAAATTGTATGCTAAATATTACTAATATAATTAAATGAATTTTTCAACCAATGAAACACCTAAAATCAAAATTATTCTAGCTAAGAGAAAGAACCCTTACCTAGAGTCTCTAGTTTAGTCAAAAATAGTGGTTTTCGACCGATTAGTTTGTGTTCTAGATTGGTCTCCTGTTCATGGTTATCAAACTCGCTAGTCAACTCGTTGACTCGTCCGAGTTTACGTGTCCACTTTCTCTTACCGAGTTAACTCGATAGCAAACTCGTTTTCTGGGTAAACTCGGTGCAGACTCGGTAGACTCAGAGTGGACTCGCGACTGTAGTCTGAGTTGGTGAGTCCAACTAGGTTTTATTTAACCCCAAAACAGTGTCATTCTGAATGGGGAAATTAGGATTTCCCATTTCATTTTCGTTTGCGTTTGCGTCTTCTGTGCACTGCGTCTTCTTTTGTGGAGTGCGACAATCGATCGAGCGGAGCTTTCGCAGGTTGCAGGTGGTTCGTGCGGTGGTTGCGGTGTTCGTGGTAGTCGCGAGTTGAAGGTGGATCGTGCGATAGTTGCGGTGGTCGCGGATTGCAGGTTGAAGGTAGACTCTTACGAGTCTACGAGTCGAGTTTACGAGTCGAGTCTACGAATCGAGTCTTCGTAGACTCGCGAGTTTGACAACCTTGCTCCTGACCCTTTTATACTAAGTTTAACTCCCTTCCGTTTTCTAGTCTTTATTGCGCATTAACAACTCTATCCCACATATCTGCCAATGACCATAATTCCCATCACTCTTAATGATAAAGACGAGATCTCCATTAATTTCCTAGGTCGGAATTAAACCATTCTCCTCTGGTTACGAGATCGGCCAATGACCTCACAGCTCCTCAACCTTAGACGTGAGCCAATGAGGCTGATAAGCTTCCCAAATTTGTCAACCATTATGCCCTGATAAAGGGATCGACCCATGACCTCACAGCCCCCCAGCCTCAGGCATGAGTTAATGAGGTTGATAAGCTTTCTAAATCAGCTTCCAACGTCACTAGTCGACCTTCAAATTACCCTTGCCTTATTGGAATTCGTACAACATCAATACTCTTGCTACACGTCTCATCAGCCATTAAATGAACCTGCTTATCTCCACGTGTCCACTCCTGATTGGATGCATTCACATGTCCGCTACTGTTCTCACACTTACTCACGTTGCCTTTTCATCTTCCCACTATTCTTCATTATCTTCTCCTTCATTACTCTTCTCCAACTTACTCCATATTTTGTCACTTCTTCTTTTTGAACTCAATTTGCTCCTAGGTACACGTTGTTCCTCTCATTCCTATCGCATTCTCTGATTATCTTTTCCATATATGTGTGCTACTATCTTGTATTGATTGTTCTTGTACTGTAATAAAACTAAATACCCTTTTTTTATCCTTATTTATCTTTCTATCCAATGGATTATAGTGTTGTGTATCCCTAGGCTAAACGCGATATTATTCACGAAACCTCTGTTTTTACCTCTGTAAAACGCATTGAACGTTTTTGTCATGCTCAAGCACTAAGTTGTTTTGGAATTGAAACAAATATTACTGTCGTGCCTTGTGCTCTCGATGAACCCATTTGTAAAACTTGTCAAAATGAGGAACCCTTTTGTTTTTTCTATGAAACGGTTTTTACCATACTCGAAGTTCGTCTTCCCTTGTTTTCCTTTGAGAATGATATCTTGAATGTGCTGAACGTTGCTCCCATCCAACTTCATCCCAACAACTGGGCCTTTGTCGGAGCGTTCCACATTCTTTGCGTTCACTTCAACATTATCCCTACTTCCAACATCTTTTTCTATTTTTTCGAATATAGGCCTTCCAAACGTACCTCGTGGGCCTCAATCAATGGTGTCTCCGGTCAAGGCCTTTTGACACTCTTTTAGTCTTTGTATAAAACCTTCAAAGATAAATTCCTTACAATTCAAAAGTCCCCCCACAACTCTGAGCTTTTCGAAGGCTTCCCTTTGTACTGGTCGCCTGCCACCCGATGTCAAACTCCCTGCTCCCCAGAAGATCTAGAAAGTAACATACTAGATGACTGTAAAAAACTTGACGATTTGGGCACTATATTTGAAACATGCGTTCTCCTAGAGCTCGAATCCCGACCCCCTAACGTTAAAGTCTACATTGGTACTTATATTCCTCATTATACTTCTCCTTCATTGATAAAACTATTACTAACTTTATCTTTGTGTAGAAAACACCATGTCAATGAGCAGGGCTAAAATGGCTCGTCGTACCAAAAATAAGGACAAAGTTTCCTCCATCACAACTAACATGGAAAAGACCACCACCAATTCCTTGAAGCGCAAACAAAATGCATATGGTAATTCTAAATCTACTCGCTTAAAACTAGAACCGGAACATTCCTCTCGTCAGCATTTGACTTCTAGAGGCCGATCATATCGAGGGTAAATCCTTCTCATGCTGCTTCGCTTGCTTCCTCTTGGGTCGACTTCCTGAGTCACTTGGATCAACTTGTTCAAACCCATCACCCCCGAGCATAACTCAAAGAATCTCAAAAGAATCAACTTAAGAAAAAATGGCATGAAGCGGGAAAAAATAATGCAACACTTGAGGAAGCTCGGCATCAGATTGCTCTTTTAGAATCTCAGTTGAACGAAACAATTCGGTGTAAAGATGAAGCGACTATGACACTCCAACATTCTCTGGACAACTTCGCCAAACAACGCGGAGAATTTGAAATTATGGAGGGCATGCTTTGTTCAAAAGTACAAACTCTTGATACTGCTCTTGATGCCACTAAAGATGAAATTGCCCGCGACTTCGTAGACGGCTTCAGTGCTACCCTTGAGCAATTTCGCGCACTCTACCTAGATCTCGACCAATCGGACTTCGATCCTTTTAAAATCGTAGAGAATGAAAAATAGTTGATGAGTGAACTAGTTCTCATTAAAGCTAATTTCTATTTGTTTTGAAAAACTTCAACATTTTTTTGTGTAATTATTTATCTTGTTTTCGGTACTTTATCTAATCCTCCTTAAATTCGTATTTATTTGAAAAACTTCAACATTTCGTTATGTATCTATTTACCTTGCTTATGGTAATTTATCTAAATATCATCATATGGCTTCGTAATTTACTGTGAAAATGTTCCATTTGTGCTTACAACAGAATCTTGACATTATTCTCCTAATCAAAATTTATTAGACTTTCTTGAATCGTAATCAAATTTTTTTGTCATCATAATGTAATTTAAACTGAAACTTTGGTAAATTGGCCTCACTTAACCTCTCCATGATTTACCTTAATCGTCGGCCTCCCACACCTGTTTAAATAATGCAATTTCCAAGTTAAAAGAATGCAATTTTCAAGTTTAAAGAATGAATAGTTCTCTATACGTGATCTTCTTTCTGAACCGAACGGTTCAACACCATACCAAGTCATAACTTGTGCATGATTTTTCTTCATGTTAGCTTAAGATCTAAACATGGTCTTCTTGAGTCAAACGAGGTTGGCACCATCCCAAGTCATAACTTGTGGATGGTTTTTCTTCATGTTAGGTTAAGACCTAGACGTGGTCTTCTTGCAATCCTCCGATTATAGTAACATGAATACCACATTAGGGTGTATGTTAGTTATCCAGTAAAATATTGCAATTTATTCAATAAGAAAAATTCAAATATCCATCACGACAGAAATATAACCCTAATAATTAAAGAAAAGTCAAATACGTAATTAACTGTAATAAAATCGAAGATTAGCCACATTCCATGTTCGTGGTAAACTACCACCATCTAATGTTTCCAAGCAATATGCTCCTTTCCAAAATTCTCTTGAACTAACTCTAGTCAAAAACTTTGTTTCCACCCTTCTCTTGAGAATCGCTTCTCTTGTTCTTGCTTTTTCTCGTAATTCTTCTATAGTATCTAAATGAAAAGTCTTCCTACTTCCAACTCTTGCTCCTCAAAGCTGTCAATCCTTTTAGATGGTATTTGTACTTCAATAGGTAGCACAACATCAGTGTCGAATACGAAACTGAAAGGAGTTTTCTTTGTCGTGGACTACTTGATTGTGTGATATGACTAGATTATTTCTGCAAGAACTTCCATTCACTTTGCCTTCCCTACCTTCTTCTTTAATCCTTGAAAAACTAGTTTATTTGCTTCTTTCGCGTTTGTTTGGGGATGCTCTACTGAAGAAAATACCTAACGAATTTCCATCTCACTGCACATGTCTCTCATCTTTTTATTGATGAATTGTGTTCCGTTATCCGAAATCAACTCCCTTGGCACACCAAACTTGCATATTATAGATCTCCAAACAAATTTTAAATTTTTTGTTGTTGTTATCGTAGTCAAAGGCTCTACTTTCACCCATTTCGTGAAATATTCAATTGTTACCACAATAAACTTAAACTGTTTGACCGAGATCGGAAATAGACTGAGGATGTTTATTCCCCATCTATAAAAAGGCCAAGGTGTTATAAGAGAATATAAGTGTTCTGTCGGTACATTAATCTGGGTTGCATGTCGTTGCCATTTGTGGTTTTATGACTCACCTTTCTGTTTTCTTGTCATAATTGGGAGGTTACTTGGCACAATCAATTGCAATCAATGGGAGGTTAATTGCCACAATCAATTGCAATCAATGGGAGGTTAATTGCCACAATCAATTGCAATCAATGGGAGGTTAATTGCCACAATCAATTGCAATCAATGGGAGGTTAATTACCATTAATTGTATTTATTATTGTTGTCTCCTACAACCACTATATATAGTGGCTTCCTTCAAGCAATGTAACACACAACAAATAAAAATACACACTTGCTTCCTCTTTCTTTTCCTATACTCTTTATTTCCGCTCTTGGGTGTAAGTGTTTAACCCATATAGAGAAAATTTGTTTTGGGGTTGTTTATCTATTAGCCTAAGAGGAATTTATTGTACTCCCAGTACCATTGTAGTGGAAGTTTTGGCTCTCTCGCCGGTGGTTTTTTACCTTTATTTAAAGGGGTTTTCCACCTAAAAAATTCTGGTATCATTCTCACTTTACTTGTTACTTTAATTTCTCATAATCTTTGGTTGAAATTATTATGCTTCCGCACACGATATCCCTACAAATTGGCATCAAAGCTTTTTGGATAATTCAACCAGGATCTATTGTTCCATAATGTCGAAATTGGATATTGAGAAATTTGATGGTAAAATCAGCTTTGCTATTTGGCGAGTCCAGATGCTAGCTGTTCTCACCCAGAATGGTTTAAAGAAAGTTCTGGCAGGTAAAATGACGAGGCCAACCACTATGACGGAGGAGCAGTGGGATGAGATGGATGAAAAGGCATTGTCTGCAATCCAGTGATGCTTGTCCCGTGAGGTGTTGCGTGAGGTCATCAACGAGAAAAGTACAACAGGCATATGGAGTAAATTGGAGTCTCTATACATGACCAAAAGTCTTGCAAACAAACTCTGGTTAAAGGAGCAACTCTTTACACTCCGAATGTCTGAAGGTACTCCCATCCAATCTCACCTAGACGAATTTAATTCCATCATAATTGATTTGGAAAATTTGGATTTTAAAATTGATGATGAGGATAAAGCAGTTCTACTTATTGTTTCTCTACCACCCTCACATCGACAATTTAAAGAAATTATGTTATACGGTAATTATCTTACCTTAAGCTTTGATGATGTCAAGACTAATTTACTAGCCAAAGAAAAATTTGATACTCAAATTCATTCTGAAAATTCTGGTGAAGGATTAGTAGTTAGAGGGAGAAACCAAGAGAAAGGTAGGAACACTAAACATAAATCTAGGTCAAAATCTAGAGGCAAGAACTCCAAATATTGTCGTTATTGCAAGAAAAAGGGACACGAGATCTCTAAATGTTATAAATTGAAAAATAAGCAAGATAGAGAAGATAAGGAAAATGGTAAACAACCAGAAAATTTTTCCGAAGCTAGTATTGTTGAAACTGAATCTGATGGGGATTGTTTTGTAGCTTCCAACACTGAACAAAGGTCTAAAAATGAATGGATTCTTGATTCTGGTTGTACTTTTCACATGTCTCACAATAGAGATTGGTTTACCACATATGAACCAGTTTATAATGGTCTTGTTTTGATGGGAAACGATGCTCAATGCAAAGTTGTTGGTGAAGGAACAATCAAAATCAGGACACATGATGGAATTGTTAGAACTTTAACAGGTGTCAGATATGTCCCTGAGTTGAAACAGAATCTCATTTCCTTAGGCACCCTTGAATCTCATGGGTGTAGATACTCAACTGAAGGTGGAGTTTTAAAAGTGTCTAAAGGAGCTCTTGTGTTACTAAAGGCAATTCGATGTAATAGTTTGTATGTTCTGCAGGGTTCAACAGTTACAGGTTCTGCAGCTGTTGCCTCACCCAACAAAGATAACACCAAGCTGTGGCATATGAGATTAGGCCACATGAGTGAGAAGGGAATTCTAATCCTCAAGAAGAAGGGTCACCTTGGTAACCAATGTACTGGAAAGGTTGATTTCTGTGAACATTACATTTTTGGTAAGCAGAAAAAGGTTAATTTTTCTAAAGCCATACACAAAACCAAAGGTACTTTGGATTATATTCATTCGGATCTTTGGGGTCCGTCAAAAGTTCCATCGAGAAGTAAATGTCGTTATATGAAGACAATTATTGATGATTTCTTACGAAAATTGTGGGTGTATTTTCTCAAACATAATAATGAAGCATTTTCCACTTTTAAAGAGTGGAAATTATTGATTGAGAATCAGACTGGCAAGAAGATAAAGAGGTTAAGGACAGACAATGGCCTTGAGTTCTGTTCGAATGAATTCAATGATTTCTGCAAGAAGGAAGGCATTTCTAGACATTTCACCATCCCAAGTACTCCACAACAAAACGGGGTTGCAGAAAGAATGAATAGAACTATCTTTGAGAGAGTTCGTTGCATGTTCTCCCATTCTGGTTTAAGCAAATCTTTTTGGGCTGAAGCGGCTTCAACGACATGTTATCTGATAAACCGCTCTCCTAACAGATCAATTGATTGCAACATTCCATAAGAAGTTTGGTCAGGTAACCCTGTTGATTATTCTAATCTTAAAATATTTGGTTGCCCTACTTATTCTCATGTAAACGAGGGAAAATTAGAACCTCATGCTAAGAAGTGCATTTTCTTGGGTTATGGCTTAGGGGTTAAAGGCTATCGTTTATATGACCCAGAATCTCATAAAGTAATTCACAGTCGAAATGTGACCTTTAATGAAAATGCTATGCTTTCTTCTGTAAAAGATACTGTTATTTCCTCAATTGATAGAGGTGACCAGGAAGATGCTCGAGAGAAGGTGGAGTTTGAGATTAAAACACCCGCTCATGAGGAAGACGTTCCCAATTCCTCCAGTACTCAAGGTGATCAAGTCACTGCTATTGATGGTACAAATGAACATTTGATTCCACATGAGCAATGTCCACCTAAACGACAAGGATTACCACAACCGTGGTCTATGGCTCAAGAACTTCCACAACAGAGACCAAGAAAACCGACTCAAAGATTAATTACAGAATTTGCCAACATTGCTTATGCTTTAACCATTGCACAAGAGATGGGTGAAGAAGGTGAACCCAAGAATTACTCAGAAGCTATCTCTAGTGATGACTCAACAAAGTGGATTGCTGCTATGCAAGAAGAAGTTGAGAGTTTTCTAAAAAACGAAACATGGGATTTGGTGAAGTTACCAGAAGGAAAAAGAGTCATTAGTTGCAAGTGGATCTTTAAGAGAAAAGAAGGGATCCCTGGAGTTGAGAGAACAAGGAATAAAACAAGATTTGTTGTAAGAGGTTTTGATCAAGAGAAAGGTATTGACTTTAATGAAGTATTTTCTCCTGTTATTCGTCATACTTCAATACGTATATTACTTGCTTTAGTTGTCTTGTATGATTTGGAGTTGGAACAGTTAGATGTGAAAACTGCTTTTCTTCATGGTAATCTTGAGGAAGAGATTTACATCCACCAGCCTGAGGGGTTCATTGTTCCTGGAAAGGAGGACCATGTATGTCGTTTGAAGAAATCTCTCTACGGCTTGAAGCAATCAGCAAGGCAATGGTATAAGAGGTTTGATTCTTTCATGGTTGGACATGGATACTCCAAAAGTAGCTATGATAACTGTGTTTATTTTCAAAAGACATCTGATGGGTCATTTATATACTTGTTGTTATATGTTGATGACATGTTGATTGCTGTAAGAGATAAATTTTTAGTTAACAAGTTAAAGGCTCAGCTTAGTAGTGAATTTGATATGAAGGACTTAGGTCCTGCCAAGAAAATTTTGGGAATGGAGATCAACAGAGATCGTCAAGCTGGAAAACTTTTTCTATCACAAAAGAAGTATGTTCTTAAGATGCTTGACAAATTTGGAATTCGAGATTGCAAAGCTGTTAATACTCCAATTGCCGCCCACTTCAAGTTGTCATCGTATCAGTGTCCAAAATCAGACGAGGACAAAAGACGCATGTCACATGTCCCGTATTCAAATGCAATTGGAAGTCTCATTTATGCTATGGTATGTACTAGACCTGATTTAGCTTATGTTGTTAGCATTGTTAGCATGTTCATGCATAATCCAGGCAAGGCACACTGGGAAGCCGTTAAATGGATACTTTGGTATCTGAAAGGTTCTCCAGATCTTGGTTTGGTATTTGATCAACATAGAGCCGATCCCGGACGAGCAGTTGACTATGTTGATGCTGACTATGGTGGTGATTTAGATCGGAGAAGGTCACTTTCAGCTTACATCTTTACCCTATGTGGGTCTGCTATCAGCTGGTATTCTTCACTTCAAGCCATTGCGGTTTTGTCCACCACTGAAGCAGAATTCATCACACTTCATTAGATAAAGCAAACAATCCTCCCTCATAGTCGGCCAAAAAAAACCTGCTCGTATGATTTTTGTTGATAGTGACCGTCCACTGATATGGCTGCCAGAAACCCCTTCATGTACCTCATGCATAATTCTTTCTTTTCTGAGGGCTTTCAACGCATCTTAACAAAGGTTTGGAGAAACCCTTTCTAAACAAGGTCGTCCATTAGGATATATCTTGCCGCATTCCTCCGGAGAATGCTAGCCTCCTTAGGATCCTGTGGTTCTTCCCCGTTCTTCAGCCACTTTATGTACATATTTGTCCATCCTTCTTCTAACTGTATTTCCATTATTTCATCTACAGTGACACTAGGAAACTCAAGGTTTTTCTGTATCACAGATTGGTGATTTCCCACCTTTTTGGTGCTCACTAGCTTAGATAATAGGTATGTCCCTAGTATTTAGTTTAGCCAAATACAATGATTTCTAGCCACTTAGTATGTGTTCTTGATCGGTCTCTATGACCTCACAAAAATCTTTCTTAGAATTAAAGTTGAATCTTGTTCTTAAATATTCCTTGACCTAAAACCCTCAAAACTAATGAAAAATTATTCACGTCCAGTATTAAAGTTCTTAACTTTGATATTAAAGTTCTTATTGAACACGTCCAGTATTGAATAAATAATCTCCAAAACCATTCTTTTCTAAAATTACTTTAAATCTAATCTAATTTCAGAGAATGAAGTTAATAAAATAAGATTTACACCAAATGTGATCGTATCTCTGTTTGATTTAGGTTTCGTCGCACATGTTTAACTGAATGTTTTGGTAAACTACACCTAACTAAAATAATATTTAATATTTAAGTTGTCCGAATAGCAATTTGTGGTTATTAATTAAATATAGTTGTTATTATGTTATATAAAAGTGAAAATAATAAAAAATACATTTTGAAATATTAATTCAGTAATTAAAATTATTTTACGGTTACAAATAGCTAACAAGAAAAATTAAAATTTAAAGATGCAAGAAATTTATTTTAATTAATGAAAAAAATATTTTTTTTTAATTATGAATTTTTCATTGTACTTAATATCAATTAAAAGATTTGAAAATGATTATTTTTAAAATAATTATTTAAAAACAAAATAAATTACATTGTGTATAGATTGGAGTCGAATGAGCCATGTCAGTCGACATCAATGACCCACTGATCGGATGATTGATTAACTACATTAAAGAGCAAATCAAAGACAAATGACAAGTATGACAACATCCTACAAATCAGGGTAACATCCATATAAATCCAAGTTCTACCTCGCTAAATCTAAGAGCTGAGATAAATAAACTAATATTGTTTTATTGAAGATACACAATAGATATAATCCATGGATAAAACAATCAACTACTAAACACTATAAATAAGTACTCTACGCAATAGTAAGGTACACTTTTATCAATTTACATCATATACTCTCAATCCAAAGTACTTACTTGATTATCGGAGAACCTTTTACAGGTTTACTTCTAACCAAGCACCAAAGAGTTAAAGAAATGAGGAGTGAAAGTTCTAAGGAACATAAGAGAAGGCAAAGGAGGAACGACCGTGCATAAGAGAGCGAATACAAAATGGACAAAGGAGAAGAGATCGAGACACTAAAGACATTTGTTACTACCAATTCCAATATCAAGTAACATTTAGATTCTTATTAATCTATACAAGTAAATGTTGCATTTAGATTCTTATTAATCTATACAAGTAAATGTTGTATCTCGAATATTTTCCCAAACTACACTCAAATATTAATTAAAGCAAAAAGTAGTTGGGACAGATATTAAAATTCTTCTATATAAAATAAATATATAGACTTAATTAAGTTTAAATATATTATAAATTTAGATATTTTTTATTAAAAAATTTCATCCTATTGAGTATTGTTTTTCTATTTTTTCTATATACTCTATAGTTTAATTTTATTATCAATTAGATTACATTAGTATTATTTTTGTCTTTCTCTCTATAATTTGCTGTTTAGTCTTTTCAAATTTGACTCTACTTTTGTTTTTGTCAAGAGTGAATTGTGGAACGAATTAAAGACGAAAAAATAAAAACTATAAAGTACTTAAATAAAGATAAAAATTTAAACATTAAATAAAAAAATTTATTTAAATTTATAAAAGATTTAAAACTTAATTAAGTAAAAATATATGTGCATATGTATAGACTATAAAAGGTAATTAAATCTGATAAGTATATAGATGACAAAAGAAGGGTGAGGTGACTTGTGGAGGGCCATTGGGTAACTTTCACTTGTTTAATAGTACATTCAAAGTATTAGGTGTACATATATAATTGAGATTATCTCAGCTAAAAATGAAATGGACTTTTTTAAAGGTTTTCCATAATTTTTTTCAGGTTTGAGGATCAGTATACAGGTATAATTGAGAGTATCTCAAAAAGAAAAAAAAAGAATTTTCATTATTTAAAATTTTCATAATAAAAATCAAATATCATTAATTATATTTTTATTAAAAATATTTCTGGTATTTTGCATACACATTTTTAATTTCCATTTTGGTATCCATACAACTAAACAAGAAAGAAAAGCTTTAAAAATGATCTTGTTTTGAACTCATTTTCTTTTCTTTAGACAAGAACACAGCACTAGAGATAACTTTAATGGTTTGGGCTTGTGTTTATCTCATTAGAAACACTAATCCTCTTAGAAGTTCATAACTTATAAACTCCCTCTACACATCAATAATTTAAGATCCAAAACAAATTGCTGTACACAGAGACAAAATGGGGACACAAATACTGTTTTTGTTTGTATGAGCCAATCAAGGAACTTGTATATGATGGTGAAGGAGCTCTTAATCTCTAATCGTGCTCAAACTCATCTATCTAGTTTTAAGAAACATTCCATTATATATTAACAAACTTAAGCCTAATTTAATTTTATAAAATCAATTTACAAAAAAATAAAATTTACATTAATTCCTATAAAATGTTTTTATCTATTAAATTTTTTCAATACATCGACGTGCTACCTTCATAGAGAGAGGTGCACAGATTAAAGCTTAAGCAATGTTGAAGCGTGAGATGTTGCAGGAATTTATTTTCCAGAAAAGAAACAACAACCATTTGTCTCTATCTGGCTTTCTCTTTCTCCCAGTCCAATCACCCATTATCCTCACATTATCTTCACTATTAATAGTCACATCATGGTTTTCAATTTTCAATCATCAAATCATGATATCTTTCAACTCATATTAAATTATGAAGGCAAAGACTGAAAAGGGTCTTATTATATATATGTATGTAAACTAATACACAATATAATCACCCCTGCAATTGTACCATGGTGGTGCTTGCATCATAAGTGAAGAGAAACAAGATATATATATAAATGTGCATGTGTTTTGAGAGAGTGAAAGATTATAATAAAAGTGACTGATCTTTCAGGTAGATCCGGGAACTTTACTAGGGGACCAAGACAAAGATGGAATAAAAGGTTCTGGTAGGAAAATAAGATATTGTAGGATATGGGTTTAGGTTTTTGCATTTGCCATGTATATTTGAAGGTAGTACATGTTTATGCACTTGTCTTTATCAAGGTGGATATTATTTAAAACAGATTTTGTATATGGAAAGGGAAAAGAAAGTAATTTAAATTTTGTGGAAAAACTTGAAGGAAGCAATAATTTGTGAGGGGTGGGGGCCACCACAATGGAGTCTCTTACGCATGCTAATATGGTCAGCGCACTCTCATCCAACGGGTGAAGGAGGGCACTATCAAAAGCTACGACGCAATCCTTTCTTTTTTGGATATTGCAGTGTTTGGTGAGAAATGAAACAAAACACACACTTTCTTTTTTATTTATTTATTTTATTTTCGTAGGCCACCCCAACCCAACCACCTTACCCTCCATCCCCTTTTATTATTCATATTTAGTTAAGCAATTTAGACATATAAATACCATGTTTAATACAATTTAATTTTTTTTATGACAAAAAATAAATTGTGTCTACTCTCAACGATGTGGTTGGGACAAAAACTTGAATTCATAACCAAGAATTTCTAAAAGATAAGTTTTCTTATCAACCTCACAACTTGTAAAGTGTAATTATTTTGTAACATTTTTTTTATACTTTTCTGAATAAAATACTTCTTTTCGAGGCATTTTTATTTTTATTAGGTAAAAGCTTAGCTATTTTTTTTATAAATAAATTATTTTTCATCAAATTTACTTGTTAGGTATAATTTCATACAAAAGTAGACCGTGATAGGATTATTGAGTTCTAAAGCATATAATATGTTAAATATGATGATTAACTCTAAAGATATCTTCTTAATGGATTTGATGTTGAAATATTAATATTGTATGTGAAGACAAAAAGAACATATATGAAGAAAAAAAAAGAAGTTTTAAAAGCGAACCTTCCTACCATTCTTAGTCATTAATGAGTGGTTTGTTTGAATATGCCTAGTAGTTTCACATAACTTAAATAGCTATTAGATTTAAGAGGTTGAGTTCAAGAGGGTGGTAAATTAAACTATATCAAATTTTCACAAAAGTTATATTGGGATCTTTATTAAATCAATAAGACTTTTTTACTTTTAATTTTATGTACGAAGGCAAAATCAGATATATTTCAAGAACCGAATGATAAACAATTGATTTGATTTTTATACTAGTTTACTCTATCCAAGAGCTATATCCAGTTGCTCAGTCACACCAACCAAACTCACACTAAAAGTTAGAGCTTTTACAAGCACACAACTAATGCAATGAAAGTAAACCATTAAAGAAACCAAATCTTAAACCCTATAATATTGATTTTCACACCTAGTAACACCATGTTACTATATTAAATTTGGAAACCGTATCAAGACACAATATAAGAACTCAAAAACAGATTTGGAAAATAAACAATATCACTTGGAACAAGATCATCATAGTAGAAAAGAATAAACCAAGTTCAAGAATAGCAGGTTTCTATATTTATCTTCAAACACAATATTGAGCTCAAAATTTGCACAAAGAATGCTTCAAGAAATTTGTTTAGCTCAGTTTGGATTCTCTTTCAATAGTAAAAAAGATTTAAAAAAAAATACAAATATATAGATTGCATTCTAATCTATTTTAATGGATTAAAACTTTATTTTAATTTGTTAATTTCACTTACTCATGAAATTAATCGATTAACTCGTCATTTTAACAAATTAAAATAGAAGACTCAGAACTGTTTATGGTCCTAAGTGATTCTAATTGATTAAAATGATTATCTAATCGGTTAAAATATTTCATGCAGTCATTCTAGACCAGCCAAGAACATTTTAACAAATTAAAAACATCTTTTAATTAATTAAAAAATATCTTATCACCAAGAGACACTTTAACTCATTTGGAAAAAACTTTCAAATCATGAAAGAGAAACTTCTAGTCAATAGAACACATCCTAAAACACTTATAGATATTCAGGATCATTTCCAATCTCCAAGTCCTTCCTGAGAGATGTTGGATTAATCAAATACATCATAGCTCCAACAAAGTCGAGGTAGAGGACAATTTATATACAACTTTTTTAAACTCACTAAAAAGCCTTTTAAGGAAAAAATTGTGACGAAATCATTGACTTCCAAAGTGAAAAATATCTTAATGTACAAGAATGTTGTCTGTCTGAGGTGAAAAAAGTTGTGTCTTTGATTATAAAAGTACTTGAATACTAACTCATAGTTTTCAATCCAATACTCATTAATTGTTAGTTATAAATAACTAATCTTATTAACTATATTTGGTTATCAATTTCTTATATGAATCATTCGGATATAGGAACTATATTAACAACTACATTTATTTTTTATCGTGTATCCGAGTTATTGAGATATAGGTGGATACATAGGTCCCCAAGCTCAAAATACATAGATTTGATTATGCAGGTGAATTAATTTATAGGATGTAAGGACATTTAGCCTAAACAAAAAAAATACAAAAAACATAAATAAAAGACTAAAAAATATATATCATGCATTCATGCATGCTATTGACACCTAAGAACATTAATGTAAAACTAAGCATGCACCAACATATCTTCAATCACAAACTCACTCAATTTATTCAAATCCACTAATGTTTATCTCTAAATATATGTAATACACACAATTACATGAATGAATATAAAATATACACATAATTGCATAACACAAATGCATTACTCGTTGTATATCTCAAATGGTCAAACACAACTTGAATTTTCATGTTGTTAAGTCACTACTTAGACTTCTCAAATTATCAAACACAACTTAGATTTTGATGTTACTAAGATGTTTCTAAACTTCTCCAATAGTTTTTTCTTAGATTTTTCACAGTATATAAAACATAATAACTCGCATAATACAAGTTCTCATAACTCAACACATATAAGTTTGACAACACACATAGTTCAAAGTACAAATAATCATAACACAATATATTATTCATAGTCATAAATATGAAGATATACCTTCTTATAAACATACACCCATAAGATTTACATGACAAAAAGTTACCACTATATTTATTAAGTTTTAAATAAATCTTCAATTTTTTTATATGACTTTTACAGAGTGTAAAATAATCCTATAAAGTTGTTTATTATCTTATTGGAAACCTCATAAAATTATATATAACTTCAATGTTTACCAAAAAAAATTTGGTTCAATATTTATTATGCTGAAATTAAGGAAGAAGATAAATTTTTATTGTAATATTGACAATTTTGACTTTTACTTACTAAAATAATTACAACTTAAGGTTTTCACATTATATTTTAGTAAAATTAACTTAATTAGCTAGATAACATCTAAGGCAAATTTTTTATTACTTTTCTAATTCAATATAAAAAGATACCTAAATATAGTGATAATGTTTTCAAAAATGAAATACACTCTCATGTGCACCCCCCACATTGTTGTGTTTGAAGCTACTTATACAATTTCTCTTCAATGTACCTCACACATCTATATCGGTGTGATTACACTTATATGAAAAATCTTTGATACAATTTTTTTCTAACTCATCTTCACTTCTACGGACATAACCACATCCTTATGGTAGGCACTAAAATTATTATTATAATTTTTTAATACGATTTAATTTTCACATATATTTCAATCATTAAATTTTTTAACACTGATATTACAATTCCTTCACACAATACAAAATGTTATTAGCATAAATAAATAAAATTGGATCCTAAAAGTGTAAATCACTAATCTAAAATTTGTTCTCTAAGATTGATTTTTTTTAAGAACCTAACTTACTAATATTTTTTTCTCTCTTTGTGAGTCCAACTTTATTTTAATATAGTACTTTCATTTTATGTTCTAAACCTAATTGAAATTTTTTAATTAATTCAAATAAAAAATTATATTATATTTTTTTTGTTGAAAAAATATGTTACAATTTAATTTAAATGTTTCTAATTTGATTCCTAACGTACCAATTACTACTACTTTTAAAAAGTTTTTATCTTTTTTTTTCATCTATTAAGATGATTGTTTTAAAATTTTATTTCATTAATTTAAGTGTTCTTATTTTGATCACATTTTCTTCTAAAAAGTTAATTGACGATAGTAATGTTAGCACAATGATAGAGAGAGAGAGGGAGATGGAGAGATAGAGATAGAGAGAGATGTAAATCTCCAACAACACCTTATCTCTCCAAAATTAATTTTAGAAAAACAAATAACAATGTAACTTTTATAAAGTTTTTTGACCATTATTTTTAAAAAAAACTACATTAACTAGTTTTTTTTTTTTCATATGGAACTGAATTAAAAACTTTAAAATAATAAAAAAAATTATTACAATCGTCCGAAAATAAAAGCTTATAAGTTTTTTTAGTAGAGAACATTTGTTTTAAGGTATAATTTTGCACTGAAAATATCCCATTCAAATAAATATTATATCCAGAAATATCGTTCTTATGAGCATGCTACGGCTTTTAATAATTTTTTTAAAAAAAATATTAAACTAAAATTGAAATATAAAAGTGAAAAAGAATATGTAAAAAATAAACTGGGAATAAGTAATTGCTGTAAAAAAATTATCTGGATAATATAAAATATTTATCTTTTTTTTTTCAATTTGAAAATTAAAAGCAAGACGATTGCAAATATATATATATATATATATATATATATATATATATATAATCATAAATGCTTAAATGGGAAAAAAATCTAGAAAATATATTTTAAATTAAAAAAAATTATATATAAATTAACTTATAAAAATATAATTTAAAAAAAAAATTGTCATTAAATTTACATATAAATAATTTTTATTTTTAAAAAGGTAATATTTTTCCTCTTATTTTATTCTTATATAATACTTATACAAATATTTATTTTAAGTCAAATAGTTTATTATCCTTTTACTTAGTCACCCTTTAATCGGATATATAGGCATAGTAGTTGGCAAAAAAATCGTGTTGAATTTTTTTTTAAGTATAAAAATTTATGGAATCAAGATCATTATATTATTGTAAAATAATTTAGTAATAAGCAGTAGCCCCCATCATTTTGATGTGCCACAAGTGCTGCTTTCAGGTACCACACATTTATTAATGGTCATACTTGCACTAAATTACCACATGTGTTCAAACCAGAGCCCTTAGACTGAGTCCATGCTTACCAATAATAGCAATAGTCTCTCACCAAATCCCTACTCCTTTTGTATTCATTATAACATTTTCTACCATATGAGTAAAAATTTTGCTCCTAAAAATACTTGTTCATTATAGAGATGTGAGAATTGGTATGACATGGTGGACAATATTAAATCTATTTAACTCAATACCTTTTCTATTTCAAATTAATACAATGCAACTTTTTTTCTTACATTGTCTTACCTTTTTTTTTTGTCTTTTTTTTTTTTGATTTCTCTTTATATATTGTACTATTTTGAGATGTCAATATTTCCATCAAAATCTTTTAGAGTATAATTGGAAATACTTTGTTGAGACTGAAAACTAAAGACTAAAGACCGAGTACATCAAACGTAGAAAATTATCCGGTTATACAAATTAAAAGGTTGGAACTAAGGTTGGAGCACTCAAGTGCATGCATGTTGGATGTATTGAAAGTTTAATTAAATGTACCTTAAATGTGTTTCATCTTTGCTTTCAAGACTCACGAACAACCTTCATTTGGGTCAATCAAGGCTCTAACTCCTTATTTTTATTTGCAATGGAAGGGAGGTTGTAGACTCGGTCAACTGAACCTTCAATCTCTCCACTTCCATCAAACCCTTATTCTTTTTCAGATTGAACCCCATCCGTTTGTCGAGAATAAGAGTAGGAGAACATAACTCCATAAACACATCATGAAGCTCATGCGGCGTTGCAAACACATACCATTCCTACTAAATAGGATTTAAAATGATGGAAACCCTCTCAACTAGATGCATGTTGTGCCCTAGGAAATCATAGCTAGAAGAGCTTGCACAAGCATTAGTTGGTCGGTGAGCCCTCTTCAAGGAGCAACTGGATGTAGACTTATCGGAATGTTGGCAAGTTGACTTTGTCCAGTCCTTATTGTTTTGGTTTTTCTCGGGGTTCGTTGGGGGAGCAAGTTATATGAGTTGATTAGGAGATGAATCATTATATGACACTTTCAAGAATTTGGATCAAGATTCTACAAGCAATTCAAGAACACAAATCAAGAAACCCATGGGAAACCCATTTCAAAAACATGAACCAATTGATACATCAACAAGTAATTCCAACCGATTAAAACAAGAATCAATCACAAACTACCGATTATTAACATTCAATAGCAACATTTGACCGATTGAAAATCAAGAACAAGAAACAAAACATGTTTTAGAGTTTTTGATATAGAATGGGTATAAAAAAAGAAGATGAAGAGTTGAAGAAACTTATGTGGTTGAAGACAATGGGAGTGATCACGCCACTTGGATGGTGGAAGGCTCCAAGATGAGTGAGAGTGCCGCCACTTGAGGATTCCCAAGACCCACAAGATAAGACAAAGAGAAGGAGAGCAAGTCTAAAAAAGAAACCACTCAAATTCTAAAGAGTAACTTCACTTTCAATTTCAATATTCAACTTATGTTTACAAAAGCAAGGCTCCTCTTTATATAGGAATAGAGGACCGATCATGAAAGGTAAGATACATGAAAAGTCATTGTGAAATGAAGAGGCAAGGTACATGAAAAGACAATGTAATTGCCGCCCCTATCCAAGTCACTTCCTTATTCTAGAAAAGTGACTTTTCCTACTACTTCCCTTTTAAAGTTCTATCTTGAATCTATTCTAAGATATTACAAAAAGATATTAATTGGTCTTGGACCTCATTTTTTGAGAAGACTAAAAAGAAGAACTTCAAATGCTTTGCGCTTTGTCCATTTCTCCTATTAATGAGGTCTTTATTTGCTTGTTGAGATGACCCTTCAAGTGTAGCATCCTTCAAGTGTATCATACTAGCATAAAAGAGCTGAAGCATGGACGACCATAAGTACTTCATGATATACCTCAAAAATCGACTACCTATCCATTCATAGTCGATTTTGGGACTGATAATTGTCATATTTTAGTAATATTTCTTATTAAAATAGAGACACTTATGGATATTAATTCACAAAATAACTATAATATAACCCCTAATTTATGAATTTAATTTTTTTTTGCATATTTTTGTGATTATAATTTGAATAAGAACGATTTATTCACAAATTTGTGTTAATTTCAAGATTCTAGTGAAAAATGGAGATGAAAGGGTAAAAGGAGAATAGACAAAGATAAAAAGGGAAAGATGAAACCCCAAGCTCGCCTAAGCCAGAAGCTTCCAAAGGATCTCACCAAAGCGAGCCCAATCTCGCCTGGGCGAGATCACTCCAGAGACATTGTGCTTGTTTTCGTCCAACTCGCCTAGGCGAGCCCAATCACACCCAGGCGAGAAGTCACTTAACCTAAGCCCAACTAGGTTAAATATGAGGCGTTAGGCACAAACCTAAACATCAATTAGGAGAATATGAGGTGATAGAAAACCCTAGAGGAGGCAGCCGTCAAGGAGAAACATCTTGGATCTTCTTTTCTTGCTTTCCATGCTTTTAATGGCCAACATGAGTGACTAATTCTACCCTTTAGTATTGGGAGTAATGTGTTCAAACTCTTATGTATTAAGGTGATACTTTGATACAAACCCACAGATGACTAAATACACAACAAGCAATTTCCAAAAGGGTTAGTCATCTCAAGTTACAAAGTCGGGCTCCACCAAACCTCAAGACAACATTAGCAGAAGAAGAAGCTATAAACTAGAGCACCTAAAGTTCTTCCTGCTAGTCTTTTTAAATGATTAAAAATATGTTGTAAATAATTAGGCTCATTTTGAGGGTCCAAATAACAAATATAGGCTAGAATAAGGTACCTTTAGTATAATAGGGGGTGTAGGTAGCATTTTAGCTTGTTCCTAGCTCATTTTAAGGCATTTTGACCAAGTTTCTAGAAGGACAAGCCTAGGATGCGGGATTGACTTAGTCAAACCTTAAGGTTGCCCCTTTTTTCCCTTTTCCTATCTTACCCCTATAGCTTGTTCTCCAAGGCTCCCTCACTTATAAATAGGAGGCCTACCTAGTGTATTGTACAAGTTGAAATGATAGTAAAGAAATTCTACACAATTTTTGTGTGAGTTGTGAGTGAGTGAGTCTCCTCCTAAATTGGTCTTATCTTGTGAGATATGATGCTCTCAAGTGGCGACCTCCTTTCACTCATCTTGGTGATTCCACCCCCATCAAGTGGCGTGATTCATCCTAGCTTCACCATCCATAAGTTCTTCTTTCATCATCTCTTCCATTATCCATTTCCATTCCATTCTATCATAAACATGTTCTTAGTTTTGTCTCTTTGAATTCCATTCGGTCCATTCTTTGCTCTTACATTGCTTGTTCAATTTCCGCACCATATTTGTCATCATATTCACCATATAATTATGTTTTCATTTTGCTTTTGTGAAATGAACCTTCACATCTACTTAACCACTTGGTTAAGTTAATGTCCAGTGGGGATTTTTCTTAGATTTTCACTCTTTAATTGTCTTAAAACCTCAATCATAAATATAAAAGTGTCACCTAATGATCAATCCTAAAATCAACTCACATCATACTTAAATATAATATTTTGTTCTTGATTGATGATTGGTATTGTCATTTTATTTGTAGTGCTTGTTTATCATGATCTAGATCCTTAGATTTGAATGAAAAATATCTCTAAGTTTCTAACCCAAATGATAATGCTTAACATATTTAAATTCTAGGAATAGATTTGAAATGATAGTATCTATCAACATCTAATCATAATGCTAAAGAGTTTTTATAAATATGCGAGGAATCAATATTTAGGAGACTCTTTTAATAATTCTATATGCGAGGAATCAACATAAATGAATTTTATATGGGCATCAACATCAATAAAATTGATCCGATCGGTCATCGGTAGTCGATGACATCAGCATCAGAGAACCACGTGGACCACTCGCAGGGTGACACGTGGACCAGGTGGCAGAGAGGTAGGGGGACGATCGCCAAGAGAGGTGATCAGTGGTCAGTAGCCAAGTTACCACCGACAGATCAGGCGGCAGAGAGGTCGGGGGATAGATCACCCAGAATGGTGATCGGTGGTCAGTAGCCAAGTGACCACCAGCAGACCAGTTCCCAGACTCGCGCCTGAGGGCAGAGCGCGAGTAGCGAATAAACACTGATCAGCCATCGGGTGTATTGTCATCGGGGTCTCGTGTTACACGCAGTTAAACTGGGACTAAGGTTCCCAGCGAGAGCGTTACGCATGGACCTCGCATGAGCACACCTCAAGGAATCATGCACGAGAGTGGCCTGAGGGAACTAGTAAGCCAGTCGGTGATTGGTGATTCCCTCAACCCATTACGTGCGTGTCATCCTGAAGGGTAAGTCGCCTACGCAGAGAGTGACGTTTGGTGAGTGCGCCTAGACCAGCCACACCCGACGCTCTGCTAAGAGTGTGCAATTTACCCAGATAAGAGAAGCATCCTAAGTTACTCCGCAAGGGCGTAACTTAGGCAGACAAAGAGAGGCGCTAGAGCCCTTCCAGTAAGTGACACGTGTGTGGTTAGATGTGAGTTGCAGGCCTCCACATGTCACCATCTGAGAGGGGCGCGGTCCAGACAAAAGAGCACTCCGTACCGCTAAAGGTACAGACAGGCGCAGCCAAGCGCAGGCATGCGCAGACTCTCACGCTCCCCATTGCTGATTCTGAAGGTACGCTGTCTCTGAAAAGCGCGACAGGGTTCTGACACATGCCAGAAAAGCATAACAGAATTCTGTTATGCCCAGAAGCAGGGAAAGAGAGATAAAAGGAGGGATCAGAGGGAGAGTAGGAGGAGGGGGGGAGAAGAAAAACAGAGTGCAAGTTTTTCTCAGATACACATTTTTACTAAGTTTCCAGTTTCTGGTGGTTCTGTTGAACTAACTTGATCGTCGGAGTGCAAACGGCCGCTAGAGGCGCCGTCTGTGTATTTTGCAGGCCACATTTTGAAGACATCTGAGAGGGAGTTCAGAAGGTGGTACTTCAGGAGACGCAGTCGCGAAGACAGGGCAGAAAGTGTTACGAAGCGATCCACCCGCGTTCAAGTTGCCGGCAGGATCAAAAATGATATAATATTACTATGTTTTTCAAAATACAAAAGAGTAAGAAGGATGAATCCCAATCCCAATTTTTCCAATTAAACCAACAAACTCTTTAACTTGTTTTTTTCTTTACAATTCTTGCTATCATAATAAACTCCCAATAAACTTTATTATTTTGTTTTCTATTTAGTGAATTTTATACTTGATAATTTAATTGTTCCTTGAAGGTTCGATATTCGTCCTTAAAGAAAAATTATTACTTCTAACGTGGTACACTTACCGTAAAATAGTCATCAGGATATTCTCACCAGACCCCTCAACCTCGACCATGTAGTCTATGCGAGACAAGTCAATTTTGACATCTATGGCCCCCTATTACCTAATCTCATACTAACTCGAGAAGACTCGCTTGTGTTACTAGAGTCTCTTGAATTAGAAATGGATAAAATAATCTAGCATCCCCCTGTCGACACCCCCAAATTCAGTAAAAAAGGAACTATTGTCACAAGAAAAGAAAGACATTATTTACTTCTTGGATGTATCTTCATCCGATACACTCTCAGAAAAAAAAAGGGAAGAAACTAAGGTGAATGTGGAACCCAAGAACCACCTAATTTATAAGCATGAAAAGGAAGTAAGACAAACCGACACTATTCCTCCAACCATAAGATTATTTCACACCAACGATCACGATCACACCCAAGACGTTCTAGACCTTTGCAGGTTATACCTGCTAGAGCCTAGCGGCTAGTATAGCGTACGGGGTCGATAACATTATAAAGAAATATATTTTTCTTTTAAAGACTCGTCATCTTCACTTGAGTTGGGGGTCAATGTACTATTCGAGATGTTGGTATTCCCATCTTGGATCCTCGACAACACCTTCGACGAACACATGACAACCAATATTATAGCCTAATAATGTAATTAGAAATTATAACAAAGTAAACAAATCATAAACTACGATTAAGAAGATATTAGGACTTATTTGAGCCTACTCAAGTCATTCATTCAAGTGGGGACCCAATACAATTAATCTAAATAGGTAAACACTCTAAGGTAAAATGTAATGATTTTTTTACTATTGTTATATACTCTCTTTGTATTGATCGAGAATTGACTTGAACGTTAGAGTGAAAACACATTGAGATGACCAAGGACTCACATGACCATTCACACTATGAGAAGTCAACTCAACTTTCAAGTGAAGACCCTGATCTAGTCGACCTCACCAGAAGAAGAAATTGGCAAAGACTAGAACATCAAATGTTCTTCCTGCTGGTCTTCTTAAGAATTAAACAAGTTGTCAATAAATTGGGCTCACTCCAGGGGTCCAAATAGCAAAATAGGCTAGAGTAGGTTCATATAGCATAATAGGAGGGGTGTGCTTATCACTTTAGCTTGTTTTTACCTAGTTTCTAGAAGAACAAGCCTAATGTGTGGGTTTGACTAGTCAAACCCTAAAGGCAGCCCCATTTTTAGGTTTCCCATCCTACCCTTACTTCTTGTTTTTCAAGGCACCATCTCCTATAAATAGGGTACCATACTCCTTGTATTTTACTTGTTAATTTTGAAGAAAAAAGTTACTCTGCACAAATTGTGTGAGGTTTGAGTCCTCTTGGCTAGGTCTTATCTTGAGTAGTGTGAGACTCTCAAGTGAAGGCCCTTCACTCATCTTGGTGGCTACCACACCCCAAGTGGCATGAACCCCTCTCACAACCACTCCATAAGCTACTTTTCTTCCACTCTTTTCATTTCATTTCCATTTCATATATGTCTTTGTCTTGAATTCTTACTCTTGGTTTTGCTTTTGTTATATGCTTATGGTTCATCATTTGGTTCGCCCATGACCACCATTATTGTTTACCTTATTACTATTTCCATTCTACATTACATTCTATCTATCACTTTGTATTGATTTTCATCTTTGCCTTTGTAAAGTGAACCTTCACACTTACTTAACCATTTGGTTAAGTTCGTGTCCAGTGAGAATCTTCCTTAGGTTTTCACCATAAATTGCTAAAATCTCAACTTTAAGTAAAAGTGTCACCATAAAATGGAACCATCTAAAAGTCAACTCACATCATATCAAGACCAAAAATACCAAAGACATCAAATATAGAGATTTATCCAATTCTACTAAGCATATTCTATAAAAGGTTGGAAATAAGTTTGAGAACTCAAGTGTATGCATGTTTAATGTGTTGAAAGTTTAATTAAATTTACCTTAAATGACTTTGAACTACTAGCTCTCTTTGATCTCATTACCAAATTTTTTTACCTTCCTTAAGTAACCTATTTTTCTTCTTTTATGTATGTAGTTGTTACTTTAGATCAGTTACATAGAAATTAAGTTAAATTAAATTGTTTAAAGTAATAGGTGGAACAGAGTACTTATAACAAATGTATATTTTTTCTAAGTAGAATTCGCCTTTTGCTATAACTTGACTTCATTGATAATTTTTAAATTTAAATACTTGGTGTAAAATACTTTAATATTAGGATTGTCTTAATCAAAACATTCATGATTAAAGGAGCAACAAAAAGAAGTGCATTAAGTAAGCTTTAAACGAAAATATCTACAAGAAGTTATCTTAAAGAAATAGACTCAAAGGATAGTATCACTTGAAAACTTTATATGATTTATATGAGAATATTGCTTAATATACACAATTATGTTTTTTTACATATTTATAGTTAGATGCACTTTTTTTTGGTGCATTAAAAGAAGAACTTTTTAAGATAAACGATGTTGTTTAAACAAAGGTGAAAATTAATATTTATTTGGATCACTCAAAATTTTATTATGATTTGATATTCTTAGATATATAAAAACAAATATTTACAATTATTATGATATTATTATCGTATAGAAAAAATTAAGTGAAATATCATTTTTAATAGTTAGGTTTTTCTAAGACTTACTTTAATTTTAGGTCCCGTATTTTGATTTCAGTCTTTATATTACTTTTTTTTGGTTTTTGTCCTTCTTAATCTTTTCTTTTTTGCTTTTAATCTCTACCGTTAAAATTTTCTATTAAACCTAATGGTGATGATGTCATAATCGCAAGACACTCAAATTTGCCAACTCGACAATGATGATATCATCAAAAGTGTCATATAAACATTTAATATTACCAGGGACTAAAATAAAAGGGTGATATATTTATAAGGACTACAACAAAGAAATATTTTATTATGAGGACTAAAAATATTTATTCTTCATAAAGCAAGAGGAAAGTATATTTATAGGAAGATCTGTTTCTTCTTTATGTGAGATCATAAAAAACTAAAATTAAAAAAGTGATATTTGTAGGGACCAAAATGAAAAAGTATCTTATTTATGAAACTAAAATAAATAAAAAAATCATAATTTTTTTTTGTACTTTAGAAGCCAAATATGTAGTTACTTGAAAGAGTTGTATATAGAAGAATCGTAATGACTAGTTTGGTCTTTATACAAATGAGTGCATTGTTTTTTCTTCATAAAGCAAGTGAGAGTATATGACTTTTGAATTTGTGTGTGTTTTCAATTGTGAGATGTTCTAAAATTTTGGTAATGTTTTATGAGTTTGAGGAAGATCCACCTACCTATTTTGGTATTTCTATATCCAACAACCAAAAATTGATATTCATAAAGACTCAACCAAAAAATACTTTTTAAATAGAAAAAATATATATTTAGTTGACTGTTATGATTTTTTTATAATAAAATTATTGTAATTGAATAACATGAAAAAGTTTATAAATTATGTTAAAAAAGTAAAAAATATCGATTTAGCAATTTTTTTAACTACATTACTAGAACCAACACAAATATGCATACAATGTCCACGAAATTATAAATCAATTTTATCATAACACTTAAATATGTCACTTTTTATTTCACTCCTTAGTAAACACTATTTTTTTTTAATATTTATAAATAAGTTATTCATGTTTTTTGTCCCAATAAATGTTTTATTTTTTATTTTAGTTTTTTTTAAAAAATGTCATTTTATAATTTAATCTTTATAAATATATAACTTTTTTTAAGTCTAATGTGAGTTCATACATAACACTTTTTAATGATATGAAAAATATTAAATTGATAATTTTGTTGATATGTCATATGATGATATTATGAATAACAATGTGGATTTTTCATTGTAATCGTCCGCCTCGCATTGATATGCAAAATGCTGGTCGAGTTAACCCATCCTGTTTAAGTAATGCGGGTTAAATTCGTTGGTCCGTCTCACATAAGAGATGACTTACAGGCTAATCTACATAACAAAATTAAAATTTTATTAAAAATATTAATGTATTTGTTGATGAGAACCAAAAGTTAGAGGAGACAATTTTGAATTTTTTATTAGGATGTTTCTTCCTGTACCACATCAATTTTCTTCCCACACCTCATCAATTTCAGAATTTTAATTTCCATAACATAAAAGTCAATTTTGGAAATGAAAATTCATAAGAGAAAAATAAATAAATTATGGAATAATCTTTCTGAAACAACTATTTTACCTTCCACACCCTAGAACAACTATTTTGGCTTTCAAAATTCGATTTTTGGAATTGATGTGGTGCAAAAAAAAATTGAGGAAGTGTTGAAAGAAACACCGTTTTTATTAGTATGCGAACTAGCTGACCCGCCCTACCTTGTATTTGACCCGCACGAGTTGCAGATTATGCGGAATGGGTCTAAGCGGATCAAAATAATGAGCTTATCCCTAAATTCTCATAGCAGACTACCGACCTGCACAACTCATCCCGCACTGCTATCCTTTAATAATATCATCATGATATCACTATAATGTTATTACTATTAAAGTTAATTGAAAAAATTAAACTACAAGAATTAGAAGTAAAAAAAGTTAAGAATGATGAAAGCCAAATAGAAAATAAAAGAGACGAAAGAGTTAATCAAGTCTTGATCTTATCATCATAGATGATAGGTGAATAAGTGTTTCCTTTTCATGGCAGTATTGACAAGTCTTGGCTCTAGTGCATCGTATTTGAATAAGTTACTTTGTTCAGTTAAGAATGAGAAGGATCATCTTATTGTCAACTATGATTTAAAATCACTTACAGAATGATTCAAAATCTAGTTTTGGAAAGGATTTTAAAAGAGATATGCATTTGAGGTGAGCTTCTTGGTACCAATTTTTTTAAAAGAAACGACTCAATTTGAAGTATGATTAGATATTAAACAAATTATACTAAACCAAATTAGTATTGAACTGTATAAAAATACTGAATTGTTTAAATTAAATTGGACTATATCTTATGAGATTTGAAAATATATTTTAAGATAACATGTCCATTGCTAATAATTCAAATATAGGTAAAAAAATTCAATATCAATTCATTGAACTTACTTTGATTCAATTTATATAAAATAATGTAGTCCAGTTTATGTAAATAATTATACAGTTCTACTCAATCGATTTTCTCTGAAATTTCTTTTAGTTTTACAATAGTTTAATTTAGTTTATACATTTTGCACACCCCTGAATACTACAACAAAATATAAATCACACCAATTGATTACAAAAGGAAGCATTTGATCATATTACATTGTTTCCAGGTGAGTCTCTGTTCTCCAAGTGCTTTCCTAAAGGTTTCTATCACTATACCTTAGTTTCTCTCACTTTTATAATTTTGTTTTAGACCCAAAACACTCTGAGCCTACACGAGATCCAACACGCTAAATTGTCGAGCTCAAATCCCAACACCAAATACATTAGATCTTTCCAACCCATTTAATAATAAGACAATAATATGAATTGTGGGATATGTATGGCTATATTCAAGCAGTTTTGAGAAACAACTCATTGAAGCTCGATCACAGATAAATTCTAACATTAGAAGTATACTCACACTCAGACAGACCTGCCTCAGTTTATTTTGAAATTACGTTTTTCAACAAAACATTGTTGTTTCTGCACTTTTTCAACAAAACAATTCACTTAAAAGATACAGAAAAATTGTAATAAAAATGTTACAATTATACAAAACAACCACCCACCTATGCGGAAAACCTTTCTCTGTCATGAGGAGCAGAAAAATCAATATTTGGTCCAACGGGAACAATACCAAATGGATTGATAGAAGGATGGCTTCCATAGTAATGCAACTTTATATGTTCCATGTTCACTGTGCTACTAATGCCAGGAATTTGGAAAATGTCTTTAGTGTAATTAAAAAGATTTGGATATTCGTGCAGCAGCTTCTTGTTGCACTTGAAATGAACTGCATAAACCTACAATTATAATAGAGGTCAATTACTCAACAGCCAGATTTCATAACATTGGAATGGATGGATTCCATATGGAGCCCCAAAATAGGAAGCATATGACATGCATGACATCGATGTCTAAAATGATTATAAAGTAGAAATCTGAGAAATTTATGTTTTCATCATCTATAGGCACTATAAAACAATGAACTAACTGAGATGACTTGTTTTCATTGGTTTGATTCAGAGTAAAATACTACACAAAAAGCAGGGAAAACAGACTATTCTGAACTAAAGAAAATTTATTTCTTCTCTTTATGTTTTTGGAATACGAGACTCTGAGGCACAACCATGATCATTCCAAGCATGGGATAGAAAATTGAGTTAATATTACGATAGAAATGGAATAAGACCATGACAGGACAAACTTCATATTTATACAAGAAAAATGGTCATGAAACAGAGACTCCAGCTCACTAACTTAGCTCTACCAGTGATTTGATTTAATTTTGAGTTCTAAAAGGAGGCTTTACTCAATTGAACCCATGCTATAGGTGAAAATCTCAATATTCCCAAATGAAAGCTTTATTTTGGAATATTAAGGGCGTTGGGAATAAGATATCCCAAGTGGCTTTGGAAAGGATTTGTTCATCTCACAACCAAGTTTTCTATTTCTTGCTGAACCCTTTGTCAGCAGTGATAATTTGATGTCAACTTTTGGAGATCTTTGAATTTTCAGTTGTTTGCACAAAATAATAGGGAAGTTCCAATATAAACGATGTTTTACTGATAACGTTAAGTTGCTTAGCTGTTTCGATCAATTTCTGTCCTTTTCTTTTGCAGCTAATGTCACTTCTCATATTGCTATCATCTATGCATCCACATCTTATATCAAGCGTCCTTGTGGCATGATTTATCTATTCTTATGAGTTCTAATCCTGGTCCTTGGTCTTTTATTTGTGATTTCAATGTGGTCCTAGGTAGTCAAGAGCATAGAGGCTCAAATTTTGTGGCTAGGCTTCCAGTTAAAGAATTTGGAGCTTGGATAGATGGGAATCATCTGCATTATTTTCCCACTATTGGCTCTTTGTACACTTGGACCAATGGTAGACTTGGTTCTGCTAGGATTGACAAACGCCTTGATGGAGCCGGCTGCATTTCGGATTGAATTGCTTCCTGGAATAGTATCTCTTGTAATACTATAATTAAATATTATTCTGCTCACTTTCCTATTCTTTTCCAGTCAGAATCAACCGAAAGGAATCCTTTTCCTTTTAAAGTTAGATTTATGTTGCTGCAACACCCTGATTGTGAGAAGTTGGTCTCTGATGCTTGGAATACTTCCTGGTTTGGCTGTCCCATATATGTCTTGAATCAAAAGCTGAAGAAAGTTAAGAGAAAGCTTATTGATTGGAACAGAAATGTCTTTGGCAATGTCAATGACAAAGTCATTAATGCTATGAATAATCTGTCTAGGTTTCAGGAAAATTTTGATTCTCATGCTGAAAATGATGATTTGATTTTGTAGAAGAAATGCTTTGATTGCTTTAGAAGAAGAGTTAGATATCCAACATGAAACGTGGAGGGAAAAGGCTAGATCTACTTGGCATATTGAGGGTGAAAAAACACTACCTTTTTTCATAAGTCTGCCAAGATTAAACAAGCAATCAAACATATCTCTTCTTTGACAAAATGGGGATAGACATGTCAGTGACAACAAGGACTTGGAGGATCATGTTGTTAATTACTTTTTTCCTATCTTTTTCACTGATAATGAATATAGTGATAATAATTTGATTGATGGGTGATTCCACATTGGTCTCTAATCAAGATAATGTTATTCTGACTAAGATTCCCACTATGGAGGAGTTTACTCACAGTTTTTGCTTTAAGTAATAAAAGTGTTACTGCTAGTACTGATGGTGTTTCAGCAGGCTGTATTTGGACCAAGTAGCCAAGGCTCTTTGGGCCTTGTAATGTAGGGTTGCCTTGGAGGGCTTATACAAAGATACTAGGGTTATGTTATGGTTTAAATTAGACTCATTAAGCACAAATTAAGAATCTAGGTGGTTGATGCTTCTAGAAGTGCACTAGATCCACTTCTAGCACCGTGAATATAGGATCACATGGGGGAAAATTGAAATTTGAATTTCCCCCCACCATCCACTCCTTCTCATAGCTGACCACTCTTTTTATAAATAGGACCTCCTCTCCATGTATTTCTCACTTTAGAATGGATAAAGTTATTATGCTAAAATGACATTTCACTTGTCATTGAGTCTCCTTAGGAAAATTTACCTAAATCCAGCTACTCACAAGGCATCGTCCTTGTGGGTTTGGTCGTACTTCTCAAGATCATAAGCTCCACTTCTTTCATCATATCATAAGCTCCACTTCCTTTAACAAGAGGTTTCCATCAATTACTCAAAATTATTATTCAAATTTGGTAGTTCTTATCCACAAGGAGCAATTTGCCCAGAAAATTGTTTAAGCCAACTTCAAGCTAACAATTCTAACCAAGGTTATGGCAGACAAAATAGCAATTCTTGCTCTAAAGGTGATTTAAGACAATAGAAAAGGATTCATTCACGAAAGGAAAATAATTGATTGTATGTGTCTTGCTTATGAAGTTGTGAATCTATTGAACAAAAAATGTTTTGCTAGTTGTTGGAGATCCTACATCGAGTAGAGATAAATACATTTCATAGTATGGTGGTTGCAAATGTCACCTTATGAGCCAATTTTGTAAGGTTGAATTAGGCTTAAAGTCTATTTCTTAATATGGTATCAGAGTCATTTAAAGTTTATCCTAGCGAGAGTTTATTGGGCTTATCAGACCACCCACTATCGAACCGCTATCAGACCACCCATAAATATATAGTCCTACGCACGAGTTGACAACCTCAGTGTGAGGGGGTGTGTTGGAGATCCCACATAGACTAGAGATAAGGACATTTCATAGTATATAAGTGGGTGCAAACCTTACATTTTGAGCTGATTTTGTAAGGTTAAGTTAGGTTTAAAGTCCACTTCTTAATACTAGTAATATAGTTTTCAAAATTGATATTAAAAATCTTTTGATACTCTTAGTTGGAATTTCTTGATTTAGGTGCTCAAGAAGTTTGGATTCTGTGAGCATTTTCTGTGGTTGGAATCAAACTATATTTTAGCTAAAATTTCTCTTCTTTTCAATGGTAAAACTGTTGGTTTTATTAGTTGCAAACTTAGAGTCAGGCAAGGGGACCTTTTATCCCCTATCCTTTTCTGTTTGGCTAAGGATGGTGATGGATGATGGCCATTCCACTCCCCTATTTGGCCCTCTTGGTAAAATATTTCTGTCTCAACCACTATATATTAATGATATTCTTATATGTTGAACGTGTTAAAATAAATAGTCTTCAATAAGAATTTATTGTAAAGGTATTATGTGCTTTGTGTAGTACTTAGTTCCTAAATATATCTTTTCATATTCTTTCCTCTTCCCTCTGATATTCTCTTCTCTTCCCTCTAATACATTGTATCGGATGTATCTAAAGTTATTATAAATACGAGATTCTAAGAGAGGGAAATTCACTCTCTCAAATTCATTCTAACTCTTTTGTATTTTTCTCAAGTTGGTATCAGAGTGGGTCAATCCCGCTTTTCCTGTCTCTGTCCGAAACATGAATTGTCTATTAGTCATTATCTGCACCGTTTGTTGAAGTTCGTAGGAGTTTTATCCTCGAACGCTTGGGTCCAGTGTTCCTTGAGGAGCGCGACCCAACCTCGATGATCACTCATAGATTCTGACAGACGAGTCGTGCTATCCATTCGTTGTGTTGTCCTAGGTGTGTGTGTCTCACGTGACACCTTCCAATAGTTGGAATCTTCCTTAACCACATTTGACTCGTTGGAGTTCTAAGCCTGTTTCCACCCTCTATTCTTCATTCTAGGACCATTTGGTGAGTCTTCTAGTGTTGAACATGGTTTCTCTCACTTGAAACCCTACGTTTCTCTCTCTAGAAACCCTTAAGTTGCCTACTACTCTTCTCTATTGCATTATTGGATTGTGTCAAGATTCAACTGAGTCTTCTGCAATGATTTCTACTCATGAAAAAGGAAGTCATGACACTAGAGGAGGGTGTGGTGATAGAGAACATCCTAAATGCACTTATTATAAAAGACTAGGCCACACTCAAGAAAACTATTACTCTTTACATACCTTTCTTAACAAGGTAGTCAATATTTCCAAATCTAAAGGTTATGAGTCAAAGTTCTCTAATGAAGAATATTAGGAATATTTAAGGTTGAAATCTAACAGCCTAGCGAAATCATCTACAACTTCTAGCTTGTCAACAACTTGCATTTCACAATCTTTGGAAAGTCAAAGTCCATGGATAGTAAAGTAGCTTCCCAAGGAATTGGTGAAGTTTCTCTTCCTCACTCTTTAAACATAAAATATGTTCTTTTTGTTTCTGTTTTCCTTTAAGGAGTTGGTGGAGGCCTAATGTTGAGTGTGGAACCTGTGGTAAACTTGGAAGCATAGAGCACTTAATAGTTCCCATATTCATGGCAGATTTACATTGGCTGCACATACCACATGACCAATGACCAAAAGCTCTTCGCAGGGATAAGAAAACTATTGTTTCGAAAGTATAAATTGGATTGGAACTTGTGATTTCATTTAAATCAAGGGTAAATGAACTGTGGCTGTAGAAAGCGTGGCAATTTTGAAGTGTCATAGGTAAAATTAGACAATCTTAATATATAGGAGAAAATGATATAGTAATCAAACAATTTGGATCAAATCACTAACAAATATAAATGTGAAGCAAAATGAGCCAACACAGACTCATGCAGATAATCAAGTTGCAATTGGAATATCAAATGATCCTGTTTTTTCATGCAAAGACTGAGCATTTCATGTCCAATTAGTATCACTTAGAAGAACAAAAAGGGTGTGGAAATTAATTCCTTTATTGCAAGACCACGGATCAAGTTAATTTGTTTCTTTTCTTCTGTTTTAGTTCTTGTGTTGTACCAGCAATGAATTGCATGATACAAGTAACAGGAAAACATATAAGATATTGCCAAATGTCTAAAATAAATACCCACACGCAGACGTTACCTCATCAAATCTGATAAGAGTGACAAACAAGCGAATGTCTGCTTCAGTGAGTGTGTTGCCACATATATAGCGTTGCTTGCTTAATATATTCTCACATTTGTCCAAAGCTCCAAACAATTGTCTTGCAGCCTGCAGAAAGGAAGCATCAGATAAAAATTCTCAATCACCTGAGTACATTCAACAAGTGCAAAAATTAAAGTACCAACAGTTCCTAGAAAAAGGTTAAAAATAGCTTCATACCTCATTGTGTGGTTCTTGCTTCTTAGCAAAACCACACTTATAAACACCATTATTTATACTATCGTATACCCACTCATTAGTTTCATCAATTAGGGCTTTTAAATCAGCGGGATACAAGTCAAAGGAGGGGTTTTCTGCAATATTGTTGAATTCAGTATTTAACATGCGGATTATCTCTGAGCTCTCGTTGTTAACAATTGTCTTGAGTTTCTTATCCCACAACACCTGTGAAGATCAAAATTCATCAGTTGGCAATAAAATAAGCATCTACCCAGCAGAGCAAATCATAAAAATCACGAAAGAAGCCAGTGTATCTTCGTACAGGAACAGTGTACTTTCCAGTGTAGTTTGCACTTGCAATTTCATAAAGCTCCCTAATACTCTTTGCTCCATTCAACCTATCAGGTTCAGCTCCAGGCACCTCTGTTTCTGAATCAGGAAAAACCCACCCCTTATACTCATCTGATTCTTTAGTTCTCTCAAAGATGGGTTTGACTGCCTGTTCATTGAGCACGCAGGATATGAAATCGCGTAATGACCTAAGCAGGTATTCTTTCTAGTTGAAAAAGAAAAACACAGCATGAAGGCTACTAACTAACCGAGAAACTGATGGCTTTGTTAAGTCCTTTGATATTCAAGTAAGCAAGGCACCTGGAAGCCCAAGGGCAAGCATATGATACATAGAGATGATACCTCCCTGATTCTGGTGGAAATTGCGAATTCGGGTCCCTTGAAATCCAGTTTCTGAAAGTGGAAGCAGATCTCACAAATGCTCCAGAGTTTGATATCTCATCCATTGAAGATCGTGCCATCCCAACTAGATGCTAAGCAGAATATATTTTACGAACCAATCACAAACAGCAACAAATCCTCGAAGTAAAGAATGGAGCAAATAAATTTAGTTCAACAAGAAATTCGTTGCAATTCATGCATCATTCCACATACACATACGTAAAGGATTTGAAATCCACAAATAAGCATACACCACAGTAGTAAGAATGATCTTTTCTTCAACAAACTAATTTGCTAATCCTGTGTAAGAAAATTGTTGGTAGACAAAATAAATAGCATAAACAATAGACAGATAGTTTTTAGAAGAATCAACAGTTTTGACTCACAATAATTCCCACCATGACTATTGCATACCTAAAATGAAGAGGAAAAGTGAGGTTGGTTTGATGAAAGGTAGCTTGTAGTGCTAGTATTTGTAACAAAAGTCAGAGAGAGGAAAAGTGCTTTTGAAGCGTGGCAGTGAACTGAGACAGCATAATTCAATGAATTCATGCATTTGGTGATGCAAATGACAAACACTAACAATAAAATAATAGACCAAAAGATTATTTAGATATGGAACTTTCAATAATGGCTTCTGCATTTTGAAACTCATCTTAAAACATTGTTTGTAATGGTATATTAATGATCTATGCGAACGAGTGTGCAGAAACTGAACCCATGAAAAAATAATCAAAATCAATTCAAATAATTACTCTATAAAAGTATCCACGAAGCAACGTTTCGGTTTGTTTTTGTTTTTACCTTTGGTCCGAAGCAACCTTGCACGCTGGACATTACAATGATAACCTAAAGTACAATAAATTGTTTAAGCCACTTTTTTCTTCTTCTTAATTGTGATATCTTTTTTTACGTATGTTTTAGAATTTAACTTTGAAAAGAGTTTAAAAACGTATTCAAATTCTTAATTCTAAAATATGTTAAACACACTTTTAAAAATAATTTTTTCAATACAATTAAAAGTTAAATTTGTGGAAGTAATATAGAAATCAACATTTTCCTATTTTTATGGACATTTTTCCTTGTTGGTAAGAGAGAAAATAGTAGATAATATTTGTTTAAAAAAATGTTAATGCAATAGGAAATTCATAGAATAACATTTATAGAATAAATTTTTTACTTTCAAAAAACATTTTTTTACGTAAATCCAAAATTCATATATAATGTGTCCTAAAAAGATATTCCAAAATTCTTAACCACTATCTTTTCTGAGAATATGTTATGGATTGTTCTTTCCAAAATGCACGCATTTCCTTATTTCATTTTGGATTACCAATTTTGAAAGAAAAAAAAAGTTCTTATTTTTCTTCTTCAACGAAGAACACTTCCAAAACCACCCAATAACCTCCACAATGTCGTACGAAAGTACACATGTCTATCTATATCCACTGAAGACACACTAAAATCGTCCAGAATGTTTACTGTCGCTTGCTCCTAATAGTGACAATGAAAATGACATAGAAGAAGGACATGATGTGCTTGGATTATTAAAACCACCAAGGATTAATTTTGTCAATTCATATTTATAATGGGTGCAAGAAGTAAAATGTAGGGGTGCAAGAAGTAAAATATAAGGGTGCAGGAAGAAACACCCCTCTTTCTTTTTCTTCACCCTCTGTTTTCTTAACTTTTGAAATACCAAAACTACCTTTCTCTATTTCAAACTAAAAATCCTTCACTTTTCTCTAATGTAAGGTTATATTATATTTCTCTAGTTTTAGAATAGATACTCACATTTCTTAAACTTTTACCAAAACAGCAGTTATATATCTTATATATTTTTAAGAAAATATTAATCTTTTCTTATGTTTTAAATAAAATAATATTTTTCTTTTTATTTTATTTATGAAGTAAAATAATAACTCAAAACTTTAACAAAAATTATGAAATTGAATAATTAAAGTGTTAAAGAATAGAAATTAAATATTTTTTTATAAAAAATAACAATTTAATTATTCTATTAACAATATCTAAAGCATTACATTCTCACTCAATTATAAATTTCCATATAAAAATTATATTTTTGAGAAAGTATTTTAATAAAAAAATTAATAAATACTTATAAAATATTTTATTAAACTTATTAACTTATTATTATATGCAAATATGATTTTAATACAAATATTAACATGTGTAAATGTATAAGTATAAATAAAGTAAAGAAGAAAAAGTGTTATTTTATTAATAACATCAAGAATATAGGCAATTTTTCATTTTAAAACCAGAAAAATAGAAATTCCATTTAGAAAAAATTGGTAAGAGATTAATATAATTTTTTTGGATAAATAAATCATTGAATTTTTATTTTTAAATTTTTTCAATTTCTAATATTTTAAAATAAACTTTAGTTAATATATCATTTTGAAATAAAGTAAGAAAAATAAGTAACAGATTATTAAAACATAAAAGAGATGGATGTCCTTTTATTAAAAATTATTGATATCTAGAATGATTTTTATTATTAATAAAAAATTATAAAGTAGTTTCTATATTGATATCTAAATTAGTTATTAAGGTTTTGGTTGCTAATATTTTAGATTTTAAATTAGTCTTTAAACGATTAATAAATACTAATTTAGAATATAAATATAAAATAACTAATAGCTAAAAGTTTGGTAGTTAATAGTTAGATACAAATTTAGAAACTACTTTGTAAATTTTTATTAACAATAGAAACTACTTTAGATACCCATAATTTTTTAGTGTATAAAATGGTCTTTAATTTAGTGAATAGAGTAACTAATTAGTTTGATTTCTAAATTAGTTTTTATTTAATGATTTTCTTATATTGTTTGTTAATAAAAGTTTCCCTTGTTTCCTTGTCATTTTTTTTTTCACCCACTAACTTTCACCCAATATTTATTTATAAATATATATATATATATATATTAATTAATTAGATAAATACTTAATTATATAAATCTTTCTTAAGTTTTTAATTGATTAATTTTTTTTAATTGAATAAATTCAAATTATTATTATCTTTATATATTAAATTATTCCATTATAATTAATAATTAAAATTTAATTCGTAAGTATTAATTATTTAAATTATAATATTATTGTATATTTATATCTTTCAAATAATATAATTATTATAAAAAAAATTGTCTTCTCTTTAGACTTTTGAGTTATTCATAAGTCATTTTCAAGATATGAGTCAATCTTACTTAAACTAGTAGAAATTGTAACAAAAATTATTGATAAGATTCTTTTAGAGTAAATTTCTCTTTATCCTTTTTTGATTTGGTTGCATGAAGAGTCGTTTGCATGCCTAGGTTATGTGTTTGCATTTGTAATATAAGGGGAAAAGATGGACTTCCATAGCAGTTGGGAAGGGAGTGCCTTTATTTTTAGTGATGGTGACTAGATTGTAAAAGATGTTAGTCTAGTGTTGAGAGAAACTTCAACATCCTTCAAATCTGATGGATTAGTCATGTTTGTAGTTTCTATAATTGAGCCTAAGTATTCTGGCATAATAATCTTTGTCGATGTATTAGTTTCAAAACTTGCATTACAACTGTTATAACAATCTACATATTAGACAATATAAACTTATCTATCTTTAGATTTGTATAGTCAATTAGATTAAAATCTCCTAGAAACTCAAACATGCTATCATCCTCAATATCAATATGATACACATAAATCTTTAATAGGATGTTTCATAGTGTCTAGGGTCTTCTGATCCTCAAGACGATCGTTAGACATGATAATTGGAAGCTTATGATTTGTGTTGAATTAAGTACTAGACTTCAATGAGGGTTTGTACTTGTGATTGAAACGAAAACTTGTGGTATAAAAAAATTAATCGCATCACACATATCAAAATCACAAATACAACTTATATCAAATTCTAAAATTTTGGATCATGAAGTGTATTCAATTCTTGCTTAGCAAAAATTTCAGTCATAGTGTAGTCTCCCATGTCTTCAGAAGTTTCCTTTAATTGTAAGACAAGCTATTCAACTTGCTCTCCCAATCTTAAAAGTGTAACCTCCATATGTTATTAAAATTTTATGTTATTTTTAATCAATTTTCTAATAAGTTCCTCTAAAGATGTTATTTGTTGAAAGGATGGTTAACTTTTCTCACATTCATTATAACAAGGTTTATGAAAATATGGTTCATAAAATATTAAAGTAGTTGTTGAAAGTAGCACTCACATTGCATTTCATAATTATTTTGTTGATCATATTGAAGTGAAAAATAATTTCCATATGAAAGTTGGTTAATCATAGAAGCTAAACCCATATCCATAAATAAAAATATTCAAAAGAAAAGAAGAAAAAAAAACTACAAAATTAAAAACGACAAATTATTACAAAATAGAAAATTCAAACAAAAGAAATTTGTAAAAGAAAAGGTGTTGCAAGTTTACCAAATAAACTCCTAAAAAAGAGACGTGAGTCATAATTGAACACGCTTATGCACTAAGTCTTTCCTACTTAGAATCTTTCCTGAACTGCTTTCACAAATTTCCATTGTAAAAAAAACTTCAAAAAGGTTTTCCATATGTATGTAGAAAATCTCTAAGGACCGAAAGAAAGTCACCTAAAGAGATGACATCCTAATTTGTCATGAAGACTTAAAAATTAAAAAGAAACAAAATTAAAGTTTAAGTTGAAAATAAGAAAAAAGACAACAAAAATAAAAATAAAATTGCTAAAAATAAATAGAAATTAAAAACAATAGAAATTAAGAATACAAATTGAAACAATAAAATTAAAAATAGAAACCAAAAAATTAAAAAAATATTGGCGGCTAGAAGCTATTTTTTAATATTGCTAGAGGGGTTGGTACTCCACTAACCCTTGATGATTACACAATGAATAAATCTAGAGGATTTTTTTGCTAGGGTTCTAGTTGATATTGACATGTTATCTAAATGATTGGTCATGATTTATCTAAATGTAGGAGACAAGTGGAGACTAATACAGGTAACATCTCTAATAGTCAATAGGAAGAAGTTTCTCAAAAGAGAGAAATGGGGGACAAGCCGATTTACAATCTGTTGAGAATGTTCTAAATTATGATGTTGTTGAATCTGTTAAGGATACTATTGTAGCTTATGTTGCTACTATTGTTGTTGTTCAGAAAGTCAATAAAGATTTATCTATTGTTGCTAACCCTATTGATGATATAGGGACTGAGTTCGGATGATATTTTTACTATGCCCTCGTTGGAGTAAGGAGATTTGCTACAAGAAAAAGGCTCATTGTCTATTGTTGGCAAAAGAGTTGCATCTAAAACTATCTCTAATGATTTGACCATGCAAAATTGTTTTGAATTCCTTTCATGAACTTGTAAAATACAGTAGGTAGGCCTCCTATTTATAGGTGAAGGAGCCTTGGAGAATAAGCTAAAGGGGTAGGATGGGAAAAGGGAAAAAATGGGCAGCCTTAGGGTTTGACTAAGTCAATCCCGCATCGTAGGCTTGTCCTTCTAGAAACTAGGTCAAAATGCCTTCAAATGGGCTAGGAACAAGCTAAAATGCTACACACCCCCTATTATGCTAAATGTACTTTATTGTAACCTATATTTGCAATTTGGACCCCTAAAGTGAGCTCAATTATTTACAACATATTTGTAATCATTTAAAAAGACCAGCAGGAAGAACGTCTGATATTTGGTTTATAGCTTATTCTTCTTTTGCTGATTCTTTCTTGAGGCTTGGTGGAGCCTGACTTTGTATCTTGAGATGACTGACCCTTTTGGGAAGTGCTAGTTGTGTCCTTAATCATCTGTCAGTTTGTATCACTTGCTCACTATGGCTTCTTGAAGAGGTAGGGGAGCTAGACCTTGAAGATTGAGAACTACGGTCACTTACTACAACCCCCATTTTACCATCATTGTTCTTTTGGTTGGATAATTGACAGGTATGTGGCCAAAACCTAAACATTTAAAACATTTTGTACTTGAGGATTTTGTTGACGATTTAGTCCTAGAAGGAGAATGATGGTCTTTAGAAGTTTGTGGGGTGGATTCTTTAGAGGAGTTAGAAGGATTATCTTGTTTTGAAAATTTATTTTTACCCTTCCAAGATGAGTTATAGAAGCCATCATTAAGAGTATGTTTGAAAGATGTTTTCTTTAATAGTTGTGATTCAACCTTGATGGCTAGGTGAACCAATTTTTCTAAGGATGTACACTCATAAAGTTCTACAACATTTTGAATTTCTCTTATTAATCCACTCACAAATCTAAAAAACTTTGCCTCTTCAATTTCTTGCATATTAATCTTTGTCAAATTTACTTCTAAATCTTTGAAGTATTCATCTACACTCCTAGGTCCTTGATGAAGCCGTTGGAGTTCAACAAGAGTTCCTTCCTATAATGAGGAGGAACAAATCGCACGTGCATGCATTCCTTTAAAACATACCAAGAGACCACAACTAACCTCTTGTTTAGCCCAATGTCCATTACAGTTTGATGCAACCATTGCATGTCATAGTCTAAAAATTCTAGGGAAGTTAACTTAACTTTTTTGGTTCTCTTCGACCTCATACACATTAAATATTTGTGCTACTTTACCTTGCCATCCTAAATATGCATTTGGGTCACTATCCCCACTAAAACTAGGTAACTTTACAAAAGGAAAAAAAGTCTTTGGTGGTTGGTGTTGATGACGCCTTTCTTCAAAATTGTGCACACTCCAATCTTGTTCTTCTTCTTGACTTCTGTGGTGCATGTAATTTCTAGTAGCTTTTCTAGGCTCCATCTCCTTTCTCTAACTTGTCTCTCTTGAGCCTTCTCTAGCCTTTGCATTCTTTTCACTAGTTGCCACTGTTCTCACCTGCTGACTTCGATCGATCTCCGAGTTGAGCTCCGTTTTGACTAGTTTCCACTTGGTGCTTCGAAACGCTACTCCACTGGGACAAAGGGGGCTCTACCTGTTGATCACACTCCAACAATGAAGTCAATGAGAGCATTCAAACTATAAAATTGCTTCAGTCTAGAGTATTCAGAAAAGTGTACCTTTACTCGGGGTCTCAAACCCCTTTTATAGACATTCCTTCAACAATTTTCATCAAAGAGAATATAATCTCAACATCCAAAATATAATATTCAACAACAATAATATCATTCAACAATAATTTGTTCACCCTGTACCTGTTACTTTCATGTACAAATATTGTTAACTACTTTTACTTGCATTTAATAATATACTTAAACCAATTTAGTTACCCCTGTATACCTTAACCAATTCAATTATTTCTTATGCTATTTTTAATTATCTTTTCCACCTAAACTTACTAGAAAACCTAGGCTAACCTCGTAACACACTTTTGGGCCCATAATTGGCCTAGGCTGGGCATAACTTGCACAACCGAGTTGGCCGTACCTAAATGCTTGGACCGAGATCCCAAGCACTCTTGGCTAGTACACAAGCCCCTCAGTCTTACGCTCCAGTTTTTAATGCTTTGACCAATCTTTAAAGGCAATTAATAGTTTGTTAAGATTTGATAACAAACAACAACTTTGATATATACAGAAAAACAAATTTGAGTTTTACATAGATTTTGAGTTTTGAAAGAGATGAGATTGCTAAGAGTTAGAGATTGATCAAAGAGTGTGAGCTAGGATTTCTGCTTGTATTGATTTCAGATTTGCTTCTGTAACAAGTGTAATCCTTGTATCTGTTGAACAAAACTTTGTGTGTTTGCTGAGAAATGTTGTGTGTTCTTGAGGCGATCAAGATCAGCATTCTTAGTGTTGGTGTGTTGACCAAGAGAAGTATGTGTCTTGAAGGGTTCAAGGTCACTTTCTTGGTTGTGTTGTAAGTGATCTAGGTTTGATTGCTTAGTGAAATTTCTCAGTGGTTTCTGAGAAGACTGGATGTAGCTCTAGGTTTAGAGTGAACCAGTATAAACATCTGTGTGCATTCTCTCTCTCCTTAATCTCTTTAAATTTAGTTTTTAATATTTGCAAACTGGTATAAACAACTGATTGTTTTTGCGAAACAACCGATTGTTTTTCTAGTGCTGTGCTTTTTGCTTTGTGTTTTGAAAAACTAATTTCTTTGTCATTATATTCTTGAAGCAATTTCATTCAAGGCTTAAAAGTTTTCGAAATCCCTCTTTAAACCATTCACCCCCCCTCTAGTTTAAAGCCATGCATTCTAACAATCTCTTCCTAAGTACTTTTGGACGGATGCAGTGACCACTTCTTGTTATGTTATGAATAGAGTGCTTATTAGGCCTATTTTGAAGAAGACTCCATATGAACTCTTCAATGGAAGGAAGCCTAACATCAACCATCTCAGAGTTTTTGGCTGTAGTTGTTTCGTTCTGAACAATGGAAAGGAAAACATGGGGAAGTTTGATGAGAAAACGGATCTTGGCATCTTCATAGGGTATTCTCTCACAAGTCATGCATATAGAATTTACAATAAGAGGTTGATGACTGTAGAAGAATCAGTTCACATTTTCTTTGATGAGGTAGATCACAGAAACATCCAAATCCCGAAGACCAGAGCTGAAAAGGATGAACAGAACATCAGTTTGGAGAAACTGGAAATCTGTGCAGAAAAACAACCGGTTGATTCGTAGAAACAACTGATTGAAATTCTGCAACAGAGTGAGTTGCCCAAAGAGTGGAGGATTCCTAGAGATCTGTCAGTGGAAAACATCATAGGGCAGATAAAGGAAGGTGTCTCCACACGAAGCTCCATCTCAAACTTCTGCAGGCACACAACTTTCGTCTCACAAATTGATGAGAAGTTGGTTGAAGCTATGCATGAAGAGTTGAATCAGTTTGCAAGGAATGAGGTATGGTTTCTTGTCCCTAGAATAGATGAAATGAACATTATAGGTTCGAAGTGGGTTTTCAGGAACAAGTTGGATGAAGACGGTGTGATCATAAGAAACAAAGCAAGTCTAGTTGCCAAAGGCTACAATCAAGAGGAGGACATAGATTATGGTGAAACCTTTGCCCCTGTTGCAAGGTTGGAGGCTATGAGGCTGCTGCTGGCTTTTGCTTGTATGAGTGGTTTCAAACTCTTCCAAATGGATGTCAAGAGTGCCTTCTTGAATGGCTACATCAATGAGGAAGTTTATGTAGATCAACCATCGGGTTTTGAAAATCATAAGCATCCCAACCATGTCTTCAAGTTGAAGAAAGCTTTGTATGGACTGAAGCAAGCTCCAAGGCAATGGTATGAGAGGCTTAGCAACTTTCTGCTATCTCATGGTTATGAAAGGGGAATAGTAGACAAGACTCTCTTCATCAAGAAGTCAAATTCAGAAATAATTATTGTGCAAATCTATGTTGATGACATCATCTTTGGTGCTACACAAGATAGTTTGTGTGAAGAATTTGTGGTTGCAATGAAAGGTGAGTTTGAAATGTCTATGATGGGAGAATTGTCTTTCTTTCTTGGATTGCAGGTTAAGCAAACAAAGGATGGGATCTTTCTATGTCAATCAAAGTATTGCAAGGAGATTCTCAAGAAATTTGAAATGGAGAATTGCAAAGAAGCAAGCACTCCAATGCCATCAAGCTGCTTCATGGATGTTGATACTGCTGGACAGAGTGTAGATCAAACCAAATACAGAGGATTGATTGGCTCTTTGTTTTATCTAACAGGTAGTAGGCCAGACATCATGTTTGCGGTGTGTTATGTGCTAGATATCAAGCAAATCCTAAAGAGTCACACTTCAACGCTGCAAAAAGAATTATGAAATATCTCAAAGGAACATCATCTGTTGGGTTTGGTATCCTTCTCACTCTCCAATTCATTTAATTGGTTATTCAGATTCTGACTTTGCAGGTTGCAAGCTAGATAGAAAGAGCACAAGTGGTGCTTGCCACCTTCTTGGCTCAAGCCAAATCTCATGGCATAGCAAGAAGCAAGCTTGTGTTGCTCTCTCTACTGCTGAGGTTGAGTATATTGCTGCTGGAAGCTGTTGTGCACAGATTATGTGGCTCAAATAACAACTTGCAGACTTTGGATTGAAGATCAGCAAAGTCCCTTTGATGTGTGATAACACAAGTGCCATCAATCTTACCAAAAATCAAATTCACCACTCAAGGACCAAACATATTGAGATAAGTCATCATTTCATCAGGGGTCATGTAAATAATGGGAACTGTGAAGTGAAGTTTGTGGAGACCAAACTGTTGAACAAGATGCTTTGATGTCTCCAAATCCAAGAGGAAAGCTTGAAGACCTTGCTGTTGGGTGTGTGTGTGTTGTCTAGTTGTTTGAAACTTGTTAATTCACTTCTTAAGATGATCCAAGTTCATTTGAATCTTTAACCTTTTGAAAAGATGTGTTTTCTAAAAAGCTGTCAAAAATTCAACAGGTTGTTTTACCTAACAACAGGTTGTTTTGCCTTAGCTGTTTTTGAAAAACTTGGTTGACTTTGCTGTCAAACCAAAAGAATCGATTGTTTCGACAAAACAACCGATTGTTTTCCTGCAAACCTTAACAGAATTTTGTTAAGCGGTTTTAATATGTTTTAAATGATCCTAACTAACTTGGCTCCTTTATTAAATGCTTTTGACCACTTGGTGGGTCTATATAAAGGTAGTTTTACGCTCCTAATCTTGGTGTAACAAAAAGACTTTATCAAAACAGTTTTTCCAAGATTTGAATGAGCTTTGGATCATTCTTAAGTGTGTGGAATAGGATTGGGTTGTAATTCTGAACTTTAATCTTTGTAATACCCAGGTGCATTCTATTCCCTTCTTCCTTGATTACTGTATTTCTGTATTTGTGTTGCCAAAGAGTGTTGTGTGTTCTTGAGGGGTTCAAGATCAACGTTCTTGGTGTGGTTTGCCAAAGGTAGTGTGTTTTTTGAGGGGTTCAAGGTCACTACTTTGGTGTATGGAGTTTGTAATCTGGTTTTGATTGCATAGTGGAATACCCAGTGGTTTCTGGGGACTGGATGTAGCTCTTGGTGTAAGAGTGAACTAGTATAAATTGCTTGCTTGCTTATCTCTTACCCTTAACTCTTTAAATTCTGTTTTTAAGTTGTTTTTATAAACTGCTGATAAAAACAACCAATTGTTTTTCTGATATCATCTTGAAACAGTTTTGGTTCTTTGTTTCTTTGATTTCTTTCTCTGTAATTCAGCATTGATTTTCATTATACCTTCAAAGTTTGCGAAAATCCCTCTTAAACAATTCACCCCCCCTCCCCTCTCGTTTAAGGCCATATATTCTAACACAAACTGCAGTTAGCTGACATCTTCACGAAACCACTACCAAAAGAGAGGTTTTTCTTCCTAAGAAATGAGTTAGGTATCCTTCATCTTAATAATCTCTCCTAAATCTGTTTTGTTATTGTTAAAGTCTATTTGTGAAGACAAATAGGGGGAGAATAATTTGGGCTTGTGTATCCTTATCAGAAACTGTTTAATTCTGTTAAAATCTCTGATATAAAACTGGTTTCTGCTGTTGCTGATAGAAACAACCGATTTTTTCGAGTAAACAACCGATTGTTTATGCTTTCAATGTGTGAAAATCTAACATGTTGCTGTAAGAAGCATTGGATGGTATATATGTTTTTTTTTTTTTTTTGCAGGTATTGCTTCAGATTCAATCAGATCAAACACAAGCACCAGGGATTTGTCTTCATCAAATAGGGGGAGATTGTTGAACCAAGTGGTGTTCAAGCTTTGAAGAATCCAAAACCCTTTGAAGGTTGTGCTTGTTGTTGCTGAGCTGTCTTAGATAGGATCTGAGGTAGATTGAGTTTTGTAATCCACTCTTGATTGAATCCAAAGCATACGCATTCTCAATCTTTTTAAAAGAAAAATGTTTTTCAAACTAAGTGAAAAACAACCGATTGTTTTGTTGAAACAACCGATTGTTTTGTTGAAACAACCGATTGTTTTGTTGAAACAACCGATTGTTTTGTTGAAACAACCGATTGTTTTGTTGAAACAACCGATTGTTTTGTTGAAACAACCGATTGTTTTGTTGAAACAACCGATTGTTTTGTTGAAACAACCGATTGTTTTGTTGAAACAACCGATTGTTTTGTTGAAACAACCGATTGTTTTATACTTAGGTGTTTTTAGAAAAGGTTGAAAACTGTTTTTCAAGTGGTTGAACTGTCAAAACCAAAACAACCGATTGCTTCGAGGAAATATCCTATTGTTTGTTTTGGTACCATAACAGAAAAATGCTTTTTGGTTTGACTGAGCATTAAATGATTTTCTAACTGTTTACGCTCCAGTTTTTAATGTTTTGACCAATCTTTAAAGGCAATTAACAGTTTGTTAAGATTTGATAACAAACAACAAACTTTGATATATACAGAAAAATAGATTTAAGTTTTTCATAGATTTTGAGTTTTTGAAAAGTTGAGATTGCTTAGAGATTGAGATTGATCAAAGAGTGTGAGCTAGGATTTTCTCTTGTATTGATTTCAGATTTGCTTCTGTAACAAGTGTAATCCTTGTATCTGTTGAAAGAAACCTTTGTGTGTTTGCTGAGAAGTGTCGTGTGTTCTTCTTGAGGGGATCAAGATCAACATTCTTAGTGTTGGTGTGTTGGCTAAGAGAAGTGTGTGTCTTGAGGGGATCAAGGTCACTTTCTTGGTTGTGTTGTAAGTGATCTAGGTGTGATTGCTTAGTGGAATTCCTTAGTGGTATCTGAGAAGACTGGATGTAGCTCTGGGTTTGGAGTGAACCAGTATAAATCTCTGTGTGCATTTTCTCTATCCCTTAACTCTTTAAATTCAGTTTTAATATTTTGTTGCTGGTATAAACAACCAATTGTTTTTTGGTGTTGTGCTTTTTGCTTTGTGTTTTGAAAAACTGAGTTCTTAATCAAGATATTCTCGAAGTAATTTCATTCAAGACTTAAAAGTTTTCGAAATCTGTCTTTAAACCATTCACCCCCCCCCCCCTCTAGTTTAAAGACATACATTCTAACAACAATGAGAAAATTGAAAAAAATATGTATGATTCAAGCTTAAAAGCCATCAATAACCCAAAATTGATATCCTTCAACTGGCTCAATGAGCAGAATCTCAAGGATGTGAGGAAGGTCTTGAAAGATCATAAGCTAAGAAGGTTTCTTGAGATGTTTGTGAACACTTATCCAGATCTTATAAAGGTATTTTACACAAATCTACTTATTGTTGAATAGAACATGTAGTCAAATGTCAAAGGGGTGGATATGGAGATCGCTCCTACTGTATGGATTGCTATCACGGGGCTAAAATACACTGAATTGAGGATCAACAAAGGGAACATAGGTGTGGTAGAGGACTTCAACAAAATGCAATATTATGAGAGTTGCCTAAAAAATCATCACTTGAAAGTGAAGGATTTTTCTGTAGGTGACTTAAAATTGAATGAGAGGATCATTGCCTTCATTGTCTCATGGATGCTAACTCCAAAGGGAGTAATCATTTTGTCTTCACGGGAGAAGATCTTGTTCTAATCTACTGCATAATGAAAAACATCAAAGTCAATTGGATCCATGTCTTCAAGGAGCATATGCAAAAATCTATGAGGTTAAGTGATTATCATTTCCCTTATGTTGTTCTTATATCTAAATTCTTTCAATATTTTGAAGTTGACCTTGAGGAAGAATTATCTGAGTTGGTGAAGCCATCTCATGAAATTAACAATGGGTCTCTTAGAAAGATGGGATTCATCAAGGTTGGTAACAAACTGGTTAGCAAAGAGGGAGAACAAGTGGGTCCTTCTTGTGAAGATCAACAAGCTGAACAAGATGATCAAGACACTGAGAATCCAAATGAACAAGCTGCTGATGAAACCTATAAAGTTGGTCCAAGTGCTAGAAATGAAGATGAATATGCTATGGCACTTGTGGGTTGTGAGCCACCCATTGATTGTGGGATTCCTATGCCACAATTTGAAAGGTTGATGATCAACCGCTTGGACAACATGGCCAATGATCAAAGGAACCACTATGAGTTTTGTGTTGTCAAGTTCCAACATCTTGATGAGCAAATTGAAGTTGTGCAGACCCAGCTCTTTGAATTCCAGCATGGCAAGGATGATTGAGAGTTTAGTGTATCAATTTATGTTTCTTTTTATGTTGTTGAATTGTTTCCTTTCATTTTTTTTCTGTTGTTTCTTTTTATTATGTTTTATGCTTATGTATCCATTCTCTTTGTTTATTTGTGAAGAAAAATAAGGGAGAAATTAGTGATTTCTTGGTTATAATTTTGGCTACACTATGGTGTTTTTTAATTCTAATTAAAACTGTTGCACTACACTCTGATACACCATGTTTCTGCTGCACAAAACAGTGATTCTGCTGCTGTCAAAACTGGTTTTGAGTGTGCTTGGTACAATTGTTATATCCTGCAGCTATACTTGCTTTGTATGTGTACAAATTCTGTTTTGCAGGACCTTTCAAGTTCAAAAACTACAACACAAACAAACCAGGAGTTTTTCTTCATCAAATAGGGGGAAATTGTTAAGCAAGATGCTTCGATGCCTCCAAATCTGTGTGGAAAGCTTGAAGATCTTGGTGTTGTGTGTGTGTGTTGTCTAGTAGTTTTTAACTTGTTAATTCACTCCTTGAAATGATCCAAACTCATTTGAATCTTCATCTCTTGAAAGAAATGTTTTCTTAAAAGTTGAGAAATTTTTATTTAGTTGTTTTTCAAATTAACCCTTAATCCAAGTACTAAAAGATAAGTGCAAGAAAATTCACCACTTGAGAAATCTTCTCAAGATAAGAACCAAAACAAGAGTAGAAAACTCTTAAACTCTCACAAACTCGCAGAGGAAAATTTCATTCAATCTTTAATGTTTGTTTTAAAAATTAAAGAGACTCCTATTTATAAGGGAGGATCTTGGCCAAAAAGAAAAAGAATGGACAAGAAAATGGAGTTGACTATTCTAATCAAGAGATAACTCCACTAAACATGATTAAAACATCTTAACCCCTTGAAATTAGGGAGTGCACATGAGTATTCCTTGAAATTAGGGAAATGTAATTATTACATGTCAAAAAGAATGATGACTTGGAGAAGTGCATATTACACATTATGAGAAGTTTAAATGGATAAAAAAGACTCTCAAAATGTTGAAGAGTCTATGTGCACATGAAAGTGACATGTGATAGTTTACAAGCTCCAAAATACACTCCTAGCTCTAATGGATTTCGTCCAAGTTTCCTAAAGTGTCAACCATCAAGTTCTAACCTCTCTCAAGTTCCCCTAAAAATTAAGAACTACTCATAAATAATCCTGTAATCTCTTCTTCCAAAGCCTTGAGTCTTTCTCTAGTTAGTGTCATTGGAATCTCCCTCTTATTTCTTCTTCTTTATCTTTCTTTATCATGATTCTTGTTTTTGTTTCATTAAGCTCCTCTTATCTTTCTTCAACAAACTAATTTCATCATTATTTACATCAAATGGTTTTCCATTGACTCTATGTATTTCATGTTTAACACTCCTAAGTAAAATACACATTTAACACTCCTAAGTAAATGATAACCTTTTGTATCATCTAAGCTACATGTGTGCCTAAAGTTGAGAGATCATTTATTTCTTGACAAGACAACATTAATCCTTTTGACATGAGTTCTTTTTAGGTTAAAGTTGAGCGTGGTTATTTTTCAACTAACATTGCCAAAAAATATTTGTAGACTAATGTTATTTCTTTACTAACATTTACTAGTTTTTTTTTTGTCAACATAAATGATGTCAAAAAATTATTTTTCTTAATAACAACTTATATTATTTTCACAAGTTTTTTTTTTTTTTTTTAACATCATCCCGAGTTACTTTTTCATGCAAGTCAAGGCTATTTCTTGATTAACGTTAGTTCGGATTTCCTCGGTTAGCATTTACAATACTTTATGATTCAATATTAGTTAGAATCTTTTTACAGATAACAGTGAAACTATTTTTCAATGGATGTAGTTAAATATTTTTCAATTAATATTTATAATTGTTATGTTTTGGTTGTCATTATTCTTTTGCTGATACAAATTAAGATTATTTTTCAATCAACATTATTTTGGATCTTGATCAATATTAGCGGTATTATTTTTTATATGAATATTATATATACTAGGGAACACCGCGCTCTCGTGTATCCGTATTTTTTATTTTTATTTTTAATGTATATCTATATTTTATTTTTATTATTATACATCTAATATTTTATTTTTATAATTATTGTGTTTTTTTATTTTTTTATTTTTGCTATTAAAATATATCTAATATCAATATCTGCCAAGATAATTTTTCAGTTTACATCATCAATTAAAGATTCAATAAAAAAAATCTTATATAATAACGTGGAATAAGTAAATATGATCTATATCAACTGAAATAATTAGGTTCAACATTAACTAAAAATACATTAACCGATGTGAACCATAAAAAACCCTTATCAACGTAAATGTTTATATTTAGTGATAATTAAATACTTTAGAAAAATTAAAAATTTAATAAATTTAAAGAAACCATTTCAAAAGTGAAATAATTTAAAATGAAAATAATCCAAATTCACCGCATTAATCTTCCAACAGCTATAAATTTGTTTATCCAAACACATTGTAAAAAGGGTAAATGTTTATTTTAAAATTAGAGATGAGATCATTCAGAGAGTTAAGTTGCAATATTTCTATTTTACAATAATTAGCTTGAAAATTATGATCAATTGATGATGAATTCTTATTTATTTTCATCATCTCCTTAATACTGAAGAACAAAGAACACTATTAATCTGGCTTTCTAAGAAAGTAGTATGTAAATCCTAACAAATATTTGTCAAAACTGATTCAGCATATACGCGCATGTTTGCATAAAATTCAACATGTTGTTTTCTTCAGAAAAATAATTTAATAAGCAGTTATGCATTTTTTAGCAATCGAGCTTCATGTTGGAAGACTTCTCAAAGTCAAGTTTTGAGACACTAACATCCTTCTTGGAAAAACGCGTTTTCTAGGAGAAATTTGTACATAGCAAGAGAGGGACGCGTTTATAATCTTAATCAATTTTGATTCTATACAGAGCTGAATTAATTTTCAATAATAAATTGAAAAATATAAGCATACCTAGTAAAAATTGTCTCAAACTTCCAAGTCATGACTAAAATATTGTTCTGGTGGTCCACAATTACAGATTGATTAATCTCCAACTTCTTCACACATTTAATGATGGACAAGATCACACATTTAATGATGGACAAGAGTAGTGGTTTGAGAGTTGTGTTGACCAATAAACTTCTATAAATCATATAACAAATAATAATAATTATTGATAAAGTATTTTTTTTTTTTTTTTGAGATAGTTCTCTTAGACCCGTTTCTTAGCACTAGTAGACAGTCATGTTAGACCATTAGATGGTGTTGATAGACTGTGATTAGACGGTCTAGTTAGATCGTTTGATGGTCTCATTAAACTGTTTAATGGTCCTGATAGACGGTCTTCTTAGATTTTTTATGGTACTATAGACTATTATGTTAGCCTTTTGATAGTCTTGTTAAATTGTTTTTAGACTTCTTTTCCTCTGGGTCTATTGTGTTTGTTTAATGCCCCCTTTTTCCTTTTCGGCTTTCCTTTTTATATGGACAACTCCTTTATGAGTAAGCATAATTTTCTATAATGAATATTCTTCTTCTTTCATCTACAAGATGTTTCTTTTCTTTCTTTTTCTTTCTTTTTCTTGCTTACTCAAAATCTTGGGTGCAAGTTATGTACTTGTCTATGCAACATAGACACTTATCTTCTTTGAGTGTTTCAGTTTCCACATTGTTGTTGTTAGATCGTCCACAATAGTTTTTGTTATGGTATTAGAGTTATTATTTTGAAGAGTTATGTTTCTGACATTTAGATATGGTTGAAGAACAATTGACATAAAGTTTTCTCGACCTTCATCCTAATGAAAATCCGATCACACCTCTTGTCTCGTCAGTTTGATTCTTCAAACTACCATTCTTGGAGTAGATTGATGGTTACGACTCTAAGTGCGAAGAACAAAATCGAATGTATTCTTGGTACAAACCCTAGACCAACAAAGAAAGATCCAAATTTTTCTTTTTAGAGTCGCTGCAAAAATATGATTGACTCATGGTTAGTCTACTTGTATTTGTTCCTATTAGACAAAGTATCATTTTGATTGATATGGCGTCATATATTTGGAACAATTTGAAAACATGGTACTCCCAAGGAGACCTTTCGCGTATTTTAGATTTACAAATGGAGGTCACCTCCTTAAGTCAAGGTGATCTCAAAATCACTGAGTATTTCACAAAACTAAGAACCATTTGGGACAAACTTGAAAACTTTAGACTTGATCCGAATTGAACTGTCAGATGAAATGTTCTTGTTCTGTTTCTTTCATTATTTGTCAAAGAAAACAAGATGATCAAGTCATGCAATTTCTTTGTGGCTTGAATTACCAATAACATAACATTAGATCACATGTTCTTTTTATGGAACTTTTACCTCTTATAACGAATTCTCTTTTATTTTGTGGCTCAACAAGAAAGACAATTAGCTAACAATGCTTCAATTTCAAAAAGGTTAGTTACAATGTTATTCATGTTACCTGGTCATATTATGGGAAGAATGGACACATTGAGTCAGTCTGTTATCGAAAAAATGGTTTTACTAATCAAGACAATAAGTTCTCTAAAAAGATAATTAATAAAAAAAATTATACTCATTGTGGGAGGAATGTGCATATAATAGACTCTTGCTACAAGAAACATGGTTATCCTCGAGACCATAAGTTCTACATTGGGAAGTCTTCACAAATTAATAACATAATTGTCCCTGGTGAGAATCTACCCAAGAGGAATCAAAATGGAATTGAACCTTGAGATGTTCTTCTTACACCACATCAGTATCAAATTCTCTCTGAACTCTTCAAGTAGACTATCAACAATATTCCTTGAAATTCGGCACAAGTGAATCAAGTTAGATCTTTTTTTCTCAACACAAATAACCAGATATTTGATCTATTACTAAATGGTAATATTCCTAATCTTCACTCTTTAAAGACTTTTATATATCTTTGAATATTAAATTATGGTGTCATTGATCATGCTTGAATCTCTTTATCTGAATTTTCGTCTTATCACCGCATTAAACCTATTCACATAAAATTGCCTAATGGTCATAATGTATTTATCAATCTTTCTGGAGCTATGCATTTTAATAACAAATAATCTTAACTGTTATAGATAATTATTCTCATTTTACAAGATTTTTTTTTTCCTATGCATGCAAAATCTAAGTTCATAAATAATCTTATTAATTTTGTTACATATGTAGAAAATCATTTCAAAACTATTGTTCAAACCATTTAGACTGATAATGGAATTAAGTTTGGTATGAAAAATTTCTTGTCAACCAAAGGAATAGTTGTATGAAAACACCAATACCTTCTAAATGTTACATGTGTCTTACTTTTCCAAGCTAATATGCCCTCTCTTTTCTAGAATTTTCCTTCTCAACATGCAACCTTTTTAATAAATTGTATACCTAATCTATGGCAAACTTTGTGACATTTTCATGATACGTGTTTTTGGGTGTTTATGTTATTCTAGCACTATTATTGCAAATAGAAAAAAGCTTGATAGTCATGTTGTTCCTGGTATTTTTCTTGGTTTTCAATCATATACTAAAGGTTATATTTTCTTAATCTTAAAAATCACAAAGTTGAGGTCAAGACATGTAATATTTTATGAGAATCAATTTCAATATAAATTGAATGTTGATGCTTGCAAGAGTTTCAACAATTTATCTCTACCTATTTCGAAAAATTATGAATAAAACTATGATAATTTTGTCTTGCAACCTTAACAATGTGATGTTGTTGTTTGTGACAATGTGGAGGAAAAAACTCCCAATGAGATTTTAGACACCCCTCCTAGACGGTCTACTTGCAAGAGAAGACCACCAACATACCTTGAGGATTTTCAAATTACAAACAGTGTGAGTTCCATTTACCGTATACAATCATTTCTTTCTTACAGTGTTTTATCCTATCATTTTAAAAACACTATTTTATCTATATCATCAGATATGGAACTACACAATTATGCAAAGGCTTCTAAGCATTCTTGCTAGACTCAAGACATGAAGGAAGAAATACAAGCCTAGAAGCAAACCAAACTTAGAAAATTACTTCTCTTCCTTCTAGAAAAGTTCCTATTGCCTATCGTTGGGTATACTAACACAAATATGATGGATCTATGGAGAGATATAAGGTTAGATTGGTTGCAAAAAGAAACACACAATTTGAAGGTTTGGACTTCATGGATACTTTTGCTCCAGTGGCCAAGTTAACCACCATGCGTATGTTGTTAGCCCTTGCTGCTACCAATAATTGGATATTAAAACAGTTACATGTTAATAATTTTTTTTTCATGGGTATCTCCTTGAACAAGTATATATGAAGCCTCCACCTGGTCTTGTTGTTCCAAGTGGTGACAACGTCTGTAAACATCAGAGATTTATCGGTTGCAACAAGTTGGACGCCAAAGGTATGCAAGCTATCAAATACTTTACTTTTACACAATGATGTCATTTGTTCGGTTGGCCATTCTTTATTCTTGAAACTTGATGGCAACACAACAACTGCTCTTCTTGTTTATGTGGATGACATTGTGCTCACTATAAACAACCCTATGATGATCAATCACATAACTCACTTATTGGATCAACACTCACTACTAGAAAATCATTAAATAGAAACAAATTTTAGAGACAAAAAAAAATTAGTTGATATTTTGACTAAATTATATATTATTTTAGAGACTAAAAAAATTGATACCTAAATTAATTTTTATTATTGATAAATAGTTTTTAAATTGGTGTCTAACTAGCTACCTAGGTTTTAGCTACAAATTATTTAGATTCTAAAGTTGGTAGCTAAAACCTTGGTAGTTAATTAGATACCAATTTAGAAACTATTTATGAATAATAGAAACTAATTTATATACCAATAATTATTTTAGTCTCTAAAATAGTATCTAATTAGTCAATATAACAACTAATTATTTTTTGTCTCTCAAATTGGTTTCTATTTAATGATTTTCTTGTAGTGACTTTCGGATCTAGAATTTAGGTGATCTCACCTATTTTCTCGGTCTTGAAGTGGCTCAGAACAAAACTGTATTTCATCTCATCCAAAGAAAACATACTTTAGATCTTCTTCAAGAAACTAGAATGTTAGATTATGCTTGTGTGCTAACTCCAATGGTGCATTTTTCTCATCTCTCAGCTAACAAAGGAGTCAAACTGAATGAAGAAGAATCATTCGTCTATCGCAGACTTATTGGATTACTGCTATATCTCACTAATACAAGACTTGACATTGCTTTTTGTGTCAACAATCTTAGTCAATTCGTCTTAGCACCCACCAAGGATCTCTAACAAACAACTTTCCGCATACTTAAATACTTAAATAATGCCCCTAGATCTGGTATCTTCTTCCACGATAATAATTTTATTCTATTAAAAGCTTATAGTGATTATGATTGAGCCACCTGCCCTTAAACAAGAAAGTTTGTTATTGATTTTTCCATCCAAGAAAGAACAAACTATCTCCTTTAAGATCTTCAAGTTCCCTATACGAAACCAATCATTTTATACCGAGACAACAATTCTGCTATCCCTAAAATCAAGTGTTTCATGAAATAATAAAGCATATAAAGATTGATTGTCATATCTTACGTAAAACTCAATGCTGATTTGTAAATATTTTGTTTTTATATACACTGAATTAATGTTAAATATTTTTTTTATATTTAATTAAATAGAAATATTAACTTTTCAAATAATATAACAATACAACAAGCACACCGGAAAGTTTGAACTCGGAAAGTGTAGTTTTGTTTCCAAATTGAAATGCTATAGTTGACTTGACCTAATGAAGCTCTTCCGTTTCCTGTTAATTACATGTTCTTTTTTAACATGCAGAATGTGGCTGCAAAAATAACAACTCATTCAAAGATCACAGTGAGAAGAAGTAAATTTTGTTTACCTCATTGACACGCCCATATTGGAAGATAACAATCACAGAACTGGTGCAACCTTACCTTGTTCAAACAGCAGTATGCTAGATGGGGGTATCAAAAGCAGCACCAGACTTAGACAATCATCATCATGCTCATGTCCACCCAGAATGGTTAAAATTTCACCTGAGCCTTCTTCTTCCTCTTTCTCTTCTACAGCACCTCTTAAAAGACACGATGTTTTCATCAGTTTTAGAGGTGAGGACACGCGCAGCGGCTTCACAAGCCATCTCTATGCAGCCTTTCAGCACAACAAGATCCAAGCCTTCATAGATAACAGGCTTCACAAAGGGGAAGAGATCTCTCCCTCTATTTTTGAAGCCATCAAACACTCCAACCTATCTCTGGTTGTTCTCTCCAAGTACTATGCTTCCTCCACCTGGTGCTTGCGTGAACTTGCCAAAATACTTGAACTCAAGAAACGTGGAGGACACACTGTGATACCTGTTTTCTATAAGATTGATCCTTCCCATGTACGGAAGCAGACTGGAACTTACGGGATGGCGTTTCAAAAATATCAAAGAGATGTTAAACAAAACATGGCCATGTTGCAGAAATGGAAAGCTGCTCTCACTGAAGTGGCCGATATAGTTGGGTGGGAATTAAAGAATTTTAGGTAACATATATACTTTTTTCCTTTAGAAATCCCCAGTCTTATTTTCTTTCTTGAAAGACATTCATATTTAGAGTTACTATGCTAACCAGATAAATCAATAAGTGTACGAGTTTGGACAAATAGTGGAAGAGAGATTTCAGTAACAGTAACAAAGTCCTTAAATTTTTGAAAAGGTAATTGGATGGTCAAATCAATATTATGGGAAGATGAATTACATCTTTTCACTTCTGAAAATACTGTAAAGCACTTGTGATTGTTTCATGTTGTGATGCGCATTTCACCTTACATATATTCTTTTTATGCATATTAGGACGGAGTATGAACTCATTGGGGAAATTGTCAAAGACGTTATGCAAAAACTAAACCATATGTATCCCACTGAAGTAAAAGAAACACTTGTTGGAATTGATCAAAATCTTGCTCCTATTGAATCTTTATTAAGAATAAGGTCAAAAGAAGTTCGCATAATTGGAATTTGGGGTATGGGTGGATTAGGCAAGACAACCATTGCGGGCGCTTTATTTGCCAAATTATCATCTCAATTTGAAGCTAGTTGCTTCTTGGCAAATGTGAAGGAAGAACATGAAAAGCAAGGACTTGATTATTTACGCAATAAACTTCTTTCTGAGATATTAGAAGATGTGAATCCCCATATAAGCACTTCCAAAGTGAGAACTACGTTTGTTATGAAGAGGCTTAGACAAAAAAAGGTTTTGATAGTGCTTGATGATGTGGACGATCCAAAGAAACTGGAATATCTTGCTGCACAACATGATTGCTTGGGATCTGGTAGTAGAGTCATTGTCACTACAAGAGACAAGCATGTCCTTAGCAGAGGGGTAGATGCAATCTATGAGGTTAAGGGATTGTCCCTTCATCATGCTGTTAGGCTTTTTAGTTTAAATTCCTTCGGCAAAACTTATCCTGAAAGGGGCTTTGAAATGCTATCTAAACAGGCGGTTGATCATGCAAATGGAAATCCACTGGCTTTAAAAGTTTTAGGTTCAGTTCTTCATTCCAGAAATGAGCAGCAATGGGACAATGCTCTGAGAAAATTCAAGAAGGTTCCTAATGCAGAAATTCAGAATGTCTTGAGATGGAGTTATGATAGATTAGATTATGAACAAAAAAACATGTTCCTGGACATTGCATGCTTTTTCCGAGGAGAAAATAAAGAAAATGTTATAAGGCTACTCGATATTTGTGGTTTCTATGCATATATTGGTATAAAAGTGCTTCTAGAAAAAGGTCTTATAACATTTTCTGATGAAGGTAACGTGTGTATGCATGAATTGATACAAGAAATGGGTTGGGAAATTGTTCATCAGGAATCTATCAATGATCCTGGAAGGCGTAGCCGATTGTGGGATCTTAAAGAAGTCTATGATGTATTGAAAAATAACAGGGTAAGAAAGATATACTGACTCCCCTTTTTGAAAAATGCTGCAAATCTGGTTAGGTGTGACACTTTTTATTAATTGTAATTCTTGTTTGTCAGGGAACTGAAGCAGTTGAAGGCATAATCTTAGATGTGTCTCAAGTAAGAGTCCTGCTACTGAACTATGAGACCTTCTCAAGGATGGTGAATATGAGATTTCTCAAATTCTATATGGGGAGGGGTAGGAAATGCAATTTGCACCTTCCTTCAGGTCTCGAATCCTTGCCTAATAAATTAATGTACCTACAATGGGATGGATACCCTTCTAAGTCTCTGCCATCAACTTTTTGTCCTGACAACCTTGTTGTGCTTTCCATGATGGAAAGCCACGTTGAGAAACTTTGGGATGGAATCAAGGTAATTTATTTCACTTTACAACAGGTCAAGTTGCATGATTGTGCTATTAAAGCCTTTTTTTTCACTCTTTGTTGCTGCAGAGTCTTCCAAGCTTGAAAGAGCTCAACCTCCGTGCCAGCAAAAATTTAACTAAGCTCCCAGATTTATCTCAGGCACCAAATCTTGAAACTATAGATGTTTCCTATTGCACTAGTCTGCTTCATATTCCCTTATCTATCCAACATGTCAAGAGGCTTCTTCTGTTTAACTTGGAATCCTGCAAGAGTCTCAAGAGTCATCCAAGAAACATTCACTTATCTTCTCTTGAAATGTTCATTCTGAGACGCTGTTCTAGTCTTGATGAGTTTCCATTGACTTCAGAGAACATGACACGCCTAGACTTGAGAGAAACAGCAATAGCAGATTTCCCAGAGTCTGTTTGGCAGCATCTGAACAAGCTTGTTTACTTGAATCTGGAATCCTGCAACAAACTCAAGAATCTTACAAGCAAGATTCACTTAAAATCTCTTCAAATTCTCAATATGAGAGATTGTTCAATTCTTGAAGAGTTTTCTGTGACTTCGGAGAACATGGAATACTTGAATTTGAGAGGCACATCAATAAAAGAATTGCCAACATCAGTTTGGCGCAATAACAAGCTTTATACTTTGGTTCTTCATTCCTGTAAAAAACTGGTGAATTTTCCTGAAAGACCAAAACTTGAGGATTTACCTCTCGTATCCTCCTCTGAAAGGCCAAATATGGATGAACTATGGACTTTGTCATCCTTAGCAGATTTATCACTAAAAGGAAGCACTATTGAAAATTTACCTGCAAGCATCAAAGATCTTCCTAGTCTAAAAAAACTTACCTTGACTGAGTGCACGAAGCTGCGGTCCTTACCAAGCCTTCCACCATCCTTAGAAGACTTATCCTTAGATGAAAGTAATATTGTGTGCTTACCTGTAAGTATCAAAGATCTTTCTCATTTGAGAAAACTTGCCCTAATGAACCACAAGAAGTTTTTGTCTCCACAGGATCATCCACCATCTTTGAATGAAATTAAAGTCGATCCACATCTTGTGAGCATGAAAGGTCTTTCTCAACTACAGAAGTTTCCTCAGGTTAAGTGGAAAAGCTTTCATTCTCTACCAGAGCTTCCACCATTCTTGGAAGAATTTTCACTAAGTGAAAGCAATATTAAGTGCATACCTGAAAGCATTAAATATCTTTCACATCTGAGGAAACTAGCCTTAACAAAGTGCACGAGGCTTCAGTGTTTACCAGAGCTTCCGCCAACTTTGGAAGATTTGTTTGTAAGTGGATGTGACATTGAAAGCTTGCCCATAAGCATCAAATATCTAGTTCGTCTGCGAAAGATCACCTTAATTGAGTGCAAGAAGCTCAAGGCTCTACCAGAGCTCCCACAATGCCTGCAATCATTGTGTGTAGCTGACTGCAGATCACTCACGATTGTTCAAAGTACAAAGAATATCTTAATAGAAGATAGATATGCATTCTATTATAATTGCATAAACTTAGACCAAAAGTCGCGCAACAATATCATTGCAGATTCGCCCTTTGAGGCAGCATATACTTCTTTGAAAGAAAGAACACCTCTTGGTCCTCTTATTTCTATTTGTTTGCCAGGAACTGAAATCCCAGACTGGTTCAGCTACCAATCAACAAGTTCTTCACTGGACATGGAAATTCCTCTAGAGTGGTTTGTTGACTCGATGTTCTTAGGTTTTGCTCTGTGCCTTGTAATTGGTGGTTTCCAACAGAACAGTTATGAAGGGTATGATCCAGATATCAATTGTTATCACTTTGTAAAATCTGCCTCCTACTCTGGCCCCAGTGTTCCCTTTCTTGGCCATTGCACAACTGTAATGCAGGTGCCAAGAGGTTTTAATTCAGATCATATATTTATATGCTACTATCCCACTTTTAATGCCTCTATACCGCAAGACATCAAGGATTTAAGCTTGTACTATGATGCCAATAACCCAAGACTGAGAGTAATCTTTAAATTTAAGGGTCCATCTCAACGGTTGGACATTGTTAAGAAGTGCGGGGTCAGACCTCTTTTGATTGCAAATACTGAGAAGCTTCACGTAGAAAGTGAACAGCAACCTGAATAGAAGGAGTATGAAAGTGAAACTAGGATTTTGAAGAAAGATATTAGCTGAGAAGAGAAAGAACCACGGGGACAACCTCAAGCAAAACAAATGTGAAAGAGAGTACATCTTGAAACCATGGGTAGGTATAAAATCTGCTTTAAACCTTATTTTTCGTGCATTCATTAGTACCGTACAGTTTCCATATGATAGCACTGCAACTCCTGATACGAGGGAAGAAAAAATAAATAAAACTACCACTTAAAACTTTTCCTAATTGGTACCATCATTCATAATGTTGTCACTAATGAAATGAATGATATTATGAATGATGATGGCTTGATAACAACACTATCATAAAAAATAAAAAAACTACCCATTCTTTACTAGTTAATTATTGTTTCAAAAATTATTTTCTAACAAAAAAGCTCTTAGAAACTGTCAAGCAATAATTACTTTAGATTAAACTGAACAAAAATCCATTAATTTTAGAACATATTATATGCCAAATGTAAAGCTGACTGAACATGTAATTTTTCAGGAGAACTTTCAGTATTCCAGTGACCATCCAGTAACCTGGCCTCATTCCTTGCAGAGGTCCAAAACGGTTAGTCTGTTACGAATCAATGTCTTCAAAATGTATAAGGATACATATTTTGTCTTCAAAAACATTTTCTATTTCCTTTCAAAAGGATGGAATCTTCAGTGCGTTCTATGTTACAGCTATGAGCAATCTGACATTTTGAAGGTATAGATAAGTATGAAGGACATGAAAAACTATAATCATCGTTTTAGCGCAAATGAACCTATGATGAAATTTCAAACTTAAAAGACCTAATAATTCATAAGTAACATAAACCACCACGCTAACCGAGTTAATGACAGGACAGTGTTAAATAACGCTAATTGGACGATTTCATTATTAAACAAATTTCACTGCAGTCTAGCTTAAAAAATTTGCTCATTCTCTTTTTTATGTAGAACCCACGTGAAATCACCTAATGATAGAGTTTCTCCTCAAACAAGTAGGTTTGCTTTGTTGGTAACTAGAGAGCTAAAGATAGTTCCAGTGTATTGAACATCACATGAAGAAATTAATAATTTATTAAAAAATGAAGAAATGATAAATAACATGCTCTCACAGACTAATATAAACTCAGATACTAATACATTATCATTATATAATGCTAGTTTTGCTTTACAAATTTTTCTGTATATCTTAGCTATCTTTTAGAGGTGGACTTCAACCCAGTGCTTCTTCACTAACACAATAAAATTGTACAACTGCATGAACAAGACCCTGCCGATGTTTTCTGGACTGTAATCTGAGTGGAATCTCGAGACAAAATTGGTGGAGGTTGACATTCATAGTAACTCCAAACATCGGATACATGCATGATTAAAAAGTCTAGACACAAGGCTATCTGGTTCAGGGATGAGAGAAAATGTCAAGCTGTTCCAGAAATGGAATGTCAATGATTTGTGCAGGATATTTTCAAGCAGCACATCTTGTTGAGCTTTATCAGTCTCTGTTGTCGGTGCAATAAAGTACCTGTTTACAGTTTAATTAAAATAAGGTACACAAACACAATAAAGTAAACAAAAAACCAAGGCAGTATTACTCTCCTAATTAGATTCTAGCAATAAAGCCAGCTAGTGAAAATGCAAACACGTGTAATTTTATTATTCAGTACTAATCCATGGAAGCAAATGTCAATTTACCTTGATATGTTCAGAGAACTAACAGGGAAGAAAATATAAGAGGGTTCTACTTTCAACTTCAAGTTGTTGACAGATTTATTCTCCTCTGCCAAATATTTCCGTGCAACTCTCGTCAACAGATCAGCACCATTCCCTCTCAGACTGGTATCATCGTACGTCATATAGAACTCTTCTAAGCACTCCTTTATGAACAAACTGCATAACAAACGGTCAATCTTAAAGTACGACCAACACTAAATTAATTGCATTTGCACCTATCTATCACTCTCATTCTATATGATTACAAAAGGATAGAGAAACACATTTCAATCAGAATGTCTACAAATTAATAAAAAAATTTAGTCATGATATTTGAAATGTAACCATACTTGTAATGAAATTTGTGGTAGTATCTAAAAGTTCAAGATATCCCGCATTACTATTCCTAATACAAGATTTGCATCTTCCATTCAACCCCGTATTAATGATAATAAACAGAATTCTACTTTAGGGAGCTAGTTAAAGGAAGTTAAATGGAAGTGAACTGCCAACAGCAAACAGTTAAATGGAAGTGAACGCACATGCAGCCTTGGTTGATAGGAATCAGTGGAAAGCCCAAGTGAGCATTTCGAAAGCCAGGAGAGAAGTTAAGACTTCAGCAACAAGATAACTTAGTTAAATAAATAAGGGGAAACAAGGGTATATAGGACATTGTATTTTGTGTGAATCGACCAAGCAAATGCCATAGTTGTAAAAGGGAAAACATTGTTCTGCTCATTTTCAGTAAAATAATCCTTTTCTTTTCTCTATTTCCATAGGGGATTGCTCCCCATGCCTATGCACGGAAGGAAACACAAGTGCTGCAATCAGAAAAAAAAAAGGCACTCAAAAATAAAAGAGACATCGACAAAAGATAAAGTTGTGCTTCTCCATATGACAGTTATGGTGGCAACAACAAAATTGAACAAGATAGAAATGTTCACATGTTATGATTTCTCATACTCATGCATAATTGTCACATTCTCAAGAAATTCTCATAAGGAATATAAAATAAATAAAAACCAACTTAACACAAAAATATTATGGAAAGAGTACCCAACAACAACCAACTCTTATCCTGTTGAGACGCAAGAGAACAAACAAAACCACAACTCTTGAATTAATGTAGCCAGTCCATGACAGAATAGAATTAGGACATTCATGAAATGACCCTCACTTCAGTAGCTTCCTTGAAAATCATGTTTAGAAAATGAAAATATTCTGGAAATATAGAGCATGGAAACAATACCTGTGCTTTTGAAAAGCCATTACAGCACCATTCAAAGCTCTTCCAGCACCACGATCCTCCATACCAACACAATTATTAAGAAGAGAAATTGGCTTCAAAACAATGATATCTGAGTCTAGATAGATCCCACCGTACCTGATAAAACAGGAAAAAAAAATGGCATTGGCATAATTGAACCTTACATTTATTTCCAATAAAAAAAACATCCGAAACGATCAGCTCACAGCCTACTCCAACATATATCTATATAACTATCTATCTATCTCTATCTCTTTCTACATATATATATTACACACAAACACACAGAGCAAAACTGAACTAAACACAATCAGCATGTCGAGCACTTCACCAAATTATTATACAAATATAAGCATATAGCTAGCCACCTACTAGCCAAGACAACCATGAAAACCTACTTGTACAGAGCAGCTAGGCGGATAAGCTCGCTGTAATGAGTGGAATAGAACTCCGTCTTCTTCCATTCAAACCACACAGAAGCAAAAATGTGAGCAGGCGTATCCTTCAGCAACTCGTCGAGATTTGGCATAGCAACAGCAACTTTGTAACTGGTAAAAGTAAGTCCTTAAAATTCAAAAACACAGTAACTTGCACGGCAAGGAAGCAAAAGCTAGACCAAGAGAAGCAACAGTTACCCATCCTTAACAAAGCTATCTTTGAAGAAATCAAGCTCAACCATCTCAGAGAACACAACAACACAAGCAGCAGGGTGATGAAACAGCAAACTCTCGAGGCCACGCTGATGCCGAACAGTGTACATCCAAGGAGGTGAATTCCACACGATAAACACCCTGGTAACACATTTTCCCACCCTGAAAAACGCATCCATGAAGGTGTTGAATGGCAATCGCAACGGCAGCCCAGGATAGTAACCCCAAGTATCCCCATCCGCATATATATGATTCTTCTTAGACTGAGACCTAGCACCAATGACATTAGCATCATTCTGAATGCTTGATTCACCACCATTGATACCTGAATTCATAACTTCCTGAATAATCTCGTGTTCATTATTATTGTTGTTGTTGATGGTGTTATGATTCAAGGTTCTGCGTTCTGCGCCTACTTTGGTGACGGGAGTGGGTAGTACATTGATGTTAAGTGGAACCTTCTTTGTACCAGGGAAGGGGACTTTCTTGAACTCGTGGATCCACCACTTTTGGACCATGCGGTCGCCTCTGGTGAGCCCAGTGGCGCCGACAGCGTCGGGATCCTGAAGCAAGGGGTTGTTCAGGGGATTCAACACTTCGAAGTTGGATCTGAACATTCTATCTTTCCTGAGAAACACGCTTTTCTTGTCGAACCATTCGCCCCAGCCGTCCCTGAGGGGAGAGTTTTTGAGGAGCAGCGCGTCCTCCATTGTGGCGACGCGCGTGACCATGGTCCTGGTGGCGTCATCGACGGGGACATCGTCGGAGGCGAAGGCGGCCTTGGAGGGGTCATGGTCGGGGACGGATCGGAGGGGTAAGTTGTTGTCGGTGTGCGATTGGCGGAGGGAGGGAGGGGAGAGGAAGGACCGGCGAATGGAGGCGGTGAGGGGGTCGAAGTAGTAATCGGGAGAAGGGTTGAGTGGGAGGATAGGAGGGTCTAGGGTTTCGTCAACGAAGTCAACCTCGTCGATGGGGTCATCGGCGGCGAAGAGGTCGGCGGAGTGGGAGAGGGAGGGGCGGGGGAGGTGGTTGGAGTGAGGGTGGGAGCGGGATAGGCGGGAGTAGAGGAGGGAGACGGAGAGGAGGAGGAGCACCGCGGAGATGACGGCGCAGAGGTAGGCGCCGTAAGGGGAACGGCGCCGAGATCGTAGCATTTGACTGAATTCCGCGATCTATGTCAAATGCGAAGGAAAAACCACATTCTTGTTTGACTCTATTCTAGTCTAAATGTCTTCTCTTCTTCTTCTATTCTTCTTCTTCTCTTCTTCTTCTCTTCTTCTTCTCTACTTGGACACTCCCATGCACATTTAGGATTCTAATCTCCCTTCTTCACCTTCAAGTGGCAACCAAAGCAATCACTTCAACGTCGTTTATTCACTCACTCTTATAACCAAAATTTAAATTTTCTCTCACTCTTTTTTATTCTTTTAAATCGATATAACATCCAAAGGGACATGGACATAACATGCAAGAATAATAAATTTTACAATAAATAAATATTTACGTCACATAAAATTTTATATAGATTGAAATTCATTGACGCTATAAAATTAAAATGATAAATTATTATAGAGAAGTATTATATACAACCATTTTATCATACTCAACTATGTATATTTATATATATATTAATATACACAAAGCTATATAAAGATTTCGCTCGAGAATTGAAGGAGTTGGATGGATTATGGTGAATTAATTTTGTTTTTTAATTCTCATATAAAGAAAGTTTTTAATATGACACGCGATTTGTTAAAAATGTTTATAAAGGCTTCATGTTTGAAAAGTTTCTCATTGTAGATTGTAGTTTATATAACATCTAGTTTAAACAAACTTAAAGAAAACGATGTTTACATTCTAAGTTTTTAAATTGGTTTAATGGTAAAGACTATTTGAATAAGTTTTACTTCTAACTAAACATTTAAGTATTAAGTATTATTTGGAAAACAATCATTATTGGCTAAAACCTAAGTATTTCTTGAAATAATAGTCACTATTGGTTAGATAACTTAGAATATTGTTTGGAACGCAATCACTCTTGATTATACTTGAGTATTACTTGGAAAGTAGACACTTCTAACTAAGGGTTTCACAAAGAAAGGAAGTGATATATGTTTTGCTTACTAGATAGAGAAACACATCTTTTAACAAATAGCATATTTGAACACTATACTAGTTTTCTAAAATGAACATGGACATTGTTCTTGAGAATATTAGGGCACATAAAACTTTGAACAACAAAAATGATAGGGTTTTGACAACTCTTGATCACTTGTTATTTTTCTACAACTTGGAATATTTCTTTAAATAAGGAGTTCAGAAAAGAGTCATTGTAAATCCTTTTATGTTCATTGAAAAAACTTCATCAAACATTCGTTTGTTCACACAAGAACATAGACATGCATTAAATGTGTTTCATGCAATATCAAATATTTATCTCTTCTTTAAGCAACATTTTTGTAGCTGACATAAATTATTAGGTCTAGGTCAGAGAGCTTTCAACCAAACTGGAGAAAAGCATAGGATCAAAATGTGCTAACCTTTTCATAATTGACATAAGGCATATCAAAATGTGTGTTGACGTGAAACAACTTTAGCACATCTTTGAAGAGATTTTTTTATGTTGACATGTGCTTAGTGAGATCTTCTTGGTAGACATGAAAATGAAAACCTTTTATGCAACATAGAATAAGCTCGTAAAGAATTTTGTTAGGTACAACCTTAACTCAAAACTATGTGCATTATCTAACAAAAACTTTGTTTATCAAACAAAGCAAGAGAACACATGTTATATTGTTTGTTAGATAAAACACTTTGCATCTCGCGTGATTTGTTTAAAAATTATTATCTTACATATGAAACATAAGCATACTTGCATTTTGTTGTTTAACATCACTTAATCAAAATTAATAAGGGTGTGTTGAACTTTACTCTAACAACTACTTCCAAACGTGTTTATGTGTTTATCTAGAATACATAATTAAGTGAGATTAACATGATAAATAGTAAAGTAAAATAGTTAATAATTGATCAATAATATGTTTCATAACAGTATTTCAAAAGTAATATGGAAATCATATTTCAAATTTAAGAAAATATCTTAATAAAACTCATGAAATTAATGTGCTTCACTGTACTCTTTAACTTTTATGTTAATATCCTATTAACCTAAAGTTGAATTTAAACATTCTTAAAGATGTCTCTCTTATTTATGAATTATGATATTTACCTTTTAGAGAATTCAAAATAAAGTACTCTCATATACTCTTAAGTCTTCATCATTGAATGATGAAGATTTGAGTATTCTTTAAGTAACAAAAATAGTTTACAATTTTTTCTCAAATAACTAATAAAAATATATTAAACTAAAAATATCTATATATAGGCTACTATTAAGAAATGCATGATTTTAGAAATACTCAAGTGATTGTTCAAAAGACAACATCATTCTTTACAAAAATTCATGGATTAGTGTTTCACAACTCATGACCCTAGATTGTTCCTAGGTCACACATATTATACCACAAAGAGGATAAAAAATTGAGATAGGAGAATCACTCACCTAAATAGAAAATAATTTGATAGAACTTAAAGAGGAGAAATGACAAGAACACAAGAAAAGATAGATAAAGGAAGAAACTGGTTATATTTGTGCCTTATGTAATAAAAAAACTTAGACTTCTCTCTATCCTTAACTACGTTTCACTCAAAATTAGAAAATAAAACAATTTAAGACTATATATACTTCCTTTGCAAAAGTCAATATGTTAAAGAAAAATCCAAATTACTAAGTAGATTGTTAAAAATCTCTTTGTCACCACCATAATTTCACTAATTGAATTCATTCCTGGTAGCAAATTCTGAAATTAGGATGTTTTTTAACAAACTATATTAGCTGAGGGACAATGAATTTTCTAAGAAAATATAATATTTTTGCTTATATTTTGAGGTGTAAAATTCGCTACATGAATTTTAAAGGCCAGAGTGGATTGAAAGAGGTTGAACAAATTTGGAAGAGTTGGACGAATTGTGCCAAAAAAACCAACTCCAAATTGATTTTCTACATAATATTGATGAGCAAAGCAAAAACAAAAATAGCTAACAAATTTTCTTTAATTAAAGACATTCTGAATTTGAGTTTAAAAGGTATTAAGTTATTTTTCTACCTAATACTATAAATAAGAGTTCAAAATGTTATAACTAATGGATGTAATTGTTTGAAGGGAAAGAAATTAATGTGCTGCAAATAATGTTATTTGCCTTTAATTGTACTTTACAATATCCATTTCTTTCAATTTTTCATATTCAAATATGAGACCCAAAGAGGATGTGAGTAGAATCCAAACATGTATTTTTTTTAAGTAGCTATGTTTAAAGGAAGAAAAACAATCAATGTAATGCAAATAAATGCTATGCAAATAGTGTTTCCCTTTAGTTAGTTTTTTCTTTCTTTTAACATTCATTTTTTAATGATGAAACTCAAAGAAGATAAATAAAAATAGAAATACCTTTTTTTATAATTATCTATCTTCATCCTCGATGTATTTCACATTTTTAATACAAAATAATTAAAGGAATAAAAGATACAAATCCTAAACTAAAAGAAAAAAAAACATTATTCACATTACATTAATTATTTTCTTCAAAAAGATAAATTTTAAAAATAAATTTTATTCGGTCGCTGACTTAATGACTTTACGGAACTAAAATTACGTAAATAAAATGTTTGGGACCAAAATAAAATAAAAACATAGGAAATCAAAATAGAATAGAAAATATTAACGGCCAAATAATTTATTAGGACCTAAAAAAACAACCATGTTTGTCTTACTATAAGTGTTAATATGTGGCTTAACATAGTTCATAGTTTAAAGAATAAAATCAATTCAGAGGTGGAGGAAAGCCTGTTTCATTTCTAGTAGTGTTTCTAAGATAAAATCACTTTATGGCATAAACATAATATAACACTAGTTGGAAATTAGGGGATGTTGAACTTCAAATATAAATATCGAACAGAAAGAAAAAAACAATAAACAAAGTGGAAATTACAAAAAGAGAAGAAAAAAAGTGGAGTATTAGTTGAATCAAAGCAACCAACAGAAATCTAAAATTTATCAGCAATGATTGATGGTGGGAGTTGCATTGCATGGAACAAAAGACCAAAAGCTTTCAAGGAGAACCATGTTTCCATTGTTCTCATTAAGTAAAAGGATAGAAGTTTGAAAACAACAAACTACCAAGAAATATATATGTTATAGAGTATGCCCAGATCACGTATCCCCATCTATAGTATTTTGTGGGATATGCCATTATATACGCAGCAAACCAATAAAGAGGAGGGCTGGCAGACAAGAAACGAGTAGCTACCTGTTAAATGTCAATTACCAAAAGTTATCAAGGATGCCTGTAATACTTTTCTTGTACTCAAATACAATTTAGAAAACTTCTCCACAAGAACTTCTAAGAGAAAACTAAAAAAATAAAATACAAAAAGTTTATCTAAAGATTAAAATTAGTTTATGCATAAGCTAATTTCTAAAAGTTTCATTCGTAATCTTTCTAAACCTTGTTTTTTTAACTTGTAAACAAACTAATTTTAACTTAAGGAAAAAAAATCATTTTTTTTTCTTTTTATTTTTGTCTTCTGGAAGTCCTCCTGGTAGAGAAGTGTGTTGCAACAAGTTCGTGTCGATTTTCATTACCCCATTTTTCACCAAGGACCAGGTCTTAAAATATGATGATTAGCAAAAGTTCGAGTTTAGATTGACTAGTTCTCTTAATATGAAGGACAAGAGCAGAATAAAAAAACATGATAGTTGACACTAACCTGTACATGCATGACAAAGAAAGCAGTACATGCCATGAATCCCAAGTGTAACAGGAATGGGAGCACAGATGCAGATAAGTATCCTGGCCATGCTTCTGCTGACTCGGATTCTATGGGAACAGTAGCAACATCTCCCTTGATCACATTCTTTCTTCTCCTAAGGTTTAAGTGTTCTGTTGCAGGAGTGAGTAATGTTATGGTTGCGACGGTAAGATATAAAGCCTGATTAAATATTCAAAGTCACAAGATTATGTAGGCATGCTTATATGATGTACAGAACAACAATGGATGAAGCAATTATGTATAGCTTGTAGCTCTGTACATATACAGCAGAAAGGAATGACAAGAATACCAGATAAACAACAAAAAGGCCAAACCGCATGGGAGAGAATGAAAAGAATACATAACGACATAAGAACTGTCAACTGTCAAAGCAGATGATTAAATTGTTATACCAAGTCAGTGAATTAACTATCACCATTCCTCACAGAGCAATGTACTTCCAAGTGTGCAAAGTAATTACAAAACACAATTGTATATTTGAGAATCATACCTTCTACCCTAACAGAGGAGGACTTCCCCACACTTCCAGCTTCTTTGGACCTTGAGAGATCAGCTGACAAAAACACAACTCCACAGCTCTTTTCTTCCATTGGAGCTAAAAAACCCAATGAGAAAAAGGTCTGAGGCCTTGACTTGGCATAATGGACAATTGAGCACAGTGCCAGAGACAGTATTGGGGATGCAAGAAGAAAGTTAGGCAACTGTTTCAGCTGAAAATATCTCAAGAAACCTACACCCCTGGACAATCAGAACTTAACAATCTTCAACTGGAAAACTGACTATTTAAATATCCAAGTTCCAACATTCTACACTACATAGAAAATACATCATAATAAATTGCATAGAGACACAGAATAGAGAATAATTATTCAGCCAATAGCATAGGATTAGCAAAATAAATCAACAGTACGTTTGGAACTTAACAGTGAACATACCAATATTTACTTTGAATGTAACTGTAAAGTAACGGTATCCTTGCCTTGCACCAGGGCCTTATTTCGTCACGGGAACGACCAACACAGATATTGTAATAGCCATAAGCCTGGAAAGCTAAAAATGGAGCGAAAATACATGCAGTGCGTAAAGCTCCAACAAAAATAATCTGCAAAGCCAACTGGCAAAAGGACAAAGAATCAATGAAGTATTTCAGTTTATAATTCAAGCTAGCAATGATTGAAAACCTTTTTCTTTTCAGTTGAAATGGAAATCAATCCTAAAACACCCTAACTACTTGAGCTACATCTATACCTCAGTTTACAAATGTTTCTTTAGCACTGATAGAATGGTGGTGAGGGGAAAGATTTAGGGATTCAAAGCAAAAATACAGAAAAAAAAGGATTTTATTAAAGGATCCTTCATCCATATCAGGCAATATAAAATTATGTGCAACACAGGGCAATTCAAGAGTGCCTAGAAACTCTCCCAGTAAACACTACAAACAATTCCCCTTCCCTCTCCTCTCAGACCAACCTCCTATTTATTCTAGCAGTGACAGAGTGGTTAATTATAAGTACTCTAACTGCTCTGAGTTAGTTACAACTTTATTTGTGTTTGAGTTAGTTATAACTACTTAACACTGTGAGTTAGTTACTATCTTTATTTCTACATACATTTTCCTAATGAGGGACCTTGTATCAAGCACATAGTCAAGAACACAAATTAAGCAAGGAAAGAAAATTATTAGTTCAGGACACATACTTTCTACTTTATGACCTATCACATGAAATATCCACTACTACAAAAATCCCACAATTTTTTTGTTTTGTTTTGCAGCATACAATATCACACCCCTACCACTTTGCATCCCCTATCTTCCACACTGAATATTATAATCATCTATGGTCATTTATAGTAAAATTAGCCATCAAACTCTCCACATATTGAAAAAGCAATATATTTCTTCAGGCTAACAGCCAAGTTCATTGAATTCACCTCTCTTTCTCCATCACATATCAGCAACCACATTCCTAATTTTGCAAGTGCTTAACATGGTTGCATCGAATTCCCAGACACAGAAAAAAGTTTCATCGTTAATCAATACAAAGGCAGTCATGTGAGACTGAATGCAAATGACATTTTCCACTCAGACTCGCAAATAATTTATTAAGATCTTATTTGGATAAATTTCCCAGTAAACACTTGCAGAAAAAGAAGATAAAAAAGGAAAAATGAATTGAATTTCTCCTATGGGTTAAAATCAATTTACGCATATCAAGATGTCAGATAAGAAAGCATCTACAAAATTAAGAGCATAAATTCATTTTAGCTTCCTATTTCATTGTCCTGTAACCTATGACACAAAGATCTGACACATGAATGAGATACAAAGTTATTCTAAAAATATATAGTATACAGCATTGTTAAGATACACATCTAGACACGTATACAAATTCATAAAACATGATTGTAATTCTGCAAACCTAAACTAAGAAACACCTCTTGAAATTACTAAAGACAAAATCATGATAAATTTCTTTCTACTACCTACAAATAGGAATAGCCATAATGAATCTCATTCCTTTCTTGACATCGTCCACAAAGAGGAAAACAAAATCCATTTTAGTTCATCAAGAGACAATGCTTCTACATTGCTAACTATGCATAACACCTGTTTTCTATGTCTCAAATTGTACTGGATTTTCATAAAAAAAAATTCAAGGCCCCAATGCTTCGCCTATACTAATGGTATAATTATCCGACAGCGATAAGTAAAGAAAATTAAAGCAAACAGATTTAAGAGAAAAGATTATCCAAAAGGGTGGGAAGGAACCAACAGGAAGACGCTTTTGGTGAAACAGGGCGTGAAAAGAGCGATGCATAGTCTGAAAACAGAGATAGCCAGCATTAAGCACGCCATTAGACCTTGCACAACCGGAGAGGGCGAAGAAAAGAACGGCCAAATTGTTTCCGCCGCAGACGAAGTGATACATCCCTCCAAAACACATAAGAGCGTACAAACTCTCGGAGTATCTGCCATCTCAGGAGAAATCAAACACAGAGGCAAGAAATCCAGAAACAGGAGCGAAAAAAAGAATATTTACATGGAGGAATAAAAGACAGAGGCGGGGTTGAAGCAGAACAAAAGAGTAGCCCTTAACGCAGTTTGGGGGTCCTTCAATAGGGTTAAGGAGAGTCTGTAGAAGTAGAGAGCAGCGAGAACGAAGGCGAGGTTGTTGATGAGGTAAGCGGAGAGAATGAAGAGGGGTGTTTGTGTGGGGAGGAAGGAGAGGAGGGAAAGAGAGAGGGGAAGGAGGGGGAGGAAAGCGAAGGTTTGCTCGTACTCGTAGCCGCATTGAGCTATGCGGAGGAAGTAGACGGAGTCCCAGACGACGGCGTTTTGGAGGGGGGAAGAGAGCGTGGCGTTGGGGGTGGAGAGGCACGGAGGGTTTAAGGAAGCGGATGTGTCGTAGGGTGAGAGAATAGTGCGAAAGAGGATGATCATGGCGAGGAGGAGGAGTCTGGAACATATTGCAGATTTTAGAACCAAGTGTTGGTGGAGATGCTCATGCTCATGCTCTGCTGATGTTTCCACCATTTTTGAATAGGAATCACCTCTCATTGAACACCCTTTGTGCTTTCTTAGGAATCGATAAATTAGAAAGACAATAGGACACTTCTGTAGCACATCACTCACCCCTACATCCACTAAACACAAAATAATAAAAACAATAAAAGGTTTGAACAAACCTTTAATATCCTAATATTATTTTGATTAAGTGATTCAACCATTAACATATAAAGTTAAAAGCTACACACAGCATTTGTCAACACTTCTAATATAAGCTATTTTAAACTCTAATCTAGCTAGCTATCTATTTTGTACGACATGCACTTTTAACTATTATTTGGTGAAAAATATTTTATTACTGAAAAAAAATAAATATTGTCAATTATTAGAGAGATTGTGTAAAGAATAAAACAAAAATTAATGTTGCATGTCATGCATTTGTTTCTCAATGTAAAAGCTCATTAGACCATAGAAGAAGAAGAAGAAGACAATGAATAGAGGTCAAAGCTACTCAACAACTAGAAAAGGGAAAACAATGACTAATTTTTACAAGCCTATATAAGAAGACATGTTTAGAAGAGAAGAACACAGAAGATAACCATAATTTGCAAATGTTGAAACTTTGCTAAAATATTTTGCACCCTAAAAGCTTTGTAAGAACACAACATGTGTTCATTCCAGTATACTAGTAGAGAAAACTTAAATATTGTACACGTTGAAAGACGATGCCCTATCTAGTGAGCGAAAATAGTGATTTATTGATCACTCGAACTTTGTAACTGTCTTAAGCTAGAAGTAGCTTGTGAAAGAATACTTAGTGGTCAACGAGAAGTAATTTAAGTAAAGAATACTTAATAGTTAAGCTAGAAGTAACTTGTGTCCAAAATACTCAAATAAATCAAGAGTGACTTGTGTCAAGAATACTTAGTTAATAGCCATGAATAGTTTGTTTCAAGAATACTTAGTGCTATCCATAAGTATCTTGATTAAAGTACTCACTTGCACTTTGCAGCGATAGTGCTTAGTGGAACTTGACTGGCTAGTCAAGAATTAGACATAGTCTATTAAACAAAAGAACTAGTATAAAAATATCATGTAAACACTCTTTTTCATCTCTATATATTGCATGCTATTTGTATAACAATTTAAAGAGGGTGAATTGTTACAGTAGAATTGTAAAACCTAAAAATATTTTAATTCTAAGATCTCAATCTATTGTTTAACATTAAGCTACACTTGTAGAAAACAAAGTCATGGAAGAAAGGCAAGTTCAGGTCAAATTTCAAGCCAAACTACTAAGTCCATGGCAAGGAAGATATAAGAAAACTAGGATTTGTTGAACCAAGTTTGTTCAAGCTTTGAAGAATCCAAACCCTTTGAAGGTTGATGAAAGGCTGGTTGAGCTTGTTGTTGCTGTGTTGTCTTTTAGATAGGATATGGGGTAGACTTTATGTATAATCCACTATTGATTGAATCCAAAGCATAAGCATTCTCAATCCTTTTAAAAGAAAAGTGTTTTTCAAACTAAGTGAAAAACAACCTGTTGTTTTGTCGAAACAACCAATTGTTTTATACTTAGGTGTTTTTAGAAAGATTGAAAACTGTTTTTAAATGGTTGACTTGCTGTCAAACCAAAACAACCGATTGAATCGTGGAAACAACCGATTGTTTGTTTTGGAACCATAACAGAAAACTGTTTTGTGCTTTGACTGAGCATTAAATGATTTTCTAACTGTTTACGCTCCAGTTTTTAATGTTTTGACCAATATTTAAATGCAATGAATAGTTTGTTAAAATTTTGTAACAAACAACAACTTTGATTATATACAGAAAAACAGATTTGAGTTTTTCAATTGATTTGAGATTTTGAAAAGTTGAGAATTGCTTAGAGATTGCATTGATCAAAGAGCGTGAGATAGAATTTTCATCTTGTATTGATTTCAGATTTGTTCTGTAACAAGTGTAATCATTTGTATCTTTGAAAGAGACTTTGTGTGTATTGCTGAGAAGTGATGTGTGTTCTTGAGGGGATCAAGATCAACATTCTTAGTGTTGTTGTGCTTGACCAAAGGAAGTGTGTGTCTTGAGGGGATCAAGGTCACTTCTTTGGTTGTGTTGTAAGTAATCTAGGGTTGATTGCTTAGTGGATTCCCCAGTGGTTTCTGGGAAGACTGGATGTAGCTTTGGGTTTAGAGTGAACCAGTATAAACCTTTGTGTGCATTCTCTCTATCCCTTAACTCTTTAATTTCAATTTTATTTTTGTGAACTGGTATAAACAACCGATTGTTTTTCTGGTGCTGTGCTTTTTGCTTTGTGTTTTAGCAAATTGATTTCTTTATCAAGTTATTCTCGAAGTAATTTCATTCTTGGCTTAAAAGTTTGTGAAAACCCTCTTTAAACCATTCACCGCCCCTCTAGTTTAAAGCTATACATTCTAACAATTGGTATCAAAGAGCTTGGTACTTGAAATTTAATCAAGTTTGATCCGAAAATCTTTGTCTATGGCTGGAAAACTATCTTTTGAGGAAGGTGCTTCAATCTACAAACCACCTTTATTCTGTGGATTGAATTACAAGTATTGGGAGGCCAGAATGAAAATCTTTGTGGAATCTATTGATCAAGGAATTTGGGATTCAATCGAAAATGGTCTTTTCATTCCAAAGTTTAAAAAAAATGGTTCTTTGATTCCAAAACCTTGGTCTCAATGGACCAATGAAGAATGTAAAATGGTCAAGCTTGATAGTACTTTTGTTGTTAATTTTGATTGTTTGATTTTAATTTGAGTACAAGTTATATTCTAAATTTGAGTTTTGGGGCCTTTTTATTTTTTTTCCAGATTTGAGTTCATACTTGTTAGTTCCATACAAAATAACTTTTCATCCAATTATATTATGTTTTTGAAGTTTCCAATGCTTTTTTTAATTCTTGTATAGGTTTTCCTCTGTTTCAAAGTTTTTGTGCAGGCTGAAAACATTTATCAAAATTAATTATGTTGGTGAAAATTTTTGAAATTCTAAATTTGAGCAGTTTGATGTGTTAAGAAAAAGTGAAAAAAAAGAAGTATATAAAAATTCAAAATAGAAAAAAATGATAAATGAAAAACAAACAAGATGCAAATAAATCTGACTTTGGAAAATTTGAATCAATGAATTTGAAAAAATTATTTCAATTATTTGGCGCACAGTTTTTTTGAAATTCCAGCGCCTACATTGAGCTTAAACAATGAAGTTTCTGTGATTAAAATTTCGAATTCAATTTTGGAGTAATCTGTCCAACATAAATTCGACAAGTTAAAAGAAAATTTACACAAAAATTTGGTAGTGTTGTTTTTGTTTTATTTATCTATTCTAGTTCCATTCACTAAGATTCCATTTTATGTGCTACATTTTTCTTGTGAACTTTAATTTCATAATTGCCAATTTCTTGACCACTTTTTCAAGTCATGTCAATTACCAATTCCATTTGAAGTAGTCGTTAATTTTAAATGAGTTTTATTTCTTTGAAATTGTTTGACCTCTTTTGGTGGAAGTGACCTATTGTGTTTTGGTGAGTTGTGTAGCTGAAATTTTTTTGTGTAAGCAAGCTCACACAAATACCAAAAGGAGCTACAAGTGAAGGAGTGCATGGAATAGGTCATTAATTTTTTTGTGCATAAAAATTTGTTGACCTAATTTTCTTTGTATTTCTTTGAGTTGTAATTTGCAAGACTTTGATTAATTAGTCGATTAAATTTGTCTTAGTCGGTGAGGGTGTCTTCAAGGTTCAAAGTGTCAAGAAGCCTCACCTTAGGAAACGTCTAATTTTAAAAGCTTTCTAGATAGCAATTTTCAATTGTGTCTTTTATTGCTTTGGATATTTCTTAAATCAAAATTTTGTTTTCATCTTTGATTGTGCTCTAAGTAAATTCCTTAGAGAAAGGTTTGTGAAAATGTTGTAGGATAGTATCTGGCAAGAAAAGGCTGGGTACTAATGAGATCCTAGTAATTCACCGACTTCACTCCATCTATCTTTCTTTTTTGAAATTACTTTTATCACATAACTCTAACATGTCTACTCGTTCTTCAAGTCATAATGAAAGTGATATAAAATTCACATAATGTATTTTGAAACCATTGGCTAGAGATTTTCAATCACTATCTCTTAGATAATTGCAACATGAGACTCAAATTTTGGAAGATAAGAAAGAAAGAGATGCCCAACTTATAATATAGGAAGAAGGGTTGAAAATTGTTAGAGAAAAAGATGAATACATAAGAAAATTAAAAAAAATCTTCACATGCATCTAGTTCTAGGTCGAGTGACTCACATGCTTGGGGAGTCTTAGAGTGAATGAATATTATCAACCTCCACCTAGAAGAACTAGAAGGGAAAGCCAAAAAGAGACTAGGGTAGACTTTCCATATTTTTATGGAAAGGGAAATGTTGAAACTCGCCTAGATTGGGAGATGAAAGTAGAACAACTTTTTGCTTTCCATCGTGTTAGTGAGGAGAGGAAGGTACCCTTAGCCACTTTAAGCTTTGAAGGAAATGCTATGCATTGGTGGATAACCCTAAAGAGAGATAGGCACCTTCACAAGGACCCTCCCATTGAATATTAGAATGGCCTTAGGGGAGTCTTAAAATGTCGTCATATTCCTTCTTACTACAATAGGGAGTTGATGGACAAGCTCCATAGACTCCAACAAAGAACATTAGTGTAATGAAGTATAGGCAAAAGATGGAGCTTTACATGATGAGAGCCTCTATTAGGGAGGAAGAACCCACCACCATAGTAAGGTTCCTTATTGGTCTTAATCTTGAGATAAGAGATAGTGTAGAACTCTTACCAAACATGGACTTGAATGACTTGATCCAACTTTGTATAAAAGTTGAACAATAAATTTTGAGAAAAGGTCAAGTCTCAATGAGAGTTCATACTCTAACTTTTATCCCAAGAAAGAGTACAAGAAAAAAAGGGAGGATAGTTTGTCAAAAGATAAATCTGAAGAAACTCCAAAAAATATAAGAAAAGATGTGTCTACCCTACAAATCCGTAGTAGAGACATCCAATGCTTTAAGTGTCTTGGTAGAGGATATATAGCATCTCAATGCCCAAATAGGAGAACCATGATATTAAGAGGGAGGGATAAGTATAGCATCCAAGATGATGAGTCTAGCAGGGGAGAAGAAAAAAAAGAAGTGTGAGAGGGCATATCCATGTGAGGGGAATTAATGATGATTAGAAGAACCCTCAACAATCAACCTAGTCTGAACCATGAAACACGAAGATAGAACATCTTTCATACAAGATGTAAAGTTTTAAAAAACATTTGTTCTCTCATTGTGGATAGTGGATCTTGATGCAATTGTTGTAGCACTAGGATGGTTGAAAAGCTTAATCTACAAGTTATAATTTACCCAAAACCTTACAAACTTCAATGCCTGAATGAAGATGGGGATTTAACTGTAGATGAGCGAGTAAAAGTCATTCTTTCTGTGGGGAATTATAAAAAATAAATTTTATGTGATGTAGTACCCATGGAAGCATGCCACATCTTATTGGGAAAACCATGACAATTTGACAATAAAACTATCCATAATGGTCTTACCAACGAGATTACTTTTACACATAAGGAAAAGAAGTTTGTATTTTATCCTTTAACACCCTAAAAGTGATAAAGGACCAAGTAATTGAAACAAAAAAGAGAAAATGAGAAAAATAAATAAAATAAAAAATCAAGAGAAAGTCCTTTAGGGACAATGTTGAAGCATGCAAGAAGAGAGTCCTTTCCCACAAGGTCATTCAAATAGAAGAAAAAATAAAGTTGAAAACATACTTCTATCTGAACAACCTTCTAGTCTCCTCCTTTTAAAGGAACACTTGCATGCACTGCCACATATTTTGAAGTTTGTGAGCTACCTCCTCAAGTCAAAAGAATTTTAAAAATATTTGGTGATGTATGCACTAAGGAAGGATCCATTGGACTTCCACCTTTTAGGGGTATAGAACACCAAATAGATTAGTTCCGGGAGCTATTTTACCAAATAGACCAACTTATAAAACTAATCATGAGGACACTAAGGATTTAGAATCACAAGTTCAGGAATTGTTAGAGAATGGTTGGGTTCAAAACAGTCTAAGTCTTTGTGTTGCATCTATTTTGTTGGTGCCTAAGAAAGATGGAAAGTGAAAATGTGTTGTGATTGTAGAGCCATCAATAACATCACCATCAAATATAGGCATCCAATTCCTAGACTTGATGATATGCTTGATGAATTAAATGGGTCCATTATATTTTCCAAGATTGATCTTAAAAGTGGATATCACCAAATAAGAATTAGAGAAGGTGATGAGTGGAAAACTGCTTTTAAGACAAAATTTGGACTATAAGAGTGGTTAGTGATGCCTTTTGGACTCACTAATGCCCCTTGCACTTTCATGAGGCTTATGAATCATATCCTTACGGATTGCATAGGTAAATACGTAGTAGTTTATTTTGATGATATATTAGTTTATAGTCAAAGCTTAGAGTCTCACCTAAATCACCTTAAAGAGGTTCTTTTAGTTCTTAGGAACAATAGTTTGTTTGCTTATATAGAAAAATGCACATTTTTTGTAGACAGTGTTGTGTTTTTAGGTTTTATAGTTAACGAAAATGGGGTACATGTTGACCCTAAGAAAATCAAAGTCATCCAAGAATGGCCAACCCCACAAAATGTACAAGATGTTAGGAGCTTTCATGGATTAACAAGTTTTAATAGGAGATTTGTCCCTAACTTCTCAAGTTTAGTTCAGCACTCAATGAGTTAGTGAAGAAATAGACTCAATTTTGTTGGACGGATAAGCATGAGCAAGCCTTCAAAAGGTTGAAAGTTCAACTCACCAATGCACCCATTCTAGCTATACCAAACTTTTCAAAAACTTTTAAGCTAGAGTGTGATGCATCGGGAGTAAGAATAAGTGTTGTGTTGTTGCAAGGTGGACACCCAATTGCATATTTTAGTGAAAAACTTCATGGTGCAACCCTTAACTACCCCACCTATGACAAAAAGCTTTATGGAATTGTGAGGGCCCTGCAGACTTGGGAACACTATCTAGTCTCAAAAGAATTTGTCATACATAGTGATCATGAGTCTTTAAAATATTTGAAGGGTCAACACAAGTTGAAAAAAAGACATGCAAAGTGGATGGAATTTCTTGAGCAATTTCCATATGTTATCAAATACAAGAAGGACAATACAAAAATTGTGGTGGATGCTCTATCAAGAAGACATGCCCTCTTTTCTAAACTTGGAGTCCAAATTCTTGGATTTGAAAACATACTTGAACTTTATAAAGAAGATCAAAATTTTGAACCAACTTTTGCTAAGTGCCAACATAGAGCACAAATAGATTTTTATGTTTCTAAGGGGTACTTATTTAAATAAGGAAAACTTTGCATACCTCAAGGAAGACATAGAAACTCCTTGTAAAAGAATCACATGAAGGAAAACTCATGGACCATTTTGGAGTTGATAAAACTCTTAAGCTTTTAAAAGGAAAATTCTTTTGGCCACACATGAGGAAAAATGTCCAAATACATTGTCATAGATGCATCTCATGTTTAATAGCTAAGTTTAAGACAATGCCTCATGTACTCTACACTTCTTTACCTTTTGCAAGTGCTCATTGGCAAGACATAAGCATGAATTTCATATTAGGACTTCATAGGACACAAAGAGGTTTTCATTCCAACTTTGTTGTAGTGGATAAGTTTAGCAAGAAGGTTCATTTTATACCCTGCCATAAAATGGATGATGCTAACAACATCTCTAGGCTCTTCTTTAGAGAAATGGTAAGACTACATGGTTTTCCTAAGACCATAGTATCAAATAGAGATCCTAAATTTGTGGGTCATTTCTGGAGAACTCTTTGGGAAAGGCTAGGAACTAAGTTGAACTTCTCAACTTCTTGTCATCCTCAAACGAATGGACAAACTGAAGTTGTCAATAGATCTCTTTCCACTATGCTTAGATCAATCATGAAGGGAAACCACAAATCTTGGGATGAGTACCTTCCTCATATTTTGTTTGCATATAATAGAGTAGTTCATAAAACTACTAATATTTCTCCATTTGAGGTTGTGTATGGATTTAATCCTCTTACTCCTTTGGATTTGTTACCTCTACCTAATCTACAAGAATTTGTGCATAAGGAAGGAGTAACAAAAGCCGTATTTGTAAAGAAAATGCATGAGAGGATTAAAAATCAAATACAGCAATAAACAAAAAAATACATGAAACATAGCAATACGAGGAAGAGAAAGGTGATTTTTTAGGAGGTAGACTGGGTTTGGCTTCTCCTTAGAAAAGATAGATTCCCTAATCAAAGGAAGTCTAAGCTTAGTCCCTGGGGAGATGGTCATTTCCAAGTCCTCAAAAGAATTAATAATAATGCATATCAAATTGACCTGCCTAAGGAATACGGAGTACATACTACCTTCAATGTTATGGATCTAACACTTTTTGCAGGTAATGAAGATGAAGAGGCAGAAGCATGTGCTTTGAAGACAAATCTTCATCAAGAGGGAGGGGATGATGGAAGAAGGCCAAGTTCAGGCCCAACTACTAGGTCCATTGCAAGGAAGATACAAGAAGACTGGAACTCTGCTACTAATGGCACAAACACTGACACGGACATTGATACGACATGGACACGGACACGGAGATACATAAAATCTCTAAAATGTTGGACACGGGGACACAAATTTATATATTATATAATTATGAATTATATAAATTGACCATAAAGATTTATGTGCACAAGTATTTTCCATATTATTTTTTGGAGCAGAAATATGTTTTTCATGACTGGTTCACAAGGATTTGTTTCTTATTTCTATAATCATAATAACAATTTATACAATAAAGTTTGAATTTTTAGAAAATTAATGTATTTTTCTTTTTTAAAATTGTGTTAGAACCGTATTAGAATTATCAGAAATCTAACAAATATTTTTTGAATTGGACACTTCACAAATACATGTCCTACAGGTACGAGTGTCAGTGTCCGATAATCGGACACCGACACGCCATATAAGAGGAGTGTCTGAGCTTCAAATGCCATAAACCTAGTGTAGACTAGAATTTATTTTACTTGTATTTTTTATTAATTGTAATTAAGGTTGGATTAGGCACCTAAAAACCAACTTATGTTAAATTGGGATTTCTAGAAGACTCCTAAATTAACCTAGGCCTGTTCTAAACCTAAAAAACGGCACATGAAGCACACCTTGATCATGCTTGCCTTGTGACTCCAAAATAGGCGCCAATATCCAAACCCGTTGCATTTCAATTTCCCACCAATTTCTTTGTACAATGGTCTGACCTCTAGACTATATATAAAGAGTTTCTTGGCTCATGAAATTTCAAGATTAATGAATGAGTGAATTGTTGCCAAGATTACATGCTATTTCACTCTCTTGTCTTGCCTCTTTAGGATAACACCTTAATCTTCTTCTTCTCCTTCTCCTTCTCCAAGTGATATAGCCTAACCAATCACTCTCCTTACCAATCATGCACTTTCAAGGAAACCATAGCTCCATTAGAGCCCTCCTTGTTCGTTCTAACCATTAGGGAATTTATCTTCCTCTGATTAGGGAATCTGTCTTTTCTAAGGTGAAGTCAAACCCAATCTCCCTCCTAAAAAATCGCCTCTTTCTTCCCCTTATTGTTATGTTCCATGTATTTCTCTATTTGTTGCTTTATTTTGTTCTTAATCCTCTTATGCATTTTCTTTACAAATTCAGCCTTTGTTACTCCTTCCTTGTGCACAAAATCTTGTGGATTAGGTAGAGGTAACAAATTCAAAAGAGTAAGAGGATTGAACTCATACACAGCCTCAAATGGAGAAATGTTAGTAGTTTTATGAACTACTCTATTATATGCAAATTCAATATGAGAAAGGCACTCATCGCAAGATTTGTGGTTTCCTTTCATGATTGACCTAAGCATAGTGGAAAGAGATATATTTACAACTTCAGTTTGTCCATTCGTTTGAGGATGACAAGAAGTTGAGAAATTCAACTTAGTTCCAAGCCTTTCCCAAAGAGTTCTCCAGAAATAGCTTACAAATTTAGGATCTCTATCTGAAACTATGGTCTTAGGTAAACCATGTAGTCTAACCATTTCTCTAAAGAAGAGCTTAGAGATGTTGCTAGCATCATCCACTTTATGGCAAGGTATGAAATGACCCATCTTACTAAACCTATTCACTACCACAAAGATGGAATCAAAACCTCTTTATGTCCTAAGAAGTCCTAATATGAAATTAATGCTTATATATTTCCAATGAGCACTTGCAAAAGGTAAAGGAGTGTAGAGTACGTGAGGTATTGTCTTAGACTTAGCTATTAAACATGAAATGCATCTATGAAAATGTCTTTGGACATCTTTCCTCATGTGTGACCAAAAGAATTTTCTTTTTAAAAAGCTCATTAGTTTTATCAACTCCAAAATGGCCCATGACTCCTCCTTCATGTGCTTCTTTAACAAAGAGTTTTCTACGTGTTCTTTGGGATATGTAAAGTTTTCCTTCTTTAAATAAATACCCCTCGGAAATATAAAAACCTCCTTGTGCTCTGTGTTGGCACTCAGCAAAAGTGGGTGCAAAATCTTGATCTTCTTTATAAAGTTCAGGTATGTTTTCAAATCCAAAAATTTGGGCTCCAAGTTTAGAAAAGAGGGCATGTCTCTTTGATAGAGCATCTGCCACAATATTTGTATTGTCCTTCTTGTATTTGATAACATATTGAAATTGCTCAAGAAATTTCATCCACTTTGCATGTCTTTTGTTCAACTTGTGTTGACCCAAATATTTCAAAGACTCATGATCACTCTGTCCAACAAAATGGAGTGTCTTTCTTCACTAACTCATTGAGTGGTGAAGCTAAACTTGAGAAGTTAGGAACAAATCTCCTATAGAAACTTGCTAGATCATGAAAGCTCTTAACATCTCCTACATTTTGTGGGGTTGGCTACTCTTGGATGGCTTTGATTTTCTCGGGGTCAACATCTACCCCATTTTTGTTTACTATAAAACCTAAAAACACTACATTATCTACACAAAACGTGCACTTATCTATATTAACAAACAAACTATTTTTCCTAAGAACTAAAAGAACCTCCTTAAGGTGACTTAGGTGGGACCCTAGACTTTGACTATATACTAATATATCATCAAAATAAACTACTACATATTAACCTATGCAATCCCTACGGACATGATTCATAAGCCTCATGAAAGTGCTAGGTGCATTAGTGAGTCCAAAAGGCATCACTAACCACTCATATAATCCAAATTTGGTCTTAAAAGCAGTTTTTCACTCATCACCCTCCTTGATTCTTATTTGGTAATATTCGCTTTTAAGATCAATTTTATAAAATATAATGGACCCATGCAATTCATCAAGGTTATCATCAAGTCTAGGAATTGGATGCCCGTATTTGATGGTGATATTGTTGATGGTCCTACAATCACAACATACTCTCCACTTGCCCTCTTTCTTTGGCATCAACAAGACAGGTACAACACAAGGACTTAGATTCTTTTGAACCCAGCATTTCTCCAAACATTCCTGAACTTGTGACTATATCTTCTTAGTCTCCTCAGGATTAGTTCTATAAGTCGGACTATTTAGTAGACTAGCAGCTCCCGGAACTAAATCTATTTGGTGTTTTACACCCCTAAAAGGTGGAAGTCCAATGGGTCCTTCTTTAGGGAACACATCACCAAATTCTTTTAAAAGTTTTTGGACTTGAGGAGGTAGCTCACAAACTTCAGAAAGTGTGGCAGTGCATGCAAATGTTCCTTTACAAAGAAGGAGGCCTAAAGGTTGTTCAGATAGAAGTATATTTTCAATTTTATTTTCAATTTTTTCTTCTTTCTGAATGACCTTGTGGGAAGGAACACTCTTCTCCCACGCCTCAGCTTTCTCTCTAAGGTATTTTTCTGGTTTTTCTATTTTCTTTTTTTTTCTCGTTTTCTCTTTTTTGTTTCATTTGTACTTGGTCTTTTACCACTTATGAGCGTGTTAAAGGATAAAGTACAAACTTATTTTCTTACGAGAAAAAGTAATCTCGTTGGAAAAACCATTATGCATAACTTTTTTATCAAATTGTCATGGTCTTCCCAATAATATATGACAGGTTTTTATGGGTACTACATCACATAAAATCTCGTCTTTATAGTTCCCCACCAAAAGACTGACTTTTACTCGCTTGTCTATAGTTAGTTCTCCATCTTCATTGATCCATTGAAGTTTGTAAGGTTTTAAATGAGGTATTAATTGTAGATTAAGCTTTTCAACCATCCTAGTGCTACAGCAATTGCAGCAAGAACCACTATCCACAATGAGAGAACAAGTGTTTTCTAAAATTTTGCATCTTGTATGAAATATGTTCTCTTTTTGTTTCACGGTTCACACTAGGGTGATTGTTGAGGGTTCTTCTGATCATCATTAGTTCTCCCTCACAAGGATTTGCCCCCTCACTATCTTCTTTCTCTTCTTCTCCACTAGACTCTTCATCTTGGTTGTTATACTCATCCCTCCCTCTTAAGATCATGGTTTACCTATTTGAGCATTGGGATGTTATATGGCCTCTACCAAGACACTTAAAGCACTATATATCTCTAGTGCGGGGTTGTGAGGTTGACACATCTTTTCCTACACTTTTGAAAGTTTCTTTGGGTTTATCTTTTGAAAGACTATCCTCCCTTTCTCTTCTATACTCTTTCTTGGGATAAGAGTTAGAGTAAGAACTTTTCTTGCGACTTGATCCCTTTCTCAAATTTTGTTGCTCAACTTTTACACAAAGTTGGATCAAGTCATTCAAGTCCCTATAAGGCAAGAGTTCCACTTTTTCCCTTATCTCAAGATTAAGACCACTTAGGAACCTACCTATGGTTGTGGTTTCTTCCTCCCTAATAAAGGCTTTCATCATGTACAACTCCATTTTCTGCCTATACTCCTCTACATTCATGCTCTTTTGTTGAAGTCTTTGAAGCTTGTTCATTAAATCCCTATTGTAATATGAAGGAATATGGCGGCGTCTTAAGTCTCCCCTAAGGTCATTCCAATATTCTATGGGAGGGTCCTTGTGGAGGCGCTTATCTCTCTCTAAGGTTGTCCACCAATACATAGCATTTCCTTGGAAACTTAAGGTGGCTAAGGGTACTTTTCTCTCTTTACTAACATGATGGCAAACAAAAAGTTGATCTATCTTCATACCCAATCTATATAGGTTTCAACACTTTCCTTCCCATAAAAATAAGTAAAGTCTCCCCTAGTCTCTTTTGGGTATTCCCTTCTAGTTCTTCTAGGTCGAGGTTGATAATAATCATAACTCTCAGACTCCCCTCAGCATGTGAGTCACTCGACCTAGAACTAGATGCATGTGATGCATGTGGTTTTTTTAATTTTCTAATGTATTCATTTTTTGCTCTAACAATCTTCAACTCCTCTTCCAAAATGGCAAGATGAACATCTCTTTCTTTTTAATCTTCCAAAATTTGAGTCTCATGTTGTAATTGTCTAAGTGATAATGATTGAAAATCTCTAGCCAATTGTTTCAAAAGAGATTTTGTGGATTTTCTATCACTTTCACTATGACTTGAAGAATGAGTAGACATGTTTAGGGTTATATGATAAAAGTAATTTTCAATAAGAAAAATAGGTGAAGTGAAGTAGGTAATTTCCCAGAAAAGGGAGATAGATCACTTATGTGTAGATACTATCCCACAACACTTTCACAAACCTTTCTCTAAGCAATTTACTTAGAGCACAATCAAAGATAAAAACAAAAAAATTTTATGCAAGAAAACTATGCAAAGCAATAGAGCAATTGAAAGAAATTACTAACTAGAAAGCTTGTAAACTAGTCGAATCCTAAGGTGAGGCTTCTTGACACTTTGAACCTTGAATACACACTCACCGACTAAAGCGCATTAATCCACTAATTAATAAGAGTATTCAAAATTAAAACTCAAAGAATCACAAAAAAAATTAGGTCAACAAATTTGGATGCACAAATTAAAGTCTTCTTCTATGCACTCCTTCACTTGTAGCTCCTTTGTGTATATTTGTGTATGCTTTTGCAAAGAGGTGGTTCTTGTTCCTTGCTTTGTCTCCTTAGGTTATTCAACCTTAAATCTTTAATTCAACTCCTCTTTAGTGATATAGCTCTCACCAAAACAAATTTTAGCTCCACTACTCACCAAAGCATCTTTTAGGTCACTTCCACCAAAGAGAGGTCAAACAAGTTTAAAACAACAAAACTTAATTTAAAAAATAAGAGTATAGTAAAGGGAATTGATATTTGACATGACTTGAAAGAATATTCAATAAAATTGACAAGCAAAAAATTAAGGCACACAAGAAAAGGTAGCACACAAAGTGGAATCCCAGTGAATGGAACTAGAATAGATGAATAAAACCAAAAGCAACACTGCATAATTTTATTTTATTTTTTAGTAAATTTTCATGACTTGTAAGATTTATGTCGGCCAGAATACTTCAAAATTGAACTTGGAATTTTAACCACGTAAACTTCAAGGTTTAAGCTAAAACTAGGCACTGGTGAGCCAAAAAATTGTAATAATTTTTTCAAGATCACTGCCACTTCACTTTTTTTTTCAGAGTCAGAAATTTTACACTCGATTCGTATTTCATTTATCACTTTTTTTTTATATTTTGAATTTTGCTATGTTTCTTTTTTCACTTTTTCTCAACACATCAAACTACTCAAATCTAGAATTTCATAATTTTTCACCAACAGAAATAATTTCTGAAAACGATTCCAGCAGCACAGAACCAGTGAAAACAGAGAAATCCTAAACTGGAATTAAAAAAAAATAATGAAACTTCAAAAATACAATGAAATTAGATGGAAATGAACTTGTATGGAGCTAACACACAAGTATGAACTCAAATCTGAAAATATAAAAGGCACCAAGGCTTCAAAACAGGATTATAAACTGAACTCAAAACAAAATCTAGCAACCAAATCAACAACAAAAGGTACCACTTAGAATTGATGACATTGTAGGATGAACATGACTTTCACAAAACTTGTATGGATTCAAAAATCAAAATGACTCAACCACAAACACTTTGTACGGATTAAAATCACAAGAAAACTGAAATAAAAGAAAAACAAAACAGCCAACACAATGTAACCTAATAACAATTTGAAAACGAAAGTTCAAGATCAAGTTGAACCAAATGCATCAATTGAAATTTTCCAAACAGCAACACAACTTCAAAATGAAACTAAAAATAGCAAGACATTCAAGACAGCATATGACAACACGGAAATGAAGAAAACAAAAAAATTAAATGAAGAGAAAAACATTTATCTCTTGAAGAACCAAAACTCTTGATACCAAATGATGGGTTTGCACTTCATGACCGATTGTTCTTCTTGGAGATTTGAAAAGGGTGGCAGAAGCAATGGATGTGATGGATCAAGGAGAGCTTATATAGAGTTATGGGTTTCTTGAAGGTGCATGAAACGTATGGAGAGTGATCATATCACTTGGAGATCAAAGTATCTAACCTAGAGAGACTAGACAAGGGAATAGAAGCTTGCAATATTTGGCAGCATTTTACTCATAAAATTGATCTTACAAAGCATGAGTCAAACATCCCTATATATAGGTGCAAGTGCCTTGGAAAACAAGAAGGTGGAGGGGTAGAAAAGAGACATGAAAGGAGCAATCTAGCGTGTTGACCTAGGTCAATGCCACCTCTTGGCTAGGTTTCTAGAATGTAGGGTTACATTCCTACCCTAAAGGGCCTAGGCTCAAGCCAAACTGATAAATACACTCCCTATTATGCTAAATGTATTCTACTCTACTGAAATTACAAATAAAGAAATTAGTTTATTGTTCCTGCCGGTTGACTCGCTTCGCCAGTTGACTCGAACGGCAGCCTTTGGCCCTCCTATCTCCACTTAAGAATCGAATTTCCTTGATCGAAGAATCTTTCACCTGCAAAGACAAAGGGCGTCTTGACGGTCGTTTGCACTCCAACGCTCAAGTCAGTATTAGGGCAAAGAAACACTAAGTGTATAAAGTAGTTTCAGTCTTTGAAATTGTGTAAGTCAGCTCCGGCATTCTGTTATCTGGGTACGTGGACTAACTCGAACACCTCAAACATCTCCCTCAGAACCTGGACATACTCTAGATATGCAGCCATCTGAGGGTCTTTAGCATGGTATTCCCCTTGACCTGTCCTGTGACTAACAAGGAGTCACTTTTCGCCAGCAAACCTTTCGCACCCATCTCCTTAACTAGCAGCATTCCAGCGATCAGGGCCTCATACTCTGCCTGGTTGTTACTGGCCTTGAAAGCGAACCGCATGGCCTGCTCAACTAGCAACCCATCTGGCCCTTCCAAGATCACTCCAGCCCCGCTACCATGTTGGTTGGAGGAACCATCTACAAATAGTACCCATCTGAAACCAGCTCCTTCTTGGTGTGTGGCTGCCGAGGAGAGCTCTACCATGAAGTCAGTATAAACCTGGCCTTTATTAGGGCCTCTGGGCTCGAACTGCACATCAAACTATGATAGTTCTACCACCTATCGTACCATCCTTCCTGCCACATCTGGCTTCTGTAAGACCTTGCGAATGGGAAGGTTTGTCATCACTATTACGGTGAAGCTCTGGAAGTAGTGGCGAAGTCTTCGCGCTGAGAACACTACTGCCAGAACTGCTTTCTCTATGGCCTGGTATCTCACCTCTGGCTCTTGCAATACTTTGCTAACAAAGAAGATCGGCTTCTGCACCTGGTTATGCTCTTGCAGCAGAACCAAACTAATCGCCTTTTCTGTAACCGCGAAGTACAGGCAGAGTGGAGTACCCCGTTGTGGCTTGCACAACACTGGTGGATTGGCTAGGTACTCTTTTAGTTTTAAGAACGCCTCTTCGCACTCTCTGGTCCATACGAACCTGTTTCTCTTCAGGCACTGGAAATAAGGATGCCCCTTATCTCCTCCTGCCGACACGGATCTGGACAGAGCGGCCATGCGCCCCGTCAACTGCTGCACCTCCTTAACTGAGATCGGGCTCCTCATTGCTATTATCGCAACACACTTCTCAAGATTCGCCTATATCCCACGCTCAGTGAGTAGGAACCCCATGAACTTGCCTGCCTCTACCCTGAACACACAATTCTTTGGGTTCAGCTTCAACTTGTACTTGGTTATTGTGGTGAATAGCTCTTCAAGGTCTGTTACATGCTGCTCTCTCTGTTGGGAGGTGACCACCATGTCATCTACATACGCTTGGAATCCGCCCTAGCATGGGCGCTAACACTTTGTCCATCAGCCTTTGGTACGTCGCCCATGCATTTTTAAGCCTAAAGGGTATCACCTTATAACAGTAACAAGACAGCTCTGTCATGAACGTTGTCTTGCACTTGTTCCTGGGGTGCATCATGATCTGGTTGTAACCAGAAAAGGCATCCAGGAAACTAAGTAGTCTGCAACCAAACGCACTGTCCATCAAAGCATCAATACTGGACAGCGGGTAGGAGTCTTTCGGACAAGCCTTGTTGAGGTCTGTGAAGTCAACGCACATCCTCCATTTCTCACTGACCTTCTTTACTAGCACCACATTTACCAGCCACTCAGGGTACTAAATCTCCCTTATGTGTCCGGCCTTTAGTAGTTTTTCTGTCTCTTTTCTGACGACTTGTCGCCTCTCTTCGTTAAACTTTCGTCTTTTCTGGCGAACAGGTCGGACCTGGGGGTCCATTGCGAGACGATGACACAAGTCAGGATCTATGTCAGGCATGTCTGAGGCAGACCATGCTAAAGCATCAAGGTGTCGCGCTATGACCTTGGTGATCTGATCCTGCGTCTTCTGACCTAAGGATTTGCCAAGTTTGAACATCTTCCTGCTGATCTCTCTCTCTAACACATCTTCGGCAGGTTTGGGTCGTCTTTCTCGGGCGATCTCTGCACGGGTGACCCCTTCTTCCCTTGGAGGCTGAGTGGTAAGGGCGAACACTCTTCTCTTCGTCTTGAGACTATTTTCGTAACACTTCTTAGCCTCTTTCTAATCAGACTTGATGGTGATCACCGTACCCTCAAGGGAAGACAGCTTCATCTTCATGTGCCTCGTAGAGGCCACCGCTCCAATCCTGTTCAAAGTAGGTTTGCCCAAAAGTATATTATAGGCTGATGGAGCGTTAACAACGAGGTACTTGATGCTTACAGTACGCGAGGTTGTGCCATCCGTAAAGGTCATTCTCAGCTCTATGTGTCCACGCACCTCCACCTAGTCTCCAGCAAAACCATACAAGCAACCAATATAAGACCTCAACTGGTCTGAAGACAACTGTAACTTGTTGAAGGTCGACCAGAATATCACATCGGTTGAACTTCCCTGGTCCACGAGGACTCAATGCACCCTCTTCTTTACTGTTACTACCGAAATCACAACTGGGTTGTTGTCGTGCGAGACAACATCCTGCCGATCGTGAAGACGAGGTCATCTGCCTCATGCACCTCTACTGCCATCACCTCTTGCTCGTACTTCTTCCGTTGGGAGGCATAGCATCCTCCTCTTGAGAATCTTCCAGAGATGGTGTTGATTTCACCATGGGCACCTCGTGCCCCTGATCTATTCCTACAGCCACCAATGCCTGATCTTCCTGCGGCTCCTGGAGGTAGTTCTTCAAGAAGCCGTTTTTCACTAGCTTGTCCATTTGGTGTGCCAAGGCCAAGCAGTTGTGTATAGAGTGGCCATATGTCTGATGGAATTCACACCAAGCGTTCTTGTTGGGCCCCATCTTTTTGTCTGTTTTCGGAGGCATCCTCAATCTTGCCGCTATGTTAGGAATAGCGATCAGCTCCTTGAGCTCTACATGAAAATTGTGCTTAGGGGCGGGTCTCTCCGCGCACGTGCTCCAACCCTCATAGGTTGAGGTCAACCTGCTGCTCGAGGTCGGACAGGACTGACGAAGCTACGCTTCTGTGACTCGATCTTCTACGACGATGTACGCCAACGCTCGACGCCTGATCTCGCATAACGTCTTTGGGTAGAACCTGAAAAGTGATTCACTGAACGGCCCTGACAGCATTCCCTTAGTGAAGGCGTGCATCGTCATGGCCTCATCTGTGAGCTTGAGCCTCCCCAACTGGACTCCAAACCTGTTCAAGAACTCCTTTAAGGACTCTCCCTGATATTGTAATGAATAAAGTCAACAGGTTGCTTCTTATTTCTTTTTACATGACCATGACAGAACACCTGACGTAAGCATGAAAACATACTTGAAGTGTTTTCATGCCATCAGTATCTTCAATATAGTCATTTTCTGAATAAGTTTTTTTTTTTTTATCAGCATAAACCAACTGGTATCCTTCTTTGTCCTGGTTGTACATAATATCAAATTCTAAAGTTCCCTTTAAGTATAAACCAACGGGTACTTTAAATAATTTTAACAATTTTAAAATAATACTAATTTCCTAATAATTATTATTGGTGGGTTAAAACTATTTTAGAGCTTTTATAAAGTAAGTAAAAAAAATGTTATTGCCATAGATTTTTTGTATTGCATTCTGCAATTAAATAATTTTAACAAAATCTTTTTAAAATGTTAACTACCTAATAAATTGTTATTTGGTAGTTTAAAAGTTTGTTAGGATTTTATAAAATAAGTTGAAAACATAATTATTATTTATTTTATTTTTAATTTGCAACGTTCATTACTATAAATAATTTGAACATAATTTCATTTAAATTGGTTCTCTATTAAATTTAAAAGGGGAAACGTTTAGAATATATATTTTTGAATTAACAGTTATGTTTCTTCTTTTTTATCTCTATAGTTACCTTCCGTTTCAGATTCTTTTTCTTTTTTCCTTCTTCATCGTAAACTCAGCGACGGACGCTCTTTCTTCCCCCCTGGCTGACAACTTCAAGATTCTACAATTTTGTGGACTGTCGCTCAAAGATTTTTGTGCAAACCCTAACATCGCCCGTGAAAGAGAGTGAATGAAGACGGATGGGGAGCGCCGGTTGCAGAGATGAAGGAAAGACAAAAATCTGAAATAAGGGATAGAATGGAGAATTAAACAAGAAAGCATGCTCACCATTAATTAAAAAGACATCTCTTTCCCACAAGAAAGGTGCAAAACCATCTCCTACCTTCACAAGAATGCTGGCTTGGCTGTGAAGGTTTCTTGATGATGCAGCTTCCTATACAGATCATTAATGTCTATCGTTACGCTTTAAAAAGGTATAGCAAAATTATCGCCCAACTTATCTTAAACAAGTGCTTAAATTTATAAAAAGTAATGTACAACCATTTATAATTTTTTTTAATTATTCCAATTAGTTTCTGGATTAATAAAAACTCATAAATTTAATGTATTCCAAGGCGAAAAGCAAATTGTTCTAAAATGAAATTTTGATATTTCAACATCTGTTTAAGGAAACCAAAAGCGTAGGCATATCTCTTCGACTTTTCTAAATGCAGGCTTCCCAAAATAAGGTCTACAGTAAGTCTCAGAACATCCTACAGATGTTTCAGAACTTACAAACTGCCATCATAGAGAATAGTACGTGTGAATGATGATACTAAAGCCATCATTTTTTTGGTGAACAACGGAAATTGAAAAGAAAAGCTAGAAACGCATGGAAAAGAAAATTCCCAACGCTGTCTCAGCTAACAAAAACCAACTCTTCAATGTCCCGGAACATAGAAGATCATCTCTATGGCTTGCAAACTCAAACCATGATATGCAACAAAATATCAGCGACTTGATTTACTCCTTATAAACATGAATCCCACTGAAGGAAGGAGCCCCATCTTAGAAATGAGGTTTCAATCGGCTCAAATCATCTTTCTGTGAACCGTCCGATTCATCTTTAACTTCAGTAGTAACGGAGGATCTACAATTTTCAGTGTTAATAGCCCTGCCAGCACATCTTCCCTTGTCAACACGACATTCTAGACAAATAGAAGGCAGTGATTCTGATTCTGATTCTGACTCTGAGCATACTGACTTTTGACTCTCACTCATAGATAAGCCTTCCTTGAAAAAAGAAGGTACAATTGAACCATTTTCATGGTTGGGGTTCTGTAAACAGTCAAATCCATCTTCAACTCCACCAACAAAGGAGCTGCTACCTTTTGACATTTGTTCTTTACAATTACTTCCTCTGCCAGTGGATGTGATCTTCCCAGTATCATGCTCTTGACATATTGAATGCAGTGAGTCTGTACCTTCCTTTATAGGAGCAGAAATTTCGATTACAAGCTTTTCAGATCCATCTTTAAGTTCAATAGTAAAGGAGGAGCCGCAGTCCTGTCGCATTTCTTTCTCAGTATTAGTACCTCTGCCAGCACATACAATCTTATGCAAGTGATGCTCTTGACAAATTGAACGCGAAGACTCTAAGTTCAGAGATACTGAACTTATACTATCCATCTTACATAAACCTTTCTTGATATTGACAACTATTGCCTTTGCAAGAGGCTGAAGCAAAAACATTGTGGGTCACGTTCTCCAGACATTTTGATTCATCACTATATGCAGTAAGAGCACCATCGGTGGATTTTTCTCCTCCTTCACCGCAGACATATCCCATGGCATGACTAGTTTTCTTATCTTCAGAATGTGTTCCACTAATAATGTTTTGTACATTAATATCTTTAATGCTATCCAGACATTCTGACTTATCATTAAATACAGCAAGTGCACTATCGGATGCGCTTTCTCCTCCATCACTGTGGGCATATCCCCTAGCATGACTACTATTCTTGTCTTCAGAATGTGTTTCACTAATAATGTTTCTTAGTTCAGCATCTGCCTTAGTGTTAACCTCAGTTTGAACCAATGCACAGCAGCTTTCCTTAACATCCTCGACATTACAACTTCCAAGTTGTAAGTTTTTAGAAGCATCGAGGTCAATGCCCTTATCACCAGAAGTTAAACTCTTGCTGAAATTTGGGCGGATCAACTTTCTTCTCCTTTGTTGCCCAAGCACCGAATTCTCATTTACAGCATTAAGTTTCCTGACTTTGCTACGCCGCTTGAAATCCACAAAACATGTGTTTTCGGCTGTTTTGATAGTATTGCCTGCAGTTGCATCAGTTAAATCCATAATTCGATCATTCAAGGTATTTTCAAAGAAATCACCCTCTTTCATTCTCAAACTTTCAGCTTTGTGGCACTTGAGCTTTCTTTTTGTCATCCACTTGTTGTGACTCTGCCGAACCCTTTCCATCACTTCATCAACTGAAGTATGGAAATCATTGTGTCCATCTTGTTTGTTGATATCCTGCATAAAAGATAATCGAGAAAAAACACTACTTTTTTGTTTTGGATAACCAGAATTATTATTTTGAGTACCGCCATAACTTCCAATATCATATTCATAGACTAGTGGATCACCCTCTTCGAAATGACCCTCAATTGCCCATGAAATATCATGAGTAAATGTTTCGTTGCTTTTCTGTAGTGTTATCTCATGATTTGGGTTTTCTTGCAAAGTTGTGGAATGAAATTTGTTGCCTAACATTGGCTGGTGATTATGGAACAAGGAAGAAAAGGGCTCATGTAGACTGCAGCTACTCTTTCGAGTATCTGGAGGGATAGGGGATGACAAAGACTTCAAGGAGGGAACGTCATTGCAAGCCTCAGAAACAACAGATTCTGCTGCCAACTGGTCAGAATTTTGAACCGTGTTGAGAGGTATGTAATCCCTGTTGCTACTATACAAAACAGAATTTTGAAGGTCAACAGGGTGCCACCTGTTCATGCCTTTCAGTTCATTATTATGGATGAGATACGGTTGACTGCTCAGGGAATTCCTTCCGAAGTTGTTTGACGGAGTAATCCTTTCTATTATTGGCTCAGAACCATCACTAACTCCAAAAGATGATGCCTGGCTAAAATTTAAACCAGGAACATCTTGATCATATAGAAGGGATGTCCTCTTAGAATTAGCACTTCCTTGTGTTGCACATGTATTATTTAAGAGCTGTGTCGCCATTGGGTGAATCATAGTTGAAGTTGGCCTAAGCTGATTTTGAACCGAAGAACTATGCTCCAAAATAGGCTTGCTGTAAAAACCAGACGGGTTGATATGGGAATTATGTAGACCAGGAACATCATTTGAAAATACCATCCTCTGATCCGTCTCTGGAAGGGAATTATTCATGAGTCTATCACTAATTGACAAGTTTCCCTCACCATGAATTCTAATTTCATCACATAGACTTTTGGGGTATCCACCAATGATGTTTGGCCTGGGACAGATATCCATATAATCCTCATTCTCATATGCAATAAACCTACGTTCATCCTTTAATCCCGAATAGTCACAAACATACTCAGTTGCATTATCCACTGCAGCAAACTGAGCAGCCCTTCCTCGCTTAATACTTGCATTTAATCCAGTATATTCAAATTCACCATTGTAATCCAAATTACCTTGGTGTTTATGCATTATGACAGGTGATATGTTACCACCCAAACCTTGCCCACTTTGATCTCTTTCAAATTGCATTCCATGATCAATAGATCTTCCAACATTGCCTAAAGGGGACCTTTCAGTTCTGCCCAACTGTCTCCCAGGGGGCTCTGGTTCTATCTTTCTCTTGCTGAACAAATATATAAGTTTATAGACCTACACAAAAGATTGATTGAAAATTTTTAAGCAAATCATCCTCATTATTTTTAAAACTAATCATGTTCAACCAAGAGCAGACCTGATTTTCAGATAGCCCAAAGTTAAACTTGTTAGCTGAAAAGTAATTTTCTCTGATTGCATCACGGAATAATTTCTCTGGAAGTGGCTTACAGAACCAAATTGGATCAAACTTAACCTACATCAGATCATTGAGAAAGTGTGGCCATCATATCGATCATTAATCAAAGTAAGAAAAAATTAACTGGCGCACTCAGAATCAGAACAATGCATTGTTCATTGCTGGTGCAAGGAGAAATTTATAAAATGAGGTTATTGAATTGTTACCTGAGCAGGAAATCGATTCCCGGCTTTCGCAAAGGCATTAGGTATAATATTGATACCTCCATCACAGGAAGCCTTGAACACACCATGAAGTTGTCTCTTGTCATACTCATATAAGAATAAAATCATTCCAGCTTTAATCTGCTCTACAAACTGGATTTCAGTTGATGGGAGGCCAAATATTCCCTTCTTGAAGCATTCTATTTTAGTCTCACTATTTGAAATAAAGATTACTCCAAAATCCGGGTCTTTCCCATCAGCATTGTTGCGCTTATTGTTCAATCCCATGAGAATATATGTTTACTATACTACGCTGTCACATTAGAAAATAAACAGCAGTGTCTGCATTGTGTAAATATAGTCACACATAACAAAAGCGTTTTAAACTTCATACATCAACCAGTATTTAGAAAGTTCAAATGACAACCATAACTGTCAAACTCTACAGTTAAAATTACAATGATCGACACACAATAAACTCCTCCTTAAGAACTAACCAGCAATCTATTTGATAATACTTAAAAGAAGAACGAGGCACATGCACATTCGCTTCCATCACAACAAAATATATCCAATATGATCAAACCAACCAGACCTAATTTTTTTTTTCTAGTTTTTCGTTTCTAAACAAAAATAAATAAAATAAAATCCTGTTAAACAAACAACAACAACAACTGTATAGTCTGATCGGAACACGAAGAACTGCGGAAGAATATCCACAAACGCATGATAAAAATGATACGATAAATATATAAAATAAAGAACAACAGATGAAATGTCGCAATGAAAAAAAGATAGCATTGTTGAAAACGTAACAAATAGAGAATGCTCTGATGAGGAAGCGATGATGAGTGAGAAGGGAAGAGAAAGAGCGTACCGATGGAGAAGAAGAAGAGGAGGAGGGTTTGAGAGTGAAAGAAAAGAAGCTAGAGAGACGCGATTGTGTGCAGAGTAATGGACTAACCGTTCTTATAAGAGGGAACCGCATGAATCGAAGTGGCTCATTTTAATAAAATCATTTGAAAATAAATAAAAAAAAGGGGTCCAAGGGTAGTTTTCAATGATTTTCTGTTACGAGGGACACCTGAAAATACGTGGCGCGTGTGGGTTCAGCGGGGTTCTGGTTTGGGCTTGGAATACGCCACGACAAAAAAAATACCCAATAAATATTTCAGGTACTGTTACATTATTTTTTTCTCTAATATCAATGATTAAATTGTTAATCCATAAATAAAAATAATTAATTCATGTTTGATATATGAAATAAGTGGCTTAAAACTGATTATATAATATGTTAATGCTGATTACTGAAATCAGCATCACTCATATATTTATGTTATGAAAGTAGTATAAAAAAAATAAAAATTAAACGATTTATTAATTTTAATTAAATATGTATTAGTATGATAATTTATTTCTAGAATGGTTTAATATTTGCACATAAAAACTTGATTAAATAATATAAGTCGTTATTACTTATATTTATTTGTATTGTTAATTTAATTGTTTAAATTTTTCAAACGAGTTTAAGTTAATTAAATAATTTATATAATTAGTTGTCAACGACTAATTTATAAATATCAAAATTATTAAACATTAATATATATAGTATTTGACTTTTGGGTCCAAAAGACGACTCATGAACTTGGCCCAATTTTATTAGTATATTCGATGAAAAATAATTAAAATAAAAAAATAATAAGTTTAATTATATATTAATATAAAACTGTTACTTAAATATATATATATATATATTTATAAAAAAAAATTAATATAATATAATATATGTGAATATATGCATAGAGTTTAGTTAAATATATGCATAAAATTGTTCGTTGAATATATAAAGTTGTTAAATAAGTAGAGAGCATCCGAGAATAAAGATGCACGAGATTCTCTTATGTTGTTAGCACCGTGAGTAAAGTGTCCGTGAATAGAATATTTTTCGGTTGTTAGCACCCAAACATGAAAGGTGCATGTGAGCATAAGGTTTTATGTTATTATTTTATGCTTTCAGTAGATATTATATTCTTGTGAGTGAAAGTTATTACAAAAATAACTATAAAAGGGGTTTGAGACCCCTGGTAAAGGTATGTTGTTTTTTAGTACTAGAGATTGAAATTGATTATTATTTTGTATGCTCTCACTGACTTGATGTGATCAACATGTAAAGTCCCATCTGTCTTAGCGGAGCATTGTTCCAATGCACCCAGAGGAGGCAGATTAGAAGTGGAGCTTGCCAAACCAGTCAATCGACAATAACATTTGGCGCCAACTGTGGGGCCTGATAAAACCTTATCACATCTGCATTTGCCATTGAGCCTTCCGACGTGATGAGAAATATGAGCCAAGGACGACTAGGATCTGAAGGAAGCGAGGCTTTAGCCTTGCAAAAAATCATGGAGGTAGGTAAAATTGATCTCGCTAATTACCGTGACACGAATGATCATTATCATTTAAATTTGTTGAGATTCCTGAAAATAACAAACATAATTGTTATTATTTAAATTTGTTATCGTATTATTATAAAAATCACATAAATGATTTATCATTTAAAACTATTGTGATTCTATTGTGATTTCATTGTGAAGATAACAAATATAATTGAATATGTTATCATGTTATTATGAAAATGACATAAATGATTTATCATTTAAGACTGTTGTGATATCATTGTGAAGATAAAAGAAATAATTGTTGTTATTTAAATATGTTATCATATTATTATGAAAATCACAGATATATGTAAATTTGTTATCATGTTATTCTAAAGATAACATAAATGATTAATTATTATCTTTAAGAGTGTTGTGATATTATTCGGAAGATGAAAAATATAATTTATTATTATTTAAATTTGTTATCATATTATTATGAAAGTAACACATATGTAAATTTGTTATCATGTTATTCTGAAGATAACATAAATGATTAATTATTATCTTCAAGACGGTTGCAATATTATTCTGAAAATGAAAGATATAATTGTTACTGTTTAAATTTGTTGTCATAATATTATGAAAATAACATATATATGTAAATTTGTTATCATGTTATTCTGAAGATAACATAAATGATTAATTATTATCTTTAAGAGTGTTGTGATATTATTCTGAAGATGAAAAATATAATTGTTATTGTTTAAATATGTTATCATATTATTATGAAAACAACATATATATATATATATATGTAGATATGTTACCATGTTATTCTGAAGATAAACATAAATGATTAAGCATTTATCTTTAAGTCTGTTGTGATATTATTCTAAAGATAAAGGATATAATTGTTATTATTTAAATCTTTTATCATATTAGTCTGAATTAGGCGCCTTGTGAAGATGAATTTATTGTTGAGCACATGGTAAGACAACCTAGATCGGAATGAATAAAGTCATCCGATTATAGGCACCCTGTGAAGATGAATTTGTTGTTGAATTTTTTGTTTTAGCCCATGGTAAAACAACCTAGATTGGAACGATTAGAGTCATCCGAGTATAGGTGACCTGTGAAGATGAATTTGTTGTTGAATTGTTTGTTTTAGCCCATGGTAAGATGACCTAGATCGGAATGAATAGAGTCATCCGAGTATAGGCGCTCTGTGAAGATGAATTTGTTGTTGAGCACATGGTAAGACAACCTATATCGGAATGAATAGATTCATCCGAGTATAGGCGCCCTGTGAAGATGAATTTGTTGTTGAGCACATAGTAAGACGACCTAAATCGAAATGAATAGAGTCATCCGAGTATAAGCGCCATGTGAAGATGAATCTATCTGATGAAGTACATGGTGTAAGCACGACTACCCGAGTATAAGCGCCCTGTGAGTTAAGTTTATTTTTGTTGGTGAATTACTTGATGTGAGGCATGGTAAGACGTAACTCGGGTAGCCGAGTAGGTGCACTGCATTGATAAGCAATAAGACACGGTAAGACGTAACTCGGTTAGTCGAGTAGGCGCACTGCATCGGTAAACAATAAGGCATGGTAAGATGTCCTATTCCAAAGTGAATAGAATCATCTGGGCATAGACGCTCTATAGAGGTAAGGTTATTGGAGTTTGTACATGATAAGATGATCTAGCTCTAAATGAATAGAGTCATTCGAGTATAGACGCCCTGTGAAGATGAGTTATTCAATTTGGTACGTGTTAAGATGATCTTGCTCAGAATGAATAGAGTCATTCGAGTATAGACGCTCTGAGAAGATGAGACTACTTGGTACGATATATGATGAAGATGATCGAGCTTGAGATAGGTGCAACTACTTGAATGGGCACCTATGAAGTTAGGCTTCAAGAAATCGATGCAGTAATCAGTTGAAGTAGAGAGTTGTTCTAACTACGAAGGCGTCGCTACTTGAGGGTAGACATCCGATAAAGGTATGTTGTTTCTGAGTACTAGAGACTAAAACTGATTATTATTTTGTATGTTTTCACTGACTTGATCGTCGAAGTGTGATCAATAGATCAAGTCTCCTTTGTCTCAGCGGAGCATTGTTCCAATACACCCAGAGAAGGCAGATTAGAAGCAGAGCTTGTCCAACCAGTCAACCGGTGAAAAATATTAAAAATTTAATCTACACATTTAGAATTTAAAAATTTGAAAATTTAAATTTTTGAAATTTGAAGTGTTTTGAAAAGGCTTAGGATTTGAAAAATTTTGAATTTTTAAAAATGTTGAAAATTTTAAATTTTTAAAAATTTAAAAATTTAAATTTTTTTAAAAATTTAAAAAATTTAAAATTTAATTTTTTTGAAAATTTTAAATTTTGAAAAAATAAAAAATGACGCAATGCCCATAATAATAAAATCAAATCAAATATTGATATAAGAATAAAATAGAAAAAAAATTGAAATAAATTAAAGAGAGAAATATTTTGAAAATTTTAAAAATTTGAAAATTAAAAATTTTGAAAAATTTAAAATTTTAAAATTTTAAAAAATCAAAATATTAAAAAATTTTAAAGTGTTTGGAAAAAATTTAGGATTTAAAAATTTAAAATTTTAGGAAAAATATGAAAAGATGTTATACCCATAATAATAAAATAAAATTAAATAATTATAAGAATAAAATAGAAAAAATTAAGGAAGTGAAAAGAAGGAAATCCCTTTATAGGTATAGATTATTATTATTATTATATTATTATTATTATTATTATTATTATTATTATTATTATTATTATTATTATTATTATTATTATTATTATTATTATAATAATAATAATAATAATAAAAACAGGTTATGCGTTGATAAAAATAATAATTTTACATTATCCAATAACAATTTATCGTGTGATAAATTTATTATTTTCATATAATAATAGTTTCAAAGTATTGTCAATTCAACTACGACTTATCACTAATTCATACTTTACAGTGTCGATGATTCTACACAGAAATTCAGTCACATATTTTCTCTAATCTAAAAAAAATTAAAAAATTGATACTAAATACAAAATTTCGGGAAATACATCTGCTTCCACGTTTATGCATTTTGATATATTAAAATTGGAAAAAAATTATTATTTGACAATTACTTTTTCGTTGTTGCATATTACAATCTTCATGTTCAACAGGTCTTTTTTATTCTTCAATAAATTTACTTACTTCATTCTATTTGAAAATGATTTTTGGTGTTGTAATAGATGTATCTAATTTCGTGCAAAATATTATTAAATAATGAAGTGAATCAAAGTTCTCAAATAAAAAAAAATCAAATATTATATTTTTTAAATTATAATTTATTATTTTATTTTGACAAAAATATTTGTCGGACAATGGCTCTATATGATAATCGTGATGTAATATTTTTCTAAAAATATAAAATTAGAAAATTATTCTTATGATATTTAAAAAAAATTATTTTGATAACTTTCTTTCTGATTTTACATATTGATTGTTTTAAATTAGTAGAAAACCTTTTGTTGGAATAGTTTACCATTTTCAATACTAACATATAAGTATATATAATAAAATATATCATACTTAAATTAAAAAAAAAACTAAAAAAATATAATTAAAATTTTAATATTATTAATTGTTAAATAATTCATTTTTTGAGATATTAAAGTCTTTTTATTCAATTTAAATGAGACAAATGTTTGGTAAAAGAAAAATTTTAATTTTTCAAAAAATGAAAACTAAAAAAAATCTCATAGTTGCTATATTTAAGAAAATAACATTTTCAAAAACTAACCTTTTTGAATTTTTATGTTATGATTTTGTAACACCAAATAATTTACATATAACTATTACAATAAAAGTTCTACCAGTTTCTATACAAACTTGGAGTTTTTTCAAAAATTCCTAATACATGATTAGGATTTATAGAAATACAAATATTTACATAACCACAACTCAAAAATAAAACTCTGAAACCTCTAAGGCTCTCCTGCACCTGTATGATCATCTGCTCGTGTACATAGTACAGTCATCGTAGTTTAAACACAGCAAGAAAAGCAAGGGTAAGCTTGTGAAAATATAATTTTATAATATACACAATTAAATCAAAAGAGAAAACCAAATTACATGATCAATTTCTCAAATTATTCAATTTTCTTCAAATCTCAACAATAAACAATCACATAGATCTCACATGGATCTACACATCCAAAATATTCAACAAACAACGTTTTACGGAAGACCCGTATTAAGTAAGTCCTACCAGATACTAACACCTGACGTGCATCTCATATGTCACAGTGTGCATGAACTCCCCCATCAGCTTCTCACCACTTGATATCTTAGTTTATGTGACTTAGATCATCAGTGAAGCTCGATCTCTGTTACCACATAGGCATCAATACTTAATACACAACAAACATCAGTCCATACATTATCCCAAATGTATGAATTCAATTCCATACCATTCTGTCATACAATATCATTAAAAAAGTTATCCACAATATTCAAAAGTTTATTTGACATAAAAAAATAACATTTTAATACTAAATCATCAAAACCCAATATTTCCACAAATTTAAATAATTTATAAACAAACAACCCAATATAAATAAACACACAGCATCTCTGCAAGAGAAATTGAATATTGGGACCACGTCCCTTCCGCATTCAGATCTTCTATCCTAGGGTGCTATTACAAATTAAATTTAGCTTCCCTTACCTCAATTGCTTGCTTTCCAAGCAACTTTTAGAATTTTATTCCCCACTGTTTGGATAAGCTTCAAGATTTACGGGCCTAACGCAAATTATCCAAACAGAACAAAATTTCAGTATATAATAGAATAAGTTGAGAGGATTAAACTTCTCAACTGACCCCACCAAGATTGATGACTAAATCCTAAGAAAAAATAGAGAACAAAGGATATTTAGAGTAAAAATGAACTTACTCTATTTGAAAATCTGATCGGGTAGAAATGTTCCTTAACTCCTCAGCTACAACGTGGTATGATTAAATTCTAAAATAGATGAAGATTGGGAGAGAAATTAAGAGAGAGGGAGAGAAGAGAATATGGAGAGAGAGAGAGAGAAATGGAGATAAGGAAGAAAAGAAGAAGAAAAGAAATGCGTGCAGGGGGAGGGTTCTGTCTTTTTTTTAAAGACAGTGCTTTTACAGATTCCAAAAAAAATATTTATACAAAGCATATGAAAATTTATAAAATAAAAATCATATGTTATTATTAATAATATATTTTATCAATTCAATTATTTACTTATAAAATTTATGATTTGTGAGATTCATAATTTTCAATACCTAATGTTTTTTTAAAATAATTCAGAAATTTAAAACATTCAACATGAAAGTTATAAATTTGTGAAATAGTTATATTATTCATATAATAAAACTTAATAATATTTTTTATTAATCATTTACATCCTTATTTCTTTCTTATTAGAATATTAATAGACATTCTTTAGTAGTTTTTTTCTAAATTATTGCAAGAATTTCACAAAGTTTGACCTCGTAACCTAATTAATAAAGTACATACGCATAATATACAATGATTATATGCAATATAACAAAATACAATCATCAAAAGAATCTTAGAATTTATAAAAACAAAAGAAGTATTGAAAAATAACAAGTTACGATTTTCACAATCATTTATTCAAAAGGTTTTGTGTGCATTCATTGGTATTTGACAACCTTTTTGCAGGGTTTACATTCTCTATGAGCATCACCACAAACTCCTCTTGGATAAATATAAGTTATATATAATCAATTCTACTCCAAACAAATTTAACGAACCATGTTTTAGGGTGTTCCTTGTTTCAACGATCTCATCATGAAGGTAAAACCTTATAAAAGGGCTACCACTTATGTAAACATGAGAGTTTTGTGTTGTTCTATTGCGGGGTGGTGTTTGAGGTGTGTGTAAAGTGACCTCAATGCAGGAGACCAAGGTTGTTAATGTAGTTAGTCAAAGTAAGTGATGACCTGTGTAGGAATAAGTAGTGACCCCTGCTACCAACTTTTTGCACAGTTAATTCATTTTAGAAATTTTGAGGTTTGTGATGTTCTTGTGTAGGGTGGTGCAATGCATGAGGTATGTGTAAAGTAACCCTAGTGGAGGACACGAATGTCAACTTCTCTAATCTGACTATTATTGTAGTTAAAGATAATCATAATAAGTGGTGACCTGTGTAGGAATAAGTGGTGACTTACTACCAAGTTTCTACACAGTTAAGTAATTTTAATTATACATTTTAAGCTTTGTGTCGTTCTTCTTTGAGGTGGTACATGAGGTGTGTGTAAAGTGACTTCAATAAAAGACACCAAGATACAATTATCTAATCTCAGTGTTAATTAGTCAGAGTAAGTGGTGACCTATGTACGAATAAGTGGTGATCAATTACCAACTTTTTGCACAACGAAGTAATTTTACAAATTTTGAGTTTTGTGTTGTTCTTGGGTGGGACAGTGCAGTGCATGAGATGTGTGTAAAGTCACCCAAGTGGAGAACACGATGATCAAGTTCTCAAATGTCATTGTTAATGTAGTTAGTCACAATCACATTAAGTGGTGATCTATTATCAAATTTTTGTACAGTAAAATAATTTTAGAAATTTTAAACTTTGTTTTGTTCTTGAGCAGTGCATGACATGTGTAGGAATAAATGGTGACTTGTTATTATTTTTGTGCACAATGATGTAATTTTGAGCTTTGTTTTGTTCTTGGGTAGGGTGGTGCATGATGTGTTTGTAAAGTGACCTCAGTGGAGGACACCGAGGAAAATTTCTCTAATCTCAATATCAATTTAGTTAGTCACAGTAAGTGGTGACTTGTGTAGGAATAAGTGGTGACCTGTGTAGGAATAAGTGGTGACCTGCTATCAACTGTTTGCACACTGAACAAATTTCCGACACTTTGAACTTACTGTTGTTGTTCGGGATGAGATCAATTCAAAAGTATCTTTTGTATTTTTTATTTATATAAATAAGTGAAATAAATGTTCAAATTGATGAGGTATGTGTGAAGTGACCACAATATTTGGAGGACATCAAGGTGAATTTCTCTAATGTCACTATCATCAGTGTACAATTATTGTAGTGGACCAATCCAACTTGTAGTTGTGCACAATATTTATAATTTATGATTTAGGTTGGAAAATTTTATTAAGTGGTTTTGTTCAAAATATTTAAAGTAATCAATTTCACTTTTCATGTGATAAATAAATTTCACGTGTGATAAACAAACTCAGTTCACCTTATTCATCATCCTCTTTGATCACTGTGCAAAAACTTAGACCAGGTTACCACTTCCTAAATCATTTTTCTAAATGATCAACACATCAACCGCAACTATACTCGAGTCCAATTACCCGGTACTTCAATAAATAAATTTTTTTATACTAAATTTAATCACAATGCAGTGAAGCATAAAAAAATCATTTTGAATAAAATTATAACATTGATGTGAAGAAAGTCCAATTCAAATATATGCTTACGATAAATATTTATTTTATTCAAGAATATATTTGACTATACTAAATTGGGATTATAAGAATACGAAGATAAATAGATAGCACTAACTTGAAAAAAATATTATCATAATTACTATTAATATTATTAATATTAACATTATTATTATTTTTTATTGTAATTACAACTAATATTAATATTATTATTAATATTATTATTATTATTAATAAATAATAATATTATTTACATTATTATTAATATTAAAATTATTATTATTTATGTTATTATTTAAATTACTATTAATATTAGTATTATTATTAATAATATTTATTGTTATTATTAATTTTAATAATAATATCAGTAAAAATATTATTATTATTATTATTAATAAATCAAAACTGGAATCAAATATATATATAAAAAAAAAACCTTATCCTGCACACAATTTTTTTTTATAAATACAAATAAAGGCTAAAAAACGATAAGAAACCCAAAAAAAAGATAAAATTCCACCATATCATAGTAGGTGTACCAACTATTAAAATATTAATATTTTCAAAAGTTTACAGCCAACTATTAAAATATTAATATTTTTGAAAGTTTGTATGGTGATACACGTTGTCAAAATATCGGACTCCAATTAAAAGGTTAAAAAATTGTATTTTAGTTTAAATGACATCAAAACCATTATAAAAAAATTGTATTCTTATTTTAATTTAAATTTAACTAAGAATAACTTTTTATGCTATTTCAAAGTATTTATTATTATTATTATTATTATTATTATTATTATTATTATTATTATTATCCATTATAGATACTTGATAGTTGATTGAGTGTGTATATATATTAATATGAATTCGAATAATTTTTTATTCACATATGTTTCACATCATTTTAATTAGTAGATAAGTGTTTTAAAAATATTACCTCTATCAATATTTTTCTAGTTATAATAAAAGAAATTAATATTAAATATTCTAACTTAAAATTTGTATGTATTCATTTTTATTTTAAAATAACAAGTTTAATAGACATTTTGTAACACTAAAATCTTTTGTGCAATTATTACTTACTATATATTTAGAACACTTTGAAACAATTACTCTTGCATTTATTCTATGATATTTATGAGACAGTATTCGTATATTTTATATATCATATCTTAATTACATTATTTTTTAATTTTTTACATAAATATGTTCAAATACAGATCAGACATATATGCATTCACATATGTACCAGTCCTGTCCTAACATTTATATAAACTAAAAAACATGTAATCATATTTTATAATTACTATATATCAATCAAATTTCGTTTTTATTGGATAACAAAACTGTGAGAAATATAACACAAATCTAATAAACACCAATTAAACTAATATTACTAGAATAAATTATGTTGTTATATAAATTGAAGAAGGCTTGTGTACCATTTGCTTATGGGGTGGTATTGTTTGTGACGACGGAAGTCCCAGTGCCAAGTGTTGTATGCGGGTGAGGGAGGAAGTGCAGAAAAAGTGGAGGGGATATTGGATATTCTCCAAAATGAAGAGAAAGGAGAGAGTAGCACAACGAGTGCCACGTCAGATGTAAGAAGTTACCCTTCTGCCCTTGCTTTTCTCTTTTCTCCTCTATGCCACTACAAATCATTGCGCTTGCATGCATGGAGATTCCTGAGCGTGAGATTCCTAACCAAGTCAGGAATCCTTTGACCATTGAATGTTGTGAATGCAGTGGGTGAGACGGATGAGAGTAGGTGTGTGCAATAAGTTGGTGTTTCAGTATATAAAACTAACAATTGTTGTTGTTTCACTTCACTGATAAAAGAAATCTACTCCTCATATGTACTCACTTCTAAATTGGTGAACTTGGCTTCGAGAGATTCGTAAGGCATCAAAGTGTGGTAGGGGCGTGACTTACGTAGTGCTTGGTTCATCTCAGGTGAGCATTGACTTTGGTTCATATGGTGGTTAATCGATTATGGTTGAAAAGGCTCAGCGCACATAATCGATTATGGGTTTTAAACCAGTTGATAATCTATTATGCATATGCAGTAATCGATTATCTATTACTTTTGAGGCACATAATCGATTGTGTTTGTTTTTAGGCTGTTGCAATAATCGATTATGGGTTAATTTCCTTTGGATGATCGATTATGCTATGTTTATAACTCTTGCGATAATTGGTTATGTTCTATTTTTTTTCTCAGATTTGTGAATTTTTGTGTTAGTTAATGTTATTTGCAGACATTGCATCATGTTCTCGTGGGTGTTCTTCATCCTATAGTGCTTTTATTCAGATTTTTTAATTTTTTTTTATATTTATTTTTGATTTTTGTTTTAAATTTGTGTTTTATATTTATGTTTGGATGATTGTTGTTTTGTAATTTAATTTATTCAAGATTTAGAGTAGTTAATTATGTTAATGAATTAGTAAATTAATTTTGTTTCTGAAATCCTTTATGTGATTTTATTTTTAATTTTTGTTGATAGTTATAATTTAATTGTTTATAAGAAAAATATTTATTTGTTTAAAATGAATATTTCATTTACAGAATGAAAATATAAATTCGTAATGTTTAGGTTTTATTTTTTATTTTACATAAATTATTAATGTTATAATTAAAACAATTAAAAAAATGTTGTAGTAATTAAAGAAATCAGAAAAGGTTTAGATAAATATTATTTCAATTTTTAATAATAAATGTAGATAGTTATTATTTTTTTTAACATTTAATTGTTTATAAGAGAATAAATTTATTTATTTAAAATGAATATTTGTATTCTGCAGGGTTATTTTTTATTTTACATAAATTATTCATGTTATAATTAAAAAATAAAAAAAATAATGTTATAGTAATTTAAAAAGGCAGAAAAAGTTTAGAGAAGAAATTGGAATTTTTAAGATAGTTATTAGTTTTTAAAAATTAAATTGTTTAGAAAAATAGTTTTTTATTTCTAAATAATATTTTTACAGAATGGAAATAAAAGTTTATAATGTATAGTTATTTTTTTTTATATTTGACATAAATTATTAATCTTATCATTAAAAAAATGTTGTAGTCATTTTTTTTTATAAGATTTAATTGTTTATAAGAAAAAAAAATTATTCATTTAAACTGAATATTTTTACAACTGGAAATAGAATTTTGTAATGTGTAGGATTTTTATAAATTAATATTATAAATTACAAAATCAAAATAAATGTTTTAGTAAGTTAAGAAAGCAGAAAAAATTTAGATAAGAAATTTCAATTTATAGTAATAAATGTAGATAGTTATTATGTTTTAAGAATTTAGTTATTTATAAGTAAATATATTTATTTCTTTAAAATGAATATGTTTGCATGGAATTAAAAATGAATATGTTTACATAATGGAATTAAAAATTTGTAGGATTTTTTTTATCTGACATAAATCGTTAATGTTATAATTAAAATTTTTATAAAAAATGTTGTATTAATTAAAAAAACCAGTAAAACTTTTGAGAAGAAATCTGATTTTTTTAATAATAAATGTAGAAAATAATTATTTTTTTAAAAATTGAATTGTTTATAAAAAATAGAAATTTGTATTTAAAAAATTTATTTTGACAGAATGAAATTCAAAATTTATAATGTTTAAGGTTTTTTAATTTTATTTCACATAAATTGTTAATGTTATAATTAAAAACATTCTAAATGATATAGTAATTAAAATAAATAGTAAAACTTTAGACAAGAAATATGTTTTTTTAATAATAAATGTAGATAAGTATTATTTATTGAAATTTGAATTGTTTATAAAAAATATAAATTGTTATTTAAAAATAGAATTGTGACAGAATGTTTACGGTTTTATTTCTTTTAGATTTAACTTAATTTATTTATGTTATAATTACAAACATTATAAAATATGTTGTAGTTATCATTATAGATAAAACATTATAGATAGTTATAATTAATTTTACATTATTGTTTATTTTTGTTTTTTTATATTTATTTGTTGTTTGATTAAATTATGTGACGAGGCAGAGATGGTACACTTTGAGGAAACATTTGCAATTTATGACGATCTTGTTGCGGCGAACATGAATTTAATTTCACAAATCCAAGAACAAATAAAAAATAATAATGAAGGTGCATCAGTGATCATCCTTTGTATGATTGCTTTTGGATTGATTTTGTTACACACGGTGCCTACTAGAAGCAATTGTATGAGTGAGTCTCAACTACAAAAAGAGCATCGCAGACAAGAATTGATGGAGTACTTGGTTCACACTGAACAATCTCGTGATATTATTCGCTTGGGACCAGAAGCTTTCATTAAATTATGTGAACGAATACAGACAACTGGACTTGTTAAAGATGCATATCGATCAACCGTGGAAGAACAAGTAGCGAAATTTCTGCACATTATTGAGCATGATGTGAAAAATCGAAGTGTGTCATTATTTTTCCATCAGTCTGGAGAAACAGTTTCCTGTCACTTTCATAATGTTTTGACTACAATTTTAAGGTTGGAGGGGGAATTCTTAATTCAACCAAATGGAACGGTTGAAGAACCACACATCCTTAACAACTATCGATTTTTCCCCTACTTTAAGGTCTGTTGATCATAACATTACTTGAAATTATGTCTAATGTCTTATTTATTTTGTGTGGAATTAAAGTTATGAAATTTTGTTTACATTATGATTGTTTAGGGACCATAGATGAGAGTCATGTACGTGTTAAGGTTGCACGTGCTGATGCACCTCGTTTTTGAGGGAGAAAAGATTGGCCAACCCAAAACATATTTGCAGCTTGTGACTTTGACATGAAGTTCACGTATGTCCTAGCCGGTTGGGAAGGAACTGCCTCTGATTCAAGGATATTGAAAGATGCTTTGGTACGAGATGATCATTTGGTTATTCCAGAAGGTTAGTTTTAGAGGATTGGGTGTGCATAACAATAAATAGGTTGAAGTAGTATACACTAACTGAATTGTCCATAATCTTTGTAGGAAAATACTATCTTGGTGATGCAGGTTTTATGTTAAAAGCAAATATAATAACACCTTATCGTGAAAGAATATTCGCGAAGAGGGCCACAAAATGCAAAAGAGCTCTTTAATCATCGACATTAATCACTTAGAAATGAAATTGAGAGAACTTTTGGAGTGCTTAAAAAACGTTTTCCAATTGTAGCCAGTGGGACTGAGCCACATTATGATGTGGATACTATGACAAAAATTGTTTAAGCTTGTTGTATTCTGCATAACTTTTTACGTGGGGTTGACAATGATGAGTCTCTGCTTGAAGAAGTAGATAATGAATTGTTAGAACAAGATGTCCAAGCAACCACCACTCATGCTCGTGACCATGATTATAGGCTAAGGTGTCATATTAGGGACACTATAGCAAACGAAATGTAGGAAGATTATTTAAACAATATGAAATAATATATTTTCTCCTATTTTTCAATGCTTGTCATCCTAACTTTACTTAAGTTAATTAGATGGATCGCAGGAAAAATGTTGCTTCAAATTCATCAGGTTCTTATCGAGAGTTCACAAAGTGGACGACGGAGATGAACCTAATTTTGCTTAATGCAATGATTGACGAAGTACGAAAAGGGTGTAGAATTGATGGTAGCTGGACCACTCAAGGATACACTAACATAGTTATGGCTTTAAATGAGGTTGGCTTATCGGGTATTAAGAAAAATCATGTGAAGAATCGCCAGAAAAGCCTCAAGGATAGGTAGAGGGAAGTCCATGATTTGTTTGGTGGATTGAGTGGTTTCGCATGGAACCAGACCACCAAACGTTTTGAAGCCGAGGACGAAGTTTTGAGTGAGCTCATTAAGGTACATCAGCCACCAAAAATAGTTTTCAACCTTCCTCAAAACACCTAAGTATAAAACAATCGGTTGTTTCGACAAAACAACAGGTTGTTTTTCATTTAGTTTGAAAAACACTTTCAATTAAAAATGTTTGAGAATACTTAAGCTTTTGATTCAATCAAGAGTGGATTAACACATATAATCTACCCCAAATCCTATTCTAAATCACCTCAGCAACAACAAACACATTCAGCCTTCCATCAAACTCAAAGGATTTGGATTCTTCAAAGCTTGAACACACTTGATTCAACAATCTCCCCCTATTTGATGAAGACAAATCCCTGGTTTCTTGTGTTGGATTTGATTGAATCTGAAACAGTTCCTACAAGACAAGGTTTAAGCAAAGCACAATATCTCTGATAGAAGGTTAGAGCAAAAGAGCAAAAACAACATATCAGTAGTATTAAAAAAATCAGTCTATTAGCAAAAGGAAATAGCAGAAATAAAGCTCATTTAAACACTTAAACATAACATAGAGTTTGCAGATAATAAAAGACAACACAGCATAAAATCTCCCCCTATTTGTCTTCACAAATAGACAATAAGAAGAGATAAAAAGACAATTGTTCCAGATTATACAGAATTGAAAAACAAAAGCACTTAATCTGATACAGGGCAAAAACAATCGGTTATTTTGAGCCTTCAACCAGTTGTTTTTCCTTTAATCATCCTTGCCATACTGGAGTTCAAAGATCTGATTCTGAACAACTTCTATCTGTTCATCCAAGGTCATAAACCGTGTATCCATGCTGTTGAATATGTTGTCTATACTCTGGAAGTTACTCACACATAAATCATGGAGATTTCTTTGATTCTCGGCAAAGCCATCAAGCCTATTTACCATGTATCTTTCAAAAGAAGACAGGGATGACATTTCATCTCCTAGATTCCTTGCACTGGTTCTAACAACAAAATTGGTTTCAGGCTGTTCTTCATGGTGAAAATCCATGTTAGCAGCTTGATCTTCTTCATCGAAATCAGTAGCTGCAGCACTTGATGAAGCACCATGATCACCATCTTTGCTCACCCATTTCCCATTTATTTTGGTGAATCCCATCTTGCTAAGAGAGCCATTGTTCATTTCTTGTGTTGACTTAACCAACTCAGATGTCTCATTTTCAAGATTCACTTCAAATTAGAGCAAGAATTTAGAGATTAAAACAGCATAGGGATAGTGATAATCACTTAACCACATGACTTTTTGCATGTGTTCTTTAATGATGTGGATCCAGTTGATCTTGATCTTCTTCATGATGTAGTAGATGTATACAAGGTCTTCTTCTGTTAGGATAGAATGGTTTCTCCCCCTTGTTGTAAGAATCCAAGTTACAATAAGAGCAAACACCCTTTCATCTAGCTTTAAGCCTTCAACTGAACAAGTTCTCACTTGGGCATTTTTTATTTTTCAAACAACTCTTGTAGTATTAAACTTTGTTAAAATCCTCCACTACTCCAAGATTTCCCTTGTTGATTCTTACACCAACATATTTCAGGCCAGCTACAGCAGTCCACACATCATGAGTGATCTCCATGTCAACTCCCTTCACATAAGAAACAAGATTGTTTTCCTCAAACTTTAGATTGGTGTAGAACAACCGAATCAAATTAGGGTATATGTTTTCCTTCATCTCCAAAAACCTTCTCAACAGTTGGTCTTTGAGCAGCTTCCTCACACTGTCTACCTTTTGGCTTTTCAGCCATTCAAAGGAAACAACTTTGGGGTTGTTGATCACCTTTGTGCTAGTTTCAAAGCGATATCTTTCAATGAGCTCATTGTCTCCAGAAAACCAGCCCTCTAGTCTCCCTCCATGCCTCATAACTCTAGTTTTGATCCTCTTTGATGTAGGAGGAGTGGATTCCATGGCAGCATAAAAAGCAAAGAAGACTCACACAAAGAGAGCAAGAAATGTTGCAAGAGATGGCTCAATTGCTTGTTCTTGTGAGAGAGAACAACTGCACCAGAATTTAAAGAAAAGCTGAACCATACTGCATTCAATTGATGTGAGTGGGTTTCATTCTTCAAAGAGAAAAGACTTGACCAAGACCTGCACAGAAAACCTCAGAAAAAGCAGAAAATCACATGGTCATTACATGTGATCTTTGACTAGTTATAAAGGCTCTTAAATTTTCAAGATTTTGGAATATATTCCTTTATGACATGTTGTAACTTCCTCCAAACCATGATCAGGCTTTCAACACTGCTTTATTGACTAAAGATTCTTTCATAATTGAGATCTGCAACAGAAAGAATTCAAAAAAGAATTAAATCCATTCTTTCACAGTGCTGTCAGAGAGGAAACAATCGGTTTGTTCGAGGAAACAATCGGTTGTTTTTCTGCAGCAGTAAAACAGATTTTGAATTATTAAGAATGAGCATATAGGATTCAATGTAGATGAAATTGAACATTTAACAAGAGATATTTAAGCATGAATATGAATTTAAAAAGAATTAAAGATAGAGACAAGGAATGTCTTATCCTTTATGAAGTTCCTTCAATGAGTCATTGGTTTGTGATCAAGAAGCCTCTTTTGACTATTTGAGAACCTTGGACTGGTACATAACATTGATTCAGCTTCAATGTTACTCTTTTCCTTCCAAAAACCTGATAAGATGACTCAGTTCCTCATGTTCTTCTAGATTCCATGTATAAACATGAATTCAAGCAACAAGGTTTGGTCCCCTTACAAATGTGGGTCCATTTGGTTTATTTTTATCATTTGAAAAACCTCACAACCTTTGGGAATCCATTTCATAAAGCCTCTGGGAACAAAATATTTCCTTATCTTGCAGAATCTAACAGAATGATCTTTCTTCATGCAATAAAAGCATGTAACAACCGGTTGTTTTGACTTAACAATCGGTTGTTTTACTGGTTGTTTTGAACAATTCTTTGAAAACTTATTTTGCTTGTTTTGTGAATTAAAACCTAATCTAGCTCTTCCAAAAACACAGTTTTGAGATGCCAAGACATTCTCAAAGTTGGATTTTCCTTTTGAAAGCTTATCCACATTACTCACAAGATAATGCACTTTCTTTTCAAGATTTTCACAATTTTCACAAATGAGAGTGTCACACTGGCAAGAATAGTTTTTGCAATGAGTTTCCAGATTTTCAAAATCACTTTTTGATTTTTCCAGCTCTTCTTCAAGTGCCTTAACTCTCTTTTCAAGCCAGATGTTAAGCTTTTTTAATCGGTTGTTTAAAAGAACCAATCGATTAGCTTCATCATGTGTTTCTTGAAAAGCTTCAAGCAATTCACTATAATTTTCAGCATTTAGAGAAGCACATGAACTTACATTACTGAGCTACATGACTCATCATCTCCTTCAACAATCAAGCATATGTTTGTCTTTTCTTTTTCACTTGATGATGAGCTTGATGAGGAGACTTCATACTCATCTCAAGCTATGTATGCCCTTTTTGACTTTCCCTTCTTTTCTTTGTAACTTGACTTTTTCTCCTTGCTTTCTTTATTTGGGCAATTTTCCTTTATGTGCCCTTGCTCACCACAACCAAAACAAGTATAGTTATTGGAATTAAAATCTTTGGATTTTTTGTTTCCATACCTTTCTTTGTTGATGTCTTTGTTGCGGTTCCTTTTCAAGAATTTGCTAAACTTTCTAGATAGCAAACTAAGGTTCTCTTCATCACTTTCATCACTGGATTCTTGCTTGTTTTTTGTGCTTGACAGCTTTTAAGGCAATGCTCCTCACATGCTTGTCTTCACTTTCTTGAACATTGAGTCTATTCATCTCCAACTCATGTTCCCTAAGTTTGCCAAACAAAGAAGCCATACTCAATTATGTTAGATCTTTGGATTCAGATATAGCAGTTACGTTAGGTTGCCAAGATCTATCAAGACATTTGAGGATCTTGATGTTTAGCTCTTCTTTTTCAAAGGTTTTCTCAAGGCTCATGAGGTGGTTGATGATGTGAGTGAACCTTTTCTGAACTTCAACAATAGTCTCACCCTTGAGCATTCTGAACATTTCATACTCTTGGATTAGAGTATGATTTCTGGCTCTTTTCACCTCATTTGTACCTTCATGAGTTACCTCCAAGGTGTCCCACATTTCCTTTGTTGATTTGCATTGAAAGACCCTGGAAAATTCATCTGAAATCAAGGCAGAAGTTATTATGTTTTTAGCAATGCAATCAAATTTGGCCTTCTTGCTTTCAGAATCAGTCCATTGAGACAAAGGTTTTTCAATGAAAATCCATCTTTTTAAAATTCTGGAATAAATGGGCCATTTTCAATTGCATTCCAAATTCCTTAGTCAAGGGATTCCACAAAAAATTTCATTCTAACATTCCAAAATTTGTAGTTCAAACCACAAAACAGAGGTGGTCTGTTGATTGAAGCACCTTCCCCAAAAGGTAATCTATCGGCCATATAAAAACAGTTTTAGGATCACACTTGAATAAATTTCAAGAACCAAGCTCTGATACTAATTGTTAGAATGTATGGCTTTAAACTAGAGGGGGGGTGAATGGTTTAAAGAGGGTTTTCACAAACTTTTTAGTCTAGAATGAAATTTCTTAGAGAAAACTTGATTCGGAATTCAGTTTGCCAAAAACACAAAGCAATTTAGCACAACACCAGAAAAACAATCGGTTATTTCGTAGAAACAATCGGTTGTTTATACCAGTTAAAAAATATAAACTGAAATTAAAGAGTTTAAGGGATAGAGAGATTGCACACACAGGTTTATACTGGTTCACTCTTAAACCACTGGGGAACCCACTAAGCAATCAAACCTAGATTACTTACACACACCACCAAAGAAGTGACCTTGATCCCCTCAACACACAAACTTCCTTTGGCTCAGCATATACACCACCAAGAATGTTGATCTTGACAACCTCAAAAGCACACAACACTTCTCGGCTTCACACACCAGAGTTTACACAAAGTACAAAAGGATTACACTTGTTACAGAATGATCTGAAATCAATACAAGATGAAAATCCTATTCCACTCTCCTCAAATATGTTTTTCTATGTTTAAATATCAGTTCATTGTTTGTTACATAATCTGAACAAACTATTTATTGCTTTAAAAGACTGGTCAAAGCATTTAAAACTGGAGTGCATTCAGTTATAAAATAATTTAAAGCTCAGACAAAGCACAAAATAGTTTTCTGTTATGGTTCCAAAACAAACAATCGATTGAATGCTCGAAACAATCGGTTGTTTTGGTTTGACAGCAAGTCAACCACCAAAAATAGTTTTCAACCTTTCTCAAAACATCTAAGTATAAAACAATCGGTTGTTTCGACAAAACAACAGGTAGTTTTTCATTTAGTTTGAAAAACACTTTCAATTAAAAAGGTTGGATTCAATCAAGAGTGGATTAACACAGATAATTTACCCAAGATCCTATTCTAAAACACCTCAGCAACAACAAGCACATCCAGCCTTCCATCAAACTCAAAGGATTTGGATTCTTCAAACCTTAAACACACTTGATTCAACATGGTGTGTTACGCCGAGAAGTGTTTGTTGAACCAAGTGTGTTCAAGCTTTGAAGAATCCAAACTCATTGAAGGATGATGAAAGGCTAGCTGTGCTTGTTGTTGCTGAGCTGTCTTTTAGTTAGGATCTGGGGTAGATTTTATGTATAATCCACTCTTGATTGAATTCAAAGCATAAGCATTCTCAATCCTTTTAAAAGAAAAGTGTTTTTCAAACTAAGTGAAAAAATAACCTGTTGTTTTGTCGAAACAACTGATTGTTTTATACTTAAGAGTTTTTAGAAAGGTTGAAAACTGTTTTCAATGGTTGACTTGCTGTCAAAACAAAAACAACCGATTGATTCGTGAAAACAACTGATTGTATGTTTTGGTAACATAACAAAAAACTGTTTTGTGCTTTGACTGAGCATTAAATTATTTTGTAACTGTTTACGCTCCAGTTTTTAATGCTTTGACCAATCTTTAAATGCAATGAATAGTTTGTTAAGATTTGATAACAAACAACAACTTTGAATATATACAAAAAAAAAAAATAGATTTGAGTTTTTCAAGAGATTGAGATTTTGAAAAGTTGAGAATTGCTTAGAGATTGAGTTTGATCAAAGAGTATGAGATAGAAATTTTCATCTTGTATTGATTTCAGATTTGTTCTGTAACATGTGTAATCCTTTGTCACTTTTGAAAGAACCTTGTGTGTTTGCTGAGAAGTCCTTAAGATCAACATTCTTAGTGTGGTTGTGTTGGACCAAAGGAAGTGTGTGTCTTGAGGGGATCAAGGTCACTTCTTTGGTTGTGTTGTAAGTGATCTAGGGTTGATTGCTTAGTGGATTCCCCAGTGGTTTCTGGGAAGACTGGATGTAGCTATGGATTTAGAGTAAACCAATATAAACCTCTGTGTGCTTTCTCTTTATCCTTAATCTCTTTAAATTCAGTTTTGTTATTTGTAAACTGGTATAAACAACCGATTGTTTTTTTGGTGCTGTGATTTTTTGCTTTGTGTTTTGGCAAACTGATTTCCTTATCAACTGTTTCTCGAAGTAATTTCATTCTTGACTTTAAAGTTTGCGAAAAACCTCTTTAAACCGTTCAATTTTGTTCTTTGTAAATTGGTATAAACAACCGATTGTTTTTTTGGTGCTGTGATTTTTTGCTTTGTGTTTTGGGAAACTGATTTCCTTATCAACTATTTCTCGAAGTAATTTCATTCTTGACTTAAAAGTTTGCGAAAAACCTTTTTAAACCATTCACCCCCCCCCCCATCCCTCCTCTACTTTAAAGCCATAGATTCTTACAATTGGCATCAAGAGCTTGGTTCTTGAAATTTATTCAAATTTGATCCTAAAACTGTTTTTTAATGGCAGATAGACTACCTTTTGAGAAAGGTGCTTCAATCAACAGACCACCTCTGTTTTGTGGTTTGAACTACCAATTTTGGAAAGTGAGAATGAAAATCTTTGTGGAATCACTTGACAAAGGTATTTGGGATCCAATTGAAAATGGTCCTTTTGTCCCAAAATTTGAAAAATATGGATCTTCCATTGAAAAAACCTTGGTCTCAATGGACTGATTCTGAAAGCAAGAAGGCCAAATTTGATTGCATTGCTAAAAACATAATAACCTCTGCTTTGAATTCAGATGAGTTTTTCAGGGTTTCTCAATGCAAATCTGCAAAAGAGATGTGGGACACCTAGGAGGTAACTCATGAAGGTACAAATGAGGTAAAGAGAGCTAGGAAGCATACTCTAATCCAAGAGTATGAGATGTTCAAAATGCTCAAGGGTGAAACAATTGCTGAAGTGCAGAAAAGATTCACTCACATCATTAACCATCTCATGAGCCTTGACAAGACCTTTGAAAAGGAAGAGCTAAACATCAAGATTTTGAAATGTCTTGATAGAGCATGGCAACCTAAGGTAACTGCAATATCTGAATCTAAAGATCTAACATCTATGAGTATGGCTTCTTTGTTTGGCAAGCTTAGGGAACATGAGTTAGAGATGAATCGACTTAATGTTCAAGAAAGCGAAGACAAGCACGTAAGGAGTATTGCCTTAAAAGCTATCAAGAACAAAGGCAAACAAGAATCCAACGATGATAGTGATGAAGAGAACCTTAGTTTGCTATCCAGAAAGTTTAGCAAATTCTTGAAGAGGAACCACAACAAGGACAACAACAAAGATAGGTATGGAAATAAGAAAACCAATGATTTTAATTCTAATAACTATACTTGTTTTAGTTGTGGTGAGCAAGTGATGGATTTTCTATAAGCTCTTCTTGGATGTTTGTAGAAGATGGTGCGGAAGCTAATGGATGAGAATGGGCAAGGTCCTCCTAAGAGGTGTGGTGACCTTGAAGGTGCATGAAAGGTAGGGAAGATTGGAGTGGTTTGGCCATCTCCATTTGGTGTGAAGGTTTGAAGATTAAAAGCCTATTCCTAAGAGAGTTTAGACAAGGAGTGAGAATGGCACAATTTTGGCAGCATTTCACTATTCAATTAATCTTGCAAATACATGAGCCAATCCCTCTTATTTATAGTGTTTAGAGGGCTGGAAATTCAAAAGAAAGTGGAGGGAAATTCAAATGAGAAGCATTTGAATTTGGAGCCAATTCCTAGTCACAAGGGAAGTGTAACTTGGTTTCTATTTTTGGCACCTCCTAAATCTATACCTATACCTTCTTTTGTGTCACATGGAAAGTGTAACTTAGCTTTATACATTTGCACCTCTTATATTTATATCTACACCTCCCTTTATGTTCTACTAAAAATACTCAAAAATAATTACAAAAGAAAGACATCCAATGATGCTTAGTTTGCCCATATCTTCTATTTGTTGGGCTTGAGTTGAAGCTTGAACTTGTATTTGGGCTTGGGCTTGGCCTTTTTCTATCATGGGCTTGGGCCTCTTCCATCATCCCCTCCCTCTTAAAAAGGATTTGTCCTCAAATCCAATGCTTCTTCTTCATTATCATTGTGTGGATGTATGTGGCTCGATGGTTTCCATCATCCCCTCCTTCTTGAGAGGATCTGTCCTCAGATCTACAAGTTTGATCTCGAACAACAACCTTATTCCTATTTTGAAAACTAGGCTCGTCCTCCAGGATCAAATGTCCATCTCTGTGAGTCATCAAACAAATCAAATGTGCTAGTTTGAGTAGTTGTGTAAACATTAATTTTAGGAAGTTGCCATTCCTTTTGTTTTTCTATTGTTTTTGACAACTTCTCATAATATTTCTCTATTTGTTGTTGTATTTGTTCTTGAATCCTCTCATGCATTTTCTTAACAAAATAATCTTTTGTAACTCCTTCCTTATGCACAAAGGTATGTGGATTAGGAAGGGGTAATAAATCTAAAGGAGAAAGAGGATTAAGTCCATATACAACTTCAAATAGGAAAATATTGGTAGTTTTGTGAACTACGCTATGGTATGTATGCTCATCTCTAGAGTTGTGTTTGTCCTTTATGATTGTTCTAGGCATAGTAGAAAGATCTAGATTTTCAAATGTATTTTGACCATGCTTTTAAGGATGATAAGAATTTAAAGTGTACAACTTAGTTGCAAGTTTTCCCAAGAGAATCCTCAAATCATGGTTTGCGAAATTTGGAGCTCTATCCAACACTATGCTTGAAGATAAACCATGAGGATGTATCACTTCTCTAGAGAAGAGTTTATCCATATCCATGAAAATGGAATCAAAACCTTTTGTTGACCTAGGAAGCTCTAATATGAAATTTGTGTCTTCCCAAGGATCATTTGCAAAAGGTGAAGGAGTATAGAGTTCTTGAGACATTGCCTTAGGTGTAGTTTTAAAACAAGATATGTATCTAGGGTAATGTCTTTGAACATATTTTCTCATGGGGGACAAAAGTTTTCCTTTTAAAAGCTCTAGAGTTTTATCAACTCTAATTTGGCCCATGAGTTCTCCTTCATGAAGACTTTTTCTCTTGTGTGTAAAGATAGTCTCGTTGTTACAACCATTGTTTATGAGAATTTGTACACTTTGCAATGGTTGTCTCAATAAGACATGACAAGTTTCTTTAGGCACTACCTCACATAAAAATTTGTTTTTGTAGATGCTTATAGATAACTTGACATTCACTTGGTGATATCCTATCACATATGAGAAATAATCCACTTCATCTTTATCTATGCAAGCTTCTTTTAAAGACTCTTCTTTTTTTATTATGCTTGCAAGTGTTCCTTTACAAGAGGTAAGGCTAGGTTGTTCAACAAGAAGCATGTTTTCAAAGGTATTTTTAATTTGCTTGTCTTGTTGAATGACCTTGTGGGAAGGAACACTCTTCTCCCACACCTTTTGTTTCCCAAGGGTTTTCTCTTTCTTTTCTATTTTTATATTTTCATCACACTCACTAGCTTCTTTTTCTTGGCTACTATTCTCATCTTTGTCCCTTAAGATCATAGATCTTTCATTGAAACATTGAGATGCTAATTGATCATTGCCAAGGTATTCTAAACATGGAATTTCTCTAGCTTGAGTGTGAGAGATATGCTTGGTTAGGTTTTGGGAAAGTTCTAGAGATGTTTCTTGTATATGTTTTTCCCCTCTATGGAACTCATCCTTGCATAAGATACATAGTATGAACTTTGTTTTTGACTTGATTGTTTTCTTAAAATTTGTTTTTCAACTTTAATGCTAAGTTGAATCAAGTCATTTAAATCTCTATAAGGTAAAAGTTCAACTTTGTTTCTTATCTCAAGTTTGAGACCACTTAGAAACCTAGCTATGGTGGTATGGTTGTCTTCGTTAATCCTTGCCCTCTCAATATATGATATCATCTTTTGCCAATATTCTTCTACACTCATATCTTTTTGATGAAGTCTTTGGAGCTTTTCCATCAACTTCCTATTGTAATGTGAGGGAATATGGCGACATCTCAAGGCTCCCCTAAGGTCATTCCAAGATGTAATGGGAGGGTCCTTGTGGAGATGTCTCTCTCTTTTTAGGGCATTCCACCAATACATAGCATCACATTGAAAACTTAAGGTAGCTAAGGGTACTTTCTTTTCTTCACTCACATGGTTGTAAGCAAACAATTGCTCTACCCTCATCTCCCAATATAGATATGTTTCTACATCTTCTTTTCCATAGAAATGAGGTAGCTCTACCTTAACCTCCTTTAGGTCTTCTTGTCTCTCTTTTCTAGCTCTCCTAGGGGGTGGTTCATTTATCCCAAGACTTTCTTCCCCAAAAGAATCATAAACTTGAGAGCTATATGCGTGAGAATGTAATTTTTTTGAAATTTGAGACTTCTCATCCTTTGCTTTAGTCGATTTATTAGTTTTGGCCTCATTCTCCAATTGTTTAGATGAAATTGATTGAATATCTTTGGAAAGTTGTTTCAAAAGGTATTTGATGGATTTCATATCACTTTTCATAGACTTTGAAGAATGAGAAGACATGACTAGAGCTTTGTGTCTAGAAATGTTTTACTTTGAGAAAAATGAGGGAAGTTAAATAAGGTAGTTTTCCAGGTAAGAGAGGTGAGTCACAATGGACTACTTAAATACCAAGTCTTGCCTTAGCCAAAAACTATCCCTCAATGTCTTCACACAAATCTTTCTCTTGGTAAACCACTTAAAACACAATTAAGTTGGAGAAATCAAATTTTTAATGCAAGAAAACAATGCAAACTATCTAATCAACCAAGCAAAGTTAACAAAGCTTAAACAAGACAAAACAGTTTGATAAGCGTAGCTAATTAAAGGTAAAAAGATGCAATTAAAAAATTAACAATTGCTAAGCTAGATAGTTCTAAACTAGTCGGCCCTAGGTGAGGCTTCTTGGACACTTGGAGCCCTTGAAGACACACTCATCGTCTAATTGCGTAATTAAACAAGTAATTAACAAGAGTTAAGTTGCAAAGAAATTAGATGGAACTCCCTTTGTTGATTTTCTATTAGCAGTCCCTTTGTTGTCTCCTCTTTGTTGGGCCTTCCAATGTATGTGGTGTATTTAGAAAGTGTTTGTTTCTGCCCCTTGCCTTTGTTCCTCTTGGAATTAGGTAATTAATTCTTCAATCCAACACCTATTAAGCAAACTAGAATCCCCTCAAGTCAATCCCCACTCAATCAAGTACCAATTGATAATTAATCCACCACCAAGCTTAGAGGTCAAATAATTAAAGCAAGAAACAAATTAATTTGAAAAACAGTACCACACAAATGGAATTAAATGTGACAACTAGAAAGAGTTCCAATGAAATTAGACAAGCAAATAAAAAGGTACTTAAAGAAAGGATGGCACACAAAATGGAACCTATAGAATAACACTAGATTTGATTTCAAAATCAAAAAACAGCACCAGTGAAATAGTTGTTGTGGTCCAGAGAGCGTGATTTTCACTGATTTATGTTGAGCTGGCCTTTTAATATTTGCTTCTGAAAATTTATATGCAAACAAATCAAGATCTTAAAAAAATTATGGCGTTGGTTTCATTCCAAACGCATGCACCATTTTTTTTTAATAAATTTTCTAAAATCAGTGCTCAGTTACGCCAGTTGTAGCGTCAGGATTGCACACTGTTTTTATAATATTAATCATTTTTTTCTATTTGTTTTTTTGAACTGATTCTTTTTTTGTCCTTTCTCTAACACCTCAATCTTGCAAAACCCAGAGGCTCATAATTTTATTATGTGGGAAAATAATTTTCTTAAGCAAAGCAGCCAGCACAGAGTTATGCAAAACAGAGGATTCTGTAAATCTGGAAAAAACAGCAAGATATACCATAAGAAAAACACAATGGAATTGGTGAAATGGAATTTGTGTAGATCTAAACACAAATATGAACTCAAGCTAAAAATAAAAAGCACCAAAGGATAAAAAAAACACAGCAGATTCAGATCAAGCATTTATACCAAAAACAAGAAACAAATAAGCTAAACAAAGTATTACTATGATTTGATGACATTTTTGGAAGAAACATGACTAGACAAAACACATATAGATTCAGAAATTAAAAGACTCAAATGAACATAATATGAACCAATTAAAATTGCAATAATGACTCAAATACCTAAAATAAAAAACAGCAACACAAACTATATGGAATCCTACCAAAAATTGCACAAACATTGCTCAAGAACAATTGAACAAGATGCACCGATTGGAAATTCCAAACAGCACACCAATTCAAAACGAAAATTAAAACAGCAAGACAATATGGATTACAGATAAACAACTAGGAAATAAGAATAACTCAAAAAGAAAAACACAAAGAGATACTCATCTTTGAAGAACCATAGCTCATGATACCAAATGATGGATTTCCTATGAGCTCTTCTTGGATGTTTGTAGAAGATGGTGCGGAAGCTAATGGATGAGAGTGGGCAAGGTCCTCCTAAGAGGTGTGGTGACCTTGAAGGTGCATGAAAGGTAGGGAAGATTGAAGTGGTTCGGCCATCTCCATTTGGTGTGAAGGTTTGAAGATTAAAAGCCTATTCCTAAGAGAGTTTAGGCAAGGGGTGAGAATGACACAATTTTGGCAGCATTTCACTATTCAATTAATCTTGCAAATACATGAGCCAAGCCCTCTTATTTATAGTGTTTAGAGGGTTGGAAATTCAAAAGAAAGTGGAGGGAAATTCAAATGAGAAGCATTTGAATTTGGAGCCAATTCCTAGTCACAAGGGAAGTGTGACTTGGTTTCTATTTTTGGCACCTCCTAAATCTATACCTACACCTTCTTTTGTGTCACATGGAAGGTGTGACTTAGCTTTATACATTTGCACCTCTTATATTTATATCTACACCTCCCTTTATATTATACTAAAAATACTCAAAAGTAATTACAAAAGAAAGACATCCAATGATGCTTAGTTTGCCCATATCTTCTATTTGTTGGGCTTGAGTTGAAGCTTGAACTTGTATTTGGGCTTGGGCTTGGCCTTTTTCTATCATGGGCTTGGGCCTCTTCCATCATCCCCTCCCTCTTGAAAAGGATTTGTCCTCAAATCCAATGCTTCTTCTTCATCATCATTATGTGGATGTATGTGGCTGGATGGTTTCCATCAGCAAGGGCACATAAAAGCAAATTGCCCAAACAAAAACAAGGAGAAAAAGCCTAGCCACAAGGAAAAGAAGGGCAAGACAAAAAGAGCTTACATAGCTTGGGATGAAAATGAGGTATCCTCATCAAGTGAAGATGAAAGAGCAAACATCTGCTTGATTGCTGAAGGAGATGATGAATCTTGCAGCTCAAGTGAAGTAAGTTCTTGTGCTTCTTTAAATGAACAAAATTATAGTGAATTGCTTGAAGCTTTTCAAGAAACTCATGGTGAAGCTAATCGATTGGTTCTTTCAAACAACCGATTGAAAGAACTTAACAGCTGGCTGGAAAAGAGAGAGAAGGCACTTGAAGAAGAGCTAGGAAAATCTAAAAAAGATTTTAAAAATCTTGAAACACATTTCAAAAACTCTTCTTGCAAGTGTAACACTCTCATTTGTGAAAATTCTGAAAACCTTAAGAAAGTGCATTATCTTGTTAAGACTGTGGATAAGCTTTCAAAAGGAAAATCTAACTTTGAGAATGTCTTGGCATCTCAAAACTGTGTTTTTGGAAACACTGATTTAGGTTTTAATCCACAAAACAAACAAGATAAGTTTTCAAAAAATATTTCAAGAAAGCCAGAAAAACAACCGATTGTTAAGTCGAAACAACCTGTTGTTACATGCTTCTACTGCATGAAAAAGGGCCATTCGATTAGATTCTGCAAAATAAGAAAATTTTTTGTTCCAAGAGGCTTCATGAAATGGATTCCTAAAGGATGTGAGGTTTCAAATGAGAAAAAGAAATCAATTGGACCCACATTTGTGAAGGGGCCAAATCTTGTTGCTTGAACTCATGTTTGTGTAGAAAATCTAGAGAAATGTGAGGGACTGAGTCATTTGATCAAGTTCTTGGAAGAAAAAGGTTAACATTGAAGCTGAATCAATGTTTTGTATCTGTCCAAAGGCTCTCAATGGTCAAAAGGAGACTTCTTAATCAAAAACATATGGCTCAATGAAGGAACATCACAAAGGATAAAACCTTCCTTATCTCTAACCTTTATTCTTGTTCAAGTCTATACTCATGCTTAAATATCTCTTTTAAAATGTTCAAATTCATCTGCTTTGAACTCTTTCTGCTTAAAATTAAAAATTCAAAATCAGGTTTACTGCTACAGAAAAACAACTGATTGTTTCCTCGAAACAACCGATTGTTTTGTGCCTGACAGCACTGTGAAGAAATCAATTTAATTCTTTTTTGAATTTCTATCTGTTGTAGATCAAATTAAAGAAAGAATTCTTGGTCAATGAACTTGTGTTGAAACTGATCACGCTCAGAAAGAAGTTACAACAATCATAAAGGAATATATTCCACAATCTTGAAAATTTAAGAGCTTTTATGAGTAGTCAAAGATCACATGTGATGACCATGTGATTTTCTGCTTTTTCTGACATTTTCTGTGCAGGGCTTGGTCAAGTCTTTTCTCTCTGAAAATCTGGTACCCACTCACATCATTGAATGCATTATGATTTTGTTTTTGCTTTAAAATCTGTTGCAGCTGACCTCTTTCACAAGAAAGACCAATTGGGCCATCTCGTGCAACATCTCTTGCAATTTTTGTGTGAGTTTTTCTCTGCTCCTTCTCTGCCTTCATGAAATCAATTCCTCCCACCTCAAAGAGAGTTAAAACCATAGCAGTAAGGTCTGGAGGAAGGCTAGAAGGATGGTTTTCTGGTGATAATGATCTAATTGAAAGGTATAGGTTTGAGACTATCACAAAGATGATAAACAACCCCAAAGTTGTGTGCTTTGATTGGCTGAAAAGCCAAAAGTTGGATAATGTAAGGAGGTTGCTTAAAGATCAATCTCTCATAAAGTTCTTGGAGATGAAGGGGAACATCTACCTAGATTTGATTAGAGTGTTCTACACAAATCTCAAATTTGAGGAAAACAACCTTGTGTCTCATGTGAAGGGTGTAGATATGAAGATCACCTATGATGTGTGGACTGCAGTGGCGGGTCTAAAGTATTTTGGCCTCAAAATCAACAAAGGGAACCTTGGTGTAGTGGAGGATTTCAACAAAGTCCAATACTACAAGAGTTGTTTGAAGAATCAAAATGCTCAAGTTAGGACTTGTTCGGTTGGAGGCTTGAGGCTTGATGAAAGGTTGTTGGCCCTTATTGTGACTTGGATTCTAACTCCAAGGGGGAGCAATCATTTTGTTCTTACAAAGGAGGACCTTGTGTATATCTACTGCATAATGAAGAAAATCAAAATCAATTGGATCCACATCATCAAGGAGCACATGCAAAAGACAATAAGGTTAAGTGACTATCACTATCCATATGTTGTTTTGATATCTAAATTTGTGCTGTATTTTGAAGTGAACCTGGAAGATGAGACATCTGAGTTGGTTAAGTCAACTCAAGAGATGAACAATGGATCTCTCGGCAAAATGGGATTCACCAAAATAGGTGACAAATGGATAAGCAAAGATGGTGACCATGGTGCCTCATCAAGTGTTGCTGCTGATCTTGATGAAGAGGAGCATGCTGCTGATATGGATTTTCAACATGGATCTTGATGAAGGAATGCCAACCATGTCTTCTTTTGAGAGATACATGGTCAATAGGCTAGATGGATTTGCGGAGAATCAAAGAAATCTCCATGATCTGTGTATAAGCAACTTCCAGAGCATTGATAACAGGTTCAACAACATGGATGCACGCTTCATGATTTTGGATGAACAGATTGAAGCAGTCCATAATCAGATTTTTGATCTACAATATGCCAAAGATGATTAAAGAGGAAAAACAACTGGTTGATGTCACGGAACAACCGATTATTTTTATGGCTTGTATCAGTTTCTTCTGTTTTCTACTTCTGCTCTTTAATTCTGTTTTTATTAAGAACAATTATCCTTTTATCTCTTCTTTTTGTCTATTTGTGAAGACAAATAGAGGGATATTTATGTTGTGTGTTTGTTTTTCGTTATTAATTTCTGCAAAACAATTTGTATGGTTGGTTAAAGCCTTATAGGTTTTTGCTTTGATATTTTGCTCTGATATACTGTTTATGTTTCTGTACTAACCATATATAAGAAGTTTTATGCTTTGCTTAAAAATGTGTCTTGCAGGAACTGCTTCAGATTCAATCCAACACAAGCAATCAGAGATTTATCTTCATCAAATAGGGGGAGATTGTTGAACTAAGTGTCTTCAAGCTTTGAAGAATCCAAACCCTTTGAATGATGATGAAAGGCTAGTTGTGCTTGTTGTTGTTGAATTGTCTTTTAGTTAGGATCTGGGGTAGATTTTATGTATAATGCACTATTGATTGAATCCAAAGCATAAGCATTCTTAATCCTTTTAAAAGAAAAGTGTTTTTCAAACTAAGTGAAAAACAACCTGTTGTTTTGTCGAAACAACCGATTGTTTAATACTTAGGAGTTTTTAGAAAGGTTGAAAATTGTTTTTAATGGTTGACTTGCTGTCAAAACCAAAACAACTGATTGATTCGTGAAAACAACTGATTGTTTGTTTTGGTAGCATAACATAAAACTGTTTTGTGCTTTGACTGAGCATTAAATGATTTTCTAACTGTTTACGCTCCAGTTTTTAATGTTTTGACCAATCTTTAAATGAAATGAATAGTTTGTTAAAATTTGATAACAAACAACAACTTTGAATATATACAGAAAAACGGATTTGAGTTTTTCAAGAGATTGAGATTTTGAAAAGTTGAGAATTGCTTAGAGATTAAGTTTGATCAAAGAGTGTGAGATAGGATTTTTCATCTTGTATTGATTTCAGATTTGTTCTGTAACAAGTATAATCTTTTGTATCTTTTGAAAGAACCTTGTGTGTTTGCTGAGAAGTGTTGTGTGTTCTTGAGGGGATCAAGATCAACATTCTTAGTGTAGTTGTGTTGGACCAAAGGAAGTGTGTGTCTTGAGGGGATCAAGGTCACTTCTTTGGTTGTGTTGTAAGTGATCTAGGATTAATTGCTTAGTGGATTCTCCAGTGGTTTCTGGGAAGACTGGATATAGCTATGGGTTTAGAGTGAACCAGTATAAACCTCTGTGTGCTTTTCTCTCTATCCTTAATCTCTTTAAATTCAGTTTTGTTATTTGTAAACTGGTATAAACAACTGATTGTTTCTACGAAACAACCGATTGTTTTTCTGGTGCTGTGATTTTTTGCTTTGTGTTTTGGCAAACTGATTTCCTTATCAACGGTTTCTCGAAGTAATTTCATTCTTGACTTAAAAGTTTGTGAAAAATCTATTTAAACCATTACCCCCCCCCCCCCCTCTAGTTTAAAGTCATAGATTCTTACACTGTTGTGTGCTATTGAGGTTGTCAATATCAACATTCTTGGTGGTGTTTGTGCTGAGCCAAAGGAAGTGTATGTTTTGAGGGGATCAAGGTCACTTCTTTGGTGGTGTTTGTAAGTAATCTAGGTTTGGTTACTTAGTGGATTCCCAGTAGTTTTTAAGAAGATTGGATATAGCTCTTGGTTTAAGAGTGAACCAGTATAAATTGTGTGTGCAATCTCTCTCTCCCTTAAACTCTTTAATTTCAGTTTTGTATATTTTAACTGGTATAAACAACCGATTGTTTTTTTGATATTGTGCTAAATTGCTTTGTGTTTTTGGCAAACTGAGTTCTGAATCAAGTTTTCTCAAAGGAATTTCATTCTAGACTAAAAAGTTTGTGAAAACCCTCTTTAAACCATTCACCCCCCCCCCTCTAGTTTAAAGTCATACAACCTAACAATTGGCATCAAAAGCTTGGTTCTTGAAATTTATTCAAGTGTGATCCTAAAACTGTTTTTATATGGCTGATAGATTACCCTTTGGGAAGGGTGCTTCAATCAATAGACCACCTTTGTTTTGTGGTTTGAACTACCAATTTTAGAAAGTCAAAATGAAAATCCTAGTTGAATCTTGACAAAGGAATTTGGGATGCAATTTAAAGTGGTCATTTTGTTCCAAAATTTGAAAAAGATGGATCTTCCATTGAAAAACCTTGGTCTCAATGGACTGATTCTGAAAGCAAGAAGGCCAAATTTGATTGCATTGCTAAAAACATAATAACTTTTGCCTTGAATTCAGATGAATTTTTCAGGGTCTCTCAATGCAAATCAGCAAAAGAGATGTGGGACACCTTGGAGGTAACTCATGAAGGTACCAATGAGGTGAAGAGAGCCAAAAAGCATACTCTAATCCAAGAGTATGAAATGTTCAGAATGCTCAAGGGTGAGACTATTGCTGATGTTCAGAAGAGGTTCACTCACATCATCAACCACCTCATGAGCCTTGAGAAAACCTTTGAAAAAGAAGAGCTAAACATCAAGATCCTCAAATGTCTTGATAGATCTTGGCAACCTAACGTAACTGCTATATCTGAATCTAAAGATCTAACATAATTGAGTATGGCTTCTTTGTTTGGCAAACTTAGGGAACATGAGTTGGAGATGAATAGACTCAATGTTCAAGAAAGTGAAGACAAGCATGTGAGGAGCATTGCCTTAAAAGCTGTCAAGCACAAAAAACAAGCAAGAATCCAGTGATGAAAGTGATGAAGAGAACCTTAGTTTGCTATCTAGAAAGTTTAGCAAATTCTTGAAAAGGAACCGCAACAAAGACATCAACAAAGAAAGGTATGGAAACAAAAAATCCAAAGATTTTAATTCCAATAACTATACTTGTTTTGGTTGTGGTGAGCAAGGGCACATACAGGCAAATTGCCCAAATAAAGAAAGCAAGGAGAAGAAGTCAAGTTACAAAGAAAAGAAGGGAAAGTCAAAAAGGGCATACATAGCTTGGGATGAGAATAAAGTCTTCTCATCAAGCTCATCATCAAGTGAAGAAGAAAAGGCAAACATATGCTTGATTGCTTAAGGAGATGATGAGTCATGTAGCTCAAGTGATGTAAGTTCATGTGCTTCTATAAATGCTGAAAATTATATTGAATTGCTTGAAGCTTTTCAAGAAACACATGAAGAAGTTAATTGATTGGTTCTTTCAAACAACCGATTAAAAGAGCTTAACAGCTGGCTTGAAAAGAGAGTTAAGGCACTTGAAGAAGAGCTGGAAAAATCAAAAAGTGATTTTGAAAATCTAGAAACTCATTGCAAAAGCTCTTCTTGCAAGTGTGACACTCTCATTTGTGAAAATTGTGAAAATGTTGAAAAGAATGTGCATTATCTTGTTAATATTGTGGATAAACTTTCAAAAGGAAAATCCAACTTTGAGAATGTCTTGGCATCTCAAAACTGTGTTTTTGGAAGAGTTGGTTTAGGTTTTAATCCACAAAACAAGTAAGATAATTTTCCGAAGAATTTTTCAAAACAACCAGTAAAACAACCGATTCTTAAGTAGAAACAATCGTTTGTTACATGTTTTTATTGCATGAAGAAAGGTCATTCTGTTAGATTCTGTAAAATAAGGAAATATTTTGTTTTCAAATGCTTTATGAAATGGATTCCCTAAGGTTGTAAGGTTTCAAATGTTAAAAATAAACCAAATGGACCCACATTTGTAAGGGGACCAAACCTTGTTGCTTGAATTCATGTTTATGCAGGGAATCTAGAAGACCATGAGGCTCTGAGTCATCTGATCAGGTTCTTGGAAGGAAAAGATTAACATTGAAGTTGAATCAATGTTATGTACCAGTCCAAGTTTCTCAATAGTCAAAAGAGGCTTCTTGATCACAAACAAATGACTCATTGAAGGAACCTCGTAAAGGATAAAACCTTCCTTATCTCTATCTTTAATTCTTTTTTAAAGTCAAATTCATGCTTAAATATCTGATAGCTCTTGTTTTGCTGTCAAATTAATATGATTCTAGCGTAGACTTGTCTAACACTAGAGGGATGATAGTATAATTGTGGACAAATGTCCCCAAGTCGTCTCCCAACGAATCCAATAGTAAAATCAGTTGATCAGGGTTTAAAATCTATCTGCAAGCAATAAAAGTTAGCAATAACAATAAAGATAAAAAGGGGGTTTGAGATAGTTGTGCAGAAAATATAAAAGAGATTAAAATAGCAAATAAAAAGTGGTTGATCCCAAGTTCTTCCACCGTTGAATTTTTCACAGGTTCTCTAAAGGTTAATCTTTTCTCAATCCTCCAACAGAGTTAAACCAGATTGAACATGCGCCAATCTAATTCAACTGAAACTCACTAGTAAAACATGTGTCTACTAGTTTAATCAATACCCACTTTGTTCCATGCGTATACTCCATGGGAATGCTTACCTCCTCTTCCATGAATCATGCGCCCAAGAAATTAATTAGAACAATGCGAACTAACTAAGAAAACAAAGTTTAAGATAAGGAAGACTCTCAATCATGCGTTCAAGTACAACCTCTCACAAAAACCAGTTTTCCAGGAGATTAGACAATAAAAAAAACTGCTATAGAGAATTAAAAATCGAAACTTTTATTGAACAAAACCTCAGAATTCAATGGGAAATTACAAAGGAATCAACAAAAAAGGTTTAGCCTTCCATGCGGAGGCAAAACAAAAGAATTACTAAGACGAAAATAAACTAAGAAAACCCTATGAAGCTCTCTCTTTTCTCCTTGATGCTTGTGTCCTTTTATAGGGCTTTTCTGCTCCAAGGATCTTGGGAAAATATTGCAGTTTAGATTTTGAAACAGTTTCCACTTTCCATAATTCTTTTTATTTTGTAGAAGATTTGCTTCCAATTCTGTTTCTGGAATCTTGTAGCTTTTATTTTCTCTTTCTTCTCAGAATATTTTGCCTGTTTTGGTTCAAGAAGCAACTTGGACTTTTACATATTTGGCCCATTCACAAAGCTAGATGCTTCCTCTGGATAATTTACTCTAAAAACACAAAATTAACAATAATAATAGTTAAGGCCCAAATAAACCTAATTATAAGAATATTAATTAAAACAATGGATTTATTTATTATTATAGTCCAATAATCTATGAATAAGGCTAGTGAGTGTGAATAAATATATGCTCATCAATATCTCTTGTTAAATGTTCAATTACATCTACATTGAATCCTATCTGCTCATTCTTAATAATTCAAAATTTGTTTTACTGCTGCAGAAAAACAACCAATTGTTTCCTCTCTGACAGCACTGTGAAAGAATGAATTTAATTCTTTTTTGAATTCTTTCTGTTGCAGATCTCAACTTTGAAAGAATCATGAGTCAATAAAGCTGTGTTGAAAGCCTGATCTGGTTCTAGAGGAAGTTACAACATGTCATAAAGGAATATATTCCAAAATCTTGAAAATTTAAGAGCCTTTATGACTAGTCAAAAATCACATGTGATGACCATGTGATTTTCTGCTTTTTCTGAGGTTTTCTGTGCAGGTCTTGGTCAAGTCTTTTCTATTTAAAGACTGAAACTCACTCACATCAATTGAATGCAGTATGGTTCAATTTTTCTTTAAATTCCGGTGCAACTATTCTCTGTCACAAGAACAATCAATTGAGCCATCTCTTGCAACATCTCTTGCTCTCTTTGTGTGAGTCTTCTTTGCCTCTTTTTCTGCTATCATGGAATCCACTCTTCCTACATCAAAGAGGATCAAAACAAGAGTTGTGAGGTCTGGAGGGAGACTAGAGGGCTGGTTTTCAGGAGACAATGAGCTCATTGAAAGGTATCGCTTTGAAACTAGCACAAAGGTGATCAACAACCCCAAAGTTGTTTCCTTTGATTGGCTAAAAAGCCAAAAGGTAGACAATGTGAGGAAGCTTCTCAAGGACCAGCTGTTGGGAAGGTTCTTGGAGATGAAGGGAAACATATACCTGATTTGATTGATTCGGGTATTCTACATCAATCTCAAGTTTGAAGGAAACAATCTTGTTTCTCATGTGAAGGGTGTTGACATGGAGATCACTCATGATGTGTGAACTGCTGTAGCTGGCCTGAAATATGCTGGTCTAAGGATCAACAAGGGAAATCCTGGTGTAGTGGAGAATTTTAACAAAGTCCAATACTACAAGATTTGCTTGAAGAATCAACAAGCCCAAGTGAGAACTTGTTCGGTTGGAGGCTTGAAGCTAGATGAAAGGGTGCTTGCTCTTATTGTAACTTAGATTCTTACTCCAAGGGGGAGCAACCATTCTATCTTAACAGAAGAAGACCTTGTATACATCTACTGCAACATGAAGAATATCAAGATCAACTGGATCCATATCATTAAAGAACACATGCAAAAATCCATGAGGTTAAGTGATTACCACTATCCCTATGTTGTTTTAATCTCTAAATTCTTGCTCTATTTTAAAGTGAATCTTGAAGATGAGACCTCTGAGTTGGTTAAGTCAACACAAGAAATGAACAATGGCTCTCTAAGCAAGATGAGAATCACCAAAACAAATGGAAAATGGGTGAGCAAAGATGGTGATCATGGTGCTTCATCAAGTGCTGCAGCTGCTGATTTTGATGAAGAAGATCAAGCTGCTGACATGGATATTCACCATGAAGAACAACCTGCAACCAATTATGGTGATGGAACCAGTGCAGGAGATCAAGGAGATGAGATATCATCCATGTCTTCTTTTGAAAGATACATGGTGAATAGACTTGATGACTTTGCTGAGAATCCAAGAAATCTCCATGATTTGTGTGTGAGCAACTTCCAGAGTATAGACAACAGATTCAACAACATGGATACACGGTTTATGACCTTGGATGAACAGGTTGAAACTGTTCAGAATCAGATCTTTGAACTCCTGTATTGCAAGGATTATTAAAGGAAAAACAACCGGTTGAAGGCTCGAAACAACCGACTGTTTTTGCCCTATATCAGTTTAAGTGCTTTTGTTTTTTCAATTCTGTATAATCTGGAACAATTGTGTTTTATCTCTTCTTATTGTCTATTTGTGAAGACAAATAGGGAGAGATTTTATGTTGTGTTGTCTTTTATTGTCTTTTATTTTCTGCAAACTGTATGTTGTGTTTAAGTGTGTAAGTGAGCTTTATTTCTGCTGATTTTTCTGCTGATAGACTGGTTTTTAATACTGCTGATATGTTGTTTTCTATCAGAGATATTGTGCTTTGCTTAAGCATTGTTTTGCAGGAACTGCTTCAGATTCAATCAAATCCAACACAAGCAACCATGATTTGTCTTCATTAAATAAGGGGAAATTGTTGAATCAAGTGTGTTCAAGCTTTGAAGAATCCAAATCCTTTGAGTTTGATGGAAGGCTGTATGTGCTTGTTGTTGCTGAGGTGTTTTAGAATAGGATATGGAGTAGATTATCTGTGTAAATCCACTCTTGATTGAATCCAAAGCTTAAGTATTCTTAAACCTTTTGAATTGAAAGTGTTTTTTAAACTAAGTGAAAAACAACCTGTTGTTTTGTCAAAACAACCGATTGTTTTATACTTAGGTGTTTTGAAAAAGGTTGAAAACTGTTTTTGGTGGTTGACTTGTTGTCAAACCAAAACAACCGATTGATTCGAACATTCAATCGATTGTTTGTTTTCAAATCATAACATAAAACTGTTTTGAGTGTTGACTGAGCTTTAAATGATTTTATAATTGAATGCTCTCCTGTTTTAAATGCTTTGACTAGTCTTTGAAAGCTATAAAGAGTTTGTTCAACCTTTGTAACAAACAAGAACTAAGATTTAATCATAGAAAAACATATTTGAGTTTTTCAGTGATTTTGCTTTCAAGAGTTGAAGATTGCTTTGAGATTGTTTTGATCAAGAGAGAGTGAAATAGGATTTTCATTTGTATTGATTTCAGATCATTCTGTAACAAGTGTAATCCTTATGTACCTTGTGTAAACTCTGGTATGTTAGGCCGAGAAGTGTTGTGTGCTCTTGAGGTTGTCAAGATCAACATTCTTGGTGGTGTTTGTGTTGAGCCAAAGAAGTGTGTGTATTGAGGGTATCAAGGTCACTTCTTTGGTGGTGTGTGTAGGTAATCTAAGTTTGGTTACTTAGTGGATTCTCCAGTGGTTTCTGGGAAGACTGGATGTAGCTCTTGGTTTAAGAGTGAACCAGTATAAATTGTGTGTGCAATCTCTCTCTCCCTTAAACTCTTTGATTTCAGTTTTGTATATTTTAACTGGTATAAACAACCGATTGTTTTTCTGCGAAACAACCGATTGTTTTTCTGGTGTTGTGCTAAATTGCTTTGTGTTTTTGGCAAACTGAGTTCTGAATCAAGTTTTCTCAAAGGAATTTCATTCTAGACTAAAATGTTTGCGAAAACCCTCTTTAAACCATTCAACCCCCCCCCCCCCCATCTAGTTTAAAGCCATACAATCTAACAACAAGGCTCTACTATGGACGACATTGATGAACATTTTGCATTGTTGAATACTAATCTTCAACAATGTGTTTCATTAATGAAGGATGAAAATGAAAATGCCTCTCAGTTGGTGAATATTGCTTGTGCACAGGCAACGACAGCTCAAGATATAGTTGCCGAAATTAGACGAAGAAACGACTTATATGCTGAGCATGTACACCACCATTGACGTCATGCCTCATACCAATACTCAGAGTCTGATATTTGGGCAATGCTGGTGGAGCTTAACATCCCGGACGAACAAGTCATGGATCAGTGCTACGAGTTCTTATGTGAGCATCCAGGAAGAGTTAAGCAACTATTTGGGATGTCATATGAGCGTCGCATGACCAAATTGTTTGCATTCATTACTAGGCGTTGATTTCCTATTTCATGCGTGAACGGTTCCTCCATATCTTCTACTTCAGTTTATGATGTCTTAATTTGATTTTACTTGGTCTGTAATTTGTTTCTGTATGTTTCTTGTTGGACAATTATCACTAGAACTGTTATTATTGGCAATTATCACTATAATTGTTATTATTCACTTTTGCACTTCTACTATTGTGTTTGATAACTATATTTAATTGGTTTATGATATTGTGATAATTTTCCTTTACTTAAAATTGAGTTTCATATTTGATGTCATGAATATTTAATTTTTTCTATATATTGAATTATTTGTATTATAGATGGCATCATCATCCCAGGAACGCCACAGAACCCGTTAGGGTAAAGAGCCAACAGAAGGTCATGTCGTTAATCCTCCACCAGTAACGGGGATTGAAGAAGTACTTGATTATTCAAGATACTTTACTTCAAAACGGCAAATGATAGTCTTTGAAAAAATGTTTCATGGAAAACCAGTCATAACTCTCCTTTTTTTTGTTGCACCAGTGTTTGAATTTCAAAAGCTTCTAAACTTCCAACACTTACAAACTTTCCTTGGAATGAAACTTCCCTACTATGAGGAATTGGTGTGAGTGTTTTATACAAATCTGAAGATCACACCTCTTGGTGAACTTGCCATTGAGATTTGTGGCAAGCGGATACACATCAATGAAATGGATTGGATGAATATTGTTAATCTGAGGTATGGCGGTGTTAAGTTAACACTTGGGACGATCCCTGAGGAATGTAATTTTGATCGAGCCTTGTTTTAAGCTGTAATTTTTTCAAATGGTACAATGAAGACGTTGTCGATGACAAAGATGTAATCATTATCACACAACGGAATAAAATATGCCTTCTAGAAACACGTTTGAGGATTTCCACAAGAAGGGTTAAAATGTTATTATGTCTTTTCTTTTTCTAATTAACATTATTATGTTTTTAAGTTTTGCATAATTTCAAATTAACATGTATTTATTTCTCTCTATATCAAATGTAATGACTTTATATATTTTTTTGCAAACTAATTAATGTTCATGACATCTTTTCTTAAATTATATACTTTTTATAATAACATAACATTTATTAAATAATCATTAATAATAATAAAATTATCTACAAACAAAAATTTAACTAACACAAATTTTTTCAATTAATAAAATTAAAAATGAAGAAATCATATTTCATTTTTATATTCTATTTTCTAATTCATTTCAATTTTATATTATGTTTTAAGTTATAATTCAAACTTACAATTATTTTAATTATCAAAATTATGTAAAAAATTAATAATCTTTTTTTATTATTCTTTTACACATGGACAAAAGTATACTCATATAATGTAATAAAAATTAAATAATATAATACTAATTATTTTAATTAACTTAAATATCCTTTAAACTAATTAATATTTCATTTTTCTATTTATTTATATACTATGGTAAATTTGTAATCTTACAATTTACATTATTCAAAATATATTAAAATACTCTCACAACTATCACATCATTCACATTTTGCAATAAATTTTCTTCACACATCCACTCTAACATCTCCCAATCCAAACACCCTCAACTTTCTCCACACTTTCTTCACACTTCCACTTCCCCACACCCTCAACTTTCCACTCACCCACAACCTCTAATCCAACTTCGTCAAAATATTAAGAGGGTGTTAGTGTAATTTACAGTAATAATAATTAGTTGTAATACTTCTTTGCATTAAATGATCATATCATAATGCTCTTCAAAGTTGAGTATATATTCAGATTACATTATCTAAAAAAGGTAGATTGTAGCACAAATCCTGCTGTAAATTACAGAGCAAGTTTCCAAAAGCGAGATAAAGAACACAGAGCTTAAAACCTCATATTCCATTAAGAGTGACAACAACTCTTCGTGAGGTAGGATGATCTCGATGCTCGCATAGCCATATACCCTAAAACATAAAAGAAGAAATACGTTATTAAATTGGATATTACATTAAACCAAACCGTGAGCACCCAGATCCTATAATAAAATATTCTAAACCATCATCAACTATAGATATTAAACACTTCCATATTAAATAGGATTTATATGTCGAAATATAGTCAAAATTTCCCCCCTTTTTTACCTCTACACTATTATCCTTCCTTTAATTGTGTGAAAAACATCAACCAAAAACAACCTATATATATAGACCTCTGTATTACCCAAAAACTAGATTACATTTTGCATCCCAGTAATGGAAGTTGTAAATGTAAAAAAAAATGCAAGGGAAGTTTGTATAATTTTCTCTATTAAAACTGAGTTTCTCAAATTATAAAAATTAATTTCATTTAGGAAAACCCTAATGCACAATGATAGTATATGAAATTTCTTACTTCTTAGCAGAAATGTTTATAAACAATTTAAAATAATCAGTTTCCATTATTTATATTGTTCACAATCAAGCCCAAAGAAAATCAGTTTTTCATTTGCTCTCACAGGAGATAACCTACTCAGTCAAAATTTGTAATTTTATCTCCTCACGGAATTTTACAAATAAACTCTACGCTTTCATCCATGAACTTAATCTCCAGTTCGGGCATCGAGTAGGAATAGGCTATTCCAAGTCAAAATGAATTGAGAAACTTTCGCATAGACAATGTGAGGACTATCAATCTCGAAGGAGAATATTATGGAATTTCAAAATTGTTAGTCAAATAATAGAAGGGTTTTCCTAATCACAGTTAGTGTATCATGTATCAACCATTATGAAATATATTCCATCAGGGTATGGCCTCAATAGTGAATTACTGGAGGCAACAGCTTTGAAACACTATCCACAATGAAAGAATTGCTTTAACCCCTTGAATGTGCACATGCATAAGCATATGATAAACTTGGATAGCCAATGATTTTTTTAGTCAGGGCATGATGCCTACGAAAATTGGATAGCAATTGGATTGTTCCTCTTGGTTTCAAAAATACTCCAAAAGTGCTGAAAAAAAATTTGGTTATCCAAGTGTACTTTAACTCAGCACTTTAAAGTTGTACTCCCTCCCTTTCTTCCTCATTCACTCTGTATATAGAACCAATATAAACTTGAATGAATGAAGATCATTGCACACATGAATTTTATTACCTGCCACGTCCCCATGTTAAGCTTCCCATTTGTAATTGGTATCCTAAAAATAAAAGAAATCAGTAGATGATATTAGCATAGTCATAACTTTTCAGCATGATGAATCAAACTGAAACACTGTAGTATTTCTCACGTGAGTGCACAACCAAGCATCGATGATTTAATATGAGCCGGCATGTCATCTGGCCCTGAAAAATTTTCAAATCCAAATTAGATTTCCCGTTGCCACAGAAGCAAAACATAATACATCACTACAAAAAAACATATCAATATTATAAAAAGAAAAGCAATAGCTCCAAAGGGGCTTATTCGAATCAACTTCTCCATAAGAAAAAATCATATCAGTTTCTCCACAAGTTAAAGTAAAATTTAGTTTATACACAAATTAAAAAAAAATGAAAATTTAGAGAAATAATATGATAAAGCTTCTATAAATTAGCCTATGCATGAGCTAATTTTAATTTATGGAAATGCTCATTCATTTTTTTTCTTATCTCTCTTCTAAAAGTGCTTATGGAGAGAAACATGTCCAACGATAAGTAATAACTGACTTTGCTATGAAGTTATTTATGACGAATACAAGTAGGCAAAAAACTTAGCACATAATCTTCAATTAGAATTTCTACATCTAATACGAAAAGCAAGGATCATAATGGTATCCAATCAGAGAAGCTTTCTGAAGGATATATAAAGTAGAATAAGGACTAAAAATACTAAAGCTGGATCCATGGACATCAGAGTCGTAGATATTAAAAACATTAAGAAAACGATTATATATATATATATAGGTAATTAAAAAAAGAGAGAAAATAATACTAACCCTCAAGAGTATGCTTCCATGGAGCAGATGATCCCTGCAGCAGACATTAACTAACACATTAAAATTAGATATAAAGAAATTACATGACTAGAAAACATTAATGGACGAGAAAGAAACCTCAGGAACTATCCGATTGAGGAAGGTTTCGGTATCATCGCGAACATCAGAGTCGTAGTTCTCATTGATGGTGAGAGAAGCACTGGTATGCTGCACTGTCGTTTTGTTTCCCATGACAATTTCCAAGTTCAGTGAATAGAAAACAAATCATGCAACAGCTACGTGTGTGTGTGAGGATACTCACAGAAGAGATGAGCGAGGCCGCACTTGAATCCGGAGAGGTCTGGTTCGATTTCTTTCACAATCTGAATGGGAGCGAAATCCAGCAGAAAAGAAAAAATGAAAAGGGTTAGGGTTTTGGGAAAAGGAAAAATGAAGGAAGAAAAGGAAGAGGAAAAGGGACCTTGGAAGTAACTAGATGGCAGCCCCGCTTGAGAGGGGGCAAGCTAACGGTTTTCTGGGCCCACTTAGGGACGGTAGACTCCGCCATCGAATCCTTCTTAACGGTTGGGATTTGCGCCCTTACACCGAACGATGAGGCTTGCATCGTGCTTTTGATGTTTCCCAATTTTAAACCCAACGACAAAAGCAAGGGGATTATGCACCACCAGGTTACATCCATTTCTTATTCCACCTCCATAAATTTATTTATTGATACGCAGTTAATAAATATGAAAATTTAGATTGTAAAAAATACGTAATATATAAAAACTTTTAGACCGTAAAATTTAGAAATTATTTTTACTTTTTTTTAATTGTATAATTTGAATGACTTCCATCATCTTAATCTTATTTGTTATCTTCTTTAATAGTATTTGTTATTCAAAAAATTTTAATTATCAATTTTAATTTGAATGTTGTATTTGTCGGAGTCGAACCGACTGATGTCATTCAGTATTGGTGATCGGATGAGTTGGTTATATTAATCAATAAATAAAGAGATACAAGACATGTTAAGTAATATCCTATAAATTTAAATAAACATTCTATAAATCTGGTAATCATGTAATAAATCAACTATTACTCTTTTATTATAGATACATGTCAGATATAAATTTAAATAAACATTCTATTGTTTGTTACACAAGAGTAAGGTACACATTTATCAATATATCATTCACTCTTATATAAAACACTTAACCTTTTGCAGGTTAACTTCCGACCAAGTACTAGAGTAAGATGAAGGAGAAGGAGGAGCACGAGAACAAGGAAAAGGAGAAGCAATTGAGAGATAAAAAATAATTGTTCAAGTCGGTAGCAAGTATTATCTGTAGGAACTAATTGAAGGAAATAAGAGAAGACAAAAGGTTGTAGCAACTGATTGAACGTAATTGCACAAAATTGCAAAACTGGTCTTATACATTTTGATTTATTCAATCATATATAATAAAATTACAATTACTGGAAGCTATAAAATAGAGATACTAACAGACCTGTAAATTGACCATTAATGCAATATAACGGTAAAATAGTTTAAGGGTAATAAAATCTGAATTAATAATAATAAAATCTGAATTAATAACCAACATCCTCCCTTATGGGGTGTTGAATGGCATCGGCAAGTCTCACAGGTTCTGATTCTGCAAGAAAAGCAAAGTGAACCAAATATCCATTGTCATCAACTTCATCATCAAGATCTACTTTGCAATTTTGAAGATGTACAGGTTGTCGTTGCTGCCTTCTTGGTCGCTCCATCATAGTTGCAATTGGAGTTGCAACATCAGGTTGAATTACAACTTCAAGCTGAACTGCAGCTTTAGGTTGAACTGTAGGTGCTTCAAGAGTGACTTCATCTTCCACATCATCGTTCAAAACGTAAATATATCGTTTTTTCGAATCTATTTCAGTTGCTGCATTTCATTGTCATTCCTCATCTTCGGCAAATGTAACATCACGACTAATAATCACATTCTTTGTCATTGGATTGTACAGTTTGTATCCTCCATGCTTATATCCAATGAAAATGGTCTTCACTGCCTTATCATCCAACTTCGATCTTGCTGCCTTGGGAACATGAGCATAAGTAATTGACCCAAATACCTTTAAGTGATGCACATTGGGTTTGAATCCACTCCATACCTCAATCGAAGTTGTGTTAGGAACACTCTGAGTGGGTGATCTGTTTATCAAATATACCGCACATGTAACGACTTCAGCCCAAAAATAATTTGGCATACCTTTCGCTTTAAGCATGCTCCTCGCCATGTCCATGATTGTTTTATTCTTTCTCTCAGCAACTTCGTTGTGTTAAGGTGTGTAAGGGCAAGTTATGTTATGTTGCAACCCAAGTTCTTCACAGTGCCTCTTGAATTCATTAGACTTGTACTCACCTCTTCCATCACTACGCACCATCTTAATTTTTCTGTCACTCTCTCTTTCAACAAATGCTTTTAATATTTTAAAGTAGTGGAATACCTCATCCTTGCTTTTCAATACATAAATCCAGGTTTTCCTTGAAAAATCATCAATAAAGGTTAAAAAATACTTATTACCTCCAACTAATGATATGTTCATCGGGCCACAAACATTTGTATGAACAAGCTCCAAAGGAAATTTTGCACGCCAAGGTTCCTTAACAAATAGTGTCCTGTGATTCTTTCCAAAAATGCAAGCCTCACACAATTGATCAGGGTGATGAATATGGGGTAAACGATTCACTAAATTTCTTTTGGAAAGATTTTCCAAACTCTGAAAATTTAAGTGTCCAAAGCGTAAATGCCATAACCACGATTCATTATTCACTATTGCATTCAAGCACTTGAAATCACCCATTTGAATATCTACCGGAAACATGCGGTTTTTTGATAAAAAGGTTTTAAGAATCAAATTACCTTTTTTATCAAACATTAATAATTTATTTTCAACTATGTGCATCTCATAACCCTTCTCAGCCAGTTGTCTCATACTCAACAAATTACTTTTCATATCAGGTACATAGAAAACATCATAGATGTACCTGTGATCACCATTCTTCAATGTGATAAGAATTCGCCATTTTCCAGTCACCGGAACGAACCTGCCATCACCGAATTTCACTTTTGTGCGAAATGAGTCATCCAAATCTGCAAACAACTCCTTCTGACCACACATATGATTTGTGCAACCTGTATCCAAATACCAAGTCTGATTGTTTGGGGTTTCATTTGATGTGGCTGCCATTAGTACTGTATGATCCTCTTCATCTTGTATGTGATTACTGTCTTCTTGAGCATAATTGGCATCATGATTATCATCTTTTGATCTGCACTCATTTGCATAATGGCCACGTTTATGGCAATTATAACACTCAACATTTGATTTATTATAAATGCCTCCTCGTCCTCCGCGACCACGTTCCCCGTGCCAAGAGCGTCCATGATTCTGGCCACCACGACCTTTGCTGAAATAGCTACCATGTTTATGATAGGAGCTACCAATTGAGGCTTGTGCTTGTAAATCATGTTCAATTGGTTTTTCAATCTTATTGTCATTCATCCGCTGCTCATGCGCTCGTAGAGAACCAGACAATAACCTTACTGTCATTTTTTAAATGTCATTGGCCTCTTCAATTGTGGCAACAACATGTTCAAATCTGGGAGTTAAAGACCTCAAAATCTTTTCCACCTTTGCCTGCTCCGAATGTGTTTCACCATTGGTCTTCATCTGATTTGTCAAGGCAATAACTTTATTTATATAGACATCAATAGTCTGTGTGGTTTCCATCTGCAGCCGTTCATATTGGCGTCTTAAGGTTTGAAGACGCACCTTCTTGATCTTATCATCACCTTTATAATTGGTTGACAAAATTGTCGAAGCCTCATTGGTAGTTGTTGCTCCTTCTATCTGCTCAAAAGTTTTTTCATTCATCCCTTGATGAATGAGATACAAAGCCTTATTATCCTTCTTCTTTGCGCCTCAGTTGCATTAGCAGCTAATGCAGACACTCTACTTTCAGTGACATCCCATAACTCATGATAATCAAACAAAACTCTCATTTGCACACACCACCGATTGTAATTTTTTCCATCAAGGATAAGGACTCTGATAATTGGTAGAGTTCATGATAAAATTACAAATACTGAAAGATATAAAATGGAATATAACGGTAAAATAATTTAAGGGTAATAAAATCTGAATTAATAATAATAAAATCTGAATTAATAACCAACATTATCTAACCCTATCATCTATATAAATGTTGTTTTTATGTTTTTGTAGTTTTAATAATGTATCTAAAAACTTTCAAAAGGTTGTTTTAATTTTTAAACTAAAAACTAAATAGGTTAATAGAGTTGATTAGCCTGTTTATTAACATGATTTTAAAAGCTTTAATTTGGTACTCTATATTTTTAAAAATTCGTTTTAGTCTTTTTAAATAAAACTTTAAATAGGTTACGACAATTAATTCTAATAACTTGTTTAATTTTTTTTTGTTAAAATTGACCAAAATAATTTTCTTAAAAAATATAAGAGACCAGATTGAGATATTCAAATCTTAATGTATTTAAAAATATAGACATTTAGTTATTTGGTTATAAAAATTAATAAAACAAAAGTTTTTCCTAATAAGTAAACAGTTTTAAAATATGGTTCTTTTAGAATAATATTAGATTTTTTTAGGCTAAATGACTAATTTCAGTTCCTATATTATTAGTTAAATTTGGTTTTCATTTCACTAACATTCTTGAAGTTATTTAATGGATGAGTGCAACATGACATTGAAGTAGCTATTCTTGTTGAAGTAATGGAATTGAAGGTTATACTTGTTGAGTGAATGCAATGGGTTAATATTTGTAGACGGTAATATATCAATGCAAAGATCGTAATAATAATGAATAATTTACTAGGTATGACAAAGTAGTCCTGTACTTGTAGGTCTACCCATTATAATTAGTATTTTTTTAACATCTCAATTCGTTTTGGCCTACCTTACTTCCCTCATCAAATTAGTGTGTTAGACGATATAGCCAATTTACTCATGAACTCCTTTTTCTTAAAAAATAAAAATTAGAATAAAAAATAGTTTAAAAGATTCACTTTTTTATTATATTATTTGAATTATCTAATAATATTGTAATTTAAATCCCTAACACTAACAAATTAAGTTTTCATTATTAATTATAATAAAATAATTTAATATGGAAAAGTAATAATAGTTTTAATTTATCCAATTAGTGATATGGACGCCTTTTATTTTGTATCATTTTTTTCAATATATAGAAAACTATCATGCATAGTACATTATATTTCATTTATTTTTTCTCAGTGTCATAACAAAAAGAAGTTGTCTTCATCGTTGGCAACTTCTATTCAAAGTTGCCTTCAGGCTTGACAACTTTGCATAGTCACCAAATGAAAAAGTTTCACACATCGTTCACAACTTCTATTCAAACAACGTGCACCTCTTTTATTTCCTCACATGCGATCCTTTTTTTTGTCATATCACATGCCTATAGTAATTGTCACTTTGCTCATATTTCTTTCCTCACATAGCTATAATAATTCTTACTTTGTCATATGGGTACAATAATTGAATAACAATGCTCAAATATTCTTTATCACATTAAGTTTGAATTCAAACTTAATATTTATTGGTGTGGGTGGATGTTGCAATTTTAACATTCACAATTCTTATTTAAATAGACTCCTATTCCTCTCAAATATAACCACGTTGAGCTGAAATGTTTATGTGAATGTGCCAAATTTGTTTGAAGTGCATAGGTGTGCAAATTTACCTTCAAAGGTCATTTATTTCTTTACATGATATTGTCATTTAATTTTATATTAATTCTATATGAATATTTTTTTAAGATGTTATGAATAGTTTTCTATTATATTTGTTTTAGTCTTATGAATATTTTGGTATGATATTATATATGAATATTTTTATATTATATTACTGTATATCAATATTTTTTTCAGTCTTACCAGTATTTTTACATTACATTATGTATAAATATTTTTATATTTTCTATTACTTATTTATATTCTATATTATATTATATATAAATATTTTTTAAGATGTTATAAATATTTTTCTATTATATTTTTTTAATTTTATGAATATTTTCCTATGATATTATTATATATAAATATTTTTATATTATATCACTATATATTGATATTCTTTTTTATTTTGATCGTATTTTGACATTATATATATATATATATTTATTTCAGTCTTACTAGTATTTTTTTACATTATATTATACATAAATATTTTTATATTTTTCTATTACTTATAAATATTCTATATTATATTATAAATGAATGTTTTTTAAGATGTTATAAATATTTTTTAATTTTATGAATATTTTGTTATGATATTATACATAAATATTTTTATATTATATTATTACATATCTTTTTTTTCGGTCTTAGTTGTATTTTTACATTATATATATAAATAAATATTTTTATATTATACTATTATTTATGAATATTTTATATTATATTATATATGATTATTCATGTTATGAATATTTTCTATTATATTTTTTTAATCATATGAATATTTTTCTATTTTGCTATGATATTATATATGAATTTTTTATATTATATTATTATATATTAATATTGTTTTTTTCAGTCTTACCAGTATTTTTTTTCAATTATATTATGTATAAATATTTTTATATTATATTATATATAATATTTTATTATATTATACATGAATATTTTTATATTATATTATTATTTATGAATATTTTTATATTATATAACATGAATTTTTTTATCTTATGAATATTTTGGTTAATATTTTGATTATAATTTTCAGGATTTATCTTATTAGAATTTCATGACATCTCATCGCCTTCCCCCAAATATGTCTCTATTGTGACTTCAAGAGAAACATGTTATTAAATATCTATGGGAATGTAATGAAAGATTGATGAGAGTTAGAAGACATCCAATCTAGGTACTAAAGCATGAAGACATACTTGACCAACGAGTCAAACAATTAATTGATCATTATGGTTTTGGACATATGTTAAAATTTAAGAACATTGACTTCAACCACCTACTGCTTACAACATTAGTGAGACTCATACCTTTCACTTTCCTCTAGGTGAAACAACTGTTACATTGGAAGATGTGGAATTGGTATTGGGTTTACTTTTTAATGGAAAGGTTTGCATCGAGATTACTAATGGTGATTTAGTATCTTTGTTTGAGCAGTTGCTCGAATTTATACCACTCGCTAAGGGTAAAAGAAAATACAATTAATTTGTCTTGGCTTAACAACACTTTTCAGGAACTGCCACATCATGCAACCGACGATATTATTGCTCAACATGCTCGAGCCCACATATTAACACTTATTAGAAGTCTATTGATGTCTGATTCTTCAAGTAGTAAGGTACATTTAATGTATCTATTGATGTTGGTTGACTTGAACAATGTCAAGAATTATAGTTGGGGTCAGCTGTATTGATTTCTCTGTATCGTGCACTCGATCACGGAATAAACTTTAATCAAGATAATATTGGAGGTTACATGTTGCTTTTAAAGTGTTGGGCATGAAAACGCCGAACATGCATTTCTCCACAACTTCAACCATTGATTGATGAAGAAGTTGAACAAGGCGTTGGTTTCCCACTCGAAAAAATGTATGTTATTTTTGTATTAATTTTTTAGACAAGAAAAAAAAGTTCAATTCAAGTTATCTTAGTTGTAAATTTCTTTATATTCCTTTGTTTACGTTAGATGGTCTCGGAGGTTGCATAGGACGCACACAAGAGGAACCATTGTTCCCTAAATAATGTTTGATGACATTAAAGCTAGAGAGGTTGTAAACAATATACAAACTAACATACCATTTTAACTGAAAATTTCATATTATTGATGTTTTAAACATTTATTTACAGTTTCTTTGTCGAGTGGATTATGTTAGGCGCTTGATCATTATTAAGGTTTCTCCAATTGCACGGGTGGTAGTTCCTTTCATATGTTTCGCAACAATTGAATTCATCAGGTTGATAGGGTTATGTGTGGGTTTGAATTTCAACAGAGTATTCCAAGTAACCCATTAAACCTTTATCAACTTTACAGAGAGGGTATGAGAGGATGAATTGATCGATACTGGCCACAATATCATGCTGTATGGATAGCTATGTGGAATGACCATCATAATCATCTAATAAGAGGAAATTAGTTTAACGGAAATGGCCATTTGCATGACAAGTCAACATACATGCAATGGTACATCAACCATACTTTCCGCCACATCTCGCCTATGTAGTCACCGTCAGATGATGATGTAAGTTTAATTACAAAATCATTTATTATTCTTCATATACTCATACAAAATTAACACATATTTTCAAAACATTATGATATGCCACAAGAGACTACACAACCTCACTATCAACATCATGTTGGGTCTTCTTCTCAAGTTGAATTGTTTGAACAATAATCTTTTCGTCTGCCAAGTGTTCACCTGACTCAGTTGTTCAAATATAGGGATCAACCTCACATGTCATTCCAATCGTCATTCCATCAACTACTCAACATTTGCATCTCAAAAACAATATTTTATTGGTCCATCAAATCCCTTTGCAACCTCTACCATGACCCTCCATGTGCCTACAATCCAATGTCATTCATGCAGTATTACAGACCAATAATGCCTTCACAGGTGTCCGAAAATCAGAGTGAAGACAATGAAATCGAAGACACTGATGATGACATTCCACCTCCGCCCTTCCTACCGTTCCATCCGAACAACAATCATAAGGACGACCACAAAAACAACGAAGAAGACCATCCTATGGCACAACTTCTCATAGATGACAACTTTTCATACGTTTCTATTTTCTAATCATGTATAAATTGTACTTATTTATCTTTTTATAAATATTGTTTAAACGCTACCTCTTTTATTTATAATTGTATCAAGCATAAACGCTACCTCACAAACATAATTTCAATTTTTTCTAAAGCAACAAAAATATTTTTAATTTTAATAATATTTAAAAAGTACTAAATATTTTATATTTAGTGCACAACACAAAACAAAATTAAGTTTTAATTTTTTAAATATTTTTTATCTATAAAATACAAATTTTCACAGCATATTCACTTTATGTAAGTTTAAATAATTTTTAAATTATTATATATATTTTTTATTTTAAAAATATTAATTATTTAAAAATAATTCAACTAAAGTTGCTTATAGAATTGACAACTTCAATTTAAATAAAATTGTAAACTCAGTGTACAATATCTTCCCAATTTATTTAAACTGAAGTTGTCAATCTGATTGACAACTTTAATTAAGAAAATGGTAAATTAGTGGATTTAATTGATGTAGTTTACACCATGGAACATTTTGACTAAAAAAATGCTCATTTTAGTATTTTTTTTTTGCATTTGCCCATTTGTGTATTTTGATAAATTTTCTTATCGTATTAGAAGCCCACCAAAAATCCTCCATAATGACACACAAATACTATTTGCAGCAGCATCAACTATTGTCCACTCCACCTCAGTCCTAACCTTCAATCATAGAGGAAGAGACTCAATCAGAATGTAAAAAGTTTTAGGCAATTGCTTCTTGCACCCGATCAATTGTGACTGGCACCCGACGTTTTTTTTTAAATCCTATTATACCCTTGTGTTCTTCACTTTTGAAAATATTGAATGGTGAGGTGCAGAGTAACTTCATTTTGATTTGTTTAGGGTTTGAGCTGCAGAAGAGGTGTTTTTAGTGTGGTTATGGTCGGACATTTGTAGTGGAAGTTGTGGTTGCGAAGGTATTGAGGTAAGAACACATTGGAACTCGTTTTTTTGGTTTTCGTTCGAACTGATGCGGTCCCGGATATTACTGTCCGGAAGCTTGGACTTTGTATTACGGATGCAGGAGTCTGGAACTACTGTATTCACTCCGGATATTGAAATCCGTAAGCTGTTAGTAGTAATGTTTGTGCCTACTGGACGTCCATGTCCGTAACTGAAGAATGTACAACGGATACCAATATCCGGAAGTGTCTTATGCATACTGGATATTCATATCTGGAATTGTCTTAAGATTACCGAATTTTAATATCCGGAATAGTTAAATTGTTCCATTTTTGCCTTATGGATTTATTTATCCGGAAGCTAAGTGTTATTTTTGTTTTAAGCAGCCAAATGGAGACAGCAAACATATACATGGGGATTTAAGGGGAGATTGATGTGTGGGATGAATTAGATGATGTTGATCTGGAGCAGTAAAAGGTGGTCAAAGGTGGATGGTTGAATTAATTTGTGGTTCTCACAATCATGATTTGGAAGAGAAAATGGTGGGTCATCCGTATGCTGGGAGGTTAAGTGTATAGGAAAAGGTTATGGTTGAGGATATGACTAAAACTTCAGTGAAACCAAGAAATATTTTACTAACCATGAAAGAGAGAAATGAGAAGAATGTGACTACCATAAAGCAAGTTTATAATGCAATGACTACTCACCGAAGATCACAACGAAGTCACATAACAAAAATGCAACGGATCATGTTGTTACTGGAGCGAGACAGGTACGTGCATTGGTGTAGGTGTGATGCGGTGTCGAATGTGTTGGGTCTATTAGTGTCTAAGTTCAAGAGGGGAGGGGTGAATTGAGCTTATAAATTTTTTGAAAATACAAACAATTTTCAGTATATCAGAGACAAATGAACAGATTGTTTTTCAAGGAAACAGATTGATTCTTCATAACAGTCTTAGCACAATTTGAATTTGTTCAGATTAAAATTGCAATCAACAGAGAGGTGTCACAGAACAGCACCTTATAATATCTAAGAGATAGATGTTGTTTACCCTTTTTCCAGTGAACAACACCTTACGAGAAATTTCATTTGAAATTGTACAAGTATTGGCTTCGAAATTGACCTTGTATCCCTTGTCACACAGCTGGCTAATGCTTAGAAGACTATGTTTTAGCCCTTCAACATACAGTACATTCTCAATAGTGATTGAATCTTTAGTACCAACATCTCCTCTTCCAAGGATTTTTCCTCTATTGTTGTCCCCATATGTGACATGCCCTTCAGCTTTGGGTCACATCACCAGTCATGTGCTTTGAGCAGCCACTATCCAGGTACCACTGGTTTTTCCTGCTGTTTTTTGAATCAGAGTTCAATTCTTCATTATTCACCATAAAGCACAGATTTGCTTCCTCACTTTCGGTTGAGGAGTCACTAGATGAGGATACATTATTTTCTTCCCATGAGATGTATGCTCTTTTGCCTTTGCTTCTTTCACTCTTCTTGCTTGCTGATTTTTCTTTGTTTTGATTGTTTGGACAATCAGCCTTTATATGACTTGGTTTACCACATCCAAAACAAGAGTAATTTGAAGAATTTGAATCATTGGATTTAGAGTACCTCTTTCTTTGTTGAGTTCTGTCACGGTTTTTCTTTCTAAGAAACCTACTGAATTTTCTGGTGAGCAGACTCACAATCTCATCATGTTCAGGATCAACTTCTTCCTCACTTGTATCATGTTCCATGGTAGTTTTCAGAGCAATTCCTTTGGCCTTCTTCTCCACAGTTTCTTGTTCTTTCAATCTTTTCAGCTCTATTTCATGCTCTATCCGCTTTCCAAAAAGTGCAACAGTGGACATCTTGGATAAATCTCTAGATTCTGAGATTGTTGTTACCTTAGGCTGCCAGCTCCTATCAAGGCATTTTAGCACCTTTATGTTGAGCTCTTCCTTGTCAAAGACTTTACCAAGGCCAGTGAGGTGATTTACAATATGTGTAAATCGTTTTTGCTCATCTGCAATACTTTCTTCTGATTGCATTTTGAACAGCTCGTACTCCTGAATTAGTGAGTGCTTCCTTGCCCGTTTCACATCATCAGTCCCTTCATGAGTTACCTCTAGTACCTCCCACATCTCCTTAGCTGAGTTACATTGAGAGACTCTAAAGAACTCATCCATATTCAGTGCTGAGGTGATGATATTCTTGGCTAAGGAGTCATATTGGGCCTTCTTCTTCTCGGTTTCACTCCATTCAGACCAAGGCTTCTTTATTGTTTCATCTTTGACAACCTGCATAGGTATAAAAGGTCCACTGACCACTGCATCCTAGATTCCCATGTCAATAGACTCCATAAAGATCTTCATTCTGATTTTCCAGAAAGCATAGTTAACACCACCAAACATAGGAGGTCTATTAATAGACGCACCTTCAGCAAAAGGCATTTTAAACTCAGACATCATGCATACACTTGAGCAAAATACAAGCCCTAGCTCTTGATACCAATTGTTTGGTCTATTAGTGTCTAAGTTCAAGAGGGGAGGGGTGAATTGAGTTTATAAAATTTTTGCAAATACAAACAATTTTCAGTATATCAGAGACAAATGAACAGATTGTTTTTCAAGGAAACAGATTGATTCTTCAGAACAGTCTTAGCACAATTTGAATTTGTTCAGATTAAAATTGCAATCAACAGAGAGGTGTCACAGAATCAGATTGATTAGATTTTATGAGTTTGAAGAATACAGCTATGCCAAGAAATCAACCATGTTCATCCAACACAAGGTTTTAAAGAGAATGAATCTTTCTCAGGTTTTAATGAATAGACTATTTGTTCACAGACCAATTAAAACTTCATATACAACTACCTTGTTTGTGATTAGAGAACTTTAACAGATCAGGAAGAACAGTTTTTATTAAACCCAGAATTAACAGATTCAATTTCAAAAGAACAGATTTAGTTCTTGACAGAATTAAGCAAAACCAGAAACGAGTGCAGGGATGAGAGGAAAAGACAAGCAAGTTTTTATACTGGTTCACTCATACAGAGCTACATCCAGTTTCGCCTTACTCCAAGGTGGAATCCACTAAAAACAGTATCAATCACTTACAAACACAACAGTTCTTGAACACTACAAGAACAATACAACCAATGCTGAAAAACCCTATTTCAGCACACCTTGCACTCCAAGAAACCCTATCAAGGAATGACTAACACTTACACCTTTACAAACCAGAATAAAGGAAAGATAACACCTGAAAAGAAGATGCAAGAACTCAAAACCAGTAGTTCAACTTTGCTGCAGAACTGCACCAGCACCTTCACCGAGATCAAAGTTTTCCTAGAACAAGCACACTTGAAAATCCCTTTTGGAAAACCTTTCAAAAAAACTTTTCAATCCTTCTTCTCACATAGAAAGTGTTTAATCTCTGTCAAAAACGTAATTGCTCAGCATCCTTTCATGTGAGAGAGACTTTTCTTTATATAGAAAACAGTTTCTAACTTCTTTTCAAAAAACAGTTGAAAAGCTGTTATTAAAACAACAGATTCAGTTTTAAACTGAACAAATTTATTTTATGAAAACTGCCAACTCAGCTAACTGGAATAATTGTCTGAGTTGTACCTTTGGTGCCCTAACTAACTTTGGAAAATCCTTTCAGCAAACCAAAGAATAAACTTGTTCTTTTACAGAGAAACAGATTTATTTTTGTGCAGAGTCCTGATTTTTGAAGAAACCTCTAGAAAGCTTTTGGAAAAACTTCTAACCACTTCATGTGCTTATTCTAGGCTTGGTTAGGCATCTAAGATAGAGCATGTAGCAAAAGGCAACCTTACACAAACACAAACCTAAATACAAGATCATCTAAACCTATTACAAACATAAAAGCAAACTAGTTATTTTCTACATCCAACACACACTAAAACTAAGTAGAGAAGAAGCTTCATCCATCTTCAACAGAATGTTGTGCAAGATATCTTTTGGACACATCCAGATTCTGTAAAGCTAGTGAACTCATTTAATATTGTCATATTAATGGATAGTACGTACAAGACGAACAAGTATAGAATGTCGTTACTTGAGGTTGTTGGTATTACGTCAACTGGTTTGACATTTTCCGTTGCATTTTGTTTACTAGCAGCAGAAAAGGAAAATAATTTTTTGTGGGCCCTTGACAGACTTAAAGGTTTGTTTTTTAGAGTTGATTCATACCCTAGGGTGGTAGTATGTGATAGAGATATTGCCTTAATGAATGCAATCAGAATCGTTTTTCTTGAAGCTTATAATTTGCTTTGTCGATTTCACATTGATAAAAATGTGAAAACAAAATGTAAAATGTTGGTGCATCCAAGAGAGGCATGGGATCAAGTAATGGAAGTGTGGGGATCTATTGTGGATTGTGGTATTGTTGAGGCATTTGAAGACCGTGTCAATGCTCTTGAAGCTGTTTGTTCTCCATGGCCTATATTTGTTGATTATGTGATGACTACATGGTTACGTCCACATAAAGAAAAAATTGTGAAGGCATGGACAAATAAGGTCATGCACTTAGGAAACACAACAAGTAATAGAGTTGAGGCGACACACTAGAGCCTAAAGAGAGTTCTTCAGAATTCCATGGGAGATTTATGTTTCTGTTGGGATTCGATCAATAAGATGATTATTTTACAACATAATGCAATCAAAGCTTCATTCCAAAAGAGTTTGCATGTGGTCAGATATCGGTTTAAGGTTACAACTTACAAAAAGTTGTTTGGTGAAGTGTCAAAATATGCTTTGAACCTTATTTTGGAAGAGCTTGATAGGGTTAAATAAGTGGGGTTTACTAAAAAAAGGTGTGGAAGTAGTCTTACATCTACTCATGGTCTTCCTTGTGCGTGTCAATTGGCTTTGTTTGGTGTGGGTAGCATACCACTTAAATCGGTACATGTGATGTGGACTCGTTTAAGCTTTGAAGATATTGCAACTGAACAATGTTCATCCGAGTTGTCAATTGATAAAGAGTTTGAGGTGATCGTGAAGCGGTTCAAAGAGTTGGACGTTGCAGGTAAGTTTACATAAAAAGTAAATTGCAGGAGATTGCCTTTCCAGAGAAGACATCTATTTACGCACCCAATGATAAGGTCAAAACAAAAGGTGTTGTAAAGATGACACGTCCTACCAAATTCATGAGATCAACTAAGCGAATCCCTTCTTATTTTGAACATATGGATTTATTACACTCACAACATGATAGTTGTGCAAGTAAAAAATCTAATGAAGGAATCTTACCAGAAGTTGTACCACCAAAATCTATTCCTTTCCTTTATCAGTTCCCTGTGGGGTATCATCCATACATTCTTGATGTTGTCGATGTTAAGGCTGATGGTCATTGTGGGCACTGTGTTGTTGCTGCCGAATTGGGCATGGGAGAGGAGTCATGGGCTATTGTTCGAATGAATTTGTTAAAACAACTAAGTGAATGGAGACAAGAATATGTTGAACTGTTTGGTGCTGATGAAAGATATGAATACTTAAAGAAGTCACTTCTAATTGACCACATGTCTATGGTACGAACCACTAACATCCTTTTCCCTGTAATTTGCATTTCTTCATTTAACTTTGTTCCTCAATTGTACTTGCAGGCAGAAACAGATAAGTGGATGACAATTCCAGACATGGGATACGCTATTGCAAATCGGTATAATGTCATTCTTGTTTCTTTGTCCATGGTACAATCATTGAGTATTTTTCCTTTACGGACACAACCACCAACTAACTTTCGTCATCACCGAATCATTGCAATTGGTCATGTCCACGGAAATCATTTTGTCCAGGTATAATCTAAACAAATAAAAAAGTTACCCACAGTACTAAATTACAATTTATGTAACTTATGTTTATTACCTTTATAGGTGAAGCTCAAAGATGGCTGTCAAATTCCACCTACGGATATATTGTGGGCATCGCATTGCAAGTTTATACACAACTAATGTCGATTAGACGATACTTGTAAATGTAAACATTTGTAATGTATGTGTTGACAACATTTGTAATGCATTTAATCGCTTATAGAACCATTATGGATGCCAAAACCAAAATTGATTTCCTCTGTACGGATTCCTATATCCGCAAGTCATGAAGCTACCTACGGATGAAAATATCTGGAAGGCATGGAATGTGCTACAGATGAAAATATCCGGAAGGCATGGAATGTGCTACGGATTAAAATATCCAGAAGGCATGAAATGTGTTACGGATGAAAATATATGGAAGACATGGAATGTGCTACGGATTAATATATCCGGAAGGCATGGAATGTGCTACGGATTAAAATATCCAGAAGGCATGGAATCTGCTATGGATGAAAATATCCAAAAGTCATAAATAAGCCTACGAATGGCCACATCCGGAACTGTCTTTCGATTTCGTTAACATCAATTTTTAAAGAGTGAATAACTGAATATCTATCCCAAAGCACAGTAAATAGCAATACTAAAATCCAAATTCAATAATATAGATAAGGTTCAAACATCGTCACGCAAAAAAATATTACATAAAAAAAAATCCTAATAAATTATTCAATATACATTATCATTATCCTAAAAACATTATCAGTCATTCCTACGTGAATGTCTCCTGACATATACAACTCTATCATCAGTCGCTCATCGTGCTAACATAATGGTTGCTTGTATGCTTTCTCAAACAACGTTGCCCTCCATGACATCAACATCATTATGTAATGGTTGCAATGTCTTTACGGCAAATACCCTACAAACATGAATGTCATAATATTAGAAAAAGATAACATAAATTAATACGTTAATAATGTTACAACCATACTAGTACAGGATGTTCAGGATGTGACTCCTTAGGATGACTTGGCATTGCTCCGTGGCCAGGTGCATGTAAGGGTACTAATACAGGACGCTCATCCTCCTCCGCATTAATGACATATGGATGTGACACAGATCGAAATCAAGACAAGTACTTTTCAACGCAGGATAAGGTGCTATGGTCATATCATTTATGACATAGTCATTGAAATGTAACCATCGACGGTCAATTTCATGTGTATCCGGATCACCATGTCTAAGTACAGATGGGATGCGAGGGATGATCTGTGTATATCCATACTGACGCAGAACACTCTCTGGCATATGCAATTGTGTCAAATTTCCAAGTCTTAAATAACCAGAGAATAAGGAAATCCACTCGAATTGACGTTCTTCCCTGTGCTCGTCATATGGACAGAATGCAAACTGGTGACAATGCATCTAACTGCGATTGAACAACAATTGAAGTTCCTTTTCCTGCATCATACATCATACATCGATGTTCGTCTCAGTATACAATGCTTGCAAACGTATCATCCCTATAGAGAGGAAGTGCTAATAAATTCACCCCTGCAACAATGTGGCATAACCAGCTAATTACTTAGTTTTTGCATAACTACAGTCTCCTAGTTGCTCATACATGTGAGTTAATGCAGCTGTCTCCCAAGAATATCCCTTGGTCAGCCTCAAATCAATGAAAAAAGCCAAGATAAAAGACATTAACTGATGTAGCACTCTTGTCGGCGAAGATAGTGCAACCGACAAGGTGAAGTAAGTAAGCTCTGATAGCCACAATCCACTGCCTCCTTGAGCATGCATCTTCGTAGACATCTCTTAACCAACTTAGGCGCATATTAGCTCCCCGGTAGTGTTTTGTTTCTTCGGATGCAACTCCACGATCAACACGGATGGATTCTACCAATAAATCATTCACTGAATCTGCATCCAAGGTTTCCTGCATGTAAAATTGACCCACAATGGGTAAATGCAACAAATTTGGCATATCATCAAGACTGATGGTCATCTCCCCAACTGGTAAATGAAAGTTGTTTGTCTCAGCATGCCACCTCTCTACAAAAGCACACAGTAGTCCTCAGTCTATATTCTCATAACTGGCATGAACCAGACCACCTAAGCTAGATATTTCTACAACAGCCTGTATGCGCTCATGAGGTGCTCCTAACTTATTTATCTTCCTCCTATGTGAAAAGACCTTAAGTTCATCACAATCCTACAATAATGAACATACATCATCAATAAATACATACATACCAAATACAAGAAATTAATTTTCAATACTTACCACACCATCCCACAATTGTCTGGCTACATGATGTTCATAATTAATTAGTAACGACTTATCCACTGACCCTCTTGGATAACTGTCATCATCAATTTCAACTTCTTCTTCTTCAATATGATATTCAAAGTGTTCATTTTGAACTAAAGTACTAGCACCACCACGTCTTCTTTTCACCGATGCAGTTGGTCGCACACGGTCTAAATTAAAACTTCCTCCACCTCTAGTCCTCACCATCTTACTTTTCATAAAATTGACATTCAATCCAAAAATATAATGGAACACAAATAGTATAAAAAAAATCAAAAATATCATATTGCCAATTTCCAATTGCCCCAACTTCCGGACAAAACCATCCGCAGTTCAAACAATGTATTCTGGATAAAAATATCCGTAGCTCAAACCATCAATTCCAAATAAATATATCCTGTATCTAAAGTTGAATTCTGGATAAATATATTCGATAGGCACAAATGAGTTCTGGATGAATATATCCGTAGACATACATGAATTCCGAATACATAGATCTGCAACACTTACCTTGTCTTCTCCGACGATGTTTCCTTCTCCAACATCCGCTCCTGGGTTTCGCTGCCTCAGAGGTCCTGCTTTACCTGCGACGGTGGTGCTCCTACGACGGTGCTACCTGCGACGGTGGTTGTGACGGACGAAGATGAGTGTTCCGTCATAAGGTTCATTGCGAAAACGAAGAAGAAAAAACATTGGGTGCATGTATTGGGTGCAAATCTCACACTAACCTAATATCAAGTTCCTTAAGGGCAGTTTAGTCTTTTCCTATTTACAATTGGGTGTCAATTCAAAATGATTAGGTGGAGAAAGAATCAGCCAAAGTTTTCTAATACATTTATTAAGAAAAGTGAGCTATATTAACCAGTTATTCCTTTAAGAACAATATAAAATCGTATATACATTAAACTTGAATTCCTTGAAAAACGTTTTAAACTTGAGAAGCCAATATCCACTATAATATCCCTGGTTGCTTTTCCATGAAAATGTGACTACTAATTTCTTAAAATAAAATAAAGATGGGGAAAAGAGGTTAAGTTTAGGAAATCTTAAACCTTTTATTAAGAAAAAAAAAGTAGAATTCTTGCACTCATTTAACTCATACATACATGGATGTCAATTAAACATTTTACTCATGAACTTGTTGTGAAGTATAGTACAAAGACAATAGTTAAACCTGCAACTTGAGAAAACTGGATCCGTCAACAATGTTTTTTAATTTAATAAACACACAAGCAAGACTGTACATTTCTATCTCAATGTAAGCCACTATATTTAAAATTAAAATAAGCATATAAATTATGCATCATGCCCCTGAAAAAAGATTCAAAATCACAAAGATTAAACATTGTCAATACTCCAATGGAAACATAAATATAGTACTTTCCACATTTAAGATGAAGGTTTCTCGGCTCTCACTTTGCTCATTTTCAAGCTTAATAGGTTACTGTTAAAAAAATACAAGACATTATAACAAAGGCACATCATAACTCACTAGGCATCAACAATTTAACCCTACCCACACAATGACTAACACCTTTTAGAGTATAAATTCATCTAGCGTTATCACAAAATGAAGTTTTATTTGCAAACGAAAATTTCTATTCCATGATGTTAATACAGGAAGAGATTGAAACCTTAATCTATATAAATATAAACCCTAAATCCATCATAGAATGGTGCTTCATATGTTTTATTATGTATTTACAAAGTAATAATTATGCTTGTGCAATAATAGGAAATCATGACGCCATTCACAACAGTTAATGATATTTTGCAAACTGAAGGATCAAAGTGAGAATTTCATAATTTACAATCTTAAGACTAAAATGGGGTGTTTTTATGAAAAGAATGTACCTTAAGTAGCCAATTGGGATTCTAAGGTATCTCAGGTTTCGAATTTGAAAACTAATTTGAGTCTCCTTATTGTTCGCCAGAGTCAAACCAAATAATTTGAGTCTCCTTATTGCTCGCCAGAGTCAAACCAAATGTTTTCTTCTCTGTCTCCAAAAATGCTAGAGTTTGGAAAATTAAAATTGAAATTAGAGAGACTTTGTTGATCTTTTTCAGCAAGTGTACCAAGTCAGAAGTAATAATTTGTCTTTGAAAGACAGGTGTCAACCCATAAGGAACAATTATTTAAAATTCTAATCGTAGCATTCAGTAAGTATAAGAATATATGTTATCTCCTAAACGTCAATGTCTCGCATCTTTAGAAAAAACATTCTTATCAGCAAGAACATATGTTATATAGCAATTGATACATTCTAATCTATGTCTAGCATAAGAACATATCAAGTATTCTCATTTAGGTCAATTTTTTATAAGTACTTTCTAGTCAAGTTCAAGAAACAGGTTCATGAATAAAAATTCAAGCTTTAAGCGCAAAATACAAGATCCAATAATCAAGTTCATGAATATAAAAATTAAAGATTTAAGCACATAATACAAGATCCAATAATCAAGTTCATGAATTAAAATTTCAAGCTTTAAGTATAACATGACAATACCAATATCAAAGAGTAACAAAGATTCATATACAATTACCACCAAAATACATTGGAACTTGAACAAATTACTCTCAATACCAAAGGAAAGAATTAATCACTCATGGTGGCCATTACATGTACCAAAGTCAAAGAAAAAGATCGAAATGTTTCTCCTTGTCAGTTGCCTCTTTTAGGGTTTCCTTCCTTTGGTTTCCCTTTCAGGTCACACCTTTTTCTCTCTTATGCCATTATTTAACCTAATTGGACTTGGGCTAAGTGACATATCGCTCAAGCGAGGAATAAAAACAGAAAATCCATATTCTCTGAAACAACCTCTAATCCTTTGCTCTATCTTTCCTTAAATCCCTAAAAATAACACAAATTTGGGATTAAATAATTTCATTAATCTCATAACTTCAAAATATATTATTAGATTCAAATTTCTCAAATTGAGGTTGAATTATAACTTTACCAATGACTAAAATCCATAAGTGCCTAGCTTCATAAAGTCTCACTAAATTATGACACTTATCATACTTCACGCTCATAGTATGTGTTTATGAATGTGCCAAGTGAGGGTTCAAAGAAAGAAATGAAAGGGTTTCGAAAGAGAAGAAACAAACAGAACCTTGGATTCCAGAGAGTTCAAAGAAATGAGAGGGTTCAAGGGTTTTAAAATACAATGTTTGACAAAATTATTTCTCTAACATCCATGTCCCAAAAAATGTGGTTTATAGTGATTTATAGGTCATATTTGTAAAAGTTTTTCCTTTTCCACTTTTAGGCCACATTTATATGTATGTGGCCACTTTTAGGCCACAATTTTATTGTTTAGCCCACACATTCTAAGACATCACTTAAAAAATATGGAATAAATAAACAATGGTTTTACAAATGTGGTATTTGGTAGTCCTTAAACCACACTTGTAAAATCATTGCATCTTCTATGTTTAGGAAATGATTATATAAGTGTGACCTAGTTCAATGTTGTCTAAAACAAATAGCATTGAACAACTTTAGCTTGTTTGAAGATTTTCCTTGTATCAGAATTTGTATTTAAACACTTTTGGAATTTAGAATGACTAGGAATATTTTGACAATTTAATAGAGAGAATATATCTTTGTTAGGGTTATTCCCTCCATCTTGCGATCTTATTAGGAATTCTCCCTCTTGTGATAATCATCCTTAGGCTTATCAAATCTTGTTTGTGGTGCCTCTCTTTCTCCAGGTTTTCATTGTTAATGTTTTAATTGATTCCATTTTGTAACCCTAAATTCCTAATTCTAGTGTTAGTTCTTATTTGGAAACATATCAACAACAAAAATGAGCGAGTTGTTGATGCAAAACAATTTTAACTCATTCACCGTGTGATCGTTGATATGACACAAACTTTTATGTATCTTCTTGGCAGATGAAGGAAACAAACATTTTTTGCAACAGATAAGAGACATTAAAAATCTTTTACGAGAAGTACAATGTTAACTTAAGATTATTTTGGTATCGTTTGAGCACAAAAAAGTTTCCCATACATAAAAAAGACTGCACAATTTTATATCGTTTAGGAGACGAAAACTTACGTTTTATATGATATGTTGTGAACACAAATATTGTCTTACAAATGAAGTAAGACAATGTTTTATACTTTGTTGTTTTTCTATGCTTTTCTTCAAAAGAGTTTGTCACACCAACATGTAGTTTGATACTTAAAAAAAAGTTAAAACAAAATTCAATATTTCTCTTGTGATATTTTGTACAGTTTAGTTTATAGTTCAACCTCTAAGGATTAAACACTATATTAAATAATAGAGAAAAAAATTCAACGAGAAAGTTTAACATATCACCCAAAAAAATTTATAGGACTATATCTATCATATAGACAAAATGAAAATAAAATCAACTCATTATAATTTGTGGAATATTATAACTCGTGAAAATATACTTATTATGAAACTTGAAGCATAATACACACAAAAAAGAGTTAGATAATCTTAAGCAAAAGGCCAAGACATATAATAAACTATACACTGTTAAAATCTAAATATAAAAAAAAATTCGCATGTATAAAACGACAAGAGATACCATTAGGATTATACATGAAGATACAAATGATTTAAAGGAAAAATAAGACATGTAGGATGAAGAAGTTAGAAATGATTTTAAAAGATATTAAGTCCCCTAATTGGTCTTTAGAACTTTGGAGCAAAGTAGTCCAAGATGCAACATAACATGAAAATCTTATTGTATCTATCAAAAGTGTGGGAGTCCAAAGTTACAACTATAAATGAAGTTATGAATGTGGAAACCATGACCTTAGATGAAGTTATTAAATCTTTTAAGGTTCACTTGTATTAGTGAAGTTGAATTCCTTTTGATCATGATGACTCTTCTTTCAATTCTGACTTCTCATCTTCGGTATTTGGTTTTTAGGTCTGTGGGAAGTTTACTTGCAAAAGGTTGTTTGACGCTCACATGAGTTATTTTGCAAGTACTTTTGTTTTGGTTGTTGTGCATATAATGATATACTTTTGTTTTGGTTGTTGTGCATATTTATAAGGTCTTATTGTGCTAAAATTAAGATATGGATCGTGATTAACATTTGCATTACCTAATTTTTGTACAGTTTAACTTAGGTTAATTTACTTTTACTTCAATATATTCCTCTTATGATGGTCGATCGATACGAAATAACAATAGATCCTAAGGTCATTCCACCCTCTAACTATACAATTAGAGATGACAAAACAAAATATATCAAATAAAAAAAACTATTGAAATATCAATTTTAATCTCTCAACTATTTATATATCTAGTGTAAGTCATCCACGTTACATATGTGATACAATATGAATACGTGACTCTAAATTAATTTCTAACTTTTCAAAATAAATGTTATTTATTTACTCTAAGGACTTAAAAGAATTACAAATACCTATATAAAACTTCAGTGAAATTAGAACATGAATTTTTGTTATACTTAAACTACAATTAAAGAAATACTTATTTTTAACAACATGAATAAATAAATTTAAATGTTAAAAAATTAAAAAATTCATGGTGAACAGAATGAAAATAAATAAAGTGAAAATTAAACCTTACAATCCAAGAATATATATCTTGGAAACTTTTCGCATAGAATTCAAACTGTCTGAATCTCCGAGATGAATAGCTATACACATTCTCACGTCTCTCTCTCCTCACTCCTCTTCCCTCCCAATGGAAACCCTTCTTTTACATTCCCAGTAAGTGTATTTACTTTGCTATGCTATGCTATGCTATGTTCGTTCTCCTCTATTTCTACGTCTTTTTCTGACTCTATGCTGGTGCAGTCTTTTCGTTGGAACCAAATGGCATTTGGGGTTCGTAAAGCCCCGCGCTTTGTGGTAAGGGCAGGTCCTAAGAAGATACTATTTGGCAAGGAATGCAGAGAGGCCATGCAAGCTGGGATTGATAAACTCGCCGATGCTGTCTCTCTTACCGTTGGACCCAAAGGTATTTCTTGTATATCACTATTGACTGCAGTGACCAATTGGGTCAGTTACATGACTGTTCTTGCGTTTTCAATTTGTTGGACTGCTTAATTACTATCATATTCAGCTGCTTTTCTGCCTCAACAGTGGCCAATACCTAGAATATATGCTGGCAACTCATTAAGGGTGTTTGGGTGAGCATTTGGAAAAACTTCATAATCGACTTTAGACCCAAGAAAGTAATTTCCAAACAAGGGGCTTAACTCGTGAATATGTTTGCATTGATTTTCGCTTATCCAAAATTATGTTGAAATACGAGTTAATGTATTTTTACGTTTGTTCATTCATATGTTTGGTCCAAAATCGATTGAGGCGAAACAACATCAGATTATTTTTGCGTCAGATGAAATTTTTTATTGAGTTTACTGCTATCTTGCTTCTAAATTTAGAATAAAGAATCCAAACATAAATTACATCACTTTGCAATCGTTCAGCCTAACACAAACATTTATTTAGAAATCATTTTAGCTGGTATTTTTACATGTTTTGGTTTATCAAACATGAATTCAAACAAGCAACAAGTGCATGATTTCTTTTGATTGGATTTTGTTGTTGTTTCGTAAACATATAAGTTAATATGAGGAAACACTAACAAGGATCACAATTGCTTTTAATTATCTTTTGGCTGAAAATTGCTTGCTTTTGAATCTCAATATTATGTGGTCATTTGGTTGATTCTGGTCCAGTGATTATTGACTGTTCTTGCTTATATTTCATTCCTAAACATGTAGGACGGAATGTTATTCTTTCTGAATCTGGAAACCTTAAAGTGATTAATGATGGTGTTACAATTGCTCGATCCATTGAGCTTTCAGATGCAATTGAGAATGCAGGTGCCGTCCTAATTCAAGAGGTTGATCATAGTTGTTATTTTACCACATGTTAAGTGGATAAAATTTGAAACAAAAGTAACCAGAGATGTATTTATGTTTTTAGTTTTCATGCTTGTAGGTTGCAAGTAGAATGAACGAGTTGGCTGGTGATGGTACTAGCACTGCAATTATTTTGGCTCGTGCCATGATTAAATCTGGACTATTAGCAGTTTCTTTTGGAGCTAATCCTATTTCTTTGAAGAAGGGGATGGACAAGACTGTAAAGGAGCTGGTCAAGTTCTTGAAGGAGAGAAGTGTTCCTGTTGAAGGGAGGGAGCATATCAAAGGTCTTTGCTTCTGCTTGTTTCAGTTTTGTCAAATTAAGGGTTATCTTCACAAGAAAATATTGAAGATATTTCTTCTCTTTTGCAGCTGTGGCATCAATTTCTGCTGGCAATGATGAGTATGTTGGCAACTTGATTGCTGATGCTATGGGGAAGATTGGTCCGGATGGGGTGATCTCTATTGAGTCCTCCTCAACATCTGAAACCTCTGTGATAATTGAAGAAGGGATGAAGGTATGGACAATTCGAAATTGTGGGTTTAGGCGTAGAGGAAGGAGATTAAGAGAAAATACACTTTGAGTAATAATAATAATAATATATTGATTACTGTAATGTATTACAACGTCATAATATGTTCTTAAAGCTAGAGCACCAATTTTACTCCTAACTAATTAGGGAAGCAAATCATGAGATAGTGAAATATGGTAATCGATTTTAAGAGATAATGGGGAAAAAAGAAACTAATCTTAAAGGATAGTCTAATATACTCTAAAAATAAGATATTTTTACATATTCTAACAAATAATATTACTCAATAACCAGTGTCAGCTCTTCTTCTTGTTCGGATGTGCACAATCCTTGTGTTTCTACCCTATTACAGTTGTTGTTTGTCTTTTATGTACAGATTGATAAGGGTTACATGTCTCCTCACTTCATTACAAACCAGGAAAAGTCCATTGTAGAGTTTGATTGGGCTAAAGTTTTGGTAACTGATCAAAAGATTTCGAGTGTCAAAGAAATAGTCCCATTGCTAGAAAAGGCTATGCAGTTGAGTGTTCCACTCTTAATTATTGCAGAGGATATCACAAGGCAAGTGCTGGAAACACTAGTAGTGAACAAAATGCAAGGATTACTAAGAGTTGCAGTTGTAAAATGTCCAGGATTTGGAGGTGGAAAGAAAGCTTTGTTACAAGATATTGCACTTATGACTGGTGAGTTCCTACAGGCTTTGATAAGCTTGGTTGATATGTCTGCCAACTTCCTCTATGCTAGGGTTATGCTTCCTATTGAATTTTTCTCTTGAAAAGCCTATGAAATTTGTTTGTGTCAAACAATTTGACAAGGAGAGGAATAATCTCAATATTTTGTTGTTATAATCTCAATATACAAGGTTCCTATTTATACATCTACGAGGGTAAATTCCTTCCTAGAATCATGGGATTCAATCTCTTGAATCATGGATTTCAATCTTCCCTCATTATGCTAATTATACTAATTTATAGGGAATAAATAAGGAAACAATTTTTTTTTTATAATATTCTCAGCTTGTTAGTTAGATCTTGAATTTTTTTTGTAGGTAGTCCCTTAGTGAGAACATCTGCCAAGTGACTTCCCAATGGTACATATGTTGTCTTGACAAGCCCACTATCTAACTTCTCCTTAATGAAGTTTTGGTCCACCTCTATATGCCTCTTTCTACCATGTTGGACAGGATTATAAGTAATGCTCATGGCATATTTGTTATCACAAAACAGTTTCTTGAGACCATTAAAAATGTTTCTTATCCACAACAGCTCACATATCACTTGGGCCATAGATCTATATTCAACTTATGCATTTGACTTTGCCACAACACTTTGTTTCTTACCCCTTCACGTCACCAAATTTCCTCTCAAGAACATACAAAATCCTCCAAATGTACCGACTCCACTACAAAGGTTGCTTGTTTGAGCTAGGCACATGGGCTACATGCACCAATATTGGTGGTGGCGCATGATGGCGTGTGGCGACTTCGTTGGTGATGCAAATGTCAACATTGTGATTTCTAGTGTAGGGTGCTCCTTTCTGGTCCACCACTGACCTCAAAGGGCGACAAAACAGTGGATAGTGGCAACAACAATGGACAAGGGTGGGGATTGTTTACGTGGTAGTGGAAACAAAGTTTCCACGATTAGAAGCTCTAATATCATCTTAGAAAATAAACTTTAAACATAACTCAACCTCATAAAACCGACATTCAAGATGAGGTTTGCATCTATTTTTATACTATAGGTTGGTTGTATCTTTAGACAATGTGAGATCTCCAACACATATTATTCTTAAAGACTTGAGTTACTTATATTATGTGAGATGATGTTAAATTTTGGAGTTCCTTTTTGTGCGTCACATGTGACTCTATCTGTATGAGGATACTTTGAGATTTTGTTTTTCTTAAATATACTCAGGATGTATTTTTTTGTTGCCATATCTTAAAAAGAGTCTTCTGTCCAGCCTCATTTAATCAACAACACTTTTCCAACTCTGGCTGTTTGATCTCTTGTTATTAACATCACAGGTGCTGATTTTCTTTCTGGAGACTTGGGTCTCACACTTGATGGTGTAACATCAGACCAGCTTGGCACTGCACTAAAAGTGACAATAACCAGCAATGCGACAACTATCATTGCTGATCCTAGTACTAAGGCTGAAATTCAGGCCAGAATTTCACAGATAAAGAAAGATCTTAGTGAAACAAATAATGCAAACCTTTCAAGAAAGCTCTCAGAGAGAATTGCAAAACTCTTGGGCGGTGTAGCTGTTATAAAGGTGCCTAATTCTGCTCACCCCTTGTTCTTTACTTTGTTAATGTTTCTTTAATTCCCTTACTCTATCTTATTTTATATATTATTGGATTTTATTGAATCATTGCGTTATTTGCCTTGTATTTCAACTTGCTTTGTTCTTGTAAGTTGTAACTTGAAAAATAGAACAATGGCAATTTGTCACCTATTAGCCTTCTTGATGTGTTTTCTTCAGAAGAGGGATCCTATATAATATTTTACTTCTATACCATTCATTTTATATTTATCTTAACTAGCATATTATCTATTTGATACTTGTCTTCTCTGCAACTAGTTTTTTTTTTCAAGTTAATATAATTTTTTTGTAAGTTAAATCAAATATTACAAACCGTTGTGGCTTGTGACTTGGAACATATTTAAATTCTTGAAACCGACACTCTATGTGGTGGGAGCCACGTGCATTGGGTTGTCATTTTATTCATAATATTTTTTATGAGGATTTCAGAAAATAAAGAATATTAGTAAAAGCAGATTTGAATTGATTTCTTCATTCGGTTAGTGTAGCAAAGTTCCACATTGCCTACCTCAATTACTGGTATCTGTTGGCAACTTGACTTAATGCCAATTGTTTTTAAAATGAAATTTAACAATTAGCTTGGATCCTATAATAGACAATATTACCACATAATCCTTGTATATGTTAAGCATGAATTAGACAAGTAGGACATTCTGTTAATTGCATGGGTCTTACTTCATTTGTTTTCATGCACAATTCTAGATTGCAATTTGTTGCACCGAAAGAAACAGCTGTCCTTAAATTTGCCAAAATACTTTACATTAACATTTTTTTTTCATTCTCAAGTGTTCATTACATAATGCAATAACCATTGTGTAGGTAGGTGCACATACTGAGCTAGAACTTGAAGATAGAAAACTGAGAATTGAGGATGCAAAGAATGCAACATTTGCTGCAATAAGTGAGGGCATTGTTCCTGGAGGGGGTGCCACATATGTCCACCTGCTGGACTTGATACCAACAATAAGGAACTCCATGGAAGATCTAGATGAGCAAATTGGTGCTGATATCGTAGCAAAAGTATGGCTACCTTTATTTACTCAACCGGTTCTCTGTCTTATCTTATATTTCTCCTCATTGATTTTACATTGTAGTGAATGCTCTATGATTATTTTCATGTAAAATGTTTCTTTCCATGAAAAAGACATCAACTTCTAATTAGTTGACTTATGAGTTTTGCATCTTTTGAAATCCAGGAGATTTGTGAGCATTCTTTTCTTAATTTCTTGTTTGGATTGTAATTTTCCGCTTCAACAAATACACCTCATTATTTTAGAAGGAACGTTCACTATTCTTGGAAAAAGAGCACTAGCTAGACAGTGCATATTAGGATTTCCACCATGTTTTCTGACATTTTGGCTATACTTTCTTTGATGAGTCTTAGCTACTTCGAGGAACATACTCTTGAATTATACGAAGCATATTGATTTGCAAGGTTAACATAAAAAGCAAATATTTAACTCTAAAGCAGGTATTGATTATATTAATGTGTCTAAACCTATTAAAAATATGTAGTAGTAGTAGTACTAATGTTTTTACACATATTATAACTACCCAACCCATACATCCCACTCAAGCACATATTCACATAAAAAATGTTGATTTCTTTTTTACTATTTGTCTTTTTAAAAACAGACAACATCCTTTTGAACATGTCTGGAAGGCTTTAACATATGTGGTTACACATGATCGTTGCAGGCACTCATTGAACCTGCAAAATCAATTGCAACAAATGCAGGAATTGATGGAGACATTGTTGTCCAAAAGACTAGAACACATGATTGGAGAACTGGATATAATGCAATGACGGGCATATATGAAGATCTTCTGAATGCTGGAGTAGCAGATCCTAGTCGTGTTGCAAGATGCGCTCTTCAAAGTGCAGTTTCTGTTGCTGGTGTGGTTCTAACTACTCAAGCTATATTGGTGGATAAAATAAAGAAACGCAAGCCACCTGTGCCCTTGCTCCCTGGCATAACTCCCTAAGATGGAGAAAACATTTACAATTTTGCAAACAGAGTTAAATCTTTTACATACCATTGGTTGACTCCAAGCTTGGTTGGTTAATACTCCAGCTGGGGCAAGAATAAGGCTCGTTTCAAGAATAGGAAAGTCAGATGTTCATGCTGCTTGCTCTTGCTTGAGTTATGACTCGATGAAACCCATGTACCATGAATGGTGAAGTGCAAGTACCTTCCACAGGGAATTGATTAGAGTTCTGTTGGGTTTCTTTCTCCATTTACCTATTAATTTTGTGACACCATAGTTGATAATAGTTTTGTTCTAGAAAACTGATAATACGATTTTATCAAGATATTGTAACACCATAATTGATGAGACAAACTTACGGAAGGCTAGTGCGTAACATAATGAAGTAAGTTTCAGACAAATCTTGATGTATTAGTAAATTGTGTTTTCAATTTTATTGGATGGATGAGTAGGTACACCCGCTAATAGATCAGATGTTGAAGCCTTACGAGCTGCGTGGACTCGTGGTTTTGTTTTTTAGTAACAAGTATCAAATCAAATGAAAAACCTTTCTCAAGTTCTTGCTTGTTTCTACAATTTCACAGCTTTCTTCCTTTTTGTCGTAATTCATATTTTGGACTTATTGACATCTCTGTTTGTAGTATACAATTTTATAATGCAAAAATAAACTTCAAAGTAATTTATGTATAAGCTACTTTGTAAAAATGCTATTATATAATATTTTAAAATTTTCATTTCAAGTTGTATATAAGTTAATTTTATCTTATAGAAAAATCAAATTTATTTTTTTATATATTTTTTAGGATTTAAGGTTTAGAGTTTATAAATTAAATTTATTTATTTATTATATTTTTTTAGGATTTATGATTTAGAATTTAAGATTTAGGGTTCTATATAAAATTAACTTTAATTACTTTTACTGTATATTTAATGTATAATTAGAAGTATGTAGAATTAATTGCTTTAGCTAACAAAATACTATATGTGGGAAATAACTGTCGTAGCAGCACCGGATCCTTCTTGTAACCGTTATTCTTTTATGTTGACATGTGTTTTACTTTTCCAAACCTAACTTTTTATTCAATCTTCTATTTGACCAACTTTGTCTTAAACCAAAACTAAAACACTACTCATCACACTTGTAATTTTCTTGTAATTTTCTTTTATTGTTTTTGTTGAAAATTGGTATTTTTCTTAATTTTAAAATAGTGACAATCTACATATGACAAAACCCTTTTGTTTCAACTTTAAACGACTTCTGTTAACTGCCCTTCTTTTAGCCAAGTTATTAATTAGCATTATAGTGATTGATCAACTACTACCATTTGTTTGCGTTGGTAAATACTAGTAAGTAGTCCTTTGAATTATTAAAAATAAATTAGGATGATGATTTTGTTCAGTGTCCTAAAGAAGTCAAAGTATATTTTTTTTATTAGAATATATATTAAAATGCATTGGAAGTCAATTGGATATTTGGTTATTAGTGTCAATTTTCATTGAAAGTATTCTATTTTGTATTCCTTAATAGGATATTTGGTTAACATAAGTAAAACATAATCCTACTAACTGGTGTATTGTGCATAGTGACCTAAGTATAGAATGAGTAAAATTATTTAGGCAATTGCTTCCTGATCAATTTTGATTTGCATTTAACAAATTTTTTAAAATCTCATTGTGCCATTCTCTTCTTCACTTTGAAAAATAGTGTATGGTGAGGTACAGAGAAACTTGATTTTTGTTGGTGATGCTTTGAGCTGGAAAAGAGGTGTTTTTAGTGGGGTTGTGGACGAACGTTTTCACTCTAAGGTATGGTTGCCAAGGTAATGAGGTAAGAACACATTTGAAGTCGTTTTTTGCGTTTCGTTCGAACTGAGGTGGTCTCGGATATCGTTATTCGGAAGTTTGGTTTTTGCATTACGGATACAGGCGTCCGGAAGTAGTTATAACAAATTTCGGATATAGAAATCCGTAAGCAATCAACATTTGTTTTTGTAGTTTGCGGACACCCAGGTCCGTAGGTGAAAAGTGGCTTACGGATACGATTAACCAGAATTGTGTTATGCATTCTGGATATACATATTCAGAATGGTTAAATGGTTTCAAAATTTGTGGATGCGGAATGATTTTTTTTGTCTTATGGATTTATTTATCCGGGAGCTAAGTGTTATTTTTTTTCCAGTAGCCCAATGGATATAGCATACTCATACATGGGAATTGTAGGAGAGATTGATGTGTGGGATAGATTAGATGATGTTGATATGGAGCAATCAATAAGTTATAACGCGTTAGATAATGAACATAAGACACATGAGTGTAGTGAGGCATTTACTACAAATGAGGTATGATCAATGTTAGGGTTGTAAATGTTTTTTTTATGAATGATTTTAAAATTTGGCATATGTTATTGTAGGTATTTCGTGATCGAGATGAGCTGTTAGAGTGGACGAGAAGTGTTGGCTATAATTATGGGTTTATTATTGTTATATTAAGGTCGAATACATGGACGAGGCAACGAGAAATGATGACCTACATATTGTTAGGTTGTGAGAAAGGAGGTAAATACAAACGGTATAAAAAAGACGTAGATATCAGTTGAACGGGAAGTAGGAAGTGTGAGTATCCTTTCAGATTGCGAGGCAAACCAGTCAAAGGTGGTCAAGGGTGGATGATGGAATTAATTTGTGGTTCTCACAATCATGATTTGGCAAAGACAATGGTGGGTCATCCGTATGCTGGAAGGTTAAGTGTAGAAGAAAAGGTTATGGTTGAGGATATGACTAAAACTTCAGTGAAGCCAAGAAATATTTTACTAACCATGAAAGAGAGAAATGAGAAGAATGTGACGACGATAAAACAAGTTTATAATGCAATGATTGTTCACCGAATTTCCCAACAAGATCACAGAACAGAAATGCAATAGTTCATGTTGTTACTGGAGCGAGACAGATACGTGCATTGGTGTAGGTGTGATGAAGTGTCGAATGTTGTGCAAGATATATTTTGGACACACTCAGATTCAGTAAAGCTAGTGAACTCGTTTAATATTGTCATATTAATGGATACTACGTACAAGACAAACAAGTATAGGATGTCCTTACTTGAGGTTGTTGGGATTATGTCAACTGGTTTGACTTTTTCCGTTGCATTTTGTTTACTATCAGCAGAAAAGGAAAATATTTTTTTGTGGGCCCTTAACTTAAAGGGTTGTTTTTTAGAGTTGATTCATACCCTAGGGTGGTGGTATGTGATAGAGATGTTGCCTTAATGAATGCAATTAGAATGGTGTTTCCTGAAACTTATAATTTGCTCTGTCGATTTCACATTGATAAAAATGTGAAAGCAAAATGTAAAATGTTGGTGCATCCAAGAGAAGCATGGTATCAAGTAATGGAAGCGTGTGGATCTGTTGTGGATTGTGATATTGTTGAGGCCTTTGAAGATCGTGTCAATGCTCTTCAAGTTGTCTGTTCTCCATGGTCTATATTTGTTGATTATGTGATGGCTACAACGTCCACATAAAGAAAAATTTGTGAAGGCATGGACAGATAAGGTCATGCACTTAGTAACTTCCGTCATCACCGAATCATTACAATTGGGCATGTCCACTAAAATCATTTTGTGCAAGTATAATCTAAACAAATAAAAAAGTTACTCATACTGCTAAATTACAAGTTATGTAACTTATATTTATTACCTTTATAGGTCAAGCTCAAAGATGGTTGTCCAATTCCACCTACGGATATATTATGGGCATCACATCGTTATCCTACGGTCCAATCTTGGTCAACATACTACACTAGCCGAATACAAGTTTATACACAACTAATGTCCATTAGAGGATATTTGTAATCATAACATTTGTAATAGATACTTAATGTTTTGTTTAGGGATGTTTAGCGTATTTGAATCTATGTATTGACTACATTTGTAATGCATTTAATCGCTTATGGAATTGTCGTATACAATTATGGAAGCCATAATCCGGAATCAATTAACGTGCCTGCGGATGAGAATATTTGGTACACGAAATGCTATCTACGAATGAGAATATCTGGAAGTCATGGAGGTGCCTACGGATGGAAATATCCAAAACTCATGAGGTCTCTACGGATGACGATATCAAAAAGTCTGGAAGTGCCTACGGATGGAAATATCCAAAACTCATGAAGGTCTCTACGGATGACCATATTCAGAAGTCTGGAGGTGCCTACGGATGGCAATATAATGGCTACTTGTATGCCTTCCTAAATAGGGCTGCCCTCCACGACATCACCATGATTAAGTAATGGTTGCAATGTTTGTGTAATTCTACGACAAATACCCTACAAGCATTAATGTGATAGTATTAGAAAAAGATAACACAAATTAATACGTTAATAATGTTACAAGCATACCAGAGCAGGATGTTCAGGATGTGACTCCTTAGGATGAGTTGGCATTGCTCCGTGGACACGTGCATCTGAGGCTACTAGTACATGACGCTCATCCTCCTCCGTATTAATCACATATGAATGTGAATTTGCCAAGTATAAAAGAACACAATAAAAAAATTAATATCATATAAAAGAACACAGATAGTATAAAAGAACAAATCAAAAATACCATATTGCCAAGTGCCCTAACTACCTAACACAAATACAAATATTAATATCCGGAATTAATTCACAAAACTTCTGGACGAACCCATCCGCAGAACAACAACAAATTATGGATAAAAATATCCAAAAGTCAAATATCAATTCCGAATAAACATATCCAGAATAAATACTTCAATTCCAAATATAAACATCCGGAAGTTACAACTTAAATTCTGAATAAAATTATCCAGAAGCCACAATAATTACCTTGTCTTCTTCGACGATGGTTCGTTCTCCGACTTTCGCTGCCTCAGAGGATAACTGAGAAGTCGAAGGTGGCCGTGGCGAGTGCTGCTCTGCCTGCGGAATTGAACGAACTAACGAAGGTGGGTGACGGCTGCGCGTTCATTGCGAAAACGAAGAGGAAGAGGGTTGGGTGCATGTCATTGGGTGCAAATGCCTCACTTAACCTAATTTCAAATTCATTAAGGGTAGTTTAGTCTTTTCCTATCTACAATTGGGTGTCATTCTAAAATGATCGGGTGCAGGGAGAATCAGCCAATTATTTACGCCTAAAATACTTATAACAAGTTATACATAAAAAAAAGGAAGAAAAGTAATGAATACAATACGTTTTTGATGGAGAGAGAAAAAATGAATAAATAATGATTGTTGTAAATATGAAAAACTTTAAGTAAATAAATAAAATGATATGGGGTTACCGTGTATGATAAGCTTAATCACTTTTCAATTTGCTCTCCTAAGATTTTTGGAGAGAAAGTACGATGGCTAGGATTTTGTGGGTATTTGGTGGTTGGCGGCTAGAGTTTTGTTCTCCTATGGTGGTACTCCTTTTCTAAGTGGCTAAGGTTGTTTTTCTCCTAGTGTCGTGAGATGTGGACGAAGTTTTTCGATTTTCATATTTCTTGCGGGTGTCTCAAGGATTAAGGTTGCTCCCAAGCCATCTTATGCGACTCAAACACAAAAAGAAGACTTTTGCATAAGTCTTGAATAATGCATGTGATATCCTCTTTCACAGCTGTCTTCTCCTTGCATTAAGGAAGATTTGATATTTGTTCATATTGATGAAGATTTGTATCTCGCAGGTCTTGAAAATTATAAAAATCACTTTCATGAAAGAATAGTATTATCCAAAGGTGACAAACCTCTTACTCATATGGACATGTGCAAAAAGTCATATCTTACCTAGAAATCTCTAGGATCTTGGAAAGTTATTCCTCTTGGAAAAACATTTTATGAATTTGCTCTTTCTTCCCTTGAAAACTTGAGAAGAGTCCTAACAGTGGGAATCTCAGTATCTTGACATCTTTGCTTGGACTAGATTTTGTGTCATCTTCCATGAAGCTCACCAAAGGTCAATGTTGGATCAGGATTCATGATAATATTGACAACCAAAAGCATTTTTTTCTATAACAAAAGGGATTGGCTCTTTATGATTGCACCATAAATAAATCTAGAGGTTTTGTTTACTAGAGTGTTGGTTGATATTGATATGCTATTTGCTTTGCCTAATAAAATTTGGTGGAAATACATGTGTTCTTGCCGGTTGACTCTCCCGCCGGTTGACTAGGTTGAACGCCTTCTCTTGGATATGCCGCAGTTGAGTATTGACTTGTGTCTCTCTGTTGAACTGAAATGTGTCTCCTTTGGGTTAACAATTTGGTTTGATAGGGATTGCGGACTCAGGTTGACCACCTTGAACATCTTCTTGTGCCAATTGGTCTTCTTCATCGTCTTCTTCGTCTGCCTGGTGAGGCCTACCGAGTTGCCATACACCATTGACCTGGAATATACTTAATTTCGTCATACTCTTTTTCCCAAAGTAATGATTTCATCATAGCATTATTCCTTGCTCATTTGACAAGTCGAAGTCATACACCTGCAAGATCCGTGTTATCAAAATTCCATATGGTAGAGGCATGTTGTTATCCCGACATTTGATCATGTGTTGCATGATGTAATGAGGCCAATTATTCATTACATTATTTTTTATTAACCACAACATGAAAATATCTTCATTCAATAGTTGTGCGAAGTTGCTTCCATGAGGGCACAAGATATACACCATCTGTAATGTAATAGTCGGTCATTAATTTTCAGACTACCGACATTTCTTACATTTTAACCTTGAACATCTTCACGAATCATGGACGATAATGCTAATGCTCAATCAAAATTCACTTCCTCAGGGATCGTCCCAGGGGTTAACTTAACACCGTCATACTTGAGATTGGCAATGTTCATCCAATCCAATTGATTAATGTGTATCCGTCTTCTGCAAATCTCAATGGCAAGGTGACCAATAGGTGTGATCTTTACATTTGTATAAAATAATCTTACCAAGTCCTCATAATACGGAAGTTTCATTCCAAGGAAAGGTTGTAAAACTTCGGAATTCAGAAAGTTTTGGAATTCAAACCCTAGAGCAACAAAAAAATGGAGAATGCATAGCTTTTGGTGATAAGATTGGTCTTCCGTGAAACATTTTTTCAAACACCAAAATTTTACGTTTTGTACTAAAGTATCTTGAATAATCAAGAACTTCTTCAATCCCCGTTGCTGGGGGAGGAGGAACGACAAGATCTTCTGCTCGAGTTTTACCCTTATTGGTTATGTGGCGTTTATGGGATGATGATGCCATGTATAATGCAATTACTACAATATATAAAAATAAATAAAAAATGTTCATGACATCAAATATCAAATTGAATTATAAGTAAACGAAAGTTAACATAATAGAATGTGTTATCAAACACAATAGTACAACTTCGTAAAGAAAATATTACATCTCCAATGAAAACACAATACTAGAAGTCCTCAACTAAAATACTAAAAGTTCTTATCATAATTGTCCAATAAGAAACATACACAGACAAATTACACAAGAAGTCAAATGAAATAAAAGGACAACATGTAATTGAAAGACATGAAGGTAATGCAAACGCATGGATATGAAATTAATGCCTAGTCACAAATGCAAACAATTTTGTCATGCGACGCTCATATGGCATCCCAATTAGTTGCTTAACTCTTCCTAGATGCTCACATAAAAAATCGTAGCATTGATCGATGACCTGTTCATCTTGAATGTTAAGCTCCACCAGCATTGGCCAAATATCAAACTCAGAGTACTAGTACGATGCATGGTGATGATGATGGTGTACATGCTCGGCATATAAGTCGTTTCTTCGTCTAATTTCTGCAGCTATATCTTGTGCTACGGTTGCTTGTGCACGAGCAATATCAACCAACTCAGAGGCATTTTGATTTCCATCCTTCATTGACGAAACACATTGTTGAAGATTTGTATTCAACAACGCAAAATGATCATCAATTTCGTCCATGTTGGGCCCTTTTCTTTTTTATCCTCGAGATGAGGATGTGCCTGTAGAGACCACAAAAGGTATAGAAGGAGTGTTTGAGGGAGTGTCAGAAGGAGTGTCACTTGATTGAATATGAGGAGCAGGTGACCGTTGGACGTAGTCATCTGCCTCTTCAAAGTTAGGTTGCTCGGGTATATAATCCATCTTATTATCGTTAAGGTTGACACCAAAATTACTTATGTCAGGAGGTGAATTGATGTCACGGGTTGTCCTAACCCGACTTCCGGTGACTCTGTCATTAGACCACAACTCCTCCATTAGGTTATGATGGCGAATGGGATTGACACACCATTTCGCCGCAGATGGTTTGGCCTACATAGATGTGACATATTAGTACATTATGGCTGAATGTGCAGTCAAATCTATTTGTTGTAAAATATACTTATCATTATACCTTGATCATGTCATTCCAAACTTCGTCCTCCACTTCAAAACGGAGGGTGGTCTGGTTCCATGCAAAGCCATTCAATCCACCGAACAAATCATGTACTTCCCTCCACCTGTCCTTCAGGCTTTTATGACGATTTTTGACATGGTTTTTCTTAATAGCCGATAATCCAACCTCGTGTAGAGCCATAACAATGTTGGTATATCCCTTAGTGGTCCAACTACCGTCAATTCTGCATCCTCGACATACCTCTTCAATCATTGCATTTAGCATAATTAGATCCATCTTCGTCGTCCACTTAGTGAACTCTCGATAACCACCTAATGAATCTGGAGCAACATTCTTCCTGCGATCCATCTAATTTACTTAAATAAAGTTAGGATGGCAAACATTGGAACAAAGGAGAAAATATATTATTTCCTCAAATTAATTGTTTACATAATCTTGTCATATTTGTTTGCTATAGTATCCCTAATATGACACCCTAGCCTATAATCATGCTCACGAGCATGGGTAGGGGTTGGTTGTATATCTTCTTGTAACAATTCATGATCTACTTCTTCAATTAGAGACTCATCATTGCCGACCCTGTAAAGAAAGTTATGCAAAATACAACAGTTAAAAAAAATTTTGTCATAGTATCGACATCATAATGTGGCTCAGTCCCATTAGCTATACTTAAAAAATAAATTTCATCAACCCAAAAGTTCTCTCAATTACATTTCTAATTGATGAATGTCGAAGATTAAATAGCTCTTTAGCATTTTGTGGCCCTCTTCGCGAATATTTTTTTAAATGGCATCTAACCCCGCGATAAGGTGTTATTATATTTGGTTTTAACATAAAATCTACATCACCAAGATAGTATTTTCCTACAGAGATTGTGGAAAGTTGTGTTAGTATATACTACTATAACCTATTTATTGTTCTGCACACCCAATCCCCTAAAACTAACATTTTGGAATAACCAAAGGATCATCTCGTACCAAAACATCTTTCAATATCCTTGAATCAAAGGCAATTCCTTCCCTACCGGCCAAGACATATGTGAACTTCATGTCAAAGTCACAACCTGCAAATATGTTTTGGATTGGCCAATCTTTTCTCTCTCGAAAATGAGGTGCATCAGAACGTGCAACCTTAACACGTACATGAGTCTCATCTATGGCCCCTAAACCATCCTAATGTAAACCAAATTTCATAACTTTAATTAAACACTAAATAAATAAAAAATTATATATAATTTAAAATAATGTGTTCATAAACAAACCTTAAAGTGTGGGTAAAATCGACTATTGTTAAGGATGTGCGATTCTACAACCATTCCATTTGGTTGAATTAAGAATTCCCCCTCCAACCTTAAAATTGCACTCAAAACATTATGAAAGTGACATGAAACTGTTTCTCCAAACCAATGGAAAAAGAATGACACATTTCGATTCTTCACAATGTGTAAAAATTTCGCAACTTGTTCTTTCACGGTTGATCGATATACATCTTTAACAAGTCCAGTTCCCTGTATTTGTTGACATAATTGAAGGAAAGCTTTTGGTCCTGTGCGAATAAAATCACGACATTGTTTAGTGTGAACCAAGTACTCCATCAATTCTTGTTTGCGACTCTCTTTTTGTGGTTGGAACTCACTCATATTGCTTCTAGTACGCACCATGCATAACAAATTCAATCCAAAAGCAATTATACAAAGGATCATCACTGATGCACCTTCAGTATTATTTTTAATTTGTTGTTGGATTTGTGAAATTAAATTCATGTTCACCGTAACAAGATCGTCATAAATTGCAATCATTTCCTTAAAATGTACCATCTCTACCTCATCATAATGTCTTGCCAAATTCATAATGTTATCAATGTAATCTTTAACTTTCATCCAAAACCATGATTACGGGTAAGTGTCAATACAACATACCGACTGTAAAAATCTATGTACAATATAACATTAATAATTTATGTAAAATCTAAAAAAAAAACTTAAACATTAAAAGGTTTTTTTTTCATTTTGTAAAAATATTAATTTTAAATAAAATAATCTATTTCTTATAAACAGTTAAATATAAAAAAAAATAAGTATTGCACATATTATTAAAAATTCAAATTTTTTCTCAAAACTTTTTCTACTTTTTTTTTAATTATTACAACATTTTTTATAATCTTTTTAATTATAACATTAATAATTTATGTAAAATCTAAAAATAAAATCCTAAACATTACAAATTTCTATTTCCATTCTATAAAAATATTCATTTCAAATAAATAAATAAATCTATTTTTATAAACACTTAAGTGTTAAAAAAATAATAATTATTTACACATATTATTAAAAATTCAAATTTTTTCTTTAAACTTTTTCACTTTTTTTAGTTACTACAAATTTTTTATAATCCTTTGAACAATAATATTTTTAAAATACATATTCATATTTATAATTTCAATTCATGTCACATAAAATAAATATTGACATTTCATCAAATTTTTTCTTACAATTACATAAACAACTAAACACAATAATTAATTTATTAATATAATTAATAATTTTTTTCTAAACATTAACATCTAAAATTACAAACTAATTAACATGAATAATTTCTTTAAAGAAATTTAAACAATTCAATTCCAAAAACATTAAACATCCAAACACAATTTAAACATAAATAAAATATACAATTAAAAAAAACACAAATACCTCAAGAGAGCAAAACAAAATCACAAAACAATGCAACTGTCTAGCAAGATCAAACTGTGCCTGAAAAAAAATGAGTAATAAATAAAAAATCTAGAAAAACCATGAACATAACCGATTATCAGTTGCCTTAAAAAAACCACATAATTGATTATCCAAATATTTAAGAGGCATAATCGACTTTTCTTGCAATTAAAAATCCAACATAATCGATTATGCTCCAAGATAATCGATTAAGTTCATAATTATACAGCCCCCGTAATCGATTATGCTAAGCAAAAAATATCAGATAATCGATTATGTCACAACCATAATCGACTATCCACTATTTTTAACTACATAATCGATTATGTAGTGCGTTATTTTTCAATGATAATCGATTATGCATGAAACTAAAATCAAAGAAACGTAACCTGAGGTCAGAGATGAACAACCAAATTCACTCTCCTACCTCTATACTTAGTGACGACCCTCTCCAAGCACCATAAACCAATGCAAAACTGTGTAGGAAGATTGGAAAATGTTGTGTGCTTGCTTAGCTTCGCACAACCCTTTTATATACTCGTGCATCACAATTATGATGTAGCTACTCTCTCACCAACTCAATGATGCAATCAATTGGCATTGAACTTGGTCAAAGAGATTCCTGAACCAAAGTCAGGAATCTCATGTGCAGATTGGCCACTGTTGGGCACTTTGTTGGCCACTGTTGTGCACTGCTCCCATGCAAAGTTGTAATGGCAGTGTGTAAGTCCAAAAACGTGAGAAAGTAAGGGCACTTTGGTCTTTGCATACATCCTACGTGGCTTTCATTTCATTCCACTCTCATTTCTCTTCAATTATGAGAGCACCCTCAATACCCCTATCTTTCTATTCACCCTCACCCTCAACCTCCCCCTCTCACAGAAACAAACGGGGGTGTTACCCTCTAATCCATCTGCGGCTACAGTGTCACCCCCAGAAGCAAACACACCCTAAGAGTCGAAGTGAGTACATATACTTTCCTCCTTCATCGAAATTAAGATTCCCTAACACCAAAAGTTAAAGAGAACTATCCTTTAGAGACATTTCAACATAAATAGATTACATTTCAACATAAATAGATTACATTACTCACAAGTGATAGAATTATAATCTTTAATTTTTTTACACACTTTTTATAGTTAATTAAAATTTAAAATCACGAACACACAAGTTAATAATTCTTAATAATTTTTAATAAATAGTACAAAGGTTCTTGAAAGGACTGAAATTACTGAATAAACAGTGGAAGTACTTGACGTGCATACCCGATCACATACAAAGAAAAAAAAAGTTGTGACAAGGAAATGAAATGATATTGGCTTGATGTGCAAGCCAAGTGTGGTAATCAGTGGCAGCAAAAAATGCTTCAAAGATACAGCACTTGGCTTCAAAGTATCAAATATTTCCCATCACACTAATCACAATATAGCCCCACTAGCCACTACCTATGATCCTATTAGATATCTATAAAAAAAATACACCCATAAAGATTATGTGTACCCTATGACCCTACACTATCATTGTTCTACAGATATGCTTCCAACCACTGCACCTTACCATTTACTATGTGTGAATTGGTGATCTATCATCGATACTTTTATATGCAGAAAGCTTAAATTCATTCATATGATGATCGAGTACACTATTTATACACACATTTTTCATATATAAAATTGTACAGTGGATGTCTCACTATATTAGATGCAGTGGAGTGGTTATTACTCTCTTTTTGAACATCATGCCATTGTTGATGTTGGTTGATGTATTTATGACGTCTATGCAACATAATTATGGAACCTATAAACAATAGACTATTTTTTAATTTCTTTTAATCACTGTTTTTTTTTTAATTCTTATAATATTTTATTCATTTTGGATTAGTTTATTTAAAATCTTTAATTCTCTTAAAAAGGAAACAAGTATGATTTACAAAATTAAAATGAATAAAAGTGATATTTAAAAGAAAACATAAATTTAAATGATATTTTTTTCTCTCCTGAAAATGGAGTGTAAGACTGTGAATATATTATTTGACTGCATTAAAATGTAAAATCTTCTATATTATGTATTTGCATGAAAACTGTAAATTAAATGAAAATCTTTATGAAAAAAATATCATTTAAGTATTTGAAATTAAAGATTTAAAAAAAAATATATATTTTAAAAGATTAAAAAAAATGTATTTAAAGTGTTTTAAATAATAATATGTGACGATTATGAATATTATATGACATTATGTGTTATTGAGTATTTTTTGGGTAAAAATATGAAAATGAACGTATATATAAGTATTTTACTACTTTTACCAACCTCATATTACATGTACTTAATACATTATTACAACATACTAACCCAAACACGTGTGAATTGGTACGTGTTTAGGCATTTTATATTAAAATATTATAGTTTTAAAGTATAAAAAATAATTTTTGTTGTTAAAGTAGAAATTTTTGTAAAAAGTTAGGATTAAAAGTTATTTTTTATTAAGGAATCATGATTGAGAAATTAAGCTGTTATTTATGGATTTTTCAATTATCTATCTTATTAATTAATATAATTATTTTAATTAAACAATGAATAAAATAATATAATTAAAAAATGACAAAAAATAGTTAAAAACAGTATTATTTTATCTAATAATATAGATTACTGAAAAGAGCATTTCACGCTTCTATATTTGAAAAGTAAATAATAATAATAATAATTACATAAATAACTACAAAATAACATATAACAAAAAAAATATTATATATTATAAAATATAATATATATAGTCGCGAGTTTTCAATTTCTCATTTAAAATTTTTAATTCATTTTGTTTTAAATCCACTATTAATCACTTAGCATCTATGTAACACAGACACTGACACTGATACCACACGGATACAGAGATACATAAAGATTTATGTGCACAAGTATGTTTCAGATTATTTTTTAAAGCAGAAAGATGTTCACAAGGATTTGTTTCTTATTTTTATAATCATAATAACAATTTATACAATGAATTTTTTAAAAATTAATGTATTTTTCCTTTTTAAAATTGTGTTAGAACTGTACTAGAATTGTCAGAAATGTAACAAATACTTTTTGAATTGAACACTTCAAGGATACGTGTTCTACATGTGTCATATATCGGACACCGCCATTTAAGAGAAGTGTTTGAGTTTATAGCTTAGTATTACAAATGCTAAACCAAATTATCATAACAAGTAATCAATGATTACCGGTAAAGAAACTTTTATATCATCAATGTATTTAAATCAAATTCAAAGGCCATTTTACTAATTAATTATCAATTCATTAATATGACATGTTAATAAGATAACTTTTTTTTTGTTGTTGAATGCTAACATATAATAAAGTATTGTTTTTTTTAATAATTACATTAAGTATAATATACAAGGACAAATACAAATACTCTCCAACTCTTTATAACAAAACAAATCACCATTCTCCTTAAAAATTATAATTGAGGTGTATTATTAATAACAATGACAGTAATTAAATTTTTTTTTTATTTAAACACAGTATTATTAGGAATTAAAACATATTTTAATTTTTATATAGCATTAATCAAATCTTTATATGTACAAATAAATATATATCCTAAAATTAATTGGAGATGTAGTAACTACATATATATTTTTAATTATATTTTATTATTTATTAATGGAATTCAACATGAATCCCTTTCATTGATTAAGAAACTCCACTTATAAGTTTATAGTTATTAATAAAATTTATTATTATTTTGATTTTCTTGTCTTGTTTTTTAATTAAATTCCATTATCCTTTAACTTATTTTTTATGTTCAATTTGGTCCTTTAGCTTTTAAAAAATCAGGTTAACCATTTGAAATTCACAAATTTACACTATCTCTTTCCTAATTAATAAACTCTACTTTTATAATTTTATTATTATTATTTTACTTTCTTACTGTATTTTTTGGCTAAATTTTAGTTTTAAAATTTTTAACTTATTTTTTATGTTCAGCATGATTCTATAATTTTAAAAATTTCAATTTAACCCCTTAAGTTTCTAAAATGGTTTTTTTTTTATTTGTTTTGTGACTGAGTTATAAAAAATATTAAAATTATATAATGTGACTATTAAGTATACACGTTCTTGAATTATTCACTTTCGATTCGATGATGACAAATTTCTTGAAATTATTAGTTAAGAACGAGTAGCTCTTGCAGGATTCCCAAGAAATTCTTCGATTTCTTCCGGAAGCAGATGATTATTCATCTGCTTCTCACGTTCCATGAATAGTCGGCACATTGAGGAATATCCATAAAGGTTTTTAAGGAATCGCTTTGATTCTATCTCTGTTCGATTATTAGTTGAAGTATTTATTATTATAGTTAAATAAATTATTGTTCATTTATTCAACATCATATTCTTCTCCAGAGAAAATCAACTCAGAAATATAAGTACAATAAAATCTTCCATTTTGCCTATATCCTCATCATGAGAAATAAACCCAGCATAAAAAGTTTTATAAAAGTCCAAAATATGTTCTCCATATGTTTGTATTTTTTTTTCTTGTTTAATAATTTTTCTTTTGGCTAAATTTTAGTTTAAAAATTTTTAACTTATTTTTTATGTTCAGCATGATTCTATAATTTTAAAAATTTCAATTTATCCCCTTAAGTTTCTAAAATGGTTTCTTTTTTTTTTATTTGTTTTGTGATTGAGTTATAAAAAATATTAAAATTATATAATATGACCATTAACTATACACATTCATGAATTATTCACTTTCGATTCGATGATGACACATTTCTTTAGTTGAAGTATTTATTATTATAGTTAAATAAATTATTGTTCATTTATTCAACATCATATTCTTCTCCAGAGAAAATCAACTCAGGAATATAAGTACCAATAAAATCTTCCATATTGCCTGTATCCTCATCATGAGAAATAAACCCAGTATAAAAAGTTTTATAAAAGTCCAAAATATGTTCTCCATATGTTTGTATTTTTTTTTTCTTGTTTAATAATTTTTTTTCATGCAATGACAAATTGAGGTGTCAGCATAACTGCGATGTCAAGTTGCATAATGATATCTAGCATGAAAGTTTTTTAAAAAAATAAAAAAAATAAAAATTAGCGTTCATTAGTTTTATCCTAAATTAAATAAATTTTGGTTTTAGTATTTTAAATTAGAAGTTAAGTTTTTCTTTTTCTATTATTGAACTATTTTTAATAGTAGAAAATAGATGAAATTGTGGTTGTAGTTTTTTATAGTTATTGTGCAAAGATTGTTGATGAAAAAGATAACCATTGTGAGATTAAGAAAAAAAAATTATGAAATAGCTAAACAAAACTTTTTAAAGTCAATGAATCAAATTGAAGATAAAAAACAAGTTAAAAGATTAAGAAGCAAAATTTATTGTATGTTTATACTTAACTATTTGTCAGTTTCCATATTACTCACGAAGAAGAGTGTCATCATTTTATTATTATTTTTGATGTATTTTGCTTGATATTTTTTTTAATTACTAAAATACAAAGTACATTAACCATAAGGAATGGTGAATTAAATAAAATTACATAGTATGAAAAAAATGTTTTCATAAGAAAATTATTACTTTTGAGATTATAGATATTTTTGTTTTCTAGAGGAACCAGTATTTAGAACATAACCCACATATTTTTGGTTAATTTCTTTATTAGATTCATCAATATGTACGTGAATGAGTTATGAACTACCTTTAAAATTTATTTGCATTTTTTATCATGACATCTTATGTTGTATTAACAATCTATTCACCATTTGTATTTCAAGTTCAACAAATTATTTATTATTAACACAACAGAGACATAGTAATTCTTCCACGGAATACAAGACTACCATCATCATATGAAGTTGGTCTCTATTATTGACATTAAGTTTTATAATTTTTTTATAATACATTTTAAAGTAATTTATGATTTATTAATTAATAATTTAAAAAAGTATAATTTTCTTTTATAAATCAATCATTTAAAATAAAAAAACCAAAAAATTATTTTAAAATATGATATCCTAAACACAACTTCTAAACGAAATAAACAACTATTCAAATTTTTGTCAAGACTAATTACTTAATAGAGAAAGAAACATTACAATGAAATAGTGAAAACAAAGACAAGTGTATCTTTTATTTTATGATAATAACAAATTAAAAATATAATTAAAAAAGAAGTAGATTTTATAATAATTATTAAAATAAAAAATTATTATAAAATAAATATCATAGTTGTAGAGTTATTAAGAATACCTATTATTAATAAAAAAAATGTACATTCAATTTTTTACAAAATAATTATAAATACCAATCTCTTTATTAATAGTTATAGATAATAATAAAAAAACAACAAAATATTCAATAGATAATAATGAATAAAAGTTTCTTAAAAGTGTGTAAAATAGTATCTATCAGAAGACATTATTAACTTTTTAACTGGACTTTAAATAACAATAGAAAATCAATATGCATTGTAACCCCTCCCCTAAAAGGAAAATAATAAAATACAGGAAGCTCCATTAACTTTTCAAATTAATGTTTGAAAATTAAAATATTTTAAAAACTGTAAACTAGTATTTTAATTATACAACTTTCAAAATAATAATTTTCATAACATAATATGGTATGTACATGGAAGAGTCTACGGAGAGAGGAAGTACGCGGGCATACGAATAGGCACGTCGTGAAGAAGTGAAAGCAAAGAAATGGAACTGAGAACTAATCTGAAAAAGAAAAGAAAGACGGCGGATCTTGCTTTTGGGATTTAATTAAAACTTCAATTATTTATAGTTGGAAAAAAAAAAAGAAGGAAAGGAAAGGAAAAGAAGGTAACACTAATATCCAGGCTGAAAGTGGAACCAGCTCCCGCACTTGCATTGCATTGCAACCACACCACTCCCATCTCTCATCTCTCATCTCACATTTCATAATTCATATTCAATTCCATTCCAATTTCCACTAACCACACACTCTCAGATCTGGCATTCCCGCATATTTCAACCATTTTCTCTCTCTCTTTCTCTGCTGCCTAAACTTTGAGCTTCTTTCTCTCTCTTCCCCGTTGAATTTGGTTCCGTGCAAAGAAGTGCTTCTTCTGTTTTTCCGTGGTGCAGTTTTACTCACAATGTCAGATTTGTTGTTACATTTGCTATTTCCTATTTTATCTTTGGTTACTCTGCTACTTAGCTCATCACCGCTAAAAGTGGAATTAGGTTTTAGCTCTCTTTTTAATATCGTGCTTAAACTGCAAATTCATGCTTACAATTCGCTAATTCACTTGACTAACGTCTCGTGTGTGCTATGAAATTAACTGTGTTGTTGATTGTTAGCTCATTTTTCTGTTGTTTATTTTATATATGTTAGGGAGCAGAACACCTGTGCTGTTTTTTAAGATATTAGGTTTAGAGTTGAGGATATTTGTTAGACGTTCTTTTTATGGTAATGGAATCGAATTTGGAGTGGTTTTATTTGAATGTGAAAATTGAAATATAGTGGAATTGTGACAGTAAAGTGAGGGAAGCTCCAGAGATTAGTTGGGTTGGTGGTTAGTTTATACATGGGCTTGATTTGTGGAAAACTTGATATGCAGACTGCTTAATTGTTCATGGCAAAGTCGAGGCAAAAATTATCAAACCAGGATTCTTCGTTGTCACCTACTGCTGCAAGATCAAGGGACTGGGATGGGCCATCTAGATGGACGGACTACCTTGGAAGGGAAATGACTTCTCCATTGTCGTCTAGTAGCTCCAGGAATATATATCATGATGGGCAGTCTCAGGGCACAACTCCATCCCAATCACACAAGGGTATTAACATGCAGTGGGTTGTCCAACTCACTGAGGTTGCTGAAGGTTTAATGGCTAAGATGTATAGGTTAAATCAACTTTTGGATTATCCAGATCCAATCAACCATGTATTTTCAGACGCATTTTGGAAAGCTGGTGTGTTCCCCAACCTTCCTAGAATCTGTGTGTTGCTCTCTAAGAAATTTCCTGAACACTTCGGCAAATTGCAACTTGAACGTGTAAGAACTGATGTCTGATATGCTTTATATTTTGAATGTTGACTACGGCCTCTGTTAATTTCATCATTTGGGAAGAAAATGGATGCAGATAGACAAGGTTGCTTGGGATTCATTGCAAGATAATGCGGAGCTTCATTTACAGAGCCTGGAACCATGGGTGCAGGTACTATTATGATACTTTTTTTTATTGGCATGTGTTTCCCATTGGTAGCCCTTAAGCAATTAATTGAAGGTTTCCACAGTCCAGTTGCACGCCCTCATTAGACACCAAACTTTTCACATCCCTTCGCCCAATACCCAAGCTTTTAGTTTAATTGATTCATGCACCTCATCTTGCTTTTGCTGGATTAGTTTGAGTTATTTTAATACTATCCAAAGTCTACTTGTCAAGATCTTTCTTTATTCAATGTAGGAATAAAGAATAAACACAAGCCATAACTAAATAGGAATCTTCAAATTTTTATTTGCATTTGATTTCTAGATTTATTTCTTTTTCTTAGGAGGAAAGGTTCACAAGAGTGAAAGAGAAGGCTGAAGCTTGTACTAAAGTCTAAACTTGTTGTTTAGATTTAAAACCTATACACCAAAAGGTTTTTAAGCACACACAAACAACTTGCATTGAGACCCAGGAGAATACTTATACTCAATCAGACTATTATATATACTGTTGAGCAAATAGACTACCGATAGATACACCAAAAAACCAGTTACAACTTTTCCGAATCTTTTTTTTCGTCCAATGATAGTTGCTTTATTCATAACAAGATAAAAGGACGACAAACTACTGCTGCCAAGTGCTAACATCTGTCTATGTTCTTTTGTTTGGAGATTGTGCAGTAATCCTATTGTTCTTGTCTTGTGTAGCAATCCACCCTATACTTTAAAGTACCTTCAGTTTGGCATTCACTCTATGTTTCCTTCACATTATGTTTAATTCTGCTGATGACGTGAGCTACATTTTATTATTAATAAACTAAAATCTTCACACTATTTCTATGTCCAAGCTTCTATCTTGACTATATTTATAGCATAAATAGCTTACCATGCACTCTCATTATTTCTTCATAAATAATTCCTTTTGTGGGTTTGGCAACCTTGCTGCATTCTGAGTATTACTGTTTCTGTGCTTGTAATTTATGATAGGATAACTATTCCTTCCCCAGTTTTACTTCTCCTTTTCTTGTCTCTAATTTTTATTTTTTAATCCAAAAGGAGATGTGAATAGTTGTGATACATAACACTGAACTTGGACCTCCTATTTATACTAATAATCCAGGTTAAGGTACTAATGCAGTACAATTTGTACAAACCTAGCTTAATAACTGTCACAACTAATTAATACTGTATAGATAACGCTTTTAGGGTTAAATTTGAACACCACAACTGTAAACTTCAAGAACAGTGGGGTATCTACAAAGACAATATAGAATCACACACGTCACAAGTCACTAACTATTGAATTTGGGAGATTAGGAGAAAGAAGACGCAAATAATGTCCTAGACTCATGTAGTTGGGCTGTGCAGTTAAATGCAAATTGTTTGGAAAAGAAAGTGTTTGAATTAGGTGAGACCTAACTTTAGTTTGAGGTCTACTCTATTTGACATGTAGACTATGGTAAAAGAAACTTAAGATTAAAGTCATCTTATAATACTACAATACTAGACTTGAACCATGTAATAAAATAAAGAATCATTTTATGGATAAGAATCACAACAATTACATTCTCATAATCTCTAATTATAATAATCAAAACTTTTAAAATACGGAAACAAAAATATTTTGAAATGAATAGGAAGATTTTGAAGATATTTTTTCTTAATTACTATGGAGATATAGAAAATATTTTTATCCTAATAATATGCTATTTACAACAACTAGCGATTAGGACAAAAGTTAGATGCAATACCATAGGTAATGTTCTCTAATTGTAATTTTGCCTTAGTAATATGCATCGACATTTAATGGAATCAATTATTGTGCGGATAATCAAGATGAAATTCCATTATGATTGGAGAATATATGGTATTGTATCTAAGTTTTGTCTAGCATATTAATAAGGAAAAGTAAATAAGAAAAATAGGATGTTGATACCCCATTACTGTTCATGGAGTTTAGAGTAATAGTATTGTCCTTGCAAATATCTCACTTTTTTGTTTTTAGTCCCTGTAATTATAGTTTTGTTTTTATCCTTGCAAATTTATAATGTTTTACTTTCAGCCCCTGAATTTTTTTGGCGACACAAACTCTAATTTTTTTTGTATGTACTAAAACCAGAAAACACTATTATTACGGGACTAAAAACATATTTAACCTTATTTTTAACTTAGAGTAGTACCTTAATATTCTAACCATTCAGGTTTCATTTAACACAAACAAGGATTTGCAACATTGGTGCTCTATGCATTAAGAAAATTTACATTGTCAAAAGTTGTTTAGAAAAAGGCCCATTTCATCTTTATTTTATGCTTTGCATTTATTGTTTTATTTGATCATTCTATGGTTTATGTCCTCTTGCATTTAGCCTTTGTATGCACATCATCAGAAAAGTATAAGTTATATAAAAATGGAGCCGCATCTTCATTCTCTTGCTATCATTGGCCTTAATGAGATATATTATAGGTTTCTTTGTACTCATGATTTATGATTTTGTTCAATAACTATTTTGAATGGTGCCTATGTCAACTAGTCTTGCTTGTTTATGCCATATCTTTTAGATTTTCAATTTCATGTTACCTGAACTGATAAAGTAACGATTCTTTTGTGTGTGCAGCTACTACTTGATTTGATGGTGTTTCGTGAACAAGCTTTGCGACTTATATTGGATCTAAGCAGTACAGTAATCACCTTGTTGGTGAGTCTGAATATTGTTGCAAGGATCTTGAAAGTGGTTTATTTATACATATAACATTATATGATATGTGCCTAGTTCTCTCTTTATTTGAGTCTTGAGTGCAAAAGCTTTCATCATTGACGAATATCAGTGCTAGTGATAGGGATTTGGATATTGTGGGGGGTCTAAGTTCCACGTCGACTAGTACAGAAAGTTAGGTGGAATATTAAGTTTCTCGTTCTCCCTTTTTCAAAAACTTTTAAGGGTGGCTACCCAAGTGCTTATCAATTGTTATTAAAGCTGGTTGTCGATATCTTGAAAAGGACTGCCCGTTGAAGGTTCTTACCGACAAAGAAGTTGAGTTAAGTGTCACTAGGGGTGTCAAAGTGAGCAAATTCGGCCCATATAGGTTCTCTCACCACGGGTTAAACTAAAAATGGGTCAACTCAATTCGGCTCACTTTATGGTGAGCCAAAAAGTTTGCAATCTGGCTCAACCTACCATGGGTTAGTGGCTTAGTTGAGTTGATTTACTTAAGCATGGTTTTTTTTCCTCAACTTATTTATATATTTATTGCAGTCCAATTAACGTGGGTTGACTCAACCCACCTGTTTATTGGAGTACAATCAAGAATGATTTGTCATGGTTAACTCAAATCACCTATTTATTTCAGTTCATAAATGTTGTTGAGTTGAGCAAGGGGATTCAAAGTTCATCAAGAAATGAGTTACAAGTCAACCCACCTCTAAACCAGCTTGAACTCGTTTAACCCACGAGTTAAGTTAGGCAAGTTCATTTTAACCCATTTTATTAAAATTATTCTTTTCAACCCAACTTGGCTTAAACCCATGGTGAGTTGGGTTGTCTCACGGGTTTGATTCCATTTTGACAGCCCTAAGTGTCACTGAGTGAAGTGTCGTTGAGTGTGAGTTGTCGATATGTTGGGTATTTTTGGATATCCAAGTCTCACATCAAGTAGTATTATATGATTGGTGAAGTATTAAGTGTTTCATCACCCTTCCTTAACAACTGGCTTTTTGGGTTGGGTGCTTATGAGTTGGTATGATAAAAAAGTGGTGTCTCATCAAATTTCCTGGAAAGTCTTTCAACTTTTATGAAAGCTTCTATAATTGATGTAAATATAGGATAGGAAATGAGGTATTGTGAGTTTATCTTTGCCCTTTTTAGCTCATTCATCTAAAGTCACCACTTCATTCAAATGGTTTTAATAGTTGTCGTAGCATTCAAAATAAACTAATAAATAATAAGTTAATAATTTGTGTATATCTCTAATAACGTCTCAGTGTTTTGCAGCCCCATCAGAATTCTCTTATACTACATGCATTTATGGATCTCTTCTGTTCCTTTGTGCGGGTTAACCTTTTCTCTGAGAAGGCAAGTTAATTTCCCCTCAAATTTCTTGATTTTTTTTACTTATGAGAAGCTTTTATGTTATTGAAATAATTTTTTGGTAAACTATATGAGAGTAATTATCTAAACCAATTCTCTCATTACAGATGCCAAGGAAAATGTTGATACAAACCTATAACCTTCTACATGCAATGTCAAGAAATGAGCGAGACTGTGACTTTTATCATCGGTAAGAAATTTTTATAAGTTCTCTTGAATTATTGTCTATTTCTTGTAAACCATAATAGATAGGGATGGATGTTTACTTGCACATATGAACCTACTCTATTGTATAATTCAACTTTTAAGAAAATTTATCCACTCTTTCATTAATAGAGATGCATAAGAAAATGTTTCGAACAAATGTTGATGGCCATTTTCTATATGCAATTATGTACTCTTGGCTTGTGTTTAGGGATGACAAAAACCTATACATGTGGGTATTGTTTGAACCTATCCCGATGTTGACGGAGAATACTCAAATTGACCGGACATGGGTATGGGGATCAACATATACATGTCTGACTTATCCCTATTTTAAATTACTAAGAACCCTTAGTTTCTTTGATACTCTACTTTTAAATTTATGAAATTATAATTTCTTAATCGTTATTTGGAGTTGAAGAGAAGAAAATGTGTGCTTTTTTAGCAATAAATTCTTGATAACTATGTTTCCTTTCCTTTAATTTTTATTTTTGTAAGAAAATTATTTAATAAATATTTGGGTGGGTACGGGCATCGAACGAGGATAAGGATGAGACACAAATTTCATACCTGTTGGTTATCGGGGACAAGAATGTGTATAAGTTTTTACTTAGGGCACGAGAGTATAGTTAAACCTGCACCTGTCTCGCTTTGTTGCCATCCCTTGTGTTATTGGCACGTGTGAGTATACAATTTCTTTACTAAACAATAGTTAGTATTAACTATAGGCAAATGAACTCTTGTTAATATATTTGTTTTAGTTAAACAATTATAACCAACCCGTTTAGTTAATATAATTGTTTTTTGAGACAATTATAACCATCCTGTAACTATTTTGTACTACAAATAAATCTTTGTAATCAAAAGTCTTGGTGGAAATGTATATTTTCTCAATTCAATAATATATAAGTTTTCATTTCTCTCTACATAATTTTTAAACAACCTAGATCATTGGTTTGAGAGTGATAAAACAAGTTTTATTTCTTTCTGCTCAGAAAATTTAGCAACATCATTCCTTGTAATAACAATATCATCAACACAGACAACTAGATAAACACATTTCCTAGGAGAAGTGTGACAATAAAATTCTGAATAATCTGCTTTACTTCATTTCAATCCAAATTTCAACATCACGTGGCTAAATGTTTGATGGTGAAGGACATGAGATCTTTAGATATAGTTAGACTGTTTATAGAAGAATGAAGCTGATGTTTCTCTCGATGAGATAGTGTAGGATGATTTTCTTCTTGGCGGAATAGTATAGGATGGGCAAAAGGAAAGGGTAAAACCTGTTGAATAGAAGTAATGTGTTTTTCAGAGGATGAGAAAAAAGGATCTCTTTAAAGAATGAACATTAGAAAGCATGTACCTTTTACTCTTTGGATAATAACATTTTTTTAATCTTTTTTTGGAGAGGATAATACCGTAGAAATACATTTAATAGCCCTAGCAGACATGTTATATAGGGCAGGAAGAACATCCTGACCAAAACATACCCAAAGCCTTGGGGAGGGACATGACACAAGGATCCATATGGAAAAATGATTGAGGGAGAAATTTCATTTTCAAGTGCAGAAAATGTCATCCAATTATTAAAAAGAAAAGCAATTAGAGTTACATCACCCCAATGATGTACATGAATGTTTGCAGCAAATGCCTGTTTTTTCATAGTGTTGAGGTGTAGGAGAACATGTGGATTGATGTAAAATGTCATGTGAGGATAAGAACAAAGAAAGCTTAGAAGAGAAGTACTCCTTGGCATTATCACTCCTAAAAATTTTAATTACTTTCCCAAACTGATTCTTGATTTCATAGAAAAAGAACAGGAAAATAGATTAAAGTTTAGGTCTATTTTTCATTAAGTATACCCAAGCACATTTAGAAAAATCATAAAAAAATGTTACAATATTTAAAACCAAAAGATGTTACACGGTTTGGACCCAAATATTTGAATGAATGGTAGTAAAAATTGAGTTGCATGTTTTTTTAGTTTGCTTGAGAAAAAAGACCTTACATGTTTGCCTAACTGACATTATTCACAGCCTAACACTTTAATTTCCTAAGACTTGGAACCAGAAGTTTCAATTTTGACGAATTTGGATAATAATCCAATTGATCATGAACGAGCTTTGGAGACAAAACAATAACTCTAGATACAAACTCAAAATAGGAAAGACCCTGAGTCTCGTCTTCTTCTCCAATTATCTGACCTATACTACATTCTTGAATGACAAAAGAATAACATTAAATGTAACTGATCAATTTAAGGACTTGGTCAATTTACTCAAAGGGATAAGGTTGAAAGGATAATCAGTGATAAATAAAATAGAATAGAATTTAGATTCAATGAAGGGGAAAGAGAAACTAGACCAATTCCTCTGGAAGCAAATTTGCATCCATCAGCCTGCATGTGGTATTTTGAAGCCCGATTCAAAATACAACACCTATTTATACTCGGGCCATTATACAATAAAAAAAATCATGAACTGATAACAATTGAGGGGTTAAATGGGCAAAATACAATTCCTATTGAATGGAGGAGAAAGAGAAACTAGACCAATTCCTCTGGAAGCAATTTTTCTTACATCAGCCTGCATGTGGCATTTTGAAGCCCAATTCAAAATACAACTCCTATTTATACCGAGGCCATTGTACAATAAAAAAAATCATGAACTGATAACAATATAGGGGTTAATTTGGAAAAAGTAATCCTTTATGGGCGGAATTGATAAAGGATAATGAAATTAATTTACACCAGTTTTGATGTGTAAATTAATTTATTTTTTCCCTTACCATTTCACCCATTTTTTTATAGCAAATAAATGTTCATTATTTTAGTTGTAATGTGTTTCTATCCTACTTTACAGTTTGGTCCAGTTCATTGACTCTTATGATCCACCACTGAAAGGCTTACAGGAAGACCTAAATTTTGTGAGCCCTCGTATTGGAGAGGTTAGTTTCATCCTTTCCTAATTCAATATTATACAAATAATTGCCAGTACATATGGTAAAGAAGTCGAGTACGTTTTCCAGTCTTCTAACTAATTATTTTCTTTGTGATTCTGTCTTTTCATGATTAAGTTCAATTTATTTTCCTCAGCCTTTGTACTTTTTAGGAGCTGCATTAGTTGGTCTTAAATCTTGTGGAAGTATGTGAAATGTTTGCTTTTTATGGAGATAACTGGGTTTGTGATACTTTGTTTCACTTGCTCGAGATGGACAATACTATATTGTTGATTAAGTTATATCACCTTATCCACTTCATTTGCTTTGGAATAGAAACTGAGCGTTTGCTTTCTTTGTCATGTCTTGTATAAGGAGAACCATCTACAATCTTCTGTCGCTTAAAGACTGTCTTCCACAATCTCTTAAATGTTAGATATAAATAAAAGCATTTCCGTTCCTCCACTTCACTTAAATGTTGGTCATTTGGGTATCCAAGCCTCTTTGACCAAGTGGTCAGGAGTTTGATCGTTGCCTCCATCTTTTATAATTAAATTAAATTAAGTTTCAGTATGACGTAAAGTTTTCCCTTCACTCTATATTCCAAGTTCGAAGAGGCTTGTTATTGACAGATTAAAAACAATGCTGGAGCTCTACTTAAAGGCTCAAACCTTTTGAAGATTTGGTCCAACAGTATACAATATCAAAATTGAATTAATCATTTCAGCAGAAGTCACATTGTTGGTATGTTCTCAATCGTTTGGTTCCTTAAGTTAAAATTGAGACCTAGAGAAGACTGCATATGGCATTTGTTAAATGTAAAATCTCAGTACACTTTCTTAATAGTATGCTTCTGCTTCCAAATATATTATGATTTATTATCCATGATAACTTATTCAGTTACTTGTAATTTTATCAAATGAATAAGATATGTTCTCTAATTCAGAAAAAGAAGATTCAACACTTCAGACCTGGTTTTAACTATTTACATTATTTTTTTTTCACGTAAAGAATTGTTTTCTTAGTTAACTTCTTTATGGGTGAAATGCTGTATTTGGCAACTTAATAATATATTGGTGCTGTGAAATTGATAGATTAGCACATATTAGGGCCTGTTTAGACAAACTTCTCTGCAAAAACTCCTCGGAGAGAAAAATAAGAAGAAAAATTATGAAATTGATTTGTTTTTAAGTTAAAATTAATTCACATTTTTTAATCAAATGAGGAATGTTGTTGTATCACTATCCTTACTGACTGCAACCTAACTAGGTTAGCACCCTAGTCTGTATCAATCATCTCTAGTATTTCCAGACACTACATATATGAAAGAAAAATAAATACAAAAGTTGAGGGGCCTAACCAAACCCACAAACAAAATCTAAACTAATCAATATTAAAGGGAGGAACACCTTCCCACAAAAATAGCACTGACTTTTAATCCCAAAGGAAGCTGGACTGTCATCAGCACCTCTATCTCCTTCTCTATAATATGTTATATATGAAAATACATGTTTTAAAATCTCCATACACTTCATCCATCTATTCTTCAATCTCCAAGGGATCAGATCATGTTTGGAAAAAGCCATGATCAATGTAGAATCACTCTCTAACCTTATAAATCTCCATGCTTTCTGATGAGCAATTTTAGTAGCATGAATAATTCCCATAGCCTCTGCCTCACGCTGAGCTAACCTGAAGAGATATAGAGAAAAACCCCATATTCTTTGCTCTGAAGATTCCTCCACAAGCGGAAGTATTTAGATTTTTCATGTATGCTCAATGTTTATTACACTTAATCCAACCATCATCCAAGGGAAATCAATTAAGTTGAACAATCTTGTGTTCTTTCTTTGGCCTGCAAGCAATAGCAAACAATTTCAAAAGCTTAAATTCTTTTATAGTTTGTAGAAGTTCTTTCATATAGCTTGTCCAGATTTTATTTTTAACTTTGGGCATAAACTAATTTTAATCTATAGAGAAGTTAATTTCATTTATTCTTATTTTTCTCTCCTAAAAGTCCTTACGTAGAAGCTTATTTAGAGACACCCTTAGAAATATTTTGATTTCATTGTTTCCTTGATTCTTTCGTAGTTTTCATAGATAGCTCCTTTTAATTCATAAACTTTAGAGATTGATTATGTAATTCATGTATATAAGTATTCTACAGGATGTGATGTAAATATAATGACAGTTATTCACTCCCTAAAGTATTGCCATTAGAGGATTTGTTTTGATAAAACCCCAAGTCTCACATTGACTAGAGGTAGTTTAAAAAGAGTATATAAAATGATATTAAAACCCCAAACCTCATAAGCCGATTTTATGGATTGAGTTAGGCTCAAACCTAAATTATAAAATTATATTAAAACCTATTCTTGATTCATTAACAGACCACCTACCATACTTATCTACACACTAAGTACAATAATGGTGGGTGTGAGGATGTTCATCATTGAGAAAAACACAAGTCTCACTGTGACTAGAGATAAAACTTGAAAAGAGTATACACGTGGGGGTAACCCATATCTGTAACCAATTTTGTGAGGTTGACTTGGGTCCAAACCCAAATTATAAATTTTGATATCTTTTTTTCCAGGTGTTGGAAGCTGTGGGCCCTATTATATTTCTATCAACAGACACAAGGAAACTTAGAAATGAGGGATTTTTAAGTCCATATCATCCTCGTTATCCAGACATACTCACAAATTCTGCTCATCCACTGGTAATGTATATTTTTGTTAGTAAACCGTCTTGATATCGACTTCTTAAATTGATAACTTTAATTGCACTAATGCTCTCTTTTCATTTAATTCTGCAGAGAGCTCAAGATCTAGCAAATGTAACTGCATATCGAGAATGGGTGTTATTTGGGTATCTAGTCTGCCCTGATGAACTGCGCCGTGTCACTAGCATTGATATTGCTTTGGTAAACTTCATGCTTCATACCTGTACTGAGATACCTACATTGTGAAGTATGCAGTGTACTGAAATTGTTTGCTTTTACTGGGGCAAAAACACTACCATGTTAATATAATTATTGAGATTTGAACTGGTGACCTTCTAAACAAGAAAGCCTTATGTGCCCAACCATGTATGTTAATATTATTAGTAGATGATATTTGGAAAATGGACCCAGCTGAACAATTTGTGGTCCTTATATGTTTTCTTTATCCATGTAGTGATGATACTTCTGAATAAAACAATGTGGATGTAGCTAGGAATCTCTTATTGAATGAAGAACAAAGTCTCTGTTCTGTACTAGTAGTAAGTGCAGATTGAGTGTTGTAAGAATGTATATCCCTGAGAAATTAGAGAGACTCTGGACTATCCTGTTTAACAATTCTAAGCCCCAAATGACTTAATTCTCTCACCCTCCTGATACATATAGTAACCTTCTTAATTAACTATTACAAATCCTCCTAATTAACTCCAACTAACTTCTGTTTACAATTGGTCTTGGTTATCTTCTGGTCCATTACTTCTCTACTTAAAATAGACCTGCTTAACTTTAGGTCATACAGCAAGACAAAACTTTCACCTTGGCCTTAAGGTGAAAATCAGGAAAAGCAGATTTCAAGGGAGTGAGCAAGTCCCAGGCATTCTCAGTCTGGCAACCTTTTCCATTTGACTTGCAATTCCATTGCCCCTGCAGCATTTATTGTATTTGAAGTTCATGGGGTTGCAATGCTAATTTCCAGTCTCTAGATAGCTTGGTTGGTAAAGGCTGAGGTTTGCAACTCTTGACACAGCCTTCTTTAAAAGACATTTGAAAAAATTGTGTTCTCTTCTGTGGTGAGGCAATCGCGGAAGGATATTTGTTAAGAATGCTATAGAATATCTCATCTGGTCTTTTTTAAATAATATAGATGTAATATTTTTTGGTGTTAAGTCATGTGCTTGGTAAGCCATACAAATTACTTAATTTAAAAAATAATAAATAAATTTAAATTAAGTAATTGTATAATTAAAAAGTTATATATAGATTTATTATAGAGAGATAATAGTGGGATGGGTCAAGTTATAAGGGTGAGGCTCTAAGTCCACTAGAAAAAGTGTTATATTGTATTTGTGTGTCGAAGTCCAAACAAACAAACAACTCCTTAATAGCCACTTCCAAACCAACATTCACAAGTTTGAGATATAGTTTTATTTCAGATAAAAATGACACTCTTTACTTACTAATAATCATCCAAATGTTGTCATAATTACGATAAGGTCTTATATTGAAGTAGTGTGGGTTTTAGTTATTCTAAGTATACTTCCTAAGTTCTGTTTGGCCCTGGTATTTCAGGTTGTATTGAAGGAGAATTTAGTCCTCACATTATTCAGAGATGAGGTAATTTTTTCTCATTGACTTTAGAATAGTGTCCTTAGCTACAGCAGTTGACAATATGTAAATGAATACACAGTACATTCTTCTGCATGAGGATTACCAACTGTACGTTCTTCCTCGAATATTAGAGTCTAAGAAGATGGCAAAATCTGGACGCACAAAGCAAAAAGAGGCAGATTTGGAGTATAATGTTGCAAAACAGGTTGAAAAAATGATAAGGTACATATAAAATTCCTGTTCAAATTTAATGTCTCACAGGATATGAGAGATTGAGATAGTCAAATTTTGTGAGTTGTCCATGACTCTATAATTATCCAGGTTACTTTTTTCAGTGATTTGGTGACAGAATTCTAAGTTGTCTTAGAATAATTCTGAAAACAGCTATGCATTCTAAAGGCTTGGTACTTATTAATTATTGTCCATTTTGTGGACATGCCTTGATTATTTGATGCGCTTAGAATTTAATATAATAGAAGGGAGCAAATTTTGTGGTATCACTAAAAGCCTTTACCATTTTGATAACTGCTATGCATCAGAATTTGATGAACTTGACCATTTTTCGGTTGTAGTTATTCTGTCAATGTTAGGATTAGGGAAGTTTAAGATTTCACACTTGGGTGTTTCATTTTACAGGATTCAAGGTTTTTGTAGCCTCTATAGATTTTGGATGTACTTTTTTATTTTATTTTTGGGGTTTGGCACAAAGTGGTTCACTTAATAAAACTGAACTAAATGATGGCCTTCTAAATTCATGGAGACAACAATAAAGAATCAAATATTCTTATATTTTTTGAAGGAAAACTTTCTGTGTTGTTATTTGTTATGTGAAATCACTCTTTCAACTCTTCTACTTTTTTATATGAATATTTGTTATTCTTTTCTGGGTCTTTTCTTGTCATTTTTTATGGTCAATCCTCCTTACTATCACAACTGACAGTGCTCATCGCAAAACTGTTTGACTTTTTCAGTGAAGTGCATGAGCAAGCAATATTATCTTGTGATGCTATTCATCATGAAAGGAGAATTTTATTGAAACAAGAGATTGGGAGAATGGTGCTGTTTTTTACTGATCAGCCCAGTCTGTTGGCCCCTAACATTCAGGTGTCTTTCTTTTTGCATTTTGAAGCATGAAAAAAATGTTGACTCAGACATTTTGTTACTGAAACTTTTGGTATTGTCATGCTTGTAAATATTCTTGATTTGATTTTATACAAGTGCATATTATTACATCTATTCTGTGGATTCATATATTAAGAGAGTATAAATCTTTAGAAAAATTACGAAAAAGGAGCTCTAGAAAAATATTTCTAGTTACTCAACTTGTTAACAGGAGTGTTTTTACTGTGAAACCACTTAATTAGTTATCAACCAAGTGGATAATTGTTTCTAAAATGTTCTACAACTAATTTTTATGTGTAATTTCCAGGTGGTTGGCATGCATATGTAGACACTTAAAAGTTAGTGTTAGGCTGTTAGCATGTTAAATTAGTGGGCTTTTACATATACATTTCTAGACTTGTCTTTGGTGGACTGGTATGCTAAATTCAAATAAAATTTCGGTCCTGGGAATTTGAACATAGTACTGGAAGTGTCTTTAGCTTTGTAAATAGTTATGTAATTTTGTTTTAGTATTTCATGTATCTTCACTTCTTAAAATATTCTGTTTGAGAGAATTTAATCTTTTATGCAGATGGTGTTTTCTGCCTTGGCTTTAGCCCAATGTGAAGTGATATGGTATTTCCAACATGTAGGAGTTGCATCATCAAGATCTAAAACTACTCGAGTGGTACCAGTTGACATAGTAAGCTTTTATCTCTTACTTTTTTATTGCCTTGCTTTTAATGAAACTAATGCCCTTTTATAAGAAAATCACAAACTTTTTCAATGTTAAGGTACAATATATATATATCCTTAATAATAAAAGCCATCCTCGGCAATTTTAGACTACGAATGTATACATATTATAGAAAATACGGGAGCAATAAAATTAACCTAATTTCAAGAACTAAGGTAACTAAATCTTTACAAATAAGGAAAATAAATATTGAATTATTCTACACATTCTCAAGTCGGGACATGCAATTTATTATTTTTGGAGATTTCACAACTAGAGATATATCCAAATTATAGTACATAAGTGGGTGTAAATCTCACCTTACAAGCTAGTTTTGTAAGATTAAGTTAGGTCTAAAGTTTACATTCTAAGATGGTATTGGCTTTTATCCTAATAAGGTTTGTTGGGCATACCATACCACCCATTATCGGACCAATACCAAACTATTTATAAATATCTTGTCCCACGTTCGAGATGTTCAATTCTCGACATGAGGGGTTGTATTGGAGATCCTGCACTGCTAGTAATGTGACCAATTATAATATAAGTGAGTACAAACTCTACCTTATAAGGCGATTTTGTGAGGTTGAGTTAACTTAAAACCCACTTCCTAAGAATTATCTCCAACTTACATGTAAGATCTTGGAAGTGCTTATGCATGAAGTCTTTTGGTCAATACATTTGTCAACTAAAGTTAAAGGGAAACATGTAGTAACTATGAGAATAATATATACTTTTTCCTTGATGAAATGCTAGTTCATCACTATTTTTTGTCCTATCATGTTGAGTTGGATTGTGTGCAATATTGATGGTAGACTTATTGTTGCAAAAAGGCTTCATACTTAATCTTGATATCATCAAGTATAATTTTGACCTACGACAGTTCACTAATCCCTGAACCGCGATATTCTACCTTTGCACTAGTCCTCACAACCATATTTTTCTTCTCACTCTTCCATGTTACCATATTACCACCCAAAAAACGTACCTTGAGGTAAATCTCCAATCACATCAAACTTTACATAGTCTACATCTGTACATAGTTGCATAGACAATTTTCCCTGCTTTTCGCCATCCCTGTGTGCATTGAAAGGGAAGAGAAAGGGGAAAGAGTCAAATTTGATATAGGGACTGCGTCATGTGAAAAATATGTCATCTATTTGTAATGGACATGAATAGTTTGAAAAATGCCTTTATTTGCCACTTTATTAAAGGGCTGTCACTGGGTAACAAACTCTTGTCTCTAGTTTTCTTTTACCATGTAGTTGGAATCTATTGATAAGGTGGTTGACTTGAAATTTCATGATCATGTTTTCAGGATCCAAATGACCCAACAATTGGATTTCTGTTAGATGGAATGGATCATTTATGTTGTTTGGTACGCAAATACATTGCAGGTTAGATTAGCTTTATGTGTACTGACTTATCCTGCATTAGGGAATATGTACTATCTTTGGTCCTTTATCCAAGAAACAATTACGTGTATCTTTTTTTGTCCTAATTAAAAGAAATATAACTTTGATTTGAGATGTATTAATTGCTAATTTTCTTTTATACCCTTAATTTATTATGAAGTCTATTGATGAGGCACTCCCGAATTCCTATGCAAGTAGATGCATTCATTGGCTTGTTAACAAATTGATGCTACACTAGTATATCGTTTCTCTTTAATTTATTTTTAATGGATATTTTGGTTGTTAAATGTTGTTTCATTTTGAGTGCAGCAATTCGAGGTTACTCATTGTCATATCTTTCATCCTGTGCTGGAAGGATCCGGTTTTTACTAGGAACTCCCGGAATGGTGGCTCTTGATATTGATGCTAGCCTGAAAGGACTATTTCAGCAGATCGTTCACCACCTTGAAAACTTGCCCAAACCACAGGGTGAAAATATATCTGCTATCACTTGTGACCTGTCGGTATGTGAGACATCTGTAGTGGCCATTTTCTAATATCTTAAGTGTGGGATGGGATGTGTATGCTTTTTGGATTACAGTGCTTTACAATCATTGATATAAATATTCTTGCATTGAGTTAATAATTCTCAGAAATTGGGGTAGAATAAATTGATTTCAAACATTTATGCTACAAATACTTCAGTCATATATAGAAGGCTGGAGAGCTAATTTAGGAAATACAATAACAGACTTATTTAATTAGATCCCTATGATTCAGGGATATAATCAAGGATATTTCCCTTAGTCACTTTAACTGTAATATGCTAAGTATTAAGAATGAAGAAAATAAATATAGGATTGATATCCCTTGTGTAAAATACACACATAGGGGTGTTTATTTATAGATAAAAATAATAACAGAATCAATAACATAATAACATAATAATATAAACTATGGGCTAAGCTCGTTACATTCAACTTTCCCCCTCAAGCTGGTGCATATAAATCATATGTACCAAGCTTGTTACAAATATAATCAATTCTAGGTCCTCGTAAAGATTTAGTGAAAATATCTGCTAATTGTTCATTCGAAATAACAAATTCAGTCTTGATGTCTCTAGGCACAATCTTTTCTCGAATGAAATGACAATCAATCTCTATGTTTGGTCCTTTCATGAAAGACGAAATTTGAGCTAATATGAAGGGCAACCTGATTATCACTTGAGTGTCATTTGATTGACTTCTCCAAATGGCAATTCTTTGAGTAACTATTTAAGCCAAATATGCTCACAAGTAGCTAAAGTCATAGCTCTATATTCCGCTTCGACATTAGATCTTGTCACAACATTTTAGAAGTTAAATTAACAGCAATAGGAACACAATACCCGAAAGTGGATCTTCTATCAGACGTAGATCCTGCCCAATCGACATCTAAATAACATACAACTCTAGTATGATTATTGTGACCGTATAACAAACCTTTTTCAGGAGAACCTATAATGTATTATAATATACGAATAACTACATTTCAATGATCAACATATGGTGAATTAAGGAATTAACTCACCACACTAACAACAAATGAGATATCTGGACAGGAGTGACCGTAAGATAATTCAATTTTCCAACTAATCTTCTGTATTTCTCAGGATCTGAGAGAGACTCCCCCTGACTAGGTAGGAGTTTGACATTAGGGTCCATAGATGTCTCAACAAATTTTGAATTCGTTAATCCAGTTTCCTCCAAAATATCCAATGCATACTTCCTTTGAGAATGAACAATACTATTGATTGTGCTACCTAAATCCCCAAGAAATATTTGAGTTTGCCAAGATCTTTTGTCTGAAAGTGTTGACAAAGGTGTTGTTTTACCTGTAAGATGCCATGGTGATCATTGCCTGTAAGAACAATGTCATTAACATATATTACGAGATAGGTACACCTAACAATCGAGTGACGGTAACAAACTAAATAATCTGCTTTACTGCGAGTCATACCAAACTGTTGAACAACTTGGGCTAAATTTTCCAAACCAAGCCCTGGGAGAGTGCTTGAGATCCTATAAGGATTTGCTGAGACGACATACCAATCCAGAAAACTTCCTTGAGCGACAAAGTCAGAAGGTTGCTCCATATAAATTTCTTTTTGTAAATCCCCATAAAGAAAAGCATGGCATTCAGTTGATATAGAGACCATTGTTGGAGAGCAGTCATGGCTATGAAAGCGATCTGAAGCCATCTTTGCTACTGGAGAAAAAGTATCACCATAGTCTAAATAAAAAATTTGGGTATAACCCTTAGCCACAAGATGAGCTTTGAGACGATCAATAGTACCATCAGGACCAATTTTGATATCCAAAACCCACGTGCAACCAACAAAAAATTTCCCAGAAGGTTAAGGAACAAGGTCCCAACTTCCATTATTCTACAGTGCACTCATTTCATCAAGCATGGCCTGTCGCCAATCAGGATGAACATCACCTACAAACTTTGGAATGGACACAAAAGAAAGATGAAAGAGAAGTGGGAAACAATATAATGTGGAGAGGATTTATGGGTCGAACGTATATCTTTATGGATGAAAATGGGAATATCAGGTTCAACTATCGGAGCCGAAAGGGACGGAGGATCTGGTACTAGAGGAGAGGCATCTTGTGGACGATGGGATGACTGACGACGACTGTAAACTTGAAGAGGTGGTGGAGGAGGAAAATCTTTAGGCACACTAGATATAACAAGATGATCAAAGACAACTGGAATATATACTTGTTTAGATGGAGACACAAGTGCAAAAGATAAAGACTTAAAATAAAATAAAAAGAAGACTCAATGAAGGTGATATCTGCAAAAATGAAATAACGGTTAAGAGAGAGTGAAAAACATTTATATCCTTTTTGAGATCTAGTAAACCCTAAAAAAATACATTTATGTGACCTAACAAATAATTTATCAAGACCAAGACAACAATTGTGAACATAGCGTGTAAACCCAAAAACTTTAGGTGGTAAGGGATGAAGAGGTTCAAAAGGAAATAAAGTAGAATGAAGAGTTTTATTCTCTAAAATCGAAGATGACATACGATTAATTAAATAACATGCACTAAGAATAACAACACCCCAAAAACGTTGAGGAACATTTCCATAAAGTAACATAGTACGAGTAGTTTCAACAAGATGTTTATTCTTGTGCTCAACCACTCTATTTTGTTGAGGGGTATAAGCACATGAGGTTTGATGAAAAGTGTCATGAGATTTCATAAAAGTGGTAAAATAAGGACAAAGACACTTACGAGCATTATCATTGCGTAAGATTCAAATCGAAACTCTAAATTGATTTTCAATTTCGTTATCAAAAGATTGAAATCTAGAAAACAACCCAGAATGATATTTCATTAAAAATAACCAAGTACATCTTAAATAATCATCAATAAAAGTAACAAAATACTGAAACCCTAAATTAGACTTAACACGACTTGATCCCCAAATGTCAAAGTGAACTAAGGCAAAAGCGGATGAAGCACATTGTGAGACACTACTAGGAAAAGAACTGTGACTTTGTTTACCTAAATAACACGACTCACAAGACAAACTACTAGGAAAAGAACTGCGACTTTGTTTACCTAAATGACAGGACTCACAAGACAAACTAGACACTTTGGACAGACTTGGAACAAGGTGTTTCATCTTGGTAAGACTAGGATGACTTCGCTAAGCATGAATGAGAGATGGAGAATCCATAATCGTGCCAAGATGTGGAAATGTTCGTAGGTGGTAAAGATGATGAGACTCACATCCGGTGCCAATCATCCGTCCTGCTGTAAACAAATAGAATCTTTGGTAAAAGAAATAACACAATCAAGGGAATGAGTTAGATGACTAATGGATAATAAGTTAAAAGGAGATTCAGAACATAAAGAACATTATCAATAGATAAATAAGGAAGATGAATAGTACCAACACCTTGGGATGAGACCCTAGAGCCATTGGCCATGGTAATGGATGGTAAATAACCGAAAGTAAACAAGGAAGAGAAAAAATATTTATTACCAATAATATGATCGGTGGCACTTGAGTCAAGAACCCAAGGACCAAGAGAATTGAAGTGAGTAAGGCTAGCAAAAGGTGTACCTGAATGTGCAACAGAAGCAATGAAACCAAAGTTCTGACGATCCTCTTACCATTTAAGAAATTCATTGAAAATTGCAAGCTGGCCTGAGATATCAAATGAAGTAGGGTCCATAGTAGAAGGTTGCACAGGAACAAGCAACTGCAATAGCTCTAGGAGGACTTGTGATGCCCTTTGCTTGACTTGGAAGGGCGAGTGAGATCATAATGTTGAGAGATTAAAGTAGAAAAGTCATTAACTGAAAGAGGTATATCAGTGATGTGTTTACCCGATACACACAGAAGGGTAGAACAAGTGAAAGTAAAATTGGGAAGCACAGGAGATCCCAACATTTGATCACAGACATGCGAATAATCATCAGGAAGGCCATGTGTGCCCAATAACATGAGGAACTTGGACTGTTGCTCTAGTTCTTGAGAAGGAGTGGAGGCAGAGGCAACAATTCATTAAAATCATAAAGAGCATGTAGTTTACATAAATATTCAACCATTGTACCTTTAAGACGTTTGGGAGAAACAAGGGTAAAGAGATTTTGACACACTATAAAGACGAGTATGATTGGTGTATAATAACTTCGCCTATTTCCAAACTTCTGAACATGTTTCAAAAACACAAATTTTTTTAGAGATGAGTGAATAGTAGATTTAATAACAATGCATAATTGAGCATCAATTTTCAACCAGCAAGAAGCCGCATTTGCAATAACATTGCGAACACATTAGGTAAGATGATCAACATAATCTTGACTCTTAAGCCATAATTTAATAATTGAGGCCCAAATGTCATAATTAGTTCCATCCAATTTTTCAATAGAAAGATGAACATTGACATAATTAGTTTATATAGATGGATTGGCCATATTGACATTTGAAGAAGCCATAGATCCATTCGCTGGCGACACAGTGGTAGGAGACGAATCAAGTCTAATGGTAGGACACGAATCCATAGATCTAGTTGTTGTCCAATTGGTGACAACGGTGGCAATAGCAGCAGCCAATGTAGTTAAAAACGTGAGTAAAATTGCAAAATCGTACAATGCATTTGAGATGATTGATAGCAATGAAGGCTATTGTCTATGGTTTTGGTATGCGCTGTCTGAGGTGGCTCCCAAAATTTGAGATCTCTGATACCCATCTTAGAAATTAGAGTAGAATATATTGATTGTATACATTTATGCTAAGAATACACTAGTCATATATACAAGGCTAGAATGCCAATTTTGGAAATACAATAACAACACTTATTTAATCAAATCCCCATGATTCAAGGATATAATTAGATCCCTATGATTTAGTCATATTTCCCTTATTAATTGTAATATGCTAAACAAGGAAATAATAAATGCGGTTACGGACAATAATCATAACCAAGATGCCACTTGCTACTTTTGTAGAATTTATTTCATTCTGAATATTTTGTGCACATCATTTGCTTATAAACCAAGTCATTGGAATTGTAAAGAAGAATAGTTGAAACTCATGCTAGAGTAGAATTTATTTCATTCCGAATGTTTTGTGCACATCATTTGCTTATAAATCAAGTCATTGGTATGGTAAATAAGAATAGTTGAAATTCATGCTAGAGTTCTTATGCATGCAAAGTTTGTATAGCCCTTTTAGTGTCAGACCCTTAGTTTCTAGTTTTTATTTGTCATTTCTCTTTATTTTCTAGTCATAGACTACGTAATGTGTTAAGAGCGTTCCTTACTATTTTCAGGATTTTCGAAAGGATTGGCTATCAATTTTACTGATAGTCACATCTTCACGTTCATCCATAAACATTAGGCATTTGGAGAAAGCTACAGTTTCCACTGGCAAAGAAGGATTATTGTCAGAAGGGAATGCTGCTTACAATTGGTCCAGGTTTGTATCCACAATTTTAATTTCCTTACTATGCCATTCTGATACTTATTTGAGGAATTCATTAATCAAATGATTAACTGAATCTTTAAAATCCGCTTTCTCCCACCTCCCCACACCATTTATAAGAAAATGAGATTTACCATGTTAGAGGAAAATCATCAGCTTTTTGTGTAAGATCGTATGATTTTACAATCATGAGCGTTGGCTGTGTTACAAGCACAATGTCAATAAGTATTGTGATTTTGTGAGATTGCAATGGCAGCTGTGCAAAATTGTGGGTTGTTCTGTCTTCGTGTCTAGGAAATTTTTTATGTTTTCTGACCTGTGACCTATTGTGACCCGGAATGCTCTGCTCCTGAAAACCCTAAATCTTCCAAAACAGACAACTTTACTTATCAATAGCGAAAATGTTTTTGCAGATGAACTTAATTTAGTTTGAATTAGTATATTGAATTGAGGAACATAATGCTATATCTTTTTGCTGAAGATTTCTTGCTTTCTGCCCTATAATTAAGTTGATTTTGTATCCTCATTGTGTGCTAATCAAATAGTTTCTCTGACTATTAGTAACACATCACAAGGATTCATCCCTGCCCCATTGTTGTACTAGGAGGATATCTTGATTTTGTGTCATGTATTCTCTTCTCTTTTATAATTTATATATATTACTAGAGGGCCGTGTGTAGAATTATGCTTTTAGATTATGGCTTGTATTATGCAATTACTCACATCCGTGTAAATACAAATACCATAGCATGCAGCAGAGTTAGAGATTCCAGACAATTTCTCTATACATAATAAATTAAAAAAACTTGGAAGATATAATTATGGCATAGTGATTCTCTTTTATGCAGATGTGTAGATGAATTGGAATCCGTACTTTCAAAGCATGGTAGTCTTAGGAGGCTGTATTTCTACCACCAACACCTCACAGCTGTGAGTGCCCATATTCCACACCCAACTTATTTATTTATTCAGTTTCTCTAGAATGAATGATGCCTAGTTTGTACGCTAAGACGTTAACCTTAGGGTATGGATTTAAGTTGCCCCTTTATTTTCCATTTTAACCCAAACTATGTTCCTATAATAGGTTTTTAGAAACACCATGTTTGGTCCAGAAGGGCGTCCTCAACACTGCTGTGCATGGCTTGGGATTGCTAGTAGTTTTCCTGAGTGTGCATCTCCGATTGTTCCAGAAGAGGTAAAAACAAATCCTTGAGAGCAGTTTTACTTTAACTCTCAAGTAGTGATCAACATTAGTAAACCGTTACTAACGCCTTTTGATGGAGGCTTGGAGTTACATTTTGCTTCCTTTATGGTGGTATTTTGTTGCTTTCTTTTGCTTACTTGAATACTTGATCTGCAAATATTCAGAATATTTACTGCAATGCAATCTTTTATTTTCATTAATATCTTTGTTGAAGGAAAATGGAGAAACTTATCATTACAAAAATAAAAATAGATTTAATGTTGCTTATGGATCTGTTAAAAGTGGTGGATTCACATATAAGGCTTCATAAAATTTCTGAATAAGGAGTTCTGAAATGTTCTGTTTGAAACTACATAGTAATTGTGGATTGTGATTTCACTGCAAATCTATACTTCTCTTATCTCATCAGTAGTAAAAACTCAAAAAGTATAAATAATGCCAATACCTTTGAAAAATGAAACCTCATATTGACTTAATAGTCATGTAAACTTCCATTTCCTACTTCCTGATTGATCATTAGGTGTTATATGTGATGATAGCAAGATATGGAAATATTGAACTAAGGTCGTGACTGTAAATTTTGCTGCAAGCAGGTTACAAAAATTGGCAGGGATGCTGTTCTTTATGTTGAATCTCTGATCGAATCTATCATGGGAGGATTGGAAGGATTAATAAATATTCTTGACTCTGAAGGAGGATTTGGTGCCTTAGAGAATCAGGTAAAAATACTTTTAGCTAACAAGTTACCTCCATTTCTGAAAGGTAACCTTTGGATTTCATCAGCTTCTTCCAGAGCAAGCAGCTTCGTATCTGAATCAGACGTCAAGAGTTTCCATTCCATCATATAAATCTCCAAAAGGAACCGCTGGTTTTCCTTTACCTGGCCATGAGAGCTTTCCTGAAAATAATGGTTCTATCAAAATGTATGTCATAATAATCCCATCTAAAATATGTATGAGTAACCAATAATTATATTCTTTTAATTTGTCTACTGTTTTTAACGACAGGTTAGAAGCTGCAATGCAGAGGTTGACCAATTTGTGCTCAGTTTTAAATGATATGGAGCCTATATGTGTTTTAAACCATGTCTTTGTACTGAGAGAGGTTAGGAATGGATTTTCCTTTTCTTCCTCTTTTTTCTTCTTGAGATTTACTTATCTGTTGAAAACAGTCAATAGCGCTATATTTGCACAAAATTTGGCCAGTAAAAAATCTATGCTTGAATGGGTAACAATTATCAGCTCTTTTGAAGAAACTGTGTATCATGGTCCAGTGTAATATAACTAAAGCAGTAAAAGATGTCATGATGTTTTGATATGCAAATCCAGGAAGGATTCTAAAACAGTAAAAATATTATAAAGATATTTGTGTATGATAGAATGGAGAGAAATAGGAACAGGGTGAGTCTTTTGTTAATGGAAAATGGAAATGCGCCTTATTTTTTGGATATGGAAACATACAACTAGTAAGGGATGTTTTCCTAGTTTTATTGCTTAATATCAGGGTTTCTGAATAAAGGAGGTTATGTAAGAAAACATGCATCAAGGTTGTAAAAGATGTTTTAAAATAGCATAAGAAAGAGGTATTTCTATTTTTGATTTTTTTTTATGGAAAATCCATGTTTAAATATATGAATTTATTCTTTTCTCATTTTCATTAGGCTGATTTAAAAATTCTTCTTTGTGAAATCTCATAACTCTAGTGTAATTTTCGTGAGGAGCTGTTTCTTATTGATATATTGATTTTGGTAAATGATGTCCTGCCTCTCACTCCTAGAACCTAGGGATCGAGCTTAGAAATTTTGTCCTACAGTGGTTGTAATCAAGGAAGAACAGTAGGGAAATAGTCAAGTCAAGAACAGTAGAAATGGAGGTGGATAATGCAACTTTAGGTCTAGAACCCTATAGAGAGTTTCAGATGTAAAAGTATTGTTATAATGATAGCTAAATCTGCTTACCAAAGTTCCCCTGAGCCTCTTATTGATAGAAGTTTAAGCCAAGAGCCCTAGAAACCTTCTATCCAAGTCATGTATCTAGATTGTAGTAGTATTATGAAATAAATAATGGCCCGGAGGCATCACACTGCAATGATAATGATTGGACATTGGTTGGAGTTAGATCTTCTTGTTGAAGATTCCACATCGACTAGAGATTGAGACAATTCATTGTATACAAGTGGGGGCAAACCTCACCTCATAAGCCGGTTTTATGAGGTTGAGTTAGGTTTAAAGTCCCCTTCATAATATGGTATCAGAGCCATTTCGAGCCTATCCTAGCGAGTGTTTGTTGGGCTTATCAGGCCACCCGCTATCGGACCGTTATCGAACCACCCATCATATGTTATCCCACACAGGAGCTGTCACTCTCGGCGTGAGGGAGGGGGGTGTGTTGGAGATCCTACATCGACTAGAGATTGGGACAATTCATTGTATATAAGTGGGTGCAAACCTCACTTCATAAGCTGATTTTATGAGGTTGAGTTAGGTTTAAAGTCCACTTCATAATTTTTCCTTTCAGCAATCCCATTTTGTTAAGGAGTGTCCACACAAGTTAATTCATGAACAACTCCATTTTTCTGGAGGAACTTGGAAATATTTTGGTTCACATATTCTCTTTCATTATCAGAACACAATCTCTTAATTGGACTTTCAAATTGTGTTTAAATCATTTTGTAAAACTTTACAAACAAGTGAAAAACTTCAGACTTATCTTTCATGAGGAATATCCAAGTAACCTGAGTAAAATCTTCAATAAATGAAACAAACCATTTTGCACCCTAGATATTAGGAATAGGTGAAGGTTCCCATACATCGGAATGAATAAGATCAAAAGGTTTAGAACTTTTATTGCCATTGGGAAGAAAAGTTGCTTGATGGTGTTTAACAAACTGACAAACATCACAATGAAAAGACTCAGCAGACACTTTTGTAAATAAAACAGAAAATAAGGACTTTAGGGTACTAAATGAAGGATGACCAAGACCTTGCACCAACATCATTACAAGTGAGGACAAATATTTTGGAAAACAATATTAACGAAGGCAACAAGAACCTGTCCTGGTCAAACAACAACTTCATTGAAACTTTTGAGGACACCTGTGAGAACTCATACCTATGAGACTCTTGAGGACACCTTAAATACTGCTTTTGAACCTAACCTAAATGATTTACCTATTGCCTTGAGAAAAGAAAAAAGATCTTGTGCCAAATATCCTATATCCCAATTTGTGTCTATAGAAAAACTTTCTATGTGGCATCAGAGTTTTCTTTCTGCTATTGATTCTATTAGAATCCCTACATCAGTACAAGAAGCCTTAAAAGATGAGAATTGGATTCGAGCCATGAATGAAGAAATGAGCACATTAGAAAGGAATGAGACTTGAGAGATTGTAGAGAGACCAAAAGATAAGAAAGCAATGGGTTGTAGGCAGTGTTATCACTTATTGGCCATGGCGTCGCCATGGTGGATTTCGGTGGCGGAATTCCAGACCACCGCCACAACAAGGCGGTGGCGAATCGGATTTCGCATGGCGGCCCATGGCGGAGCGGTAACGGATATCGGAGATATCCAAAATATCGGTAAAAATTGTTGGCAGCGGAGCTTGAAGGAGTTGATGAAGAAGAAGGGCGGCGACTGATGAAGAAGAAGGGTGCAAAAGCCCTAACCCTAATTTCTAAGAGAAAAAGGTTTGGGCCAAAGGCCCATTTCATATTTAAAATAATAAAAACTTTAAAATTTAAATTAAAAATACTAAAATTTTAAAACTGACTTGTGGCTCTGAAGGCAATCCTAATTTAAACACCTTATTAGTATGGCTTTTGGCCCACTATTTCAACCTTAAAATTTTAAAAACTGACGTGTGGCTTTTGGGCCTATTTTGGGCCCAATTAAAACACATATTACCCTAAACCACAGCCATTACACATTCTTATTTCTCTCTGCCACCACTGACCGCCGCCACCCTTCTTATTTTTGCATTTTTTGAAGTTATATATATATATATATATATATTATATTTCTTTCGACCGCCATGCTTCCGCCATAACCCGATATGGGTTCCGTTATAACTCTATAAAGGAAATTTGGGGTCTCCGATATGATCCGTTATCCGATATTGATAACACTGGTTGTAGGTGGATATACATAGTTAAGTATAAATTTGATGGTACACTGGATTGGTATTATTAAAGGAAAAGAAAGAATAGGGTAAATCCCTTGTGTATATTGAACACATAGGGTTATGTTTATATAGGAAAAAGGAACATATGGGCTAAGCCCATTACATAAATATGAGATATCTAACAATATCTATAATATCAAATAATATCTAATTATATCTAATTATATCTAATTATATCTAATAATATCTAACAGGTATAAAACAAGGGTGGTTGCAAAAGGGTATACTCAAACCCATGTGATTGATTATGAGGAGACTTTTGCTCCAGTGGCAAAAATGAATACAGTCAGGATTATTCTCTTCCTGGCAACACACTTTGGTTGGGCGATGACATATATGTTTACTAAGGGACTTCCCACAAAACAATTCAGAGATCTTGCAAGTTGGGTATGATATATATACATTCACCAACTTGAGGGGAGTGTTGCATAATCAGGAGAATTATTTTGTAATTAATAGATTTGTTAGTGATTTGATTTGATTTGTACAACTTTAATCACCCATTATTTCTTGCTTTCATTACCTATTATTTCTTGCCTTCATTACCTATTATTTCTTTTCTTAATTAGGTTGTAAACAGTCTATAAATTGAGACTGTAATCACATTTGTAAAATACATCAAAAATACATTCCATCTATTTCTTTCAACTCTTCTAATATGGGATAGAATTTTGAGTAGGCGTGATATTGGGTCAAATTTGGGTTAGATCCTCACGGGGAAAAATTGTAGGTATCTCTATTATTCAATATGAACCAAACTGTGAGCTCTTATTTGTTTTGGGCCAACCAGGTTCATGGGTTTAAATCGTTTCCACTTAAATGTCTGGTTTAAGGGTCAAAGTGAGGATAGTATTCCATAAGAAAATTAAAGGATTTGATTTGCGGATATCCATGATCTCTTACCCCAGTGTTAAAATTTCAGAAAATTTTAAGTTATTGATTATCCCATCAATGGTTATCAATGCTGCACTTTACTCTTGAAGTGCACCACTCAATTTAGAGGATCCAGAACCATGATTAGTCACTTGTTCAAGTAACAATGAATGCATGAAACCCTAGTCTTATATGAATCCACTCTCACTCCACCAAATTTTACTGTTTCTTAACCAAACATTGTTCATTCTGTCATTATTTTAACTCATCAAACTGTTTGTGCAGTACATGAGAGAATGCATTCTTGGCAACTTCAGAAGAAGATTGCTTGGTGTTCTGAAAACTGATAATGATCTTCAACGGCCTACTGTTTTGGAATCACTGATTAAGAGACATATTAGCATTGTTCATCTTGCAGAACAACACATCAGCATGGACATTACTCAGGGTATTCGGGAAGTTTTGCTTTCAGAAGCCTTTTCAGGACCAGTTTCTTCTCTGCACTTGTTTGAGAAGCCAACAGACCAACATACAGGATCAGCCACTGAATCTGTATGCAACTGGTATATCGAAAACATAATCAAGGATGTTTCAGGTGCTGGGATTTTGTTTGTTCCAATTCATAAATGCTTCAGGAGTACAAGGCCTGTTGGTGGATATTTTGCAGAATCAGTCACTGATCTCAGGGAATTACATGCTTTTGTACGTATTTTTGGTGGATATGGAGTAGACAGGCTAGACAGAATGCTAAAAGAACACACAGCTGCTCTTTTAAATTGCATTGACACTTCACTACGCTCAAACCGAGATGTGCTAGAAGCAGTTGCTACCAGTCTGTACGCTGGTGATAGAATTGAAAGAGAAGCCTCTGTGAAGCAAATAGTTGATCTGGAAACTGTGATTGGTTTTTGTGTTCAGGCTGGCCTTGCACTGGCTTTTGATCGGCTACTAGCTGAGGCTTCTGGTGCTATACTTGAAGAAGGTGCTCCCTTGATTCATTCATTGCTAGCTGGGGTGGTTAAGCATCTACCTGATGGAGTACCAGAAAAGGAAGAAATCAGGAGAATGAGAACAGTGGCAAATACTGTTGGTGTTGTTAATGATCATGATTCAGTTTGGGTAAGATCTATTTTGGAGGAAGTAGGTGGTGCAAGTGATGGATCATGGGGCTTTTTACCGTACTTATTTGCCACATTCATGATGTCTAATATTTGGTCCACCACGGCATTTAATGTTGACACGGAGGGTTTTAGTAACAATATCCATTGCTTGGCAAGGTCGGTATGGTTATGTTTTGGCTTAAATTACTTGGTTGTAAACAATATGGAGTTTAATACTTCACAATGTTTTGTGTTTGCCCAGTTATAACTTAAGTCCGATGCCAGTATATTGACTTCCATATAGTAATTCCACAGGGTTGGAACTGGAAATTATTCGTATAGTATTTGACTCCATTGCTTGGCAATATTTTAGAAGTCAAACTACTCATTGCCGTTAGAATATACTAATTTTGGTGTCTGTCTAACCCTAATCACATGATATCGTGCAGGTGCATTTCTGCAGTGATTGCCGGAAGTGAGTTCGTTAGAATGGAACGGGAACATCAGCATCGGCAGTCTTTAAGAAATGGACATGTCGAGGGAATGGATCCTGAATTATCAAGTCATATGTCGGCCGAAGCGAGTATTAAGTCCACATTGCAGTTGTTTGTGAAACTCTCGGCAGATATCATACTGGATTCTTGGAGCGAAACACACAGGTAAATGCGTGCGTGTGTTGTGTTGTGATTTTTTTGAAACACAAATAACTGTATATTTATATATACACGTGTTGGAAAACTACACATACTATTTAGGTAGGTAATGTTGCAATATATTAAAGCAGAATTTCATCTGCGGTTTGTACTAATCAGTTCTGTCTTCTAGGAAACATTATTCTTTCATTTTGTACTTTGTGGTTATCTTAGATATTTTGTATTTTGGTATTGCACAGGTCTCATCTTGTAGCACAGCTTATCTTCTTAGACCAACTTTGTGAGATTTCACCTTACCTTCCAAGAAGCTCGCTGGAAACCCACGTTCCATATGCCATTCTCCGTTCAGTATACAGCCAATACTACGCAGATACTCAATCCACTCCATTGGCAATACTGAACGCATCACCCCGTCATTCACCTGCTGTACATGCTTCTCCTGTCTTAAGGCATCCTCGTGGGGGGGACTCACCACAGTATTATGGCCATGATACTGGGTACTTCAAAGGATCATCGTCACATAGTCAGGAGCACCTCTATGATGCTGATATTGGCAGCTTAAGGAGCATGGACAACAAGCAAAGGAACTATCGTAGTTCTGGGCCTTTGGATTACAGTGCCAGCCGTAGTAGGGTAAAGTCTGTTGAAGGTTCAACTTCTGGAAGCACTGGCCCCAGTCCACTTCCTAGGTTTGCAGTGTCTAGATCTGGTCCATTAGCATACAAGTAGTAAGTTGTTTCATATAATACCAACAGAAGATGGTAAGTTATACCTTCTGCTAGTCATCAGTTTGTCTATAACCGTTAATCATCCAGCAGCTTTGCACAAATTTTAGCAAAATGTATATCATATTAAATCCTCCTTTTGTAGTCGCCTGGATAGTTTAAATCAATGCCATATTAAGTCCCTGCTGTTTTAGCCACAACCAGGTGCTCATTCTATTTAATGCTCATATAGCAAAATCTTGACATCTTCCTTTCTCAGAGGTATTCTGTAGCTTCGAATGCAATTAGTAATGATATTTACTGTAAATTTATGTTTACGTCACTACATTTTTATGTTCATTTTTTTTTCTGCTTAAAATGACTCAAAAGTAAATGAAAGGACATACGTACAAGAAATTTATTTTTTCTTAACAAAAGCTTATATTAAAATTTTGTAAAATTAATGAATTGATATATTCTCCAGTATACGCAAGTTTACTCGAACTGAATTTTCATTATATAGTTGTTGTGATAGCTCATTATTCGAGTATTAACCAAAGGTCTTTCAAAACAATTTTGCAATAAATTAACTTTCATGAATGTAAAAGTTAAGTTTACATAATTTTGTGATTTTTATTATATATATATATGTGTGTATATATATGTGTTTGTACAGGTCATTTTTAATATATTTGGAAAACACATTGCATATTAGTAAGTAAGCTGGTAACATCTCTCTAATTCGTCAATGTTCATGTCAAGTTCTTCACTCATACACATTGTAATTACTGAATTTATTAAAAAGAAGAAACAATTAAGGCTTCCAAAAAATGCATTTGGCTGTAGCAAAAATATCACACCTTTGTGGAGAAATACTTGTATAAAAGAAGACATATAGAAGACAGGAGGAAGTGGATGGAGTTGAGAGGCTACTTTTTATTTATTGCGGGAACTTCATTTAAGTCTCAAGTTAAAATTATCCACTCTTCTTTGGTCTATTTGGAAGAACTGAAACGAGAAAGTCTGGAATGATTTGGAATTTGCTCCTTTATTCTTTGACCTTGCGAACCAGTTCGTCTTAGAATGGAGCACAGTTCGCCCAAAGCAAGTAGTTTATTTTCCTATCATGTTATTGCAAAATACTAATTAGCTACCACCAACAAATGGTTACATCATATGCAACCTTGGATGATGAGATCTTTAAAAGACGTTTTTTTCCTGTACCCCAATGTTTTTTTAAATACCCAAATTACATTTGGCAGCTTCCATGACAGAGGTTGGTTTGCAGGTATGATCGTTGCAGTTTATGCAAGAAACGCTGAGTTCGGTGGAGCTACGATGGAGGTGGTGGTGTGTTTTTGAAGACTTTGTTGGTGGTTGGAGGTAAAAAATGAGTTCTGTTGAAGTGTTTTGGGTGGTTATGGGGCGTGGTGGTTTCCAGAAATCAAGTTATGGGAATACTTTTACAGAATAGACAAACCATATGAGGAAAAATGAATTCATAGAAAAACTCATTTTGGATAGGGGTGTTCCATAAGCCAAAGAGTTTTCCGGAATAGGAAATCAGGAAAGAAAAAAACCATTTTGGAATATCCTTTCTAGAACACATTTTTTGATTTTTGGAATGGTGAATCTAGAATTTATAAAATGTTGTCTAGAAAGGGTATTTTGAAATGTTTTTTGTTCTCTTATGGATTTTCTATTTTGGAAAAAAACTTTGTAATGTTTTGTTGTCTTTTTTAATATTTTGTTGGTATTTCATGTTGGTAACATGTTATTTTGTAGGAGTATGGACACTAACAAAGGATTTTACTCAGGGTTATATGATGAGGTTGATGTGTGGGAGGGACTAGATGATGTTGATATCGATGAATTAATATCTTGTAAAACATTAGATAATGTACGCAAGCCACATGAATGTAGTGACCCGTTTACCACATATGAGGTAAATGTAAAGGTTGAAAAATATGTTTAGGTTGTGTATTATTTGGTAAATTAAATAAGAAGTTGTGATAACATTTTGTAGGTATTTTCTAGTCGGGATGAGAAAATGTGATTGTTCTTTTAGATTAAGAGGGAGTACTCTAAAAGCGGTGAAGTATAAACATTGAAATTATTTTGTGGGTCACATAATCATGCTTGGCAAATACATTGGTTTGTCATCCATATGTTGGTAGGTTAACATCTAATGAAAAGTCAATGCTTATGGATCACATACAATACAGTGAAGCCTACAAATATTTTGCTAACAACGAAAGAGCATAATGAGAAAAATGTGCCCATCGTAGAGCAAGTTTACAAAGCCATTCATATGTGTAAAAAATCAGAACTGTGATAGAACTGAAATGCAATAACTGATGATGTTACTTGAGTGAGACATGTATATCCATTGGTGTAGGTTTGATGAAAAGAAGAATTTCGTGCAAGATTTATTTTTCACACGCCTTGATTCAGTGAAGCTATTGAATGCCTTTAACATTGTGTTGATGATGGATAATACATACAAAACTAATAGGTACAGGATGTCGTTGCTTGAAGTTGTTGGTATTACCTCAATGAGGTTGATGTTCAGTGTTGCATTTATGTTACTCGCATCAGAATGACAACATAACTTTGTATGGGCCATTGAGAGACTTAAATGTTGTTTTTTAGAGTTGATTCATACCCAAAGATCATGGTCATTGATAGATATATTGCTCTAATGAATGTAATAAATGTTGTGTTTCTAGAAGTGTCTAATTTGTTATGTTATTTACAAATTGATAAAAATGTCAAATCAAAATGTAAAATGATTGTTCATCCAAGAGAGATATGTGATCAAGTGATGAAATCTTGGGAGATGTTGTCGATTGTAATAATATAGAAGCCTGTGAACATCGTGATGGAAGAGGGCCCAGCACCAATCCTTTGAGAGGCCACTAAAATGCTACATTGAGGCAACCACTAGAGTCATGGTCAAAGAGGGGTCAAGAGGACACATTTTTACATGTCATAGACTCTAGTGTGTGATAGTTCTTCTTACTTTTCTAGTCAAAGTAGCATAGTTTAAAGTCATTTTATAAATATGATGAAACATGCAAAGTGGTACTTAAAAGGCTAAACCTAAGTTTAATTAGAAATATCCATTTCTAAGTAAACTTAGGGCCGACCCAATTAGCTAGACCTAAGGGGCGTAACTTCTAGACCAACCACACAAGGAAGGATTCTAGAACTTACCTCCTTTTCTCTTAGCAAATCCGGCCATGTGAAGGCTAGGTGCACCATGTGCTCACATTTTCCATGTGCTCACTTTTGCATGTAATTTGGATAGCATTTTCCTTTCATTTACATGTACATTTACGGTCCTTCTAGGCTATTTAAGGAGGAGCCTACCTCATGTAAATCCAAGATTATTTTGAGTATTGATATGCTGCCAAATTTGTGCCAATCATACTCCTTGCCTAAATCTCTCTAGATTTAGGGCTTTAATCTTCAACTCTTTCACCAACCAAAGGGAGCTGGCCGAACCTCTCCTATTTCCCTACCTATCATGCACTTACAAGGCTACCACACCTCCTAGGAGAGCCTTGATCCACCTACAACCCATTAAGCTTCCGCAAACCACCCAAAAACCGCAAAAGAGAAGAGCTCAATGCCATCACATCGTGTTCAATCATTTCAAGTTGTTTGTTCACCATGACTATGTGATTAGCACTTGATTACATGCACATAAAGAAAAGTTTGTTATTGTTAGAATTAGCGGCCTAAATAAGAGGGGGGTGAATTGTTTTCACAAGATTTTCGCAAAGTTTGAAGGTAGAGTGAATAGTTCTAAAAAATTAGCCAATTGATTTTCTGTTCAACTCAATAAAATTTATGTTTTAAGGTTATTTCCAGAACATCAACCTGTTGTTTTCATGAAATAACTAGTTTTTTATACCAGCAGAATATGAAACCAAGTTAAAATAGTTTATGAGAGTAGAGATAGAGAGAATCACACAAGAGGTTTATATTGGTTCACTCTCAACCAATAGTTACTTCCAGTCCTCAACTAACCACTGAGATTTCACTATGTAATCAAACCTAGATTACAAAACACACATCAAAAGTGATGATCTTGAACCCCTCAAGAACACACACCACTTCTTGACAACACTACAGTTTCCAGAAACACTTTTATGAAATTACCTTACACAAGAACACAGAAATGCAATATTCAAAGAGAAGATAATATAATACACTTGGGTATACAAAGCTATAGTTTAGAAGAATACAAAACCCAATCCTATTCCATACACTTGAGATGATCCAAAGCTTTTGAATTCTTGAAAAATGTTTTTAAGCAATCTCTCTTTCTTAGTCAATTAAAAAGAATGTTAAACAATCTTTATATAACCTCAATCAAGTGGTTAAAGTTGTTACATAAAAAACTAGAAGTAGTTGGAAGCATTTAAAACAATTTAAAACACTAACAAAATTCTGTTATAAAAACAAGTTGTTTTCTAAAACAATTGATTGAAATAATTTTCCTGTTAAGATTTTCATAAAAACAACTAGTTGTTTTATCTAAATAACCGATTGTTTCTGTCTGACATCAAAGACAAAATAAGCACAACTTTTCCACAACCTTTTAGAAAACACATCTTTTCAAAAAGAAATTAAGATTTAAATGAGCTTGGATCATTTTAAGGAGTGAATTAATAAGTTAAAAACTACTAGACAACATACACACCCAACAACATGGTCTTCAAGATTTCCACATAGATTTGGAGGCATCAAAGCATTTTGTTCAACTGTTAAGGCACAAAGAGATAAAGTCATGCACTTAGGTAATACGATAAGTAATAGGTATGCATATGTCATACTTGTGATAATATTTGTTTTCCTGTTGTAGGGTTAAGGTTGCATATTCCATTTATTGACATAATATTCTTTATAGGTTGAGTCTGCACATTGAATGGGAGACTTATGCTTTTGTTGGGACTCCAAGAACAAGATGATAATCTTACAACATAATGCAATTAAATCTTCATTTGAAAAAAGTTTGCATGTGGTGGCTCATGTGTTTAATGTGAAAAGATACAAGAAATTGTTTGCCTTTGTATTGAAATATGCTTTACAATATATTACAGAAGAGATGCACCCTTAGATATACTCATGGGCTTCCTTGTGCTTGTGAATTAACCTCCTTTGGTGTAGGTAGCATACGATTGCAGTCAGTGCATTTCATATGGACACATATTTTCAGATATCTCAAGTATTGATACTTCAGCAGAGTTGTCCATCCAACAAGAGTTTAATGTCATCATGAATCAATTTAAAGAGGTTGACATTGCTGGTAAGGTTAACATCAAAACCAAGTTACGTAAAATTGCATATCCAGATAAGACATCTTTGTGTCCGCTAGTTGAGAAAGTAAAAACAAAATGTGCATAAAAGGGATGTGCCATTAAATTTGCTAGATCTACAAAGCGAATCCCTTCTTATTTTGAACACGTTGATGCCCTACATTCACAACATGGTACTTCTTCTACGTTGAAATCTATCAAGGGATTCATCAAAGACAGACTAAATTGAACCCATTGCTAGATCAATTTCATGTAGGTTTCATACATACATTGTTGATATTGTTGATGTCAAGACTGACAACCATTGTGGGTACTGTATTGTTGCTGCATTGTTGGGTATGGGAGATGAGTCATGGGTTGTTATGAGCATGAACTTTCATAAAGAACTAACTCAATGACCACATGATATATTGATTTGTTTAGAAGAGATGCAAAATATAAATATATGAAAAACCCACTTCTTGTTGACCACATGGTAATTGTAATGATTTAAATTCATGTTGTTTATTTTTAAACGCTTTGTCATGAGTTAAGTTGATTCATTTCCTTTTGTTTGCAGGTTAGTACATATAAGTGGATGAAAATTTCAGACATGGGATATGTTATTGCAAATCGATATAATGTGATTCTTGTGTGTTAATCTCTTAAACAATCAATGACTATTTTCCCATTAAGGTTTTAACCACCAAGTGATTTAAACACCATCGCGTCATTTGTATTGGACACGTTTATGGAAATTATTTTGTTCAGGTTTAATCCACTTGCATAGGGAAATATGTTTACTTACATTGTTTAATGATTTTTTTCCAGGTGCAGTTGTAAGAAGGTTGTCAGATTTCACCAAAAGATATATTGTGGTGTCATTACTCAACCTTGGTTATCATATTATACTAGTCAAATGCAAATTTGTACACAAATTATGTCCATTAGAAGATATTTGTATTTTCCAGTTTTGTAATTGAATTCATAATTCAATATGTAAACATTTATTTTTATTATAAATGCGCAATAAGTAATTCACTCATTATGTTCCAAGAAGTATTCCTATTACCATTCAAAATATCATCTTAAACAAAGTCTACACCTTCTAATTACAAAAAAATAACTAAAATAAAAAATAATATATATCATCATCAATGCCCATGTTTTCATTTGCAAACATACACATACATATCATCGGTGATTAATCGGACTAACATAAGGACGATCTGTGTAATAATACATAATTCCAAATAATACCTCCTACCCTAGTTCTCGCCTTTTTGATATGCACATACATCATTTCAAATAATACAAAACAATTCATTACACAAATTCAGAAACTCATTCAACAAAAACATTGAAAACAACACCTATCATGTTTTTGAATTTGGAAAAATGGAATGGGCCTTTCAGAATAGACTTTCCAGAATAGGCTTTGGGATTATGAATTCTGAAAGCATGTTCTAGAAAGCCCATTCCATAAAGCAATTCTAGATTACCAAATTTGGAAACATGTTATGGACTGTCCTTTTCCAAAATGTAATATGCATGCACTCTCCCTTTTCATTATGGATTTTCTGTTTCCACAAATATTCTAGATTATGAATTATGGTAGAAAAAAAAACGAACCATACCTTTCTTCTCCAACGAACAACGTTTCCAAAACCACCCAGAACCATTGCAATGCCTCCAGAAAGCACATAGCTCTCTATCTACGTCCACTGAAAGAGCACCAAAATCACCAAAGTCGTTCATAATCCTCACCACCACTTGCTCTCAATAGTGTCAATGAAAATGACAGAGAAGAAGGAGACATTGCACTAGGGTTCTCAAAACCTCCCAGGATTAATTTTGTCAATTCACATTTATGATGGGGTGTAGGAAGAAAAATGTAGGAGTGCAGGAAGAAACACCCTCTTGAAAGAATTAAATTCTATTGGAGTTTGATATTTGTATCATAGGTGAGCATATCAATTTCATCAAAACAATGCTAGGCTTTAAATTATAATAGCACTTTTAAAAGGTAATACACTAAAGTGGTTGATAATGATAATCATGTCAAAAAATTGGTGTTTCAAACTTGCGTATTGTCGTTGAAAAATGTAGAGCAAGTCTTTTACAAATTCCAAATTGGATAAATCTTCTTAGCAAACATTTTGATCATATTGTCCATATGATAGAATTACCCTACAAAGTAGTGGAAAACATGAACTTAAGTTTTCTCTTTCAAGGATGATTGCTTTGAGAAGATCCTATGAGAACACTCCAATTTTTAGGACTTCGAAAGAACTAGAAGAATGCATAATTGTTAGAATGTATGACCAAAACAAGAGGGGGGTGAAATGTTTTCAGAAGATTTTCGCAAAGATTGAAAGTACGATGAAAATATCTGTAAAAAACAATCTGATGGAGATCAAGATCAAGAGAATATAGAGGCCAATCAACAAGATCAAGAAGAGGTGGAGGCACAAATAGAAGACGCCCATGGAGGTCAAAGTCCACCTCAAAGGCTTACAAGAAGCATGTTTAAAGCTTTAGGAGCTAGAGGACATTTATTTTCTCTTTTTGTAATTTCTTTAGTTGAAGGTGCTTAGAGGGAAACTTTAGAAACCTCTATTGTTATAGCATCTTTTAGGCTTTAGTTAGGAGCTTTAGGGGGGGGGGGTGTGTTAGTAGATAGGTGTAGAAGTAGAATAGGAGGTGCCAAAGTGAAGGAAGGAGTCACACCTTCCTCATGGTTTGAAATAGGCGCCGGTTTTAGCTTGCTTTAGGAGGGAAATTTGAATTGTGTTAGCTTGCATTTTCAGCACCTTAGGCTATAAATAGAGGTGCTCTCTTTGTAAAATTCAGATTGGAATTAATCTAAGAAAACTCTACTCAAATTTTGAGTGATCATTGGAGAGCTTTTGAGCCTTCTTCTCTAGTCTTGTCTTGATGGATCCATGGAGTCCTCAAGTGGCGGCAACACTCTCATCTAGGAGCATTCCACACTTCTAGTGGCGAGATCATCCATCATCCTTCCATCTTCATGAGCAATTCTTCTCTCCTTCCTTTCTTCTTTGTTAATTCTTTGTTCTAGCTTGTTGTCTTGTTGTTTGGTTCGGCTATTCTGTTTTTCCAGCACCTATTTGCTGTTCTTGCCTTTTTAATTTCACTTTGTTCGGTTCAAATGTGTTCTTATTCAATTCTATTCGGTGCTTTTTAGTTTTACCTCTTTTTGTTGGTTCAATTTGACAATATGTGGAACATCCAAATGAGTTTGGGATTTGGTACTAGTTTTTGGTGAGTTCTTGTCTTAGAACAATGATCCAACTCTAAGAAAAGTGCCTCAATAATGTCCAGCTCAAGGTGATTCCTAAGAATGTCAAGAATCATTCTCTATATGGCTAGTGGAATCACATCATGTGGTATCATGAGTCTTAGGTTCTTCTTGTTTAATTTTTGAGTTGTGTGCACTTTAATTTCAAGAACTCTTTATTTTCTTGCAATTTAAGTTTCTGTTTTAAATTTTTACTTGAGTATTCTTGCTGTTTTTCTTTTACACCAAGTGCTTGTGAAAAGGTTTATGGCACTCATTCTTCTTATGAGTATGGTTGCTCTTTTGGAATGGCATTATCCTTCTTAGAGTTTACCTTAAGCTTCCTTTCACTTGTTGTTAAAATTTGTGATGTGTCTTTTAATTTTGTAATCATGTCAAGTTTTGTCTTAGTCATGTTATTCCATAATTGTCATTACTTCTAGTAGTACTTTTATTGCTTTGATTGTTTCTTGCTTTGGTGTCATATAATTTTCTGAATTGATATTGATCCTTTGTACATTTTCTTTTCAGAATTGAGTTCATACTTGTATTTTAGACCTATACAAGTTCCAATACATCATTTTCCATTATGTCTTAGCTAGTTCATAATTCTGTTTTTTATTCCTATTAGGATTCCTCTGTTTCTGAAAAAAAGTGCTTACTGTTTTTCCTTATTGCAATTGATTTACTCACTGGAAAATTCTGAAATTATGGATTTGTGATATTCAAAGTGTTAGAAAAGATTAGAAAAAAGAATCATTCAAAAATTCAAAGTACACAAAAAATGATAAATAAAATAAAAAAGTGTACAATTCTGCCGAAAAGAATACGGTAATCTGGCAGCGATTTTAAAAAATTTATCTCAATTAATTGGCTTACTGTTTTTAATTGATTCTAGTGCCATTATTGATTTAACATCTTGAAGTTTCTGTGGTTTAAATTTCATAATCCAGTTCGCTCTACATCATTCCAGTTAAATCAGTGAATATCAAGCACAATTTGCATTTTTTTAAAATTTTTTTCCAGTAGCTAATTTTTTGTGTTCTTCATCTACTCTAGTGCTTTTCCTTAAGTATTCTTTTGTGTGCCTACTTTCTCATTGAGTTCTTTATTTTTCTTGATTGTCTTTCATTCTTACTCTTTGAGTTTGTCTTACATATTGTATTCCTTTGGCAATTACCTTTCTTTGCTTATACCTTTTCTTGTTTGTCTTTATTGTTTCTTTGGTTTTGTGGTGGTTGCTTTTGAGATTGGTGTGCTTGCTTTGACATCTTTCATTTGAGGATTCCAAGTCCTCAAGATCAGATTGGTGCAAGAACATTATTTCTTTGAGAGTGATCTCTTTTTCTGCTTCATTTTCACTTCGGCAGTTTCATTGCCAAGCTCACTGTTTTTGCTAATTTTTAACTTGTTTGCTGTTTTTGTGTGTTTGCTGTTTTTAATTACAAATGGCTGGATTTTCAAGTGATGCATCCTACAAGCAGAATTCTCCTTCCAAAGCTTCAATCCTTGGTGAATTACATGAAGCTCAAAGAACAATTAGACGGTTGGAGGAGAAATTGCAAAAGTTGGAGGTGCAACAAACTAGACCATCTCCTTCCATCCATGATGAGCATCTTGCACAAAGACCTTCAACAAGATCATCTTCAAATGATTTTGGCCGTGAAGATGAGCATAGGAGAAGGAGAACTCCACCCCAAGTCCATGGACAAAGACATCATCATCAAGGGGAAATAATTCACTACGGCAATGGCTTCTATCATGATGCAAAGTCTAAGCTTCCTTCGGTCAAGCTACCTTGTTTTAATGGCTCTAGTGATCCAAATGTATATTTAGATTGGGAGGCTAAGTGTGAACAAATTTTTGAGATCCATGAGATCCAAGATGAGCATAAGCTTAAGCTAGCCACCCTAGAGTTTAGTGATTATGCCATGAAATGGTGGCATGGAATTGTAAAGGACGTTATCTATCACAAGGGTCCTCCCGTGGACTCTTGGAACTCTTTGAAGGATCATATGCGCGCTAGGTTTGTGCCCCCACATTTTAGGAAAGACCTCATGTTGAGACTCCAACGGTTTCAACAAGGCACGCTAAATGTGGATGAATATTATAAGGAGCTTGAGACGCTTGTGCTTAAAATTGAATTAGAAGAAAGTGAAGAAGCCATGGTTGCTAGGTTTGTGAGTGGTCTTAGGAAGGATATTCAAGACATTGTTGAGTTACAAGAGTATTCATCATTGGGCTCTTTAGTTCATCTTGCAATGAAGGTGGAAGCCCAACTTGCTAAGAAAAACTCTTTTAAAAATGCTTCCAATGATGGATACTACTCCAAGTCTTGGAGAAACAAAACTTCTTTTTCTAAACATCCTTCCAAAGATTCTTCTTTCAAACCCAAGGAATCTAAGCCATCTACTTCTAGGCCTAAATCTCCCACTAGAACGTCTAATACTAAATGCTTTAAATGTATGGGTTATGGTCATATTGCTGCAAATTGTCCTTCCAAACGAAGTATGTACATGCATGAGGGCATTGTAGTTAGTGAGCATGATTCGGATTCTCCTAAGCATTCATTGCATTCTCATGCATCTAGTGAGGAAGAGAGCGAATGTCCACTTGAAGGGGACTTGTTAGTTGTGAGAAGACTTCTTGGACAAGTTTCACAACCTTTTGATGAAAGTCAAAGGGAAAATATTTTCCATACAAGATGTCTTATTCAAAACAACATTTGTTCCTTGATAGTGGATGGGGGTAGTTGTGCAAATGTGGCTAGTACAAGAGTAGTAGATAAGCTTGGATTGCCTACTATCTCTCATACAAAGCCCTACAAATTACAATGGCTTAGTGAAGTAGGAGAAATAATTGTCAATAAACAAGTCCTCATCCATTTCTCCATTGGAAAATACAAAGATGAGGTATTTTGTGATGTTGTGCCCATGGAAGCCACTCATGTTCTTTTGGGAAGGCCTTGGCAATTTGATAGAAAAGTTTTACATGATGGCTTTACCAACAAACTATCTTTTGAATTCCATGGTCACAAGGTTACTTTAAAATCTCTCTCTCCAAGAGAAGTCCATGAGGACCAAGTTATCATGAAGAAAAAGAGGGAGAGTGAAAAAGATAAAAAAGATAAGAGTTCTAAGCCTACACTCTTTGTGTCTAGGCGTGACATTGAAAGGGAAATAGTGGCTCATCATCCTCTTTTCTTAGCCATCCCTAGAACTCTTAGAGTAGAAACACTTGTTGATAATCCTCATTGCTTGGAAAATTTGGTAGAAGAGTTCCAAGATGTGTTTCAAGATCCTCCAAATGGACTTCCACCTTTGAGAGGGATTGAGCACCAAATTGATTTGATATCGGGCTCTTCTTTACCAAACCGTCCAGCATATAGGACCAATCCATGTGAAACCAAGGAAATTCGCCAACAAGTTGAGGCCTTGATTGAGAAAGGGTGGGTGCAAGATAGCATGAGTCCTTGTGCTATGCCTATCATCTTAGTGCCAAACAAGGATGGCACATGGCGAATGTGTTCGGATTGTAGGGCCATCAATAACATAACAATTAAGTATAGGCATCCCATACCTAGACTAGATGATTTGTTGGATGAATTACATGGTTCCAAAATCTTTTCAAAGATTGATCTTAAAAACGGCTACAATCAAATCCGTATCAAACCGGGTGATGAATGGAAGACGGCTTTTAAGACCAACTTTGGTTTATATGAGTGGTTAGTTATGCCTTTTGGTTTAACTAATGCACCAAGTACCTTCATGCGCCTCATGCATCATGTTCTTAGACCTTTCATTGGTAAGTTTGTTGTGGTTTACTTTGATGACATTCTCATTTATAGCTTATCTTTGAATGACCATAGGTTGCATGTTAGGCAAGTTTTAGAAACCCTTAGGAAGGAACATTTGTATGCTAACCTTGCTAAATGTATGTTTGCTCTTGATCATATAGAATTCCTAGGGTTTGTTGTGAGTTGTAAAGGGGTCCATGTGGACAAAACAAAGGTGGTGGCCATTCAAAATTGGCCTACACCGAAATCTTTGAATGAGGTCCGAAGTTTTCATGGACTTGCTTCTTTCTATAGAAGATTTGTCCCAAACTTTGGTACCATTGCTGCACCACTCAATGACATAGTGAAAAAGGATGTGGTCTTTCATTGGGGAGAAGCACAACAAAATGCTTTTGACACTTTGAAAGAAAAATTGACTAATGCTCCCATCTTGGCCCTTCCTAATTTCACTAAGACATTTGAGATTGAGTGTGATGCTTCAAGCATAGGTATTGGGGCTGTTCTCCTTCAAGAGGGCCACCCCATAGCCTATTTTAGTGAGAAATTGAAGGGAAGTCATCTCAATTATTCCACCTATGATAAGGAATTATATGCACTTGTCAGGGCTTTGTTTACTTGGCAACACTATCTTTTTCCCAAAGAGTTTGTGATACATAGTGATCATGAATCTCTTAAATATTTGAAAAGCCAAAACAAACTTAACAAGAGGCATGCTAAGTGGGTGGAATTCATTGAGCAATTTCCTTATGTGATCAAACACAAGCAAGGCAAAATAAATATTGTGGCGGATGCTCTTTCTAGAAGATACACCTTGCTAAATCTTTTAACCTCTCAATATCTTGGTTTTGATCACATTAAGGAACTTTATCATGATGACCTTGATTTTTCTCCCATCTATCAAGAGTGTCTTAAGGGAGGACACAAAGATTTTTTTATACAAGATGGCTTTCTTTTTAAAGGAAAACGTCTTTGTGTTCCTCAATGCTCTATTAGATTATCTCTTGTTAAAGAAGCTCATGAGGGGGGGTTTAATGGGACATTTTGGGATTGCTAAAACTTTGGATGTGTTGCATGAACATTTCTTTTGGCCTCATATGCATAAACATGTTCATAGTTTGTGTGATAAATGCGTAGCTTGCCGCAAAGCTAAGTCTAAGATGCATCCCCATGGTCTATATACTCCTCTTCCTATCCCTTCAATGCCTTGGGTAGATATATCTATGGATTTCATCTTAGGCTTACCCAAGACATCAAAGGGAAAGGCATTGTGATAGTGGATCGTTTTTCAAAAATGGCTCACTTTATTCCTTGCCACAAAATGGATGATGCATGCCACATTGCAAACCTCTTCTTCCAAGAAGTGGTTCGCTTGCATGGGATTCCTAGGTCTATAGTGTCCGATAGAGATCCTAAGTTCTTGAGTCACTTTTGGAAGACCTTGTGGGGCAAGCTTGGAACTAAGCTTTTATTTTCTACCACTTGCCACCCACAAACTGATGGTCAAACCGAGGTGGTGAATAGAACTTTGGGACAACTATTGAGATGCTTTATTTCGGGGAATCCTAGAGTGTGGGAGAATTTACTACCCCATGTTGAGTTTGCATATAATCGAGTAGTAAATTCTACCACCTCACATTCTCCTTTTGAGGTGGTCTATGGGTTTAATCCCCTAACACCTCTTGATCTTCTTCCTATTCCCCTTCTTGGAGATGTCTTGTGCAAAGATGGGGATGAAAAGGCTTCTTTTGTGAAAAATTTGCATAAAGACATCAAGAAGAGAATTGAGAAGAAGGTTGGCAAGTATGCTGAACTTGCCAATAAAAGGAGAAAAGCATTGTTGTTTGATGAAGGCGATTGGGTTTGGCTTCACTTGAGGAAGGATCGCTTTCCTACTCAAAGGAAGTCCAAACTAATGCCTCGAGGGGATGGACCTTTCCAAATCCTCAAGAGGATTAATGACAATGCTTATGAGTTAGATATGCCTGATACATTCTTAGGTAGTCATACTTTTAATGTCAGCGATCTAACTCCTTTTTCTGTAGGTCTCTAGAATTCGTGGTTGAATGCTCTCAAACTCGGGGAGTATGATGGAGATCAAGATCAAGAGAACATAGAGGCCAATCAACAAGATCAAGAAGAGGTGGAGGCACAGATAGAAGACGCCTATGGAGGTCAAAGTCCACCTCAAAGGCTTACAAGAAGCATGTTTAAAGCTTTAGGAGCTAGATGACATTTATTTTCTCTTTTTGTAATTTCTTTAGTTGAAGGTGCTTAGAGGAAAACTTTAGAAACCTCTATTGTTATAGCATCTTTTAGGCTTTAGTTAGGAGCTTTAGGGGGGTGTGTGTGTTAGTAGATAGGTGTAGAAGTAGAATAGGAGGTGTCAAAGTGAAGGAAGGAGTCACACCTTCCTCATGGTTTGAAATAGGCGCCGGTTTTAGCTTGCTTTAGGAGGGAAATTTGAATAGTGTTAGCTTGCATTTTCAGCACCTTAGGCTATAAATAGAGGTGCTCTCTTTGTAAAATTCAGATTGGAATTAATCTAAGAAAACTCTACTCAAATTTTGAGTGATCATTGGAGAGCTTTTGAGCCTTCTTCTCTAGTCTTATCTTGATGGATCCATGGAGTCCTCAAGTGGCGGCAACACTCTCATCTAGGAGCATTCCACACTTCTAGTGGCGAGATCATCCATCATCCTTCCATCTTCATGAGCAATTCTTCTCTCCTTCCTTTCTTCTTTGTTAATTCTTTGTTCTAGCTTGTTGTCTTGTTGTTTGGTTCGGCTATTCTGTTTTTCCAGCACCTATTTGCTGTTCTTGCCTTTTTAATTTCACTTTGTTCGGTTCAAATGTGTTCTTATTCAATTCTATTCGGTGCTTTTTAGTTTTACCTCTTTTTGTTGGTTCAATTTGACAATATGTGGAACATCCAAATGAGTTTGGGATTTGGTACTAGTTTTTGGTGAGTTCTTGTCTTAGAACAATGATCCAACTCTAAGAAAAGTGCCTCAATAATGTCCAGCTCAAGGTGATTCCTAAGAATGTCAAGAATCATTCTCTATATGGCTAGTGGAATCACATCACAATCAATTGATTTTCTGTTCAACTGGATAAAACATGAGATTTACAGTTCTTTACGAAAAATCAACCAGTTGTTTTATCAAAATAACTGATTGTTTATACCAGAAAATAAAAAACAAATTCGAAAGTAGTGTGTAAGAGTAGGGAAAGAGAGATTCATACGGAGAGATTTATACTGGTTCACTTTTAACCAAGAGCTACATCCAGTCCTCAGCTAACCACTGAGAATTCACTATGCAATCAAAACTAGATTATAAAACACACACCAAGAATGTTGATCTTGAACCTCTCAAGAACATACAACACTTTTTAGCCAAAATCACACCAAGAATGTTGATCTTGAACCCCTCAAGAACACACAACACTCTTGATCAACAACACAGTTTACAGAAACCCTTTCTGAAACTGACTAACACACAATTACACTTAGGCTTTACAAAGCAATATAACAAATTAATAGAAAACTCAATTCCTACTTCACACACAAGCAATGATCCAAAAGCTCTTGATCTTCTCTTGAAAATGATTTTAATAAACTCTCTTTCTTGTTCTTCTCAAATGATCACAAAATAGTCTTTATATAGACTCAAAGAAGTGGTTAAAATTGTTAGATCATTGATAAAAAAACAGGTAGAATTTGTTGAAGCTGGAGGAAGCTTCTTCCCTACCAAGGCTTGATGTGTGTTTGATGAAGAAAATGGCTTGGGTGCTTTGAAGATTGTAATAGGTTTTTAGATTCATATGTAATTAGGCTAGTAAGTGTGTATGATTGCCTTTTGCTGTGTAATCTATCCTAGATGCCTAACCAAGTCTAGATCAAGCACATGGTGTGGTTAAATGGTTTTTGAAAAGTTTTTAACAGTTTTAAAACAGTACACAAATAAATCTGTTTTATGGAGAAAGAATCTGTTTATTTCTTCTCTGTTAAAAAGGCTTTCGTTTAATGGTTTTTGAAAAGCTTTTTAAAATGGTTTTAACAGTTTTAAAACAGTACACAAATAAATCTGTTTTATGGAGAAAGAATCTGTTTATTTCTTCTCTGTTAAAAGGCTTTTCTAAATTTCTGTTAAGGCACCAAGGGAAAGCTCAATTCGTTATTTCAGTTAAGCTGAGCTGGCCTGTGTGTGATACTTCAATCTGTTTTACTGTGAAAGAACAGGTTTATTCCTTGGTGAGTTGAAAGGTTTTTCATAAGTTAGTTAGGGCTCCAAAGGTACCACTCAGACAGTTATTTCTGTTAAGCTGAGTTGGCAGTATTCACAAATAAATCTGTTAAGATTCAAAACTGAATCTGTTGTTTTCTTAACTGCTTTTCAACTGTTTTTGAAAAGAAGTTAGAAACTGTTTTCTATATAAAGAAAAGTCTCTCTCACATGAAAAAGTGCTGAGGAATTACGCTTTTGACAGAGATCAAACAATTTCCATGTGAGAAGAAGGATTGAAAGAGTTTTTGAAAGGTTTTCCAAAGAGATTTTCAAGTGTGCTTGTTCTAGGAAACCTGGAATCTTGGTGAAGGTGCTGGTGCAGTTTCTGCAGCAAATTGAACTACTGGTTTTGAGTTCTTGCATCTTCTTTTCAGGTGTAATCTTTCCTTTATTCTGTTTTGTAAAGGTGTAGGTGTTAGTCACTCCTTGATAGGGTTTCTTGGAGTGCAAGGTGTGCTGAAATAGGGTTTTTCAGCATTGTGTGTGCTGTTCTTGTAGTGTTCAAGAACTGCTGGTTTTGTAAGTGATTGGCACTGTTTTTTAGTGAATTCCACCTTGGGGTAAGGTGAGACTGGATGTAGCTTTGTATGAGTGAACCAGTATAAAAACGTGTGTATCTTGCATTCTCATCCCTGCACTCTTTTCTGTTTTTGCTTAATTCTGTCAAGAACTAAATCTGTTCTTTTTAAATTGAATCTGTTAATTCTGGGTTAAGTGAAAACTGTTCTTCCTGATTTGTTGAAGTTTTCTGATCATAAACAAGGTTGCTGCATATAATGGCTTAAGTGAATTGTGAACAATCTGACCATTCATTAAAACCTGTGAAAGGATCTTTTTTCTTGAAACCTTGTGTTGTGTATTTTTGGTTGATCTCTAAGCATAGCTATATTCTTTATCCTCACAATATTAAGCTGATCTGGTTCTGTTCTGATTCTCTGTTGATCACAATTTTACAGTGAACAAAATTCAAATTGTGCCAATACTGCTCTGAAAAATCAATTTGTTTCATATAAAAACAATCTGTTCTTTTTGCCTCTGGAATACTGAAAAATTGTGTGTTCTTGCGAAAATTTTATAAGCTCAATTCACCCCTCCCCTCTTGAACTTAGACACTAATAGACCCAACAGAAATAATTAAAAATAGTTTCGAATTCATAACAATATTCTGTTAAAAAAACAACTGATTGATTTATTTTTGTTAAGGATTTCATATTAAACAACCAGTTGTTTTATCGAAATAACCGAGTGTAAGCCTTACAGAAAAGACAAAAGAAAGCAAAGCTTTTTCAAAACCTTTGAAAAAAATTAAGAAACACTTATTTCAAAAGATAAAGAATCAAGTGAGCTTGGATCAATACTAGATGTGAATTGAAAATTCAAAATCTACTAAACAACACACACAAACACAACAACAAATTCTTCAAGTTTTCAAAGCAGATTTAGAAGCATCAAAACACCCTTGTTCAACACTAATAACTATTAGGATTCCAAGTATAGATACATAAGTCCCTTACACTCAATATTCTAAGAAATGTGGTAATAAAAATACATTGCATTCAATGCCTCACTCGAAGTCCCACATCAAACAATTCACTTAAAAAAACAAGCCTTTATATGTGCTAGTCTTGGATGGATGTGCATGATTGTGTGGTGCTAAGTTGTGCTCTGTGTTGACCTCCTAAATTAGAATTTGAACTTTTAGCTCTAATTAGGAGGGGCCGAATGTTTATCATACTTTTGTGAGGATTTCATGATTAAATATTTATACTCTAGTTATAGTTTTGGTTCTGGTTAAACTTAAAGTGAACTTTAGATATCATTAAAAGTTTTTGAAAGATGATTTTTTTACAAAAAAATATTGTGGTATTAAATTAATATTTTTAAAGATTAAAATAAATATTGCAATATATTTTTCGTCCATTTTAGACTTTTTTTAGTCTTTCAATTAAAAAATTGTCTTTTTAGTTTCTTGGATATTTAAAATATTGTTTTAATCTCTTGTTTTAGACAACATTGGCGATGACATGCTTATGTTTAATGAGGATTCAATTTATGCATTCACACAGTTTAAATAAGTAACAAGGCATTACATAATTAGAGTGACATATGAAGATGTGAAATTATTTTACATTTATTACACTTCATTTATCCATGATTAAGAGAAGTTAAAACGTGTCATAAATATTAAAATATGGAAAAAGTAAAACATTTTTTAATTTACACCATTCAAGTTGTAAACAAATGTATAACAAAGTAAAGAAGGTGAACGATGGTGGTGATAAGAAGGATGTATTGAAGGTGGTTGTGATCAAAAGGTTCTATTGAAGATGGTTGTGAATCTCAGCTACATCAATTTAGGTATTTGTTTGTGTATTGCTTTCATTTTGAGGTATTTATTTGTCTATTGTTTTTCAATTTAAGTTTGTTAGTACAATTTAGGATTTTATTGTTCTAGTTTTGGTATTTTATTTTAGAGTTATGCTGATTTGAGTTTTCTTCATTAAAATATACGATTTTTTTATGTTGTGCTTTTAATTTGTTATTCTTGTCTAGTTCAATGGTTTGTTATTCATAATGCATCTAGCGAAGAAGTCTTCTCTACCATATTCCATCACGTGAGAAAGATTAAAAAATGAACCTAATATAAACTATTTTAGTGAAGAATTCACACTTTCCATGGCATGGATATTGATAAGTGGTAATTTGTTGTTTGATGGAGAAATAAATTTTTGGTGGTAACCATAGAACCAAATTTTCTCCCTACCTCTCACCTAAGCCTCGGGAAGTGATTTAATATTACCTTTAGATAGTTGAACCTAATAGTCTATGTTTCAGTGTTGCTCAACCTGCATTTCTAGATGTCAAGTTCCTACTTGGACGAAAAAAATAAAATAAAAATCATAGTTAGAACATTTAAGGTAATCAATTTTTCTCCAAACATAGAAGAAGTTGATTAATGAATGTTATTCTGAATTTAAAATAAATAGATTGATGGTTGCAACCATCTTGCTAGAGAAGTCAAAAAGTAAAAAAAAAGATATTGAAGTGTACTAGAAGTCAATGACCAATTACAAGACCTTATTAATGGAGGAACTCAATGTGTGATGATTCAAGACATTTGATCACAAAGATAGGAGAAGTTAGGGTGTCTCAAAGTAGTTCCACTCAGTGATGTAATAGGCTGGCCCATTGAATTTTTTTATTCAGTGATGTAATGAATTTTTGACAAATTCTCTATGCACCTTCCTAATTTTTTTTAATCTCACCAATATCATTCTAAGTATGGTGGAGAGTGTGGTATTTTTTCTCCATTTTCAAGTTTTTTTTTCCTTCAGGACTTCTAAAGGAACAAAACAAAATTGCTACATTACGAAAATCGTTTTCTAACATGCAACAAAAAAGATAGATGCAATTTGCTTTGCTGTAGAATCATTGTGTTCCAAAGTTGTGTGATGATGCTATATGACAACACTTGATCTCACATTCCAAAATCATCCATTAATATATTCTTATCATGTGGAGATACAAGTTCAATGCTCCTTCCTACCCCATTGGGAATGGGATAAAATTATACACTCCCTCTATTTCTTCTTTGTGTAATTTTATATTATTTATGAACTAAATTTTGAATAAAATAATACACATAATCGAGTTATGATGATGTTATTTATTTTTGAGAAAAAGCCAGCAAGATGCAAAAATTGAGTACAAAACTAAAAAAAAAATTATCTTCGCACTGAAAAACATTGAATACAATCAATCTTCTAGTCAATCCTCTCACACATGCTCAAATGATGGAATTGTTCTCTCGAACGCTACAATTGGAGAAGAGTGAAAGTGTTGCGGATGAAAGGAAGATATGGGATGCGGGGTGTAGTTGAGGTTGCGCTTCATTTAAGGTTGTTTAAATTTTTAAAAAATGTTAAAACCGACTTTTCACAATTAATATGGAGGTGCAGGAGAAGGTATGAAGGTGGAGGGAGTATTTGCCTTTAGCACATTTGTGTGTTATGACTAGTATTATAATACACGTGTTTCTTCCTACACTCCATAAAAAACGTGAAAGGACAAAAATAACCCTAGGAGGTTTTTAATAAGCCTTAATGTAGTGCAACACGTCCCTTCCTCTTCTTTGTGTTTTTTTTACACTGTGCAGTGAGGATTCCTTTCGATTTTTGTGCACTCTCAATGGACATATATAGACTTGTTTGCATTCCGGTTGCATTGCAATGGTTAGCGAGAGGGTTTGGAGCCGCTATTTGTTAGAGAAGAAAGGTAAGGTTTAGTTTTTTTTTACTTGCATAATCCATAATCCATAATGTTTGTCGAAATGGAAAATCTGAAAGACATTGGGGGAGTGCATGCATTTTGTATTCTGGAATAGGGAGTCTGTAACATGTTTTTAAAATATGCTTTCTGGAACTGCTTTCTAGAAAAGGTATTCCGAATTGTTTTTTTTTTTCTAAAAGATTGCCTATTCCAGGAACAACTTCGCTTTATGGAACACCCCATTACATAATGCATTTTTTGGCTTACAAATTTATGATTATGGAACACATTTTACCAGTTATGAATTACTTATTTCGGAAGTTATTCCTTGTACTGGACAGAGTGCTCAGGGCTCAGTGGTCGATGCTTGGTGTAGGTAGGTCAGCTCGGTTGTTGGGCCAATAAAGTGGGTCATGTGTTGGACCCAATTTTGTCAGTAAGCTCGTTGAGGGCATAATTAAAATAACCTTTTTATACGTTAGTATAGTATAAGGCTACTAGTAAAGGGTATTTTTGAACCTAGGGGTACGTATAATACATGTGGTGGCTAGGTCAAGTAAATGTTTCTTTTAACCTAAGTGTGTGTGTTCTAGGGCACATAGTGGTTAAGTTGTATGCATGGTAAAGGGTAACATTGCACCATGAGTAGGGTGCCCACGTAAGTAGAATATCTCCCTGTTGTTGGCGCCTAAGATGGTGTCCTGCTGGCAGGTGGTTGTTCTGTTATTATTTTATGCTCTCATTAGAGATAATATTCCTTTTTGTTGTAGCACCTCGAGAGAAGGCGCCCATAAACAAAATGTTTTCCTGTTACGTATGCTTTTAGTTGAGATTAGATTCTCATGGGAGAAAGTTGTTATTAGAGATAAGCTATAAAAGGGGCTTGAGACCCCATGAAAAGGGACGCTGTTTTTGAGACTGAAACTGAATACTTCTTTGTTTTAGTAAGCTCTTACTGACTTGATCGTCGGAGTATGATCAACAGGTAGGACACCCTCTGTTTCAACGGAACAACATTCCGGCACAACAAGACGTCAAACAAAATCCAGAAGAGACAAATGGAGCTAAAGCTAGTCACCAGAGTCAACTGGCAAGAAAGTCAACCGGCGAGAACATTTGGCGCCAACCGTGGGGCTTGATAAAACTTGATCCCATCCACAGTTGTGTGAGTTTTCCAGCGATATGTGGAACACTAGGCAAGGACCACTGGGACCTAAAGGGAATGACATTGTGATGTAAACCAAAAATACATGAAGATGACCAAGGATGTTGTACTTGAAGGGTCATCTCCACAAGCAAAGAAAGACTTCATCACAAGGAGGAATGGACAAGCCAAAGCACTTGAAGTTCTTCCTATTAGTCCTCTTAAATAATAAGCAAAATGTTGTAAATAAGTGGGATCACATAAAGGGTCCAAATAGTAAAGAATAAACAAAAGTAGAGTAGGTTTTATGTAGGACATAAAAGGAAGGTGTAGATATAGATATAAGGGGTGCTAATGTACAAAGATAAGTCACACCTTCCATGTGACATAAAAAGAAGGTGTAGGTGTAGTTTTAGTAGGTGCCAAAGAAAGAAACCAAGTCACACCTCCCATGTGAAGTCACACCTTCCATGTGACTTGTTTTTTGTGGCAATTTCAAATGAGTCTCATTTGAATTTTCCCACCTAAATTTCAGCACCCTCACACCATAAAGAGAGGTGCCATGCTCATGTAAATTCAAAATTGGAATTTTAAGAAAGGTTACTCTACTCAAATTGAGAGAGAATTGTGTGAGACTTGTTCTCCTTCATCTTGTCTCATCTTGTGAGTGTTTGGGAAGCTCCAAGGGGCGGAATTCATGCACTTATCTTGTTACAATCACCTCCAAGTGGCGTGTTCTTCCCTTCCATGACTACAACCATATAAGTTCCTTCTTGCTTCATCTCCATTTCCATTTCCGCACATTGTTCTTCAATTTTATTTGGTCATCTGTGTTTGTTCTTCAATTATGTTCGGTAGTTTGTGTTCTTGTTTAATTCAATCGGTTAAACATCTTGTTCTTGTCTTCTTTAACTTTCCGCGTCCATATCTTGTTCTATTGTTGTTGTTTTGTGTGTTTTGTCTATTCATTTGTTGTGTAAGGAGATGACACTCATTGTTCACGAGTTTGGTTCATCATTTGGAAGGCATTGATCTCCATTGATGTTTCCTTAAGCCTCCTTATTTTGTTCTTAAAGTATCACAATTTAATCAATCTTCTAATCAACTCACATCACGCCCCCACCCTACAACAACTTATGGAAACTGTGAGAGCTCTCCAAGAGGTCAACGAGCAGTACAGGCGAGAGTAGGAGTGGATCCAATGAGAGGCCAAAGTCGAGCAGGAAAGGCTGTCGGCCGAAGCCAAAGCTGAACATGAAAGGCTAATCGTAGAGGCAGTGGAAGAGGATAAATCAGAACAGGAAAAACTTATTGCGAAAGTTCGAGCTGAGCAATTGCTTAGGAAAGATCAACTGATGGCGGAGATAAATGCTCCGTGAGCAAACAATGAGGAACTGCGCAAGGCCAACGAGGAATTGCACAAGAATCTACAACAACTTGGTCAACGCTCTACATGGGAGCGAGGTTCGATTGCACAGCCAAGAGCTCGTCCGAAGCCATTCTCACAGGCGATCATGGACGCGCTCGTACCGCCACACTACATAACGCTTAAGATCGTTTTCAAAAGAGTAAAAGACTCTGAAAAACCATCTTACGGTGTTCAACGCCCAAATGATTATTTCTGGAGGAACAAATGTTATCCATTGCAAGATGTTCATTGGTACATTCACAGGTACAACCCTGTAATGGTTTAGTGGCCTTCCTGACGGCCACATCACCACCTTCGACCAGTTCCACATTTTTTAGGGAACAATTCTCTGTCAACCAGACCAAACCACCAATCTCATTTGATCTCTTCAACGTGAAGCAGAGACAAGGTGAGTCTCTAAAAGTTTATTTGAATAGGTTCTGATCAGGAATCCCATAGTGACATTTGTCGAGATACGACGTCGGGTTGTCGCCCACATCAATGCGGAGGAGGCAGTGTCTATGAAGCACATCAACATATATCTAGGGTAGACCAAGCCCAAGGAGGGTAGCTGATCTCGACCTCTATGGGTCAACAAAGCCACGACCGAGAAGAGGACGAACTTGAGGTGTGCACCATACCCAAACAAGAAGAACGTATCCAAGGTGAAGGCTCGAGAAGATTTGGAATTTCGACCCAAGTTTCAAATGTCCTACAAGGAATTGCTGAGCATACCAGGGGTCTAGGGTCACGAAAGGATGCCTGGTGCGAATTTCACAAGGGATTTGGGCACGATGTGGAGTGATGTATAACTCTGGGTTACCAGTTGGCAGGTTTGGTGAAGGATAGATTCTTAAAGGAATATCTTGAGGGGGACCAGGAAGGGTCGAAGGAAGAGGTTGCTCCCAGGGACTAAGTGTCTGAGGTACCGATCCATGACTAGCTGAACACCATCTCAGGAGAGTTCTCGGGACGAGGGTGCATTGCCTCCAAACATAAGAGATACGCGAGGACAATGGAGGCGAGGAGACATAGCCATCCACCAGAGCCCGCCCTCTGCTTTACGAGCTTTGACTTGGAGGACGTGGTCCCTCATAAAGATGATTCAGTGGTGATATCTGTCATCACCGTTGGAAGAAAAGTACACCGAGTCCTCATCGACCAGGGGAGCTCAGCTGATATGATGTTCTAGTTGACATTCAATAGTTTGCATTTGTCCCCTAACCAGTTAAAGCCATACGATGGTTGCTTAATTGGTTTTGCGAGAGACCAGGTGGAAGTGTGGGGATATGTCGAGCTGAGGACGACTTTTTCGGATGGCACCTTACCTCGGACGATTAACGTCAGGTATATTGTAGTTAATGCTTCCTCAACTTACAATTTGCTTTTGGGGAGACCCTCTTTGAACAGGTTGGGTCCGGTGTCCTCAACGAGGCACATGAAGATGACGTTGCCTTTCCTTGATGGAGGGGTGATCACCATCAAGTATGACCAGAAGACAACAAGAAAGTGTTACGAGAGTAGCTTGAAGAGTAGAAGGGGAACAAACTCTATCACTACTCAGGCGGGAGAACCAGAGGTGATTATGCAAGCTGAAGTTGCCAGTGAGAGGAAACTTGGACCTGTCGGTGAGGTTCAGAAGGAAATATAAGGCAAGAAGTTCAAGCTCTGCTCGTCCATATGTCAAGAGTTGCAAGATAAGATAGCTGAGGTAATATTGAAGAACATGGATGCTTTTGCTTGGTCATCAGTGGACATGCCTGTGATAGACCTAGATTTCTTGTGCCATAGGCTCACTATGGATGAGAAGGTTAGGCCGGTAGTCCAGAGAAGGAGGAAATTTAATGAGGAAAGGCGCTTGATCATCAGAGAGGAAACACAAAAGCTTCTGAATGCTGGCCACATAAGGGATATCCAATATCCAGAATGCTTGGAAAATGTGGTGTTAGTACAAAAGATTAATGGGAAGTGGATGATGTGCGTCGACTTCACTGACCTGAAGAAGGCCTGTCCCAAGGACTCTTATCCATTGCCGAGCATAGATTCCTTGGTGGACAATGCCTTGGGTTGTCGACTGCTAAGTTTCCTGGATGTGTTCTCAGGGTACAATCAGATCTGTATGCACCCCTGAGATGAGAGTAAGACTTCCTTCATGACCGAACTCTCCAGCTACTATTATAAGGTCATGCCTTTTGGCCTCAAGAATGTTGGTGCCACCTATCAGAGGTTGATGGATAGAATTCTCACCCCAATGATTGGGCGGAATGTGTAAGTATATGTGGACAACATAGTCGTCACATCAGAAGAGAAGGATCAACACATTGCTAATTTGGAAGAGTTGTTCGCCACGATAGCAAAGTACAACTTAAAGTTGAACCCAGAAAACTTCGTGTTTGGGGTAGAAGCAGGGAAGTTCCTCGGGTTTTTTCTCACCGAACGGGGTATAGAAGCGAACCCGGACAAGTGCGCGACAATCATAGGAATGAGGAGCCCTGTCAGCGTGAAGGAAGTCCGGCAATTGACTAGACGGATGATCATCTTGTCTCGATTCTTGTCAGCTGGTGTAGATAAGGAGTACCCATATTTTTAATGCTTGAAGAGGAATAACCGTTTCGTATGGACTCGCGAGTGTGAAGAGGCTTTTACCAGGTTAAAGGAGTATTTGGCCAGCCCACCTCTCCTCTGCAAGCCGCTGCCAGGTACTTCCCTACGCCTTTATTTTGCGGTGACAGATCGGGAAATTAACTTGGTCATTGTGCAAGAGCAAGACAAGGTCCAGAAGCCTATCTACTTTGTGAGAAAGGTCTTGCAATAGCCTGAAACGCGATATCAAGCTATTGAAAAGGCCGCTTTGGCCGTGGTGTTCACAGCTCGGCGGCTCCGCCACTAATTCTAAAGTCTTACAGTAATAGTGATGACTGATCTGCCCATCTACAAGGTTCTTCAAAAGCCCGACATAGCAGGTCAGATGGTTCCTTGGGCAGCCGAGTTGTCTGAGTTTGATGTGCAGCATGAACCCTAAGGGCCTATCAAGGGTCAGGTGTATGCAGATTTTATGGCAGAACTGTCATCTGGGGGTCCTCAACCTGATCCTAATGACTTTTAGTGAGTCCTTTTAGTGGACGGATCTTCTAACCAACAAGGGAGTGGTGTTGGGGTTATTCTATAAGGGCCGAGTGGGTTACTAATCGAGCAGGCCCTGAGATTTTCTTTCAAAGCCAACAACAACCAACCTGAATACGAAGCCTTGATAGCTGAGATGTTGTTGGCCAATGAGTTGGGTGCTCGAAACTTGTTGGTAAAGAGTGACTCGTTGTTGGTTACTGGGCAAGTCACAAGGGAGTACCAGGCTAAGGATTCATAGTTGGCATTGTATCTCAGGTATGTTGTGTATCTTAAAGCAGCTTTCTCCATGTTCAAGCTGATGCACGTCCCAAGAAAACGGAACTTCCGAGCAGACTTGTTGATGAGAATCAAATAAAGGAGGCTTTTATTAATGGAGGAAGAGGACATCCACCCTCACATTTGAAGTTCTTCCTTCTAGTCTTCTCAAAATTAAAAGAAGAAATAAAATAAAGATGAGGCCCAAGCCCAAAGCCCAAGCCCAAGCCCAAGAAGGCCAAAGCCCAAAGAGCCCAAGTCCATCCCATGAGGGGCAAGGCCAAGCTTTGAAATACTCTTGTATAGTTTTAGGAGGTTTGGTTATTAAATAAAGGTGTGTGAAAATGTAAAATAAAGTCACATTGTCCATGTGACTTAGGAGAGTGGTGTAGGTGTAGTTTTTGGGAGGTGTCATAGTAGAAAAAGGTCACACCTCCCATGTGACTTGTTTTTGGTGGGAATTTCAAATGAGTTTATTTGAAATTTCCCACCTATTTTTCAGCACCTTAGGCTATAAATAGAGGTGCTTCCTTTGTAAAATTCAGATTTGAATTCATCTAAAGAAACTATACTCAAAATTGGAGTGAGCATTTGGAGAGCTTTTGAGCTTCTACTCTAGTCTTATCTTGAAGGACCATGGTTTCCTCAAGTGGCGGCTTCCACACTCATCTAGGAGCATCCATACTTCTAGTGGCGTGATCATCCAACCTATCTTCCATCTTCATGAGCATTCTCTTCTCCTTCCTTTCTTCTCTTTCAATTACTCTTGTTGTCTTGTGTTCTTGAGCATTTTTTGGTTCGGCTGTCCTTAATTTTCCAGCACCTATGTTTTGGTTTTCTAAATTCTGTTCGGTACATTTGTTTGTGTTTTAATTCTGTTCGGTCTTCTCTTTTATAATTCCTTTGTTGATTCAATTTGACAATATTTGGTTCATCCAAATGAGTTTGGGAATTGGTACTTGTTTTGGTGAGTTCTTGACTTAGAACCATGATCCAACTTCTAAGAAAGTGCCTCTTTATTTTCCAGCTCAAGGTGATTCCTCAAAGTGTCAAGAATCTTGTTCTATGTGGCTATTGGAATCACATCATGTGGTATCATGAGTCTTAGGTTCATTCTTGTTTAATTGTTGAGTTGTGTGCACTTTATTTCAAGAGCTCTTTAATTTCTTGCAATTTAAGTTTCTGTTTTAGAATTTTAATTGAGTTTTCTTGCTGTTTTTCTTTTGCTCCAAGTGTTTGTGGAAAGGTTTATGGCACTCATAATTCTTATGAGTAAGGTTGCTCTTTTGGAATGGCATTATCCTTCCTAGAGTTTACCTTAAGCTTCCTTTCACTTGTTACAATTTGTGTTGTGTCTTTTAATTTTTGAATCATGTCAAGTTTTGTCTTAAGTCATGTTATTCCATATATGTCATTACTTCTAGTAGTACTTTTATTGTTTTGATTGTTTCTTGCTTTAGTGTCATATAATTTTCTGAATTGATGTTGATCCTTTGTGCATTTTCTTTTTAGAATTGAGTTCATACTTGTATTCTAGACCTATACAAGTTCCAATACATCTTTTTCTATTATGTCTTTGCTAGTTCATCATCCTGTTTTTTATTCCTATTAGGATTCCTCTGTTTCTGAAAAAAGTGCTTACTGTTTTTCCTTATTGCAATTGATTTACGTACTGTAAAATTCTGAAATTCTGGATTTGAGATAATCAAAGTGTTAGAAAAGAATAGAAAAAAGAATCATTCAAAAATATGAAGTACACAAAAAATGATAAATAAAATAAAAAAAGTGTACATTTCTGCCGAAAAAAATACGGTAATCTGGCAGCGATTTTGAAAAATTTATTTCTCTCAATTGGCTTACTGTTTTTAATTGATTCCAGTGCCATTTTTGAGTTAACATCTTGAAGTTTCTGTGGTATAAATTTCATAATCCAGTTCGCTCTACAACGTTCCAGTTAAATCAGTGAATATCAAACACAGTTTGCATTAAAAAAAAATTTCCAGTAGCTAATATTTTTTGTTTTCCTCATCTACTCTAGTGCTTTTCCTTAGGTATTCTTTTGTGTGCCTACTTTTCTCATTGAGTTCTTTATTTTCTTGATTGTCTTTCATTCTTATTCTTTGAGTTTGTCTTACATATAGTATTCCTTTTGCAATTACCTTTCCTTGCTTATACCTTTTCTTGTTTGTCTTTATTGTTTCTTTGGTTTTGTGGTGGTTTGCTCTTAAGATTGGTGTGCTTGCTTTGACATATTTCATTTGAGGATTCCAAGGCCTCAAGATCAGATTGGTGCAAGAACATTATTTCTTTGAGAGTGATCTCTTTTTTCAGCCTCATTTCACTTCGGCAGTTTCATTGCCAAGCTCACTGTTTTTGCTAATTTTGTTTCTTAACTTGTTTGCTGTTTTTGTGTGTTTGCTGTTTTTTATTTGCAAAATGGCTGGCTATTCAAGTGGTGCATCTTACAAACAGCATTCTCCTTCCAAAGCTTCAGTCCTTGGTGAAGAAGAACATAGAAGAAGGAGGCATCACCATCATTCTCATGAAGAGAGCTATAACCGTGACCAAAGATATCACCAAGTGTTCAACATTGCTTGTAAAAAAGTCCCTAGTTTTAATGGTGATAGTGATCCTAATGTGTATTTAGAATGGGAGACTAAGGTTGACCATTATTTTCATGTGTATAAGGTCCAAGATGACCAAAAACTTAGAATAGTTTCTTTATCCTTTTTGGGCTATGCCAAAGAATGGTGGCATAAAATTGTAATGGACATTATATATCGCAAGAAACCTCCCGTGGTTTCTTGGAATGCTTTGAAAGAGTGTATGCGCGCGAGGTTTGTTCCTCCTTCTAGGAAGGAACACTTGTTGAAGTTCCAAAGGCTTCCTCAAGGACATAGGATGGTAGAAGAATACATTAAAGATTTTGAAACAACTTTGACTAAAATGAATATGCATGCTAATGAAGAGTCAAAGCTAAAATGGTTTGTACGTGGTTTGAGAAGAGATATTAGAGAAATTGTAGAATTAAATGAGTACTCTTCTTTAAAGAAAGTGTTTCGCCAAGCCATCAAGGTAGAATCCTATCTTTTGAAAACAACTTTCAAAAATACTCATGATTATAATTTCTACAACTCTTCTAGGAAGGATGCCAACAAAATGTCTACTCAAAATTGTCCTTCCAATTTTTCCAAACAAACCATGTTTCCAAACAAAGTTTCTACTACAAATCTTTCTACTCCTAAGTCACCTACCAAAACTTCAAATATCAAATGTTTTAAATGTTTAGGTTTTGGGCACATAGCTCTTCATTGTCCACAAAAGCAAATCTTAAAGATAAACAAGGTAACACAAGACCTAACTCACCCACTTCCCACAAATCAAAATAAAAAAGACAAAGAAGAACAAGTTGACATGAGTCTTCTCCTTTCACCTCCAAGGTGTTTTCCTTCCTTATCTTTTTCATTACCCAAGGTTTCTATTTCAACACCATCTTGGTTAAAAAGTGTTAGGGATGATTTCATACCTCCTAATGGTTTTCACCATTTAAGATGCCTTTTCCCAAAAGATATCATCATTCCCAAACAAATTTTTCCAACTTGGTCGATTTATAGAACCTCCTTTTCTGAAATCCCATTGTTTACAAAAGATAAGTCATGTTTACATTTTTCTTCCACTTTTAATTGTAAAACTAAACTGACTTTGTTATATGCAGGGATTCAGAATTCGTGGACGAATTCTCTCCAACTCGAGGAGTATGATGAGAATCAAATAAAGGAGGCTTTTATTAATGGAGGAAGAGGACATCCACCCTCACATTTGAAGTTCTTCCTTCTAGTCTTCTCAAAATTAAAAGAAGAAATAAAATAAAGATGAGGCCCAAGCCCAAAGCCCAAGCCCAAGCCCAAGAAGGCCAAAGCCCAAAGAGCCCAAGTCCATCCCATGAGGGGCAAGGCCAAGCTTTGAAATACTCTTGTATAGTTTTAGGAGGTTTGGTTATTAAATAAAGGTGTGTGAAAATGTAAAATAAAGTCACATTGTCCATGTGACTTAGGAGAGTGGTGTAGGTGTAGTTTTTGGGAGGTGTCATAGTAGAAAAAGGTCACACCTCCCATGTGACTTGTTTTTGGTGGGAATTTCAAATGAGTTTATTTGAAATTTCCCACCTATTTTTCAGCACCTTAGGCTATAAATAGAGGTGCTTCCTTTGTAAAATTCAGATTTGAATTCATCTAAAGAAACTATACTCAAAATTGGAGTGAGCATTTGGAGAGCTTTTGAGCTTCTACTCTAGTCTTATCTTGAAGGACCATGGTTTCCTCAAGTGGCGGCTTCCACACTCATCTAGGAGCATCCATACTTCTAGTGGCGTGATCATCCAACCTATCTTCCATCTTCATGAGCATTCTCTTCTCCTTCCTTTCTTCTCTTTCAATTACTCTTGTTGTCTTGTGTTCTTGAGCATTTTTTGGTTCGGCTGTCCTTAATTTTCCAGCACCTATGTTTTGGTTTTCTAAATTCTGTTCGGTACATTTGTTTGTGTTTTAATTCTGTTCGGTCTTCTCTTTTATAATTCCTTTGTTGATTCAATTTGACAATATTTGGTTCATCCAAATGAGTTTGGGAATTGGTACTTGTTTTGGTGAGTTCTTGACTTAGAACCATGATCCAACTTCTAAGAAAGTGCCTCTTTATTTTCCAGCTCAAGGTGATTCCTCAAAGTGTCAAGAATCTTGTTCTATGTGGCTATTGGAATCACATCACTTGTTGTCCAAGCTAGCAAGCTCGAGGAAGGGAGGTCGACAAATGTAAGTTATTCAGGAGACCTTAAATTTGCCTAGGACCACTATAGAGGGGATAACAGAGGTCAACCATGTGGAAGTCTTGGGGGTGAACTCGAAGAAAGGGAGGAGGCACCGGTCGTTGACATATAACACCTTGAAAGTGCTTAGGATAACCACCTATGACGTGGTGGAAGATTAGTCTCTGGAGGTTCTGCATGTCAACGTTGTGGAGACCTGGATAACTCCATACCAACGCTACCTAGCTAATGGTTTACTCCCTGCAAAACCTACAAAGACAAAGGTGATTGAGAGGAATGCGGGAAGTATACCCTTATAGATGGAAAGTTGTTTTTGTCATGGTTATACCCACCCCATTCTCACTTTCGTAACTGGGGATTAGTGTGCCCGCATCATGGCAGAGCTCCATGAAGGCATTTGTGGGAGTCATGTGGGAGGAAGAGCTCTCTCGTTAAAGGCCATCCAAGTTGGGTATTATTGGTCGACCATGAAGGAGGATTGCATGAGACATGCACAACAATGCGAGAGTCAACTGGCGAGAAAGTCAACAGAGTCAACTGGCGAGAAAGTCAACTAGCGAAACCCGAATTTTGAAAACCTGCATGCCCTTATGACCACCCAAAACAGTACAACACAACTCATTTCTTACCTCAAACCACCAACAACATCTTCTCAACACACTTCCACTTCCATTGTACCTCCGTTGAGCTCAACGTTTGCTGCAGAAACCTCCACGATCCCACCTACAACCCACACACTGTCATAAAAGTTAGGTTTTCAAATAAATCAATAAGGGCAATTTCACCATTTCAAACAATGATGGGGTGCTGGTAGAAAGGTAATGGGATGCAAGAAGAAACACCCTTATAATATTTTTTAAAGAAGGTACAACTATTCAACTAATAGTTCATGAGTTTATTATGACTTTAATTACTTTAAGTTTTGTATGGATAGTTCAATTCAATTCATAGTGTAAATTTCTAGCTCAATTAAACTTTATTAACTTATGGAGTCAAGCAATATAGCAACTTAGAATATAGTTTTTAATGCATGAATTTTTTTGTTTATTTATTTGCAATGAGAGTTTCAATTTTAGCACATTAAAAACATTGTTGTACCATGTTCTTCATTTACTTTTTTACCACATTAAAAACATTTTTGTAGAGGGAGTCACGAAAAATAAATTGGTGGGTTTGTTTTTTTTTTTTTTGGAAATCAAAATGTCTTGTATGCTGAGGTCATGAGGCCATTCTTGTCATTGAACATGCTTTAAGGGCTGAGTTCAAAAGTTTTGGTTGGATAATAATTCTACTTTGCTTTGTCAAGCTCTTTATTCTATTGATGTGATTCCTTAGTGATAGGCATATTCTTCATCCGAATGGGTTTTCCTTGAACTTTGGTGAGAGATGGCAGAAGCTTAATGAATGTAATGAGTCAATGAAAGCTCCATTGGAGCCATGTATTTTGATAATGTAGCCTTCATTCTGAATTGGTTTCTTTGAATTTTGAGGTGGTTTGCGGAAGCTCAATGTAGAGGACAAGAATGGCTCCAATGGAGCTATGGTTTCCTTGAAGGTGCATGAGAGGTAGGGAGAGTGATTGGTTGGGCCATATCACTTTGTCCTTCTTTCATTTACCATTTTTTTTCTACTTTGAAGTTTGATATACTTATTTTTTTTTTCACTTTTTCTTAACACATCAAACTTCTCAAATCCAGAATTTCAAAATTTTTCACCAACACAAATAATTTTGATAAATGTTTTCAGCCAGCACAAAAACTGTGAAACATGGAAAACCTATACTGGAATTAAAAACAACATTGGAAACTTCAAAAATATAATGGAATTGAATGAACAATGAACTTGTATGGAAATAACAACAAGTATGAACTCAAATATGGAACAATTAAAAGGCACCAAAGCTTCAAATTCAAAAAATAACTTGTACTCAAATTAAAATCAAGCAACCAAAATTAACAACAAAAATACTACATAGAATTGATGACAATTTTGGATGAACATGACATTAACAATACTTGAATGGATTCAAAAATTAAAACAACTCAAATAAAATGTGAATTCAGCGATTAAAACAGCAAGAACAACTCAATTAAAATAAAAACATCACAACTTACTCAATGGAAACCTAAAAACAAATTGAAATCAGAATGTTCAAAACAATTGAACACAAATGCACCGAATAAAATTTCACAAACAACAACATGAACTAAATTTGAAATTAAAAACAGAAAGACCATTAATAAAATGATGAACAACACGGAATTGAAGAACAACACAAAATTAAAATAAGTAAAGACACTTATCTATTGAAGAACCAAAGCTCTGATACCAAATGATGGTGTAGCCTGTTAAGAATAAGTGAAGATTCTACTCAACTTTCATGAAGATGTGTCTGATGAAGACAACATGTTTGAAGGGGTTTAAAGAATGTAATTCATGGTCTTAGCTAGGTTATAATTGTTTAAGTTTCCTTTTGCACCTAGGTCAAACCTCATATCTCATAGCCATGATGATGAACTTAAGCACAAGAGTCTCTTAAAAAGTGTTTTAAAAAATCTACTCTAAGTTTTTCAAAAACTGTTTTACTGTACAAGAATTTAATTTGTTGTTTGACAAAAACAATTGATTCTTTGGTACTGCATCAAAACTATTTGGTTTTTTCAAAATTATGTTTTGACTCCAAAATTATGTTTCCTTCACACTTTCAGTTTTCAACTAACCAAAAAGTGGTTATGTTACCACAAGAGTATTTTCAAAAAACATGTTCTTTAAACTTCAATATGTTGTTTTAATAACAATTTGTAGTTGTTTTTGAGAAATCTGTTTTGATCTGAAACCTATAAAAATGGAGCTTGATCTCAGGTCAAAACATCCCTTCCAATTACAATTTGCATAAAATTTTCTAGTACTTTCATTGAGTTTTTGAAGTGAGCTTAGTTTTTGAAGATTTTTCTTAAAAAGTTTTAAGTGCTTTTGTGATGGTTCATTTGGCTTGGGATTCAAGGTTCTGCTAAGTGCTACAGTTGTGAGGGTCCCATTTCGAACTCCTTAGTCTTCAAATAAGGTGTTTACTTTCCTAATTATTTTCTCTCGTAAAAGTGTGTGTGTGTATGTACTTCTTGATAGAGTTTCTAGAAGTAAGTATGTTGTTAGAATAATGTGTTTCAGCTTGTGATCTTGGTGCTTGGATGGTTCAAGAAGTAAGTGGTTTGTAAAGATTGTTTTGTTTAAGTGGAATCCATCTTGGTATAAGGTGAGATTGGATGTAGCTCTTGTTGAGTGAACCAGTATAAAATTGTGTGTCATTATCCTTTCTTGATCACTGCTTTAAAACTAAAATTTGAAAATTTGTGATAAAATAAATTTGTTTTTTTCAAATTAAATCTGTTATTTTAACTGCTACTGGGTTAAATCATATTCTGTCCTTCAAGATTCTGATAAGACTTAATCTTTCTTAAAATTCAAGGCATCTTTAATCCTTGAATGGGTATTACGTGATTTAAGTTTCAGACAAGCAATCATTTTCAATACTTCATCATATTAAAACTGAATTCAAAAAAGGCTTTTGAAAGTGCTTGCTGGATTTAATTTGTTTTCCCTAAAATCCCCTTAACATAATTGTTTCAAGTGAAACCTCTTTGAACTGAGTGGATTAAAGGTACTGTTTTGGAAATCAAAATTTAAATCTTGTATCTCTTGATTTTAATCTTCAAAGTGTTACTTTGTTAAATCATTGTGTTTAATGTCTAACATTGTCTTCAATAGTGTCTTTGGATAAAAGACTTGAATTGATTAGTCAGAAATAAAATTTGTTGATCTTAAAACGAATTTGTTATATTTCTGAAACTGCTTCCTAAAATAAGAAATCAATATGTTTTTCTTTAATTCAATCTGTTATTTTTCTGTCAGAATTGCTTAAATAACATTTTAGCGAAAATTTTCTTAAGTACAATTCATCCCTTCTTGGACTTAGACTCTCGTAATTTTGAATTTTTGAGGTGGTTTGCGGAAGCTCAATGAAAGTAGCGAACAAGGATGGCTCCAATGGAGCTATGGTTTCCTTGAAGGTGCATGAGAGGTAGGAGAGTGATTGGTTGGGCCATATCACTTGGAGAGGTGAAGAAGAAGATCAAGGTGTTTATCTTAGAGAGGTCTAGACAATGGAGTGAGAAAGAATGCAAACTTGGCAAAAAACCACTCATATATTTGATCTTAGAAAAATGAGAGTCAAGCACCCCAATATATAGGAAAGAGGGCTGAACATTTTGGAGTCAAAATTTGAAAATTCAAAATAAAACTCTCCAGTGAGAATGTGTCATGTGGAGTCAGGTGGAGTCATGTTTTCCATGCTTATTAGCTCACACCTTCCATGTTAAATCCTTTCCACTCCTAGGTTGTCATGTGGATGTCCATGTACTCCATACCAAGGTAATTTTCGTCCTCTAACATACCCAAGAAGTTTTAGGGTTACATTGGGCTCAAAGAAGCCCAATTGTTACCCTAACTAGTCACTTTTAACCCTAATTAGACCTATTTTACTATTATCCCAAAACAAGCCCAAAAACCTATGCTACTTGGCCCAAATATTTGGTCCAATTATTTTATGCTACTAGGCTCAATACATGGCCCATGAAATCATGAATTTGATCTATTAAATCATGAATCAAGCATCTCCTTTTATAGGTGAAGGAGGTCAGCCAAGGGTTACAAAAAGTGGTGGGAAAACTAAAAAAAAAATGGTTTGAATTAGGCGTCTAAACAAGTCACAAGGCAAACATGTTCAAGTGTGTATCATGTGACCTAATTAGGTCTAATGATCGGTCTAGAGTTTAATGTGGACTACAATTAAACCCAATTATACCCTATGTAGGTTTTAGAAACCCAACCCTAATTTACTTAAAGAAAAAATACAAGTAAAAATCATACTCTACTTTTAGCAAAAAAAACTTAAATCCTAATCTAGAACTTATACTAGGTAATGACACTTTTGAATATATATAAGAAAGTGTCTTTGCCATCAGTAGCAAAGTCCTGATCTTCTTGCCATAACTCTAGTGGTTGATCCTGAGCTGAGGCCTCTCCCATGACTTAGACTTTTTAAGGGAGGTGGAGAAGGTCCATACAACTATGTGTTGACATGAACTTCACAGATTCTCATAGTTGTAGGAAAGACAATAATTGTGAGAATAAATTGACTAATCTTAGCGTTAATAATAAATTATACTTAGTTATGTACTTTTTTGTGCCTCTTTGTCTTAGTTTAGATTTTTTTCATAATAGATACAATTTTTTTTTTCTGTGTTAGGTTGTATTCTTTTTTTTCTTACATAAATTTTGATTTGATTTTTCCATATTTTGAATTCCTGTCTTTTTCTATGTTAGGTTTAATATGAAGATAAATAATTAATGAATTTTGAAGTGTTAGTTTAATTGGAATGTGAAAATTAACATAATGATTATTAACATGAACTTTAATAAAAAAAATTATTACTTTCATCTTTAAACTTTATATCTTAATAATCTTTCATTTTACTCGTTGGAGATATAACTTAATCCTATTTCTATTCATATCTATTGCATCTCCTTCAAAATATTCACCATCTCTGTCACAGACGAAGATACCATTGATATAGTTTCACCTCCACTCTTCTATTGCAATGGATGCTTCAAGACACATTGAGATTGAAGGTTGAAACAGCAACACATCATACAGTTGCATTCCTTAGGGACTTTTCTATTCTTATTACATTTCTTAATCTCAATAGTGAATATGGTAAAGTATTATTGTCTAACTTCAAACGTTTTTTCTAAATTTAGGTAGTTATTCTTTTATATACTTTGAGTTATTATCTTTTACAATAAATTTCTAGGTTATTATTATTATTATTGATTGTTCAATAAATGAAAATAGTTGTTTTTCTTATTTTCCTTTGATACGTTATGTCGATCTTTGATTTGCTAACTTTTTAAACAATTTCCTTTTATTTATAATATTATAATAATTTTCAACATCGCATAAACTTGTTATGAAGACAACAAATGAGGAAGGAAAAAATTTAATAAGGAAATAATTGTTAATTATTTTTAATTTTTATTTTGAAAGTAAAAAATATCAATAAATCCATCAAATATATTTTTTCAATTGATAAAGGGGTGGAATGAATGGAGTGCTGAAATGTGAAGGTTGAAAGTTTTTGTACTATACATTTGTGTAATAATAACTTAAAATTGTCAATACGTCTCTCAAATGACTTTTCATTTTTATTTTTTAATTGTTAAAGAAAGTGGAAGAATTGGAGTGTTGTAATAATAGTATATACAAATTAAACTTTATAAAATTGAAACAACAGTAAGACTTGTAAAAAATTATTATATAAGAGGACAATAGGGAAAAGTTAATTAATCGTTATAATTTGTATTAATTATTTTTTTAATCCAAACCTTACTATTTATTTGTTATCTCTGTAATTGTTTTAAAAAAAGTTGTATACAAATTTAATTTATTTTTTCATATCTCTATTTCACAAATACTTTGTTTTATTTAATTGACTGTTTACTATTTTATCTACTTAAATAAAAAAATTGCTTATTAGTTTAAAAAATGACTTGGTATCAAATGTTATATTTCGTTGTTTTTTTCCCTATAATAACTAGGTCCCACTAAAATGCAATTTGATTCACGTAAATTTTCAAATTAGAATAACAATTAAAATATGCATCGACATAAAAAAGGTAAAGATGAATAATACTTAAGATTTCTTCTTTTAAACGCGTGAAATTCCTTAAATTCTTGACAATTTATAAAATTCTTTTAAATGTTATCAATGAAGATATTTCAAATTGTTTAGAATTTAAACTAATAACATTTTCATAATAAAAGTTTTTTAAAAAAAATGCTTTCTGCCAAAATCTTTCAAAATTTTGAACACATTTTTCTTAAAATTAATAACGGATTTCTTTCTGGTTGTTTCACTTCAACTCTTGTTTGTGAATTTCTTCTACTGTCTTCAAACTACACTAATTTTGATATTTTAAAATATATTAAAAAAATTAATATATCAAAATCAATATATTTTGAAAGCATAATAAAAAAAAATACAAAAAATCCAACAGAGAATCTGAAATATCACGATGTATGAATGTTGTTTAATCACTATATTGTGGTGGATGAGGCTACCAATTCCAGCATTCTAACCACAATCTTGAGACTAAACAAAATAAAGGAAGCAAACATGAGAAGAGGATAGAACTTTTGTGTGCATGATTCTGCCTAATGATAAGAGTGAAAGATAACATAAGTATCAAGGTTGTTGTTGGAGGGGGGTAGTAATTAGCATTTTCAACTCAACAAGTTAACACATGCTGCAGCTATTGAGTTGAGTACAAGAAGAAAGAAACAAGTTCAGGGAAACAAATTTGATATCCTTGTAATACAATCAATCACTCATCCTCCTCGCATATGTGCACCTAGCTCACCAAACTGATCATCAGCCTCCACTGTATCTTCAGATAGCCGCACAGCATCCAGCTTCTGCTTCAGAATTTCTATGGCATTTAGTACTAATTGAGAAGATTTAATTGCTCCAGTAGATTCAACTGTGAATATGAAGCTATCCTGCCTTGCAATGATTTCCACTAGCCCAGGCTTTCCCATGGCTTCTGCTTTCTTAATCACCTCATCATCATATGAGTATGCCTCGGAATCAACCACCATTACCTAATAAAAGCCAAAAACATCACATTTCATTTTCAAAGACAGAAAACCCGGTAATACAAATTATATCAGAGGATTCATTACAACAAAACAAATTGAACCTAAAAAAAGGATATTAACTATTAAGTTTAAGTACCGCATATCAACATTTCAAAATAGAGAAAAATATGTATAGCAGAGAGGCTGACAGAATTAGCCAGATATACACTTAGGAACTCTTAATGTGCCTTCCTTTGACAACAATACCTTCAGTATATAATTCTCCGGAATACCATACATCCACCCATCATGAGCTGGACAGCAAATCTTGATACTAAATTCTCGTTTGCTGTAAATAGTTTTGCAGCTCAAGGTTCTCTATGAAATTGATAGCTTAAAACTGGATAGGCACAAGTCCTTCACATTCATTCTAGCATTGTTTTGTTTTTCTTTTTCTTGTCACTTGAGTTTATAGTTTATCAATCTCAGATGGTGACCAAACCATAAAACACTAGCACTGTAGCAGAAAGCAGGATGATGAGGAAAAATTGAAAAGTAACGCACTTACTCAATATTCATCATCATATATACATGATTAGCAATAAAAAGTCACACCTGTAACCCAAAAAATAGTAAAAAATGCTTTAAATCACAGATTGTGGCATGTAGCAACTGGCTCTAAAAACGCTAGCAAGATGGCTTTAAATTCTTTTTGAAGTTTATTTATATAATGTACCACATAAATTCTCAAAAATGAAAACAATAACTCAAAATTAATAACATCCATAACTGACAGTCATAGGTGCCTTAAACTAAACATATATGTAATACGACAAAAGCCAAATACAAGTTTTCTAAATAGGAACTATCAATCATCTTCTAAATCCAAGACGTCTTTATGATTTTCACTATTATTACATCTATAGATTTATATTTGGAAATTAATATCCAAAAATTAAGCCCTCTAAGGAAATGCTAATCTCGGTTTAAGGGATTCTTGTAATCAACACATAGCACCTACTACCCTAAACTGTTCTGCGACAGAAGCTCTTGTAGCAAGCAGAGTTTGCTCCGCATTGCTATAGAGCACAATTTAAAACTCTGGTAGAAATAACAATAAAAGTCAAGGAAACACCAATCTTTTGTCTTGGTACTTGAGATAACGGCATGGTTGTCCACTACCAAGCAGGAGAGAATAGATAACGGAACAGAGGATATTAAATGTATTAGGCATTCAGAAGAACAGAGAAAGGAGTCAAAGGTGGTGTCCTGGAAGACCACCACAGATGGGTGGATCCAGTCACAGAACAGTGAGGATGTTGGTCACAAAGTGGATCTAAAGAGATGACAAGCATGGGAACACAAGGGTTAGTTTTTTTAACATTCTGATAAAGTAGTGGGAAGGTTAACTTTGGTCTGTAAAAGAACTGCGGAGGCATGCAAATTCAATATATCTCCATAACAACAAAAAGTCCAGTTTCATAAAAATCAAGGAAAAACCACTCTTTTGTGTTGGTCCTTACCCAACCCCCAACCTATCAAAACAACAGTTTCTTAAGGGTAATAAAGGCACATCACTGCCACGGTCACTTCTTAGGCCTTGACTGTGGCTACAAGAGCCAAAGGCAAAACGCACAGCAAATCAATTCTCTGCAGCAGTAGGACAAGGTAATAACTCTACCCGCACTATTTCCTTACTTGCAATGTCTTTTCTACAAGAAGTTGATAACACCTTCCAAAATGATACTGAATGAACTTATTTACTTTTCCCCGTTTTTCAGGGCCGACAGAAGAATTTGCTTTCACATAACCTGAGACTGGAGCTTGGAAGTGATGGAGGCTACAGTACCTTGAAATTAGAAGAAGGCTATCTAATACTTTTGGATAGAATTTAGGGGTTATAAGAGTTGTAAGTTCATGTACATTTGGATGAACAGGAAGTTCTACAAAACATTAGTTCTCTAATACTTATCTCTGGAAAACATAATATTATTTTCCAGGTGGCATCTAGCGTAACCTTAATATAAAGAACATTGAGTCTTAATTACTGAACGTTCCTTCTGCATGCGATTCTGTAAGCCTATCCATATAAGCTGAAATATAAACTTGCGAATTGTTTACTTTATACACACAAGCAGCATTATGCATCCAAAGCATCAAATTACTAGTGTCTATCGTTGAACAAACATACAAAGAAAACAAACGAGGTACCTCTAATTGCACTTTATTCTCCACTTTAGCCCAAATGGTTGAAGTGACAGCATACAATGTTCAGGTCAAGGGATTTGCATAAACTTGCAAATTTGATTACAAATAATTGGCATGCATATGTTCAGATAAATTCCAAAAGTAATAGTGATCAAGCACCAAAAACATAAGACATGCTATGTAATTGTGTTATTCTGTACAGAATATGGATCAGAAAACAATGGTAGAAAGAGCATAACCAAATTCATAAGAGAACAGATGAGAAGAACCCAAACCTGTTGTGTTACTGGATCAATTTCAAACACACGTGTAGGACTGCTATCAACCCATTCTCTTTTCTCCTCAAGAGTCAGTGTCTCCATCAAGTCCTCATTTAAATGAATCTCTGGTTCATACATGAAAGTGACAGTTGCAGCGGGTGACCACTTGGCATGATCTTTGCCAATTCCCTTCCTAGCTATCGCTCTCAGCCTCAGCTCTTGTCCTCGCCTCAACTTCACAATGATAACCCCCCTGAATACACGCAATTCAAAACGAAGAATACCCATATGAAAAACAAATTAAATACCCAGTTGAAAACGAAGAATAGCAATTTTATTAAAAAAAAAAAATACACGAGAACAAAGAAAATTCAAACGGAAAAACCAAATACCCATCTGAAAACGAAGAATACCCATTTGAAAACCCCAAATACCCAGTTGAAAACGAAGAACATCCATTTGAAAAAACCGAATACCAGTTGAAATCAACAAAGACCCATTTAAAAATCAAGGGTTTAAAACAACAAAAATATATAGAAGAAAAGCACGCACCTACTCTCGGAAGAATCAGTAGAAGCAGGGTCAGAGAAATCGACGGGAACGACGGAAGGGTCGGAACTATAAAGATCTTTACTGGAGACATCGAGGGTTTGATCAGTCATACACTTAACCCTAAGGTGAAACTCCACAGAGCAGAACTCACACTGGCCGTCGCCGTCGCACGCGTCGCAGTCACGTGAGAAGCGCATGGACATGGCTCGCTCACTCGTGAGTGGAATGAGTCCGAGTCTGTGAGCTATGAACTCATCGTTCAGCACCGAAGAATTCACCTCTATCTCAACCAGGTCGATAGCGATCGTCGGCACCTCCGCAATCATCACGCGCCGCAGCGCGTTCGCGATACTCGCGTCCGTGTCCCGGAGCTCGAACTTGGCGTAATCATCCTTCAGCTCGCGGATTTTCACCCTCGGCATGCGCGCATACGATGCACCCTCCATCGCCTCTCTCTGTCTACTCTTCCTCTCTCAGACAGTGCTGAAAAATGTAAAAACCCTTTTCAAAACCCAAACATTTATAATTTGTGTTCTTATACGAGGGATAACACCTCTTTGAATAATGGATAACTACTTTTACTTTTTCTAAATTATATTATCAGAATTAAGACGAAGAATATGAGCAATATTTTTTTTACTACTTTAAAAAACATAAAAAGATTAATTTTTTAATAGTTTAAATTAAATAATTTTTCTTTTGTGCAATTTAGCTTTTGGAATGATTTATTTTAAATATAAAGCAAACTATGTTAAAACAGATCAAAAATTCATAAAGTTGAATTCTGTATTTAATTTTTTTTACAGTTTTTGTAAATAAGCGTCTACTGATTGCGATAGATTTTTTTTTATTTTTTTTTTAGTAATAACATCCTTTAATAATATTTTGTCAAACAGATTATTTAGAGAGTATGTTATCCAAAAATTATCTGAAAGTTAGTTTAATAAAATCTTTCTATCCAAAGTTTTAGGAAGATTAATAATATGAAATTTAAAGAAATAAGGGATAAAAAATATATTTACAGTATGTTTTTATATAAATTTCTCTAATAACAAATATTATGTCCAATTAAGCATATTAATATTGTGAATGTATAAATGAGAAGTGTATAATTTCTACAATTATAAAAACAAGTATTTATTAAAGCTAGGCATATACTATAAAATGCTTAAGATTTATGTCTTTCATACAAAGTACTCTTATAGTCTATTCAAGCAAAAACATATTTGAGTAAATATATTTGATTGTGTCTTCGAGAAAATGTTTATCACATGATATACACAACACATGCGTCTATTAAACAAAACACATTTTAAACAGTATTTGCATATGACTAGCCACACAACTCGCGTCTGTTGGGCTAGACTTGATCCATTATGTTTTACATGATTTAATATACGTAAAATTGTGTTTTACACTTTGTTTGCTTAAACACACAAAGGGCGTCTTGACGACAGTTTGCACTCCGACGCTCAAGTCAGTATTGTGGCAAAGAAACAGTAAGTGAATAAAGTAGTTTTAGTCTCAAAAGCGGTGTACCTAGGTAGGGTTCTTACCACCCTTTATATAGGTTGTAACTAGGGTTACTTATGTTCTGTTACCCATATATAGGGTTCCTGGAAGAATGTCCTTGCGCCGCTAGCACACAATCTTAACGTAATACGGTGCATAAGTCTTCCCTTTACTGGAGTGCAACGACTAACATAATGGTCGCCAAGGTACCAACTCATGCACCAATGCTGCCAGGCCATTTGTTCTATGGGTGCCCTAAGTATCCACGTGTCATGCATGCAGTCTTCCCTTGGAAACCCTAACCCTAACGGGTCTTAGCGCCTCCAAGGGTTGTTCACTTGTGTCACACCCGAATGCGCAATACACCATGCGTGCATGAATCCCTCGTGACTTAGGCTCTTTCTTAGTATCTGGGAGTTACCTTTACGTTAACTCATATTGCTTGTGGGGCCCAACTTACGTGGCTCATCTTTACTATCTAACACCAATGTCTGATGTCTGAGGTCTTCTCTGGGGTCGATGACCGAGGATTGGTTGGTACACAAGCCCCCCAGTCTCGAACTGTAACATGTTTCAGTGAAGAGACTAAGTGATCATCCTCAGCGACCTACGTGGCCTTCGATGATAGGACGTGAATAGTGCACCGAAATGACATCTCACCATACATTTTTTATAAGCGTACACGTGTGAAGATCAACGACTATCACTCGTTGCGCTTACACTTCTTCGTATACTGTTTAAACCCTTAAACCTTTATGCTCCCTTCACTGTTTCATTACTTCACTTAAGCAATTCTCGAACATTTCTCACTCTCGAAAACACTCTCTCTTTCTCTTCAAAAACTTATACCTTCGAACCCTACCTGATCAAAGGTATGATTTTTACTCCCCGATTGCCTCTGTTTTATGATTTCGACGCTCATAACATGCTATAACTGTTCTGGGACTGTTTATGTTTTCTGCATTTTACGTTTTCTCTGTTCTTCATTTTTTAGTCTCTGTGTTTCCTAGGTTTCCTGAGTCACACCATCATCTTCTTCTAAACCCTCGTTTTTCTTCCTTTCTTTTCTCCCTTTTTAGCTTTCTTATCGAGATGGCCAGAACAAAAACCACACCGAACCCTCCACCTTTTGTTGATTACAAAACCCTCTACCATTGGGCACCTGAGGAACTCCTGGCTGAAACCTCCAAAATTACCTCCATCAAACACGTAAAGCCTATAAGGAAAGCGAGTCCGATGAGAAATTTTGCATCTTTGGGAGGGAACACGACACATACGTGTCAATCCAGCCTTGTAAGGAAGGCGAACCCGTATGCGTTGACGATCGCGCAAGCCCTGAAAAATCCTTCTTCTTCATGTACTCCACCATCTTCAAGCGGATCAAGCTCCGCTTACCACTCACAGGGTTCAAGCGCGCGCTCCTTACAAAGGTTAACGTGGCCCCTACATAGCTACACCCCAACAACTGGGCCTTTGTGAGGGCCTTTGCCATTCTTTGCAACCATTTCGGCCATACACCCTCAGTGGACATCTTCTTGTACTTCTTCGAGGTGAAGAATCCTGGCAAGAAACTGTGGTTGAGTTTAAATGGAGTGGCGAGGAGATTTCTCCTAACTCTCTTCCAACAGTACTACAAAGGCTTCAAGAAGAAGTCTTTTAGAGTTTGTTGCAGTGTGCACGACCCCACCTTGCTAGATGGGTTCCCACTCTACTGGGTGGAGAATCTGGGCTCAAGAAGCCAAGGAGTCTAGAGGACTTGAGCCCACCCGATCGTGAGGTGTGTGGCTTCCTCTCCAGCCTAGGGGCGTTGTTCAGCACTGTTGATCTGATCAAGAATGAATTCCAACCTGAGTTTCTGAAAGCCCATATTGGTACTTGTCCATGCCTTTACTTATATATTTGTTGCTAGTTGCATGTTTATCATATGCTTTGTTGTCTTCTTGTGCAAATATGGTGCTTAATGAAGAAAAAAGGAACAAATTGGCCGAGTTGGTTGTTTGACGCAGGGTGGCCCTTGTTGATGCGGGTGCCTCAACCCCTGCGGGCCATCCTTCTGCTGCTACCTCCGCTCCGATCTCTCCCGAGCCAGCCCCTATTAACCATAGATAGAAAGGGGTGGTGGAGGCCACTGCCTCCGAAGACGAGGGTACCTGCACAGGCCTCGTCTTCAAGAGGAAGAGGGGGGATGACGTCGTGGCTCCATCCCACTCTGCTTCTGATGGCCACGCTCCCTCCTTCATGGAAAACCCCCCAAGTGCCTCGTCCCCTCGCAACCTCATGGTGCTTGAAGGCGGAAGGAGAGCGCCCCTGAGGGCGATCACGGCGTGCCTCCTACTGCCGATCTGCCCTCCTTCCTCCAAGAGGTTCTCCAAGCCTTCCAAGCCGGGGAAATTGATTGCCAGGAAGAAGATCTCCTAAGAGGACTTGCGGCCAGAGGTCTTGGGGCCTTCCTCACCACATCCAGCCGCGCCTTAACTCGGAAACAAGAGCTGAGGGTTGAGTTGTTGAAGCTGAGGGAGGAATCAACCTTTCAGGCCAAGAAGTCCTCCCAGCCCCGGAGAGCGGCTTTTGATAAAACTCTAGCAGTTTCTTGAAAACTTGCTTCAGATATGAAACTTTGAGTATTTAAAGATGTTTTTGTTATCCCCAATAATAGAACTCGGTAGCAAATCGACTCTTCTAAGGAACGCCCAGCTCGTTCGGCCCGCAACAATCCAATTAGTTCACCGAAACGACCTTGCACTAGGAGTTGGAAAATCTTCGCCGAACTGAGAAAGAGACCAAGAAACTCCTGTTTGAGAAATCTCAGGAGGCCCTTCAAGCTCAACCGAAGATCCTGCCCTTTCGGAATGAGGTCATCAAGTTGAAGGATAAGGCTGAGGAGGTGCAAGCCAAGATGGCCAAACTGGAGGAAAGGGCCACTCAACGAGTGATCCAACTTGGCCAGCTGGAGGGGGAGTTAACCCACAAGGTCGAGCTCTTCATGCAGACTGAGGAAAAGCTCACCAACGACGTCGTTGACGCTTATGCTACTGGGTTTGAAGATGCCCTAGCCCAGGTTGCCTGCGTGCATCCTGGGATGGATCTCTCCCAATTTGAGGTGACGAGGCAGGTCGTTGACAGGCAACTAGTGGCCAAGGAGTAGCCTCTTTTTTTATTGTAACTTGACTGCTTGATGAACACTTGGATAACTTGTATATATTAATTTATGAAATCTGCCCTTTAATCCAATTTATTGTCTTGGTTGTTAACTGTGTTAGAATGTATGACTTTAAACTAGAGGGGGGTGAATGATTTAAAGTAGGTTTTCACAAACTTTTTAAGATAGAATGAAATTCTTTGCAAGAAACCAAATTAGGAATTCAGTTTCCCAATAACAAAGCTCAAAACAGTAAAGCACCAGAAAAACAATCAGTTGTTTCGCAGAAACAATTGGTTGTTTATACCAGTAAAAAATAACAACAACTGAAATTAAAGAGTTTAAGGAAAAGAGAAATGCACAAATAGTTTATACTGGTTCACTCTAAACCCAAGAGATACATCCAGTTTCCCAGAAACCACTGGAGAATGCACTAGGTAATCAAATCCAGATTACATACACACACCACCAAAGAAGTGACCTTGATCCCCTTAAGAAACACACTTCCTTTGGCTCAGCAAACACACACCAAGAATGTTGATCTTGACAACCTCAAGAGTACACAACCCTTCTTGGCTTTACAACATTAGAAAGTGTTGAACAAGATGCTTTGATGTCTCCAAATCCTAGAGGAAAGCTTGAAGACCTTGTTGCTGGGTGTGTGTGTGTTGTCTAGTTGTTTGAAACTTGTTAATTCACTCCTTAAGATGATCCAAGTTCATTTGAATCTTTAACCTTTTGAAAAGATGTGTTTTCTAAAAAGCTGTAAAAAATTCAACAGGTTGTTTTACCTAACAACAGGTTGTTTTGCCTTAGCTGTTTTTGAAAAACTTGGTTGACTTTGCTGTCAAACCAAAACAATCGATTGTTTCGACAAAACAACCGATTGTTTTTCTGAAAACCTTAACAGAATTCTTGATGTGATTCCAATAGCCACTTAGAACAAGATTCTTGACACTTTGAGGAATCACCTTGAGCTGGAAAATATAGAGGCACTTTCTTAGAAGTTGGATCATGGTTCTAAAATCAAGAACTCACCAAAACAAGTACCAATTCTCAAACTCATTTGGATGAACCAAATATTGTCAAATTGAATCAACAAAGGAGAAGGAAAAGAAGAAACCGAACAGAATTGAACTTAAAACAAAAGAGCCGAACAGAATTTAAAAACAAAACAGAATATAGGTGCTGAAAATAGAAAAACCGAAAGCTAGACAACTCAAAACACAAGATAACATGAACAAATTGAAGAAGAAGAAAGGAAGGAGAAGAGAATGCTCATGAAGATGGAGGAATGGTTGGATGATCACGCCACTAGAAGAATGGATGCTCCTAGATGAGTGTGGAAGCCGCCACTTGAGGAAACCATGGTCCTTCAAGATAAGACTAGAGAAGAAGCTCAAAGCTCTCCAAATGCTCACTCCAATTTTGAGTATAGTTTCTTTAGATAAAATTCAAATCTGAAATTTACAAGGAAGGCACCTCTATTTATAGCCTAAGGTGCTGAAAAATGAAAGCTAAACAATTCAAAATTCCCTCCAAAAGCCACTAGAACCGGCGCTAATTGCCTAAGCAAGGAAGGTGTGATCCCTTCCTTCACTTTGGCACCCCCTATTCTACTCCTACACCTATCTACTAATACACCCCCCTAAAGGTCCTATTTAAAACCTAAAAGATGCTATAACAAAAGAGGTTTCTAAGGTTTCCCTCTAAGCACCTTCAACTAAAGACACTACAAAAAGAGAAAATAAATGTCCTCTAGCTCCCAAGGCTTTGAACATGCTTCTTGTAATCCTTTGAGGTGGACTTTGACCTCCATGGGCGTCCTCTATTTGTGCCTCCACCTCTTCTTGAACTTGATGAGTGGCCTCCATGTTCTCTTGGGCTTGATCTCCATCATACTCCCCGAGTTGGAGAGAATTCGACCACGAATTCTGGAGACCTACAGAAAAAGGAGTTAGATCGCTGACATTAAAAGTATGACTACCTAAGAATGTATCAGGCATATCTAACTCATAAGCATTGTCATTAATCCTCTTGAGGACTTGGAAAGGTCCATCCCCTCGAGGCATTAGTTTGGACTTCCTTTGAGTAGGAAAACGATCCTTCCTCAAGTGAAGCCAAACCCAATCGCCCTCATCAAACAACAATGCTTTTCTCCTCTTATTGGCAAGTTCAGCATACTTGCCAACCTTCTTCTCAATTCTCTTCTTGATGTCTTTATGCAAAGTTTTCACAAAAGAAGCCTTTTCATCCCCATCTTTGCACAAGACATCGTCAAGAAGGGGAATAGGAAGAAGATCAAGAGGTGTTAGGGGATTAAACCCATAGACCACCTCAAAAGGAGAATGGGAGGTGGTAGAATTTACTACTCGGTTATATGCAAACTCAACATGGGGTAGTAAATTCTCCCACACTCTAGGATTCCCCGAAATAAAGCATCTCAATAGTTGTCCCAAAGTTCTATTCACCACCTCGGTTTGACCATCAGTTTGTGGGTGGCAAGTGGTAGAAAATAAAAGCTTAGTTCCAAGCTTGCCCCACAAGGTCTTCCAAAAGTGACTCAAGAACTTAGGATCTCTATCGGACACTATAGACCTAGGAATCCCATGCAAGCGAACCACTTCTTGGAAGAAGAGGTTTGCAATGTGGCATGCATCATCCAATTTGTGGCAAGGAATAAAGTGAGCCATCTTTGAAAAACGATCCACTACCACAAAAATGGAGTCCTTTCCCTTTGATGTCTTGGGTAAGCCTAAGATGAAATCCATAGATATATCTACCCAAGGCATTGAAGGGATAGGAAGAGGAGTATAAAGACCATGGGGATGCATTTTAGACTTAGCTTTGCGGCAAGCTATGCATTTATCACACAAACTATGAACATGTTTATGCATATGAGGCCAAAAGAAATGTTCATGCAACACATCCAAAGTTTTAGCAACCCCAAAATGTCCCATTAAACCCCCCTCATGAGCTTCTCTAACAAGAGATAATCTAATAGAGCATTGGGGAACACAAAGACGTTTTCCTTTAAAAAGAAAGCCATCTTGAATAAAAAAGTCTTTGTGTCCTCCTTTAAGACACTCTTGATAGATGGGAGAAAAATCAAGGTCATCATGATAAAGTTCCTTAATGTGATCAAAACCAAGATATTGAGAGGTTAAAAGATTTAGCAAGGTGTATCTTCTAGAAAGAGCATCCGCCACAATATTTATTTTGCCTTGCTTGTGTTTGATCACATAAGGAAATTGCTCAATGAATTCCACCCACTTAGCATGCCTCTTGTTAAGTTTGTTTTGGCTTTTCAAATATTTAAGAGATTCATGATCACTATGTATCACAAACTCTTTGGGAAAAAGATAGTGTTGCCAAGTAAACAAAGCCCTAACAAGTGCATATAATTCCTTATCATAGGTGGAATAGTTGAGATGACTTCCCTTTAATTTCTCACTAAAATAGGCTATGGGGTGGCCCTCTTGAAGGAGAACAGCCCCAATACCTATGCTTGAAACATCACACTCAATCTCAAATGTCTTAGTGAAATTAGGAAGGGCCAAGATGGGAGCATTAGTCAATTTTTCTTTCAAAGTATCAAAAGCATTTTGTTGTGCTTCTCCCCAATGAAAGACCACATCCTTTTTCACTATGTCATTGAGTGGTGCGGCAATGGTACCAAAGTTTGGGACAAATCTTCTATAGAAAGAAGCAAGCCCATGAAAACTTCGGACCTCATTCAAAGATTTCGGTGTAGGCCAATTTTGAATGGCCACCACCTTGGTTTTGTCCACATGGACCCCTTTACAACTCACAACAAACCCTAGGAATTCTATATGATCAAGAGCAAACATACATTTAGCAAGGTTAGCATACAAATGTTCCTTCCTAAGGGTTTCCAAAACTTGCCTAACCTGCAATCTATGGTCATTCAAAGATAAGCTATAAATGAGAATGTCATCAAAGTAAACCACAACAAACTTACCAATGAAAGGTCTAAGAACATGATGCATGAGGCGCATGAAGGTACTTGGTGCATTAGTTAAACCAAAAGGCATAACTAACCACTCATATAAACCAAAGTTGGTCTTAAAAGCCGTCTTCCATTCATCACCCGGTTTGATACGGATTTGATTGTAGCCGCTTTTAAGATCAATCTTTGAAAAGATTTTTGAACCATGTAATTCATCCAACAAATCATCTAGTCTAGGTATGGGATGCCTATACTTAATGGTTATGTTATTTATGGCCCTACAATCCGAACACATTCGCCATGTGCCATCCTTTTTTGGCACTAAGATGATAGGCATAGCACAAGGACTCATGCTATCTTGCACCCACCCTTTTTCAATCAAAGCCTCAACTTGTTGGCGAATTTCCTTGGTTTCACTTGGATTGGTCCTATATGCGGGACGATTTGGTAAAGAAGAGCCCGGTATCAAATCAATTTGGTGCTCAATCCCTCTCAAAGGTGGAAGTCCATTTGGAGGATCTTGAAACACATCTTTGAACTCTTCTACCAAATTTTCCAAGCAATGAGGACTATCAACAAGTGTTTCTATGCTAAGAGTTCTAGGGATGGCTAAAAAAAGAGGATGATGAGCCACTATTTCCCTTTCAATGTCACGCCTAGACACAAGGAGTGTAGGCTTAGAACTCTTATCTTTTTTATCTTTTTTATCTTTTTCACTCTCCCTCTTTTTCTTCATGATAACTTGGTCCTCATGGACTTCTCTTGGAGAGAGAGATTTTAAAGTAACCTTGTGACCATGGAATTCAAAAGATAATTTGTTGGTAAAGCCATCATGTAAAACTTTTCTATCAAATTGCCAAGGCCTTCCCAAAAGAACATGAGTGGCTTCCATGGGCACAACATCACATAATACCTCATCTTTGTATTTTCCAATGGAGAAATGGATGAGGACTTGTTTATTAACAATTATTTCTCCTACTTCACTAAGCCATTGTAATTTGTAGGGCTTTGTATGAGAGATAGTAGGCAATCCAAGCTTATCTACTACTCTTGTACTAGCCACATTTGCACAACTACCCCCATCCACTATCAAGGAACAAATGTTGTTTGGAATAAGACATCTTGTATGGAAAATATTTTCCCTTTGACTTTCATCAAAAGGTTGTGAAACTTGTCCAAGAAGTCTTCTCACAACTAACAAGTCCCCTTCAAGTGGACATTCACTCTCTTCCTCACTAGATGCATGAGAATGCAATGAATGCTTTGAAGAATCCGAATCATGCTCACTAACTACAATGCCCTCATGCATGTACATACTTCGTTTTGAAGGACAATTTGCAGCAATATGACCATAACCCATACATTTAAAGCATTTAGTGTTAGATGTTCTAGTGGGAGACTTAGGTCTAGATGTTGATGGCTTAGATTCCTTGGGTTTGAAAGAAGAATCTTTGGAAGGATGTTTTGAAAAAGAAGTTTTGTTTCTCCAAGACTTGGAGTAGTATCCATTATTGGAAGCATTTTTAAAAGAGTTTTTCTTAGCAAGTTGGGCTTCCACCTTCATTGCAAGATGAACTAAAGAGCCCAATGATGAATACTCTTGTAACTCAACAATGTCTTGGATATCCTTCCTAAGACCACTCACAAACCTAGCAACCATGGCTTCTTCACTTTCTTCTAATTCAATTTTAAGCACAAGCGTCTCAAGCTCCTTATAATATTCATCCACATTTAGCGTGCCTTGTTGAAACCGTTGGAGTCTCAACATGAGGTCTTTCCTAAAATGTGGGGGCACAAACCTAGCGCGCATATGATCCTTTAAAGAGTTCCAAGAGTCCACGGGAGGACCCTTGTGATAGATAATGTCCTTTACAATCCCATGCCACCATTTCATGGCATAATCACTAAACTCTAGGGTGGCTAGCTTGAGCTTATGCTCATCTTGGATCTCATGGATCTCAAAAATTTGTTCACACTTAGCCTCCCAATCTAAATACACATTTGGATCACTAGAACCATTAAAGCAAGGTAGTTTGACCGAAGGAAGCTTGGACTTTGCATCATGGTAGAAGCCATTGCCGTAGTGAATTCTTTCCCCTTGGTGATGATGTCTTTGTCCATGGACTTGGGGTGGAGGTCTCCTTCTCCTATGCTCATCTTCACGGCCAACATCATTTGAAGAAGCTCTTGAAGATGGTCTATGAGAATGATGTCCATCATGGATAGAAGGAGATGGTCTAGTTTGTTGGACCTCCATCTTTTGCAATTTCTCCTCCAACCTTCTAATTGTTCTTTGAGCTTCATGTAATTCACCAAGAATTGAAGCTTTGGAAGGAGAATTCTGCTTGTAGGAAGCATCACTTGAAGATCCAGCCATTTGTAATTAAAAAACAGCAAACACACAAAACAGCAAACAAGTTAAAAATTAGCAAAAACAGTGAGCTTTGCACTTGAAACTGCCGAAGTGAATTTAAGGCTGAAAAAGATATCACTCTCAAAGAAATAATGTTCTTGCTCCAATCTGATCTTGAGGCCTTGGAATCCTCAAATGAAATATGTCAAAGCAAGCACACCAATCTTAAGAGCAAACCACCACAAAACCAAAGAAACAATAAAGACAAACAAGAAAAGGTATAAGCAAGGAAAGGTAATTGCAAAAGGAATACTATATGTAAGACAAACTCAAAGAGTAAGAATGAAAGACAATCAAGAAAATAAAGAACTCAATGAGAAAAGTAGGCACACAAAAGAATACCTAAGGAAAAGCACTAGAGTAGATGAAGAAAACAAAAAATTTAGCTACTGGAATTTTTTTTTTTTTTATGCAAACTGTTTTTGATATTCACTGATTTAACTGGAACGTTGTAGAGCGAACTGGATTATGAAATTTATACCACAGAAACTTCAAGATGTTAACTCAATAATGGCACTGGAATCAATTAAAAACAGTAAGCCAATTGAGAGAAATAAATTTTTTAAAATCACTGCCAGATTACCGTATTTTTTTCGGCAGGAATGTACACTTTTTTTATTTTATTTATCATTTTTTGTGTACTTCATATTTTTGAATGATTCTTTTTTCTATTCTTTTCTAACACTTTGAATATCTCAAATCCAGAATTTCAGAATTTTACAGTACGTAAATCAGTTGCAATAAGGAAAAACAGTAAGCACTTTTTTCAGAAACAGAGAAATCCTAATAGGAATAAAAAACAGAATGATGAACTATCAAAGACATAATAGAAAATGATGTATTGGAACTTGTATAGGTCTAGAATACAAGTATGAACTCAATTCTAAAAAGAAAATGCACAAAGGATCAACATCAATTCAGAAAATTATATGACACCAAAGCAAGAAACAATCAAAACAATAAAAGTACTACTAGAAGTAATGACATATATGGAATAACATGACTAAGACAAAACTTGACATGATTCAAAAATTAAAAGACACAACACAAATTGTAACAAGTGGAAGGAAGCTTAAGGTAAACTCTAGGAAGGATAATGCCATTCCAAAAGAGCAACCATACTCATAAGAATTATGAGTGCCATAAACCTTTCCACAAACACTTGGAGCAAAAGAAAAACAGCAAGAATACTCAATTAAAATTCTAAAACAGAAACTTAAATTGCAAGAAAATTAAAGAGCTCTTGAAATTAAAGTGCACACAACTCAACAATTAACAAGAATGAACCTAAGACTCATGATACCACATGATGTGATTCCAATAGCCACTTAGAACAAGATTCTTGACACTTTGAGGAATCACCTTGAGTTGGAAAATATAGAGGCACTTTCTTAGAAGTTGGATCATGGTTCTAAAATCAAGAACTCACCAAAACAAGTACCAATTCTCAAACTCATTTGGATGAACCAAATATTGTCAAATTGAATCAACAAAGGAGAAGGAAAAGAAGAAACCGAACAGAATTGAACTTAAAACAAAAGAGCCGAACAGAATTTAAAAACAAAACAGAATATAGGTGCTGAAAATAGAAAAACCAAAAGCTAGACAACTCAAAACACAAGATAACATGAACAAATTGAAGAAGAAGAAAGGAAGGAGAAGAGAATGCTCATGAAGATGGAGGAATGGTTGGATGATCACGCCACTAGAAGAATGGATGCTCCTAGATGAGTGTGGAAGCCGCCACTTGAGGAAACCATGGTCCTTCAAGATAAGACTAGAGAAGAAGCTCAAAGCTCTCCAAATGCTCACTCCAATTTTGAGTATAGTTTCTTTAGATAAAATTCAAATCTGAAATTTACAAGGAAGGCACCTCTATTTATAGCCTAAGGTGCTGAAAAATGAAAGCTAAACAATTCAAAATTCCCTCCAAAAGCCACTAGAACCGACGCTAATTGCCTAAGCAAGGAAGGTGTGATCCCTTCCTTCACTTTGGCACCCCCTATTCTACTCCTACACCTATCTACTAATACACCCCCCTAAAGGTCCTATTTAAAACCTAAAAGATGTTATAACAAAAGAGGTTTCTAAGGTTTCCCTCTAAGCACCTTCAACTAAAGACACTACAAAAAGAGAAAATAAATGTCCTCTAGCTCCCAAGGCTTTGAACATGCTTCTTGTAATCCTTTGAGGTGGACTTTGACCTCCATGGGCGTCCTCTATTTGTGCCTCCACCTCTTCTTGAGCTTGATGAGTGGCCTCCATGTTCTCTTGGGCTTGATCTCCATCAATTCTGTTAAGCGGTTTTAATATGTTTTAAATGATCCTAACTAACTTGGCTCCTTTATTAAATGCTTTTGACCACTTGGTTGGTCTATATAAAGGTAGTTTTACGCTCCTAATCTTGAAGTAACAGAAAGATTTTATCAAAACAGTTTTTCCAAGATTTGAAAGAGCTTTGGATCATTCTTAAGTGTGTGGAATAGGATTGGGTTGTATTTATGATCTTTAAGCTTTGTAATACCCAGGTGTATTCTATTCCCTTCTTCCTTGATTACTGTATTTCTGTAGTTGTGTTGCCAAGGAGTGTTGTGTGTTCTTGAGGGGTTCAAGATCAACACTCTTGGTGTGGTTTGCCAAAGGTAGTGTGTTTCTTGAGGGGTTCAAGGTCACTACTTTGGTGTGTGGTGTTTGTAATTTGGTTTTGATTGCATAGTGGAATACCCAGTGGTTTCTGGGGACTGGATGTAGCTCTTGGTGTAAGAGTGAAACAGTATAAATTGCTTGCGTGCTTATCTCTTACCCTTTACTCTTTAAATTCTGTTTTTAAGTTGTTTTTATAAACTGCTGATAAAAACAACCGATTGTTTCGAAGAAACAACCGATTGTTTTTCTGATATCATCTCGAAACAGTTTTGGTTCTTTGTTTCTTTGATTTCTTTCTCTGTCATTCATCATTGATTTTCATTATACCTTCAAAGTTTGCGAAAATCCCCCTTAAACAATTCACCCCCCCTCTCGTTTAAGGCCATATATTTTAACAATTGGCATCAAGAGCTTGGTTCTTGAAAGCTATTCAAGTTTTGATCCTAAATCTTTTTTAAATGGCTGAAAAGTTTTCTTTTGGGGAAGGTGCATGTTTAAGCAAACCACCTTTGTTCTTTGTTGAATCTATAGATAGAAAAATCTGGAATGTTATTACAAATAACTATCTCATGCCTATATCTGAAAATGTTTTTTCTGAAAGAGAACATCTTGATTGTGTAGCTATGAACATCATTGTATCTGCACTTGATTCTAATGAATTGCTCAAGGTTTCAGAATGTAGTTCTGCCAAAGAAATGTGGAATACCCTTGAACAGTATCACAAGAATCCAAGAAGTGTCTTGATGGACAAAGAAGAATCTTTTGTTGAATCTTTCTCTTCAGAATCCAGAAAAGAGGTTTGTCTTATGACAATAGAAGAATCTGTATCAAGTCAAGTTGCTGGGAACAAAAACTGTCAATACTCAAGTGATGATAGTGAAGAGGAAACATTTAGGTTGCTGTTTAAGAAATTCAGTAAGTCCCTAAAGAAGAGAAACAACAAAAGTGACTCATTCAACATGTATTGATCCTGCCTGTTGACCGAAACGCTGGAGCCCTGCCTCGTCAAGCTTGGATCAACTTCTGCGCCGTGTTAGCCTCCGTCCTTCACTGCGATCCACCTCAAGAACCTGCAAAAGACGAAACGGCGCCGCCGCGGCCGATCACGCTCCGACGCCCAAGTCAGCGACTGAACCACCAATTACTTAAGAGAAAAACTCAAGAACTCTAAGGAACCGTGACAAGTTCTTTCTCAGCGTACTCAAGACTCGCAAGTGTAAAGAAACAATCTGAACGTGCGTACCTCAAAGTTCGTTGGAAACTCTTATATACCTGGGCACTTTCTCTCTCCTGGCAGTTACACATCTGGACACGTGGCTCGCATCCAGCTGTACACGTGCCATCGCCTGGAGCATCCTTGACTTGGGCGCCACTTCTTACTCTTCAGGGTTTTGGCTAAGTTACTTACGCATGACACAACTCAGTGCATAGTTGCCTTGGAGCGTGATCTCTTCTGGGTGGCGAGTTCGGGTGCCTTCGTACACACCTTCCCTGTGGTCTCGCCGGCCGCCTTCATGATCTACTTTACTTGCTTCACCGTGTATGTTCAGGTAAGCTGTTCCCCGACCTCATCCTCTGGCCAGCTGGGAAGTGACTATCTGCCTTCATCTTTGGTGATGTCCTTGTTTCGGGGATCTCTAATCACTTGGTCGCCTGGGTTCACATCTGGCGACTTCATCTTCAACCCGGTGACCGCCGGTTTAGGTATGCTGGAGATCGGAGCACGCCAACTTAATAACTGGCGACTACACGAGCCCCCCGACTTCCTTCCCTTCTGCCAGCCAGGTGTCCCGTTTAACACGCTTATATAATAGCTCGATGCCACGTCATCACTTCCGACTACCAGGGCGGTACACAAGCCCCCCAGTCTTAAGCGAAGACTTGTCCAGCGAAAAGACTAAAGGAGTCACGTCAATACCGATCTACGTGGCGCTGGCGCAGAATCCCAAGCGTTTGTACTTTCTGCTTTCCTGACGCTCCACCAAACACTCTCCGAATCACTCGACACGTGGCTTCATCAACGGTTATCTTTAGTTGTCGTTTACGCTTCCAAAAATCATTTGAAAAACCCTTAAACCCATTTCATTTCTACTGTTCCATCACCTCTTTGCCTTCTCAAACGCTCTGAGTTTCTTCTGCAAAAACCCACGACGCTTCTCACCCTTCTGAATCTTCAACTTCCTTCAGCGTTCTTCTGATCATCGAAAGGTACTCCCTTTACTTCTCCTGTTAAGTTTTTCTGCATTTTAACCGATTCGCATCATCCATTAACTGTCTGGTGCATACGTTGTGGGTTGTTTTCCTCTGTTTCTCCCTTCTCGTAACTTAGGGCTTCGTCTCCATTACAACGAACTTTCGTTCGTTCGTTGTTTACCCTTCCTTCACAATCTAGTCAGCCTCTGCAACCTTCGCTCACCTTTCCCTCTCTTTTTCCTTTGCAGTTTCCGCGATGGCTCGTTCAAAGATCACCCCGAATCCTCCTCCCTCGTCACGAAACCCTCCGTCTCAAGCTCATAACCCACCGCGAGCACCTGGTGCTTCCTCCTCCCAGGCTGAGAGGCCTGCAACCTCTCATCCCAACCTTGCTCAGGCTACTCCACCCATCGCCGGAGGTGCCTCCATTCCTTCCCCCGACTACAAGAAGCTATACCCGTGGGCCAACTCGACTTTGCTGAAGGAGACTTCTTCAGTAAACTCTCCCCTGGCGGTGCTTCGATTGAAGAAAGGGGATGAGCCCAACCTTTCATTCCACAAGGAGCATGACGACAAGCTGATGGTGCTTCCTTGCCCCCCCGACGTGCCAGTTTGTGCAGACGACAAAGGGAACAACGACGAGTTGTTCTGCTTTGTGTATACCACTTTATTCAAGAAGGTGAAACTTAGGTTTCCCTTCACTCGTTTTGAAAGGGAGCTACTAACCGAGCTCGACATCGCCGCCGCCCAGCTCCATCCCAACAGCTGGGCATTCGTGCGGGCGTTTCAAATCATATGCGCACATCTGGGACTGCCAGCGTCAGTGGACGTTTTCCTTTTCCTTTTTGAAGCTAAGCATCTGGGAGATCGCCTTCGGGTGAGTCTGAACGGGATTGCTGGGAGGTCGATCCTCTCTATCTTCCAGCAATCCTACAAGGATTGGAAAGGCAAATTTGTCCAAGTGCGCCAAAACGACCAGGACGCCTCGCTGCTCGACGGCTTTCCCTTGTACTGGGTAAACAAGGGAAATAAAGAATCCAAGGGAAGCTTCAGGAGGCCAAGAAGCCCTGACAACATGGGCGCTTTGGACAAAGATCTGTGCCTCTTCTGGAAGAGCGTGGCAGACGCCAACATTACCTTCCTTACCTCTGCGATCATCTCCTTCGAATTCTTCGAAGGCCAACTCGAGGCTCGCATAGGTTAGAGCTCACCTTAATATCTAAGTTATTGCTCTTGGCGATACCTCTGTTAACTGTTGCTGGGCGTCTTGTCTGTTGTGCACAAGACTTGGGTTTTATTTTCTGCATCACTTGTTTGTCTCATCTGCATTCTTGCTCATGCGTTTATCTTTCTCTTTGAGCTGACCTGTATACCTTTGTATTATGCAGATCTCATGTTGGGCAAAGGAAAACTGGCTGAATTGAGGGCGCTCGCCCGAGCCCATGGGTTGGCGTCGGGCTCCTAGACTGTACCCAACTCAGTGGTGGAGATCGCCGCTGCCCAGGGCAGATCGCCCCCAAAAGGCCCAGCTCCTTCAGAGGCCCTGCCCGCCCCACAACGCAAAAAACTCGTCCTCAGGAAGCCAAAGAGGAAAATCCCTCAGGTGGTTCATGAGGATGAAGAAGAAGACGATGAGGCGACTGAGGACGGTCTCATCACAAAAAGAAGGAGGGTGGTGCCTTCTTCACTACCTGCTCCACCTCCTCTTCCAACATCAACACCGTCCTCACCACCAGCTCCCACTCCAACACCGCCTTCTCCGCCAGTTGCAACACCGCCGGTTCAAGCAGTTCCCTTGGCGGCTGCACTCCCCGTGATTGAGGCTACTGAGCCTAACTTCATGGAGAACCCCCCAAGCGCCTCCACGCCATATGTATCTGCTGGAGGGGGTCCTCCTTCAATCGCCTCAATCGCCGAAACTGCGGCAGGTGGGGATGAAGGGGCTCACAACTCACCCATCATCATCACCGAGTCCCCCTCGTCGCCACCACGCCAAGAAGCTCCAATTCACCAACCAATTCCAGAAGGTGGTGGCGAGAACCAGCAACAGGCTCCCCCAGTGCTTCCACGAGCAAACCTCTCCCTTGAGGTCAAAAGGGTGTGGGAACCCTTCTCAGCAAAACTCAAGATGATGGCAGAGGATTTCCCCTCCATCATATCAAAAGCTGTGGAGAGTTCCAGCAAGAAACTCCAGGATGACATCTCCGTGCTCCAAGAGGAGAATTGCCTAATAAGGATCGAGGCGGAGAAGTTGTCCTGCAATCTTATGCTGGCGGAGATCGATCATTCGCGAGTGGAAGATGCCATGAGCACCGAGCTGCGGGTGGCGCGCAAGGAGGCCACCGATCTACGCCATAGGGTGCACCTCTTAGCTCAAGAGAAGATCGAGCTGGAGAGCAAGTTGGTCCCCTATCGTCTCAAGGTGGCTAGCTTGGAGGCGTCGATTAAAGCAGATGCCGCCAAGGTAGAAAACCTTGAGAAGAGGTCCGTAGATCGGGAGGTCCTCTTGGGGAAAACTGAGAAAGAGAGAGACGACACCATGGCCAAGCTCGCCGAGGCCAAAAAGGAAAACGAAGGGGTCGCCGCAGAGTTGGTCCAAGCGCAGGCGGAGAACAAGAGGGTTACTGAAGACCTTCTTCAAGCTCGGGAGAGGGCTGAAGAACTAAAACAGCAGAACGAGGGGCTCAAGAAGCAGATTGAAGAACTCGAGCTGAGCTCTGCCCAAATCCTCGCTACTGGGTTCGACGCTGCCTTGGAACAATTCGCCTGCCAGTACCCTGACTTGGATCTCTCCATGGTGTCGCTAAACAATGAAGTGGTGGATGGGAAGATCGTTCCTTCTGAAGACTAGCTGCTTGCTGCTTCCCCCCATCACTTACCCATCTGTCTTTTTCTTACTCAACTTACTTGTTATAGTTTTCCTCCTTTTGGTACATGTAATTTGAACTGGTACACTTTATTATAAAGCTTTTCTGCCTCTTCTTACAATTTCTCTGTTTGCCTTACCTCTCCTTGTACAATTTACCTCAAACGAAATTAACTTGGCAATTCTGCGGGCGCAACTTGTTTATTTGCTGCTTAAACTATCAACTTTCGAATAACAGCATTCTAATAACTCGTAAACTTTTAAAAGCAGCGAACTTCGTCGTAAAACTACTCACTAAACAGCAAGTTTCACTTCAATTGACAGCTTAAGGCACAGCTTACCTGATCTACTCCATCAAATGGGCCTTTGCTCGTGCCACCGCCCGAATCTGATCGCCAGAGGGTCTCGGCGATGTAGGCTTCCTCTTGCCCTCACAACTTGGCCATCGTTCCCTCATCTGGGGGTAGAGGCGCCTTTCGGATCCTTCTCTACCTCCCTGAGCTTTAGAACAAGGAACCGGGTGGCTGGGCGTTCTCTTCAAACCTACCTTAGCCACCCTCTGAACTTCTTCCACCCTTTACACCATACCTGAACTCGTTCACGACGAGAAGGATTTTATCTTGCCTGAACTCGCTCGACGGCGAGAAGGTCTTTAACTCGCCTGAACTCGCTCATCGGCGAGAAGGTCTTTAACTCGCCTGAACTCGCTCATCGGCGAGAAGGTCTTTAACTCGTGCCTCTACATTGCCCCAGGGGCTACATCTTCTCTCCCCTATAAACACTGAGGACTTTTTGCTGGTGCCTCTACATTGCCCCAGAGGCTACATCTTCTCTCCTCTGGAAGCACTGAGGACTTTTTACTGGTGCCTCTGCATTGCTCCAGAGGCTACATCTTCTCCCCTCTGGAAGCACTGAGGACTTTTTACTCTTTCTAGCCTGCACTCCCTCGACGGCGAGGAGGTCTTTATCTCGCCTTAGGACGCGCGAGGGCGTTGAGGTCTTTTAATTGGTGCCTCCGATCGCCGAAAGACGATGAGGACTTTAAACTTTAACTGATGCCGCCAATCGCCGAAAGACGATGGGGACTTAGAAACTTTTTAGAAAGCATGCAACATAACTTCATCTCGCCTTAAATCACATATAAGTGACAAGGTCTTTCTTCAAAACTTTCGGAAAACAACAAGCATGCAATCTAAAACACTTTAAACTTTGAAAACTCTTCTTTATTGGGCGACCTCATTAAAAACCCTCCTTAGGGAAAAAAGAGTGCCCCCTCCAAACTGTTTTAACAGAAACATTGTAAAGCTCTTCGTGTTTGTTTTTACTTACAAAGTTCTCAACTGTAATATAACTTGAGGTGCGTGGCGTTCCAAGTGCGAGGAATCGCCCCTTCTTCCAACGTTTCTAAACGGTAAGCGCCGTTCCCGAGCGCCTCGGTTATCCTGAACGGTCCCGTCCACTTAGGCGACAACTTGTTCTCCATCTCGTACTGGTGGGCCTTCCTCATCACCAGGTCGCCTTCTTTGAACTGCCTTGGTATCACCTTCGAGCTATATCTTCGTTCAATCCTTCTTTTCACTGCCTCAGCTTTCAATCTCGCCTCCTCCCTGACCTCATCCAGTAAGTCCAGATTCAACCTTCTTTCCTCATTCGAGTCTTCTGCTACAAAGTTCTGGAATCTCGGCGAGCTCTCTTGGATTTCCACTGGAATCATTGCGTCGCATCCATAGACCAGGCTGAATGGGGTCTCATGGGTTCCTGACTGCTCGGTGGTGTGGTACGCCCAGACTATACGGGGTACCTCCTCAGCCCAACTTCCTTTGGCTTTCTCTAGCCTTCTCTTCAAACCTCTTAGCCACACCCGATTGGCTGACTCTACTTGGCCATTCGTCTGAGGGTGCTCGACAGATGCAAATACTTGTTGAATTCCCACCCCTTCGCACAACTTCTTCAACAGGTGACTTGCAAACTGAGTCCCGTTGTCCGACACCAGGCGCTTGGGCACACCAAACCGGCACACAATGTTCTTCCACACAAAACCCTCGATCTTGTGTGCGGTGATCTGGGCCACTGGTTCTGCTTCGATCCACTTGGTGAAATATTCAATCGCCACCACCAAGTACTTCATCTGCTTGATCGCCAGCGGGAATGGTCCCAGGATGTCGATCCCCCATGTATGAAACGGCCAAGGGCTGTAAATCGACTTCAACTCCTCGGGAGGCGCCTTGTGCCAATCGGCGTGCTGCTGGCATTGCTTGCAGCACTGCGCATACTTCTTGCAGTCTTCTCTCATCGTAGGCCAATAATAACCTGCACGGAGAGTCCTTGCAGCCAGAGCTCGACCCCCGACGTGGCTTCCGCATATCCCTTCATGGAGCTCGGCCATGATTCTTGTACATTTTTCCCCGTGCACACATTCCAGGAGTGGGTGAGTGAACCGAAACCTGTACAACTCGCCATCAATGATTGTGAACTTGCTAGAATTCTTCTTTATCTTCCTAGCCTCCGTCGGATCCAGCGGGAGAAGGCCATCTGCCAGGCATCGTTTGTACTGTGTTACCCAGGTGTCTGGCTCATGGGTCGTGCAGACCTGCGTCATGTTCACCTTCTCTCCCCGACATGCTCTTATTCTCGGCGACCTCAAGGTCTCTTGAGTCAAAGACCTGTGATTCCTCGCCGCTTTCTCCGTCGATTTGCTTATCTGAAGAACCAGGTGATCTGCCACAAATGCTCTAGGCGTCTTCAGGGTTTCTTGAATCACCGTCCTCTGCCTACCCCCCTTGCCCGAACTGGCGAGCTTAGCTAGCAAGTCTGCTCGGGCATTCTGCTCTCTGGGCACATGCACCACTTCAAAGGAGACAAAGGAACTCCTCAACTCCTGCACATACTCCAGGTAAGCCGCCATTTGTGGATCTTTAGCCTGGAACTCGCCTGTTACTTGTCCCTTGACCAACAGCGAGTCACTCTTAGCCATCAACACCCTAGCTCCCATCTCCTTGGCCAGCAAGATACCGGCGATCAGCGCCTCATACTCTGCTTGGTTGTTGCTGGCCTTGAAGGCAAACCTTAGGGACTGTTCAATCAGCACGCCGTTGGGCCCCTCCAAGATGACTCTAGCACCACTGCCCTGCTGGTTTAACGATCCATCCACCGAAAGCACCCAACGAAAGTCATCCCCCTCAACTCGTGTGGTTTCTAACGAGAGCTCGACCACGAAATCTACAAAGATTTGTCCCTTAATCGGACCTCGAGGCTCATACTTGATGTCGAACTCCGACAGCTCCACCGCCCACTTCACCATCCTCCCAGCTACGTCGGGCTTCTTCAGAACCTTCTGGATGGGCAAGTCGGTCATCACCAGGATCGTGAAACTGTGGAAATAGTGGCGTAGCCTTCTCGCCGAAAAAACCACTGCCAGTGCAGCTTTCTCCAAGGCCTGATATCTCACCTCCGGGCCCTGCAGCACCTTGCTGACAAAATAAATAGGCTTTTGAGCCTGATCTTGGTCTTGGGCGAGCACCGCACTTACCGCCCTCTCAGTTACAGCAAAATACAACCTGAGAGGGGTCCCCATCAGCGGTTTGCACAAAACCGGCGGGCTCGCCAGGTACTCTTTAAGCTTGACGAAGGCTGCTTCACACTCCTTCGTCCAGGCAAACTTGTTATTCCGCCTTAAACACTGGAAATATGGATGGCCCTTCTCTCCACTAGCCGACACGAAACGAGACAGGGCGGCCATCCGACCTGTAAGCTGTTGCACTTCCTTCACGGTAGCCGGGCTCCTCATCGCCAAGATGGCAGCACACTTATCAGGATTGGCTTCTATTCCTCTCTCAGTTAAGAGGAACCCCAAAAACTTCCCAGCCTCCACGCCGAAGATGCACTTCTCGGGATTCAGCTTTAACCTGAACTTGGCGATCGTAGTAAACAATTCCTCCAAGTCCGCAACGTGCTTGCTTTTCTCTGGCGAGGTCACGACCATGTCATCTACGTAGGCTTGCACATTCCTTCCCAACATTGGTGCAAGTACCCGATCCATCAACCTCTGGTACGTGGCGCCCGCGTTCTTCATCCCAAATGGCATCACCTTGTAGCAGTAGCACGATCTCTCGGTCATGAAGGCAGTCTTCTCTTCATCCATAGGATGCGTCTTTATGTGGTTGTACCCCGAGAAGGCATCCAGGAAACTCAACAATTTACACCCTGCAGCACTGTCCACCAGGGCGTCTATGCTTGGCAAAGGATACGAATCCTTTGGGCAAGCCTTGTTCAGATCAGTGAAGTCGACGCACATACGCCACTTCCCATTGCTCTTCTTTACCAGCACGACGTTGGCCAGCCACTCAGGGTACTGCACCTCCCTGATATGGCCTGCAGCGAGGAGCTTCTGGGTTTCGTCTCTAATCGCTTGCCTCCTCTCCTCGTTGAACTTCCTTCTCCTCTGTCGTACCGGTCTCACCTGGCTGTCCATCGCCAAATGATGGCACAAGAAGTCGGGATTGATCCCGGGCATGTCCGAAGCGGACCACGCGAACGCATCCAGATGCCACTCTATCACCTTGGCGATCTGGTCCTGGAGCTCAGCCTCCAGAGATCTTCCCAGCTTAAAGATCTTTCCCCCGATTTCCCTTTCGAGCCACTGCTCGACGGGTTTTGGTTTGGTTTCTCTGGCGATCACCGCCCTGGCGATTCCCAGCTCCCTCGCTTCCTCAGGGCGATTCCTCGCCTCTTCTTCCTCTAGACCGGCGTTCCCCTCCCCCAGCTCAACATCCACCATCACCACGTCGCTTCCGGCGGTCTCCTCTATTACCGTCGGCCTGGGCTTCACACCGGGAGGCGGGGTGGTTGTCACGTAACTCACGGACCTCTTGTTCTTCAGGCTATTCTCATAGCACTTCTTTGCTTCTTTCTGGTCGGATTTGATGGTGATCACCACCCCCTCCATAGATGGCAGCTTTACCTTCATGTGCCGGGTCGAGGGTATAACGCCTATTCTGTTGAGCGTGGGTCTTCCCAACAGAATGTTGTATGCTGAAGGAGCGTTCACGACAAGGTACTTGATTTTCTCTGTTCTCGAGCCCGCCTCATCTGTAAACGTAGTCCTCAACTCAATGTACCCCCTGACCTCCACCTGGTCGCCAGCGAAACCATACAAACACCCTCCATAGGGCCTTAGCTGGTCAAGGGGTAGCTCCAACTGCGTGAAAGTCGGCCAGAACATCACGTCTGCCGAGCTTCCTTGGTCGACCAGAACCCTGTGGACCTTCCTTCCCGCCGTAATCAACGATATGACTATGGGGTCGTTGTCATGAGGCACAACGTCCCGAAGATCTTGCTTTGTGAACGTAATGTCCACATCCGGCGAGTGGTCCTCAAACATATCCACCGTCATCACAGACCTCGCATACTTCTTCCTCTGTGACGCGGTGCATCCACCACCCGAGAAACCCCCTGCAATGGTGTGGATCTCCCCGTGGGTGGGCATCTCGTGCTGCTGAGCCTCACCACCTGCTGGTTGGGAGCTCGACGCGCCCCCCGTCCTTCTATCCAGCAAGTAGTCGTTTAGGAACCCGCTCTTGACCAGATCGTCGAGCTGGTATCCTAAAGCCAAGCATGAGTCCACGGTATGGCCAAAGCCCTGATGGAACTCGCACCAGGCGTCTGGTTTTGGTCCCAGCACCTTGTCGCCCACCTTCTCGGGCGCCTTTAGCCTAGCTGATATATTGGGAATGGCGATCAGATCCGCCAACCCCATGACAAACTTATGCTTTGGAGGGCGATTGTACTCCCAACGTGCTGGTTGAGGGCGCCCTAGGCCCCTGCCCTTGTTCTTCCTTGGATCATAAGGATGGCGAGTCCTCTGATCCCTCTTGGCCGCCGCTGTCTCCAGCACCCTCTGTGGCTGGATCCTGGTCTGGGCACGTGGCCTAGCGGGAGCCACGCTTCCCCTCTTCTCGGCGACCTCACTTGCATCGGCGATGTGGGCCACCGCAAGTCGCCTAACCTCAGCAAATGTGGCGGGGTGAGCCCTGATCAACGCCTCGCAGAATAGTCCCGGCAGCACGCCCTTCTTGAATGCGTAGACCAGCATCTCTTCGTCCTTGGTTGGCGAGCGAACCATCTGTGCCCCAAAACGATTCAAGTAGTCCCTAAGGGACTCTCCCTGGTACTGCCTTATGTCGAACAGATCATAAGACACCCTAGGCGGCGCCTTGTTCACTATGTACTGCTCGACGAAGATCTTCGAAAACTGCTGGAAGTTGGTTATGTGACCTGTAGGCAGGCTCACAAACCATTCCAGCGTCGTTCCCTGGAGCGTGCTCACAAACATCTTGCAGTACACGGCATCTGATCCTCCTGACAGCATCATCTGCGTATGGAACGTGGTGAGATGTGCCTCAGGATCCTCCACGCCAGTAAAAACAGCCTTCACAGGTACCACACTCGCAGGGATAGGCGTGTCTGTAATCGCCTGAGCGAATGGCATGGGAAAAACGCGAGGCGGCGTTGACGGCGCAACCTCTTCAGCGACTGGGCGCCCTCGCTGCTCCTGAAGAGCTTGGCGCAATTCTTCAGTAACTCTGCTGAGCTCTTCATTCCTGGCCTGAGAGGCGACCATGTCCTCGTGCATTTTTTCCTGCTCTATGCGCGAGGCTTCCACATTCGCCTGCAGCGAACGCATGATTTGCACCATCTGCGCCATAGTCATGGCGCCTTCGGCAACAACGGGCGCAACTGGACTTGAACAGTTGCTTCTCATCTTTCTCATGAAAACTTGACAAATCACAAAGAGCGATGAACAACACCTTCTTCAGCGACGATCGATTTAGCGATCGATCGGTCAGAACTTCACGAAACTTCGAAAAACCTCAAGAACACAGCAAACTTTCACAGAAACTCGCAACTCCACCAAAAACCAACGCTTCTTCCACGAAAATCCAAACGAGCAACAGAACTCAGATCTCACCGATTAAAACTCGCATCAACAGCAAAAAACCTCACCTCACCGAACAAAAACTCGAACGAACGGTGGAAAATGGTTGCACCAGCACACAACCAAACAGAAACCGCAGAAACCTCCAAGAACTCACGTTGTGGATGGGAACAGGTTTTACACGGCCCCACGGTGGGCGCCTGATGATCCTGCCTGTTGACCGAAACGCTGGAGCCCTGCCTCGTCAAGCTTGGATCGACTTCTGCGCCGTGTTAGCCTCCGTCCTTCACCGCGATCCACCTCAAGAACCTGCAAAAGACGAAACGGCGCCGCTGCGGCCGATCACGCTCCGACGCCCAAGTCAGCGACTGAACCACCAATTACTTAAGAGAAAAACTCAAGAACTCTAAGGAACCGTGACAAGTTCTCTCTCAGCGTACTCAAGACTCGCAAGTGTAAAGAAACAATCTGAACGTGCGTACCTCAAAGTTCGTTGGAAACTCTTATATACCTGGGCACTTTCTCTCTCCTGGTAGTTACACATCTGGACATGTGGCTCGCATCCAGCTGTACACGTGCCATCATCTGGAGCATCCTTGACTTGGGCGCCACTTCTTACTCTTCAGGGTTTTGGCTAAGTTACTTACGCATGACACAACTCAGTGCATAGTTGCCTTGGAGCGTGATCTCTTCTGGGTGGCGAGTTCGGGTGCCTTCGTACACACCTTCCCTGTGGTCTCGCCGGCCGCCTTCATGATCTACTTTACTTTCTTCACCGTGTATGTTCAGGTAAGCTGTCCCCCGACCTCATCCTCTGGCCAGCTGGGAAGTGACTATCTGCCTTCATCTTCGGCGATGTCCTTGTTTCGGCGATCTCTAATCACTTGGTCGCCTGGGTTCACATCTGGCGACTTCATCTTCAACCCGGTGACCGCCGGTTTAGGTATGCTGGAGATCGGAGCACGCCAACTTAATAACTGGCGACTACACGAGCCCCCTGACTTCCTTCCCTTCTGCCAGCCAGGTGTCCCGTTTAACACGCCTATATAATAGCTCGATGCCACGTCATCACTTCCGACTACCAGGGCGGTACAGGTATGATAACAAGAAACCTACTGAGTTTAACACTAACAAATATACATGCTTTGGATATGGTGAACAGGGTCATATTAAAACTGAATGTCCCAACAAAAAGAGGAAAACTTCAAGAAGCATGAGGAGAAAGGAAAATCAAGAAGAGCTTATAATAATGACTCATCAAGCTCCTCTTCAAGTGATGAAGAAGAAACAATCTTATGTCAAATGACAAGACAAGAAAGTGACACAAGCAGTGTAAGTTCAAGCTCTTCCATTAATGTTGAAAACTATAGCCAACTTCTTGAGGCCTTCAATGAGACTCATGAAGAATCTAATAGGTTGGCCCTTTTGAATAAACGGTTGAAAGATTTGAACAACTCATTGGAAAATAGAGTCAAGATCTTGGAAGAAGAGTTGAACAATTCAAAAACTGATTTTGAAAATTTGGAAATGATTTACCAAAACTCTTCTTGTAAGTGTGTTGATTCAAGTTTTTGTGAAAATTGTGAATCTCTTCAAAAGAAGGTTCAATATCTTTTGAAAACCATGGACAAGTTTTCCAAAGGCCAATCCAATCTTGAAACTGTTCTTGCTTCTCAAAAATGTGTTTTTGGCAAGGCTGGGTTGGGGTTTAATCCAAACAGCAAGAACAAATCTGTTTCAAAACCCTTTTCAAGTTTCTTTGAAAAACAACCTGTTGTTTTATCGAAACAACCTGTTGTTTTATCGAAACAACCGGTTGAAATTTGTCATTACTGCATGAAAAGGGGCCACACTATTAGATTTTGCAGAGTAAGAAGGTTTTTTGTTCCTAAAGGTATTTTGAAATGGGTTCCTAAGGTTTCTAAGGTTCCTACTAACATCATTGGACCCAAATTCATAAGGGGACCAAATCTTGCTTCTTAATCCTCTCTTGTAGGTATCCTTGGCAGCCAAGAATCATCTTTGGGCTTGAAGAATGATTGTCAAAGGGAAAAGTGACAAGAGTAAAGTCAATCTTTGTACCTACACTTTCAATTGTATATGTCTTGCAAGGTTCTTTGAAAGTCAAGAGACATCTTGGCACATGCATAGTGGGTGCTTAAAAGAGAAACTTCAAGAATAAAAAGAGTATGTGTGTTTTCATTTCTCAATTTATGTAAGTGTGTCTTGTGACCATATGAACATCTCAAAGTCTTCTTTTTTAGTGAATCTATTGGGGTTCTCTGTGCAAAGGTATGAACAAATTGCATACTGCATTTTCATCAATTTAAAAGGTAATTTTTGGTTATGAAAAATGTTCTTTTTGCTGTCACAGTAAAACAACCGATTGTTTTTTCGAAACAACCGATTGTTTTTCCTCTGACACCTTTGTATAATGCTGTCAAGTTTGCTTATGCATGATTAAACCTATTTCTCTTTTTCAAATCTTGCTTTTGGACAAATACGCATTGAGTGTGCCTCAGAGTATGATAATAAAAGATTATATCCACTTGTTTTCTTGAAAGCTCTATGACATGTTATATTCTTGAAATGTCAAAATTGTTTGTATTGTTGGACTACTATATTATCATTATGATTTCTGCTTTGTACAACCCTTCTCATTGTCTGTTTGTAGATCAAATAGGGGGAGCTGTTTATGCTTGATTTGGTTGTATAAGATAGCTTTAAAACTGATGCATTATGTTGTTGCTTCTCTGCACTTGAAAGCACTTGATTACTTCAATTTTTTCTGGTTTTTTTGCTAATGTTGTATATGCAGAAAATTGGTTTGTGTGTGTCTTGTTATCTTGTTGCTATACTTGCTTCGTATATGCATCAATTCTGTGTTACAGGACCCTTCAAGTACAAGTGCTATGATGAAGAATGATCAAAGTGATGCTTCTAGTTCAAGAGCATACACCTTACTCAAATTCTTGACAAGTCAAAAATTCATGACCTATGTAAAGTAAGTTATATATGTTCATCCTATGCTTTTGGCTTCATAAGACCAAATGAGATTCTAAACATGATTGAGGTAATGCAAACGTATGAATGTATTTCATTATGCATTTCCCATCACTTTGAAAGATGATTTGCTTTGAAAAATAACTTTTTCTTGCTGTCTCAAAAAAACAACCGATTGTTTTACCTCTGGAACATTTGAATAAAGCTGTCATGATTTTTTTTATGCATGATTACAACTGTTTCTTTTCTTTCATAGCCCATTATGAGTCAAATATGCATTCTTTGTGCCTCTGAATTAGATCATAAAGAGATATATTCTTTGTTTTCCTTGAAATTCAAAGCTTTTTATGAATGGCAACCACATTGGTGGTCTTGGGGTTGATGAATATTTGTGAATGTATCTTTGGATTATCTGGAACGTTTGCTCTTAATAGAAGAGAGAATGTGTCTACCAAATCCAAGTCTTGAGCAATCATTTAACCAACTTGAATTGCTAGATAAAGAAAAGATTGGGGGAGAAACTGTGGTCTCCTTGCTGAAATTTTTGGGGTCTATGGTACTTTGATTTTGCTGCTGCCATAGCTCTGATACACCATAGATTTTTCTGCAATTCTGATATGGTATCAAAGATTTGTTCCTGCAACGGTGCTGCTACAACACACAGGTTTTCTGGTTTATTATGTTGCTGCTATATGCTGGTTTTCAATGCTGGAAATTCTGCTGTTTGTATCCCTTCTTTCATTCTATTTGAGAAGACAAATAGGGGGAGAATGGTGTGGTTTTATGTGTTGTGGTGCTGCTGATACACTCTGGTGTTATCTGGTTTTATCATGGTTTAAATTCTGCTGCTGCCATGTTATTATTCACCATTGTTCAGCTGCACACAAGTCTCATGTTGGCACTGGTTTTTATGGTTATTTGACTGGTTTTTCTGCTTTCAAGTTCAAAAACAACAACACAAACAAACCAGGGATTTGTCTTCATCAAATAGGGGGAGATTGTTGAACAAGATGCTTTGATGTCTCCAAATCCAAGAGGAAAGCTTGAAGACCTTGTTGCTGGGTGTGTGTGTGTTGTCTAGTTGTTTGAAACTTGTTAATTCACTCCTTAAGATGATCCAAGTTCATTTGAATCTTTAACCTTTTGAAAAGATGTGTTTTCTAAAAAGCTGTAAAAAATTCAACAGGTTGTTTTACCTAACAACAGGTTGTTTTGCCTTAGTTGTTTTTGAAAAACTTGGTTGACTTTGCTGTCAAACCAAAACAATCGATTGTTTCGACAAAACAACCGATTGTTTTTCTGAAAACCTTAACAGAATTCTGTTAAGCGGTTTTAATATGTTTTAAATGATCCTAACTAACTTGGCTCCTTTATTAAATGCTTTTGACCACTTGGTTGGTCTATATAAAGGTAGTTTTACGCTCCTAATCTTGAAGTAACAGAAAGATTTTATCAAAACAGTTTTTCCAAGATTTGAAAGAGCTTTGGATCATTCTTAAGTGTGTGGAATAGAATTGGGTTGTATTTATGATCTTTAAGCTTTGTAATACCCAGGTGTATTCTATTCCCTTCTTCCTTGATTACTGTATTTCTGTAGTTGTGTTGCCAAGGAGTGTTGTGTGTTCTTGAGGGGTTCAAGATCAACACTCTTGGTGTGGTTTGCCAAAGGTAGTGTGTTTCTTGAGGGGTTCAAGGTCACTACTTTGGTGTGTGGTGTTTGTAATTTGGTTTTGATTGCATAGTGGAATACCCAGTGGTTTATGGGGACTGGATGTAGCTCTTGGTGTAAGAGTGAAACAGTATAAATTGCTTGCGTGCTTATCTCTTACCCTTTACTATTTAAATTCTGTTTTTAAGTTGTTTTTATAAACTGCTGATAAAAACAACCGATTGTTTCGAAGAAACAACCGATTGTTTTTCTGATATCATCTTGAAACAGTTTTGGTTCTTTGTTTCTTTGATTTCTTTCTCTGTCATTCATCATTGATTTTCATTATACCTTCAAAGTTTGCGAAAATCCCCCTTAAACAATTCACCCCCCTCTCGTTTAAGGCCATATATTCTAACAGAAAGTACACAATTCTTTTGAACGAATTACACTGTTACAGAATCAACTGAAATCAATACAGAGTAATCCTATTCCACTTCTCTCTTGAATAACCAAAGCTCAAAGTGAAAACTCAAATGCTTGAAAGCTCTTTGTAAAACTCAAATTTGTTTTTCTTTCTTGTTGTTTGTTATAAAACATTAACAAACTATTTATATTATTCAAAATTTGGTCAAAGCATTTAAAGAAGGAGCATATTTAGTTATGAAACCAATTAAAGCTCATTTAACTAACAAAACTGTTTTTGTTAGGATTTCAAACAAACAATCGGTTGTTTTGGTTTGACATCAAGTCAACCATCCAAAACAGTTTTCAAACTTTTTCAAAAACACCTAAGTATAAAACAATCGGTTGTTTCGACAAAACAACAGGTTGTTTTTCACTTAGTTTGAAAAACACTTTAAACTTAAAAGATTTGAAAACACTTAAGCTTTAGATTCAACAAAGAGTGGATTACAAAGATAATCTACCCCATATCCTATTCTAAAGCACATCAGCAAGAACAAGCACCTCCAGCTTTCCATCAAACACTAGGATTTGGATTCTTCAAAGCTTGAACACACTTGATTCAACAAACTGCTGTGTCTTGCACTAATTTTTCTAACAACTCCTTTGACGCATATTCACACCTTAAGTAGCACGCTTTCTCCCACCTACTTTACCTTCTTGCGACCTTCATTGTTTTAAGGTATCTGTGATGTGCGCACAAACTCTTAGTTGGCCTTACCCTCGTTGTACGAAAATAAGGAAAACCCTCACTGTTGTTTCTGACCTTCGTCTTGCAAGGTAAGGGAAAGGTCTTCCTGCTGATCTCGTCCTTGCCTCTCTGGGCCAAGGGAATGTCTGTCTGGTGACATTGGTGAACCATGTTGTTCTCGACCTTGACTTACAAACAAGGGAAAGATTCACCTTACTAACCTCGATCTGGCTCCATGAGGGCAGGAGAGGACTTAACTGTTGAACCATGTTGTTCAATATTGGCGTTTTTACTCAAGAGGGAGGCGCTCTCTGTGAACCATCCTATCCCAATCTTGAAATTTCTAACTCAAGTGAAAAGTTCGTAACTGACCTCGTCCTCACCCCTTAGGGCTAGGGAGGATTTAACTGGCGAACCATACTGTTCGGTCTTGGCATTCTTACTCAAGAGGGAGGCGTTCTTTACGAACCATCCTATCCCAATCTTGAGATTTCTAACCCAAGTGAACGGTTCGTAACTGACCTCGTCCTTGCCTCTTAGGGCAAGGGAGGATTTAACTGGCGAACCGTACTGTTCAACCTTCGCGTTCTTACTTAAGAGGGAGGCGCTCTCTGCGAACCATCCTATCCCAATCTTGAGATTTCTAACCCAAGTGAACCGTTCGTAACTGACCTCGTCCTTGCCTCTTAGGGCAAGGGAGGATTTAACTCGCGAACCGTATTGTTCAACCTTGGCGTTCTTACTCAAGAGGGAGGCGCTCTCTGTGAACCATCTTATCCCAATCTTGAGATTTCTAACCCAAGTGAACGGTTCGTAACTGACCTCGTCCTTGCCTCTTAGGGCAAGGGAGGATTTAACTTGCGAACTGTACTGTTCAACCTTGGCGTTCTTACTCAAGAGGGAGGCGCTCTCTGCGAACCATCCTATCCCAATCTTGAGATTTCTAACCCAAGTGAATGGTTCGTAACTGCACTATACAAGATGCTTGAAGATATATTCTTTTAACTGAATAACTAGAATTTTTTTGAGTGACCTCGTTAAAAAACCCTTTATAAGGGAAAAAGAGTGTCCCCTAAGAACTGTGTACAATGTAATAGTTTAAATGAAATAAAATTTAAGGTTAGCTGCGTTCCATGTATGAGGGATCGTTCCACCTTCTAATGTCTCAAGCCTATATGCTCCATTCCCAAGGGCCTCTGTCACTCTGAAGGGACCAGTCCACTTGGGAGACAACTTGTTCTCTAGTTGGTATGGGTGGGCCTTCCTCATCACCAGGTTGGCAACTTGGAACTACCAAGGTCTCAGCTTGGAGTTGTACTTGTACTCCACCCTTCTCTTTAAAGCTTCAACCTTGATTCTTGCTTCCTCCCTTACTTCATCCAGTAGGTCCTGATTCACCTTCCTCTCTTCATTGGACTCTTCAACCACGAAGTTCTGGAAACGTAGCGAGTTCTCCTAGATTTTTACAGGAATCATTGCGTTTGAACCATACACCAAGCTAAAGGGTGTTTCTCTGGTAGTGGACTGGGAGTAGTGTGGTAAGCCCACACAATTCTAGGAACTTCCTCTGCCCAGGTCCCTTTGCCCTTCTCCAACCTTCTCTTCAGACCTCTGAGAAGAACTCGGTTGGCAGACTCGACCAGCCCGTTTGTTTGGGGGTGTTTGACTTATGCGAATACATGCTTTATTCTCAGTTTTGTACATAACTTGCCCAACTGTTGGCTTGCAAATTGGGTGCCATTGTCAGACACCAACCATTTTGGGATTCCAAAGTGGCATACTACGTTCTTCCACACAAAGTGTTGGATCTTATGGACTGTGATCTGTGCCACTGGCTCAGCCTCTATCCACTTTGTGAAGTATTCTATGGCTACTACGAGGTACTTCATCTGCCGCATCGCTAAAGGGAAAGGCCCCAGAATGTCGATCCCCCAAGTATGAAACGATCATGGGCTATAGATCGATCTGAGTTCTTCTGAAGGCGCCTTGTGCCATTCAGAATGTTGTTGGCACTGCTTGCACCGTTGTGCATACCCTGTGCAATCTTCCTCATGGTTGGCCAATAGTATCCTGCGTGAATGGCCTTCGACGAGAGAGATCGGCCACCGATGTGGCTCCCGCATATCCCTTCATGGAGTTCTGCCATGATGCGTGTACACTGTTCACCACTCACGCATACCAGAACAGGGTGAGTGAAACCATGTCTGAACAATTCTCCATCGATCAACGTGTATTTGTTCGAATTTTTCTTGATTTTCATAACTTCTGTAGGCTCTAGCGGGAGTATCCTGTCAGCCATGTAGCGTTTGTAGGGTGTCATCCAAGTTTCGCCCCGTTCGACTAGGCAAACTTGCAACGACTTCTCCCACTAGTGCATAATACGTAATTGATGACTGCTTATAAAGACGGTTCGTAAAAAACAATCATTATAAGGGCGGCGGTGGCATTTTTGTTATTTTTTTTCATTTTTTTGACATTTACCACGACGGTTCTCTTTAGAACCGTCTTTATATGTATCCCGTGAGTTTTTACAAAGACGGTTCTGCCTAGAACCGTCCTTATATGTGTGGCGCGTCAGCTTACAAAGACGGTTCTCCTTGGAACCGTCCTTATATGTTAGTGTGATTGTAAGTTCTCGGGCCCTCTCTTTTTCCTCACTCACATTCCACACTCTGATTTTCTTTTTTCACTCACCATCGCTGCAGTTTCCCTCTCACTATTCCCCTCACCCACAACCGTGCCTCCTCATCCACAATCACCGAGTTTGCGCTGCCCTTTCACTCACCGCTGCGACAGATGATGTGATTCCAATAGCCATATAGAGAAAGGTTCTTGACCTTCTTAGGAATCACCTTGAGTTGGACATTATAGAGGCACTTTTCTTAGAGTTGGATCATTGTTCTAAGACAAGAACTCACCAAAAACTAGTACCAAATCCCAAACTCATTTGGATGAACCAATTTTAGTCAAATTGAACCGAACAAAAGAGTAAGAAAAGCAAAGGAACAAGATGAATGGACTGAAATATAAAACTGTCGAACCAAAACTCATAAAAAACAGCAAGAACACCAAACCAAAACTCAATAACACAAGCTAACAAAAACAATAGAAAGAGAAGAAAGGAAGGAGAAGAGAGTGCTCATGAAGATGGAAGAATGTTGGATGATCTCGCCACTAGAAGTGTGGAATGCTCCTAGATGAGAGTGATGCCGCCACTTGAGGACTCCAATGATCCATCAAGATAAGACTAGAGAAGAAGGCTCAAAGCTCTCCAAAGTTCACTCAAAATTTGAGTAGAGTTTTCTTAGATTAATTCCAATCTGAATTTTACAAAGAGAGCACCTCTATTTATAGCCTAAGGTGCTGAAAAGTAAGCTACACAAATTCAAAAAAACTCCCTCCTAAAAAGCTTCTAGAATTTGCGCCTAAAACAAAGCATGAGGAAGGTGTGATCCCTTCTCTCACTTTGGCACCTCCTTATTTACTCCTACACCTATCTACTAACACCCCCCCCCCTAAGACTCTTAACTAAAGACTAAAAGATGCTTTAACAATAGAGGTTTCTAATGTTTCCCTCTAAGCACCTTTCTAAACAATATTTATTTAAAACTTGGCTTTGCCCTTCATGGGATGGTCTTTGGGCTTTTGTGGGCTTTGGCCTTCTTGGGCTTGGGCTTGGGCTTTATCTTTTGCAAAGATTAACAAGAAAAACTTTAAATGTGAAGGCGAATGATCTTGTTCTTCATTATAAAAAGCCACCTTTAGTTGATTCTCATCATACTCCCCGAGTTGGAGAGAATTCGCCCACGAATTCTGAATCCCTGCATATAACAAAGTCAGTTTACTTTTACAATCAAAAGTGTAAGAAAAAGGAATACATGACTTAGCAGATGGAACCAAAGGGATTGCAGAAAAGGAGGTCCTACAAATCGACCAAGTTGGAAAAATGTGTTTGGGAATGATGATATTTTTGGGAAAAAGACCTCTTAAATGGTGAAACCCATTAGGAGGTATGAAAAAATCATCCCTAACATATTTTAACCAAGGTGGTGTTGAAATAGGAACCTTGGATAATGAAAAAGATAAAGAAGAAGAAGACCTTGGAGGGTCCATTTGAGGTATAGCACGAGTCAACATGATGGATTTAGAGGAGAAAATGGTGTGACTCGGTGTAGTACTTACTTCTTTTTCTTTCTCATTTTCTCTTTTAGTTTTCATTTTTATTTGGTCCTCATGAACCTCTTTGGGAGAGAGGGGTTTTAATATAACCTTGCGCCCTAGGAAGGAAAAAGACATTGTATTGGATAGGCCATCATGTAAAACATGTCTATCATATTGCCAAGGCCTTCCTAAAAGAAGATGAGAAGCTTCCATGGGCACAACATCACATAAAACCTCATCTTTATACTTTCCTATAGCAAAGTTAATGAGGACTTGTTTATTCACCATGATTTCACCTACTTCACTAAGCCATTGTAATTTTTAGGGCTTGGTATGAGAGATAGTGGGTAAGGCTAACTTCTCCACAACTCTTGTACTAGCCACATTAGTGCAACTTCCCCCATCAATAATCAAGGAACATAACTTGTTGTTGATAAGACATCGGGTGTGAAAAATATTTTCTCTTTGAGTATCATTCAAAGATTTTGGAATTGTGCCCAACATACGTCTTACCATCAATAAGTCACCTTCACAAGGACTTTCACTCTCATTTTCACTTGATGGTCTAGAAGGTGAAGAATGCCTAGGTGAATTGGAATCATGCTCACTAACTACAATGCCTTCATGCATGTACATACTTCGTTTAGAAGGGCAATTAGCAGCAATGTGACCATATCCCAAACATTTAAAACACTTTTGACTAGACGATTTAATTGGGGATTTAGGCTTAGAAGTAGATGGCGTAGGATCCTTGGGTTTGAAAGAAGAATCTTTGGAAGGATGTTTAGAAAAAGAATTTTTGTTTCTCCAAGACTTGGAGTAGTATCCATCATTGGAAGCATTTTTGAAAGAGTTTTTCTTAGCAAGTTGGGCTTCCACCTTCATTGCAAGATGAACTAAAGAGCCCAATGATGAATACTCTTGTAACTCAACAAAGTCTTGAATATCCTTCCTAAGACCACTCACAAACCTAGCAATCATAGCTTCCTCACTTTCCTCTAATTCAATTTTAAGCACAAGCGTTTCTAGCTCTTTATAATATTCATCCACATTTAGCGTGCCTTGTTGAAACCGTTGGAGTCTCAACATGAGGTCTTTCCTAAAATGTGGGGGCACAAATCTAGCGCGCATTTGATCCTTTAAAGAGTTCCAAGAGTCCACGGGAGGACCCTTGTGATAGATAATGTCCTTTACAATTCCATGCCACCATTTCATGGCATAATCACTAAACTCTAGGGTGGCTAGCTTAAGCTTATGCTCATCTTGGATCTCAAATATTTGTTCACACTTAGCCTCCCAATCTAAATATACATTAGGATCACTTGAGCCATTGAAACAAGGAAGCTTGACCGAAGGTAGCCTAGCCTTTGCATCTTGGTAGTAGCCATTGCCATAGTGAGGTCTCTCCCCTTGGTTGTGATGTTTATGTCCAAGGAATTGGGGTGGAGTTCTCCTTCTCCTATGGTCCTCTTCACGGCCTATGTCATTGGAAGAACCTCTTGTTGAAGGTCTATGTGAATGATGCCCATCATGGATAGAAGGAGATGGTCTAGCTTGTTGGACCTCCATCTTTTGCATTTTCTCTTCCAAGCGTCTAATAGTTCTTTGTGCTTCATGTAATTCACCAAGGATTGAAGCTTTGGAAGGAGAATTCTGCTTGTATGATGCATCACTTGAAAATCCAGCCATTTGTAATTAAAAACAGCAAACACACAAAAACAGCAAACAAGTTAAGAAACAAAATTAGCAAAAACAGTGAGTGTTTTAAGCAAAATGCCGAAGTGAATTGAGGCAGAAAAAGAGATCACTCTCAAAGAAATAATGTTCTTGCACCAATCTGATCTTGAGGCCTTGGAATCCTCAAATGAAAGATGTCAAAGCAAGCACACCAATCTCAAGAGCAACCACCACAAAACCAAAGAATCAATAAAGACAATCAAGAAAAGGTATAAGCAAGGAAAGGTAATTGCAAAAGGAAAACTATGTGCAAGACAAACTCAAAGAGTAAGAATGAAAGACAAGCAAGAAAATAAAGCACTCAATGAGAAAGTAGGCACACAAAAGAATACTTAAGGAAAAGCTCTAGAGTAGATGAAGAAAACAAAAAAAATTAGCTACTGGAGATTTTTTTTTATCCAAACAGTGCTTGATATTCACTGATTTAACTGGAACGATGTAGAGCGAACTGGATTATGAAATTTAAACCATAGAAACTTCAAGACGTTAACTCAAAAATGGCACTGGAATCAATTAAAAACAGTAAGCCAATTGAGAGAAATAAATTTTTCAAAATCGCTGCCAGATTACCGTATTTTTTTCGGCAGAAATGTACACTTTTTTTATTTTATTTATCATTTTTTGTGTACTTCATATTTTTGAATGATTCTTTTTTCTATTCTTTTCTAACACTTTGAATATCTCAAATCCAGAATTTCCGAATTTTCCAGGGAGTAAATCAATTGCAATAAGGAAAAACAGTAAGCACTTTTTTTCAGAAACAGAGGAATCCTAATAGGAATAAAAAACAGGATTATGAACTAGCAAAGACATAATAGAAAATGATGTATTGGAACTTGTATAGGTCTAGAATACAAGTATGAACTCAATTCTAAAAAGAAAAATGCACAAAGGATCAATATCAATTCAGAAAATAATAGACACTAAAGCAAGAAACAATCAAAACAAGAAAAGTACTACTAGAAGTAATGACAATTATGGAATAACATGACTAAGACAAAACTTGACATGATTACAAAATTAAAAGACACATCACAAATTTTAACAAGTGAAAGGAAGCTTAAGGTAAACTCTAGGAAGGATAATGCCATTCCAAAAGAGCAACCATACTCATAAGAAGAATGAGTGGCATAAACCTTTTCACAAGCACTTGGTGTAAAAGAAAAACAGCAAGAATACTCAAGTAAAATTCTAAAACAGAAACTTAAATTGCAAGAAATTAAAGAGCTCTTGAAATAAAGTGCACACAACTCAACAATTAAACAAGAATGAACCTAAGACTCATGATACCACATGATGTGATTCCAATAGCCATATAGAGAAAGGTTCTTGACCTTCTTAGGAATCACCTTGAGTTGGACATTATAGAGGCACTTTTCTTAGAGTTGGATCATTGTTCTAAGACAAGAACTCACCAAAAACTAGTACCAAATCCCAAACTCATTTGGATGAACCAATTTTAGTCAAATTGAACCGAACAAAAGAGTAAGAAAAGCAAAGGAACAAGATGAATGGACTGAAATATAAAACTGCCGAACCAAAACTCATAAAAAACAGCAAGAACACCAAACCAAAACTCAATAACACAAGCTAACAAAAACAATAGAAAGAGAAGAAAGGAAGGAGAAGAGAGTGCTCATGAAGATGGAAGAATGTTGGATGATCTCGCCACTAGAAGTGTGGAATGCTCCTAGATGAGAGTGATGCCGCCACTTGAGGACTCCAATGATCCATCAAGATAAGACTAGAGAAGAAGGCTCAAAGCTCTCCAAAGTTCACTCAAAATTTGAGTAGAGTTTTCTTAGATTAATTCCAATCTGAATTTTACAAAGAGAGCACCTCTATTTATAGCCTAAGGTGCTGAAAAGTAAGCTACACAAATTCAAAAAAACTCCCTCCTAAAAAGCTTCTAGAATTTGCGCCTAAAACAAAGCATGAGGAAGGTGTGATCCCTTCTCTCACTTTGGCACCTCCTTATTTACTCCTACACCTATCTACTAACACCCCCCCCCCCCCCCCTAAGACTCTTAACTAAAGACTAAAAGATGCTTTAACAATAGAGGTTTCTAATGTTTCCCTCTAAGCACCTTTCTAAACAATATTTATTTAAAACTTGGCTTTGCCCTTCATGGGATGGTCTTTGGGCTTTTGTGGGCTTTGGCCTTCTTGGGCTTGGGCTTGGGCTTTATCTTTTGCAAAGATTAACAAGAAAAACTTTAAATGTGAAGGCGAATGATCTTGTTCTTCATTATAAAAAGTCACCTTTAGTTGATTCTCATCAACAGATCTCGCTGCCATCCACCACGCTGCCGCACCAACTTCTTCTCCACGAGCCAGTAGAACGACGACGCTACGACATCGCGAGCCAGCAGATCAGCGATGCTGCGACACCGTGAGCCAACCCCTTTGCAAGGGCGTGCCACCGCGAGCCAACCCTACCATGAGCGACCGCACCCCACCATGAGCGAGCGCCACAGCGAGAAAACCCTACCGTGAGTGAGCGCACCCCACCGCAAGCCAACCCTACCTTGAGCGAGCGCACCCCACCGTGAGTGAGCGCGCACCACCGCGACCCAACCCCACCGTGAGCGAGCACACCCCACCGCGACGCAACCCCATCGTGAGCGAGCGCCACCGCGAGCGTCTTCGCGTGCGAGCACCACTGCGAGCAAGCTGCGCAACGCGTCGTCACCGCACCGCCATGACCAGCAAGCTGCGCACCGCGTTGTCTCCGCGCTGATAACGCCCTCGCGCCTCCCACCGTGCCGCTTCTGCAACTGTGAATGAAGATGTTCATATTTCTAAGAGCATGCCGGTGAGAAGTTTATTACTTTTAATATATGATTATCTTCTAATATCTTGGTTGATTGTGTATTTCGTTTTCAATATGATTATTTGGAGATTGTGATGTGTGATGTGATTTTGACCCATCCAGAAAGAAGCACACCCAAAGAATTGCTCAGTATTAAGTAAATTCTGGTGAATGATTAAAATGATTCCTTAGAGGAATGGTAAGGTATTTTTGTGTATAATGTTGAATAAATTATCTTGTTGATTTTGCTTGCCAAATTTTGGAAAAGTCAAAGCAAGAACAAATGTGATCAAATGGTTGGTTGATAGTTCAATATATTTGAAAACTAATCTTAATTATAGATATTTGAAGGGAGTAGAAAACAATCTTAAATTAGTGTGAATATTATGATCAGTACACGTATTATACTAACTTTCCATCCGATGATGGATTTTGTGGTGAATATATCTCATTCCTCATCAACCAAATGTTTTAATTATTGTGATTCAATTTTTCATTTGTGTTTTAGCTGCTTTTTAATACAAATTTATTGATAATATGCATGCATTATATACAACTTTTTTTCCAGGTTTATATACTCAATCCAAAGCAAGATGTGCACGGATTAGGTTTTGATCCTTACAAGCATGCTCCAGAATTTAGAGGTAAACTTTTTCTTGTTCTATATGTGGCCAATGCTGATTCTCTATTCCATTAAACATTATCATTGATATAGATTTTATAATAATTATTGTAGGAGAAATTATCGTATACAAAATATTTATTATATTTCTTACTTTTGTGATAAAAACTTAAACATTAAAAAGATAGAACGAATAAAATATTTTAATTGATTTCTCTCTTTTTTTTACTTTATTTTTCTCTCAAGCTTTTTTCCTTTCAACAACACACTAAATACTAAGCTGGAAAAAAATCAATTATGGTTATTTGATTAAAAAATGTCTTTTAAATATACTTTTTTCAATTAAATATACTGATCACTTAAATTTTGTTTGATAAAAGTAATTAATATTTTTTCTATTCAATGGCACTGTGTTAAAGAAACCTATTATACTTTTTATAATGCCACAGAAAAACATGTTATAATTTTTTTATTTCATTTTAAATACATGTATCCATATAATTAATTTACAACTTAATGTCAGATTAGTTCTCAAAAATACAATCTAATGTCAACTTGATTATTTTGTACAGTTTAATGACAAAATCTATTTTTTACAATTCATATTTAATTGTTGTATCTTCTTTTTTATAGAGAAAAAAAGATCACGCCTATCCAACAAAGGGGGACTTAGGTTCTCTAGAGATAGTCTATTTGGTTTAAAGTGTAAGATACTTAAAAGCTGAGTATATAAAATAATCAAAGAAAAGAAATAGTGACGAATTGGAGAGAGTTTTATTTTCAGCACTCACTCTTTGCACCATATTGTTTGTATCATATTTGGACATTACAGGTGATGATGATTAGTTAAACAAAAATACCAAATAAAATTTATATTTTATTAATTTGTTGTATGTATATTTTTCATCTTTGTGTATGATTTTAAATTTTTGATTTTCTGGAATTGAATCTTTTATGCAGGAGGTTTGAGATTTATTAAAAATCAATTTTTTTAAAAAAAAACCAACATACAATGACGGGAACCGTCTTCAAAAGTTGTTTTAATTTTTTTAATTTAAAATCCACTTATGACGTCGGTTAAAGGAATCGTCGTTATAAATATGTTTATAACGATGATTGACCAACCGTCATTAAAAATGCCTACTTTATAACAACGCCTGCAAGACGGTTTAAAAACCGTCTTTAAATGTTCTTTTTAACCGTCGTTAATGTACCTTTTTGCACTAGTGTCCCTAAAAACTGGGTACATGCTTATTCTCGGTGTCTTTAACGTCTCCTGAGTCAACGACCGATGACTCATCTTCACCGCTTTCGAAGTGCTGATCTGTTGGACTTTTGTCGTATTATCTGCAGCAGTTCGAGGTCTCCTGAAGGTCTCCTGAATGACTATCCTCTGTCTGCCCCCCTTGCCTGAATTGGCGAGGTTTGCTAGCAGGTCAACTCGGGCATTCTTTTCTCTGGGGCGTGTACTAACTTGAACACCTCAAACGTCTCCCTCAGAATTTGGACGTACTCTAGGTATGCGACCATTTGAGGGTCTTTAGCCTGGTATTCTCCTGTGACCTAACCTGTGACCAACAAGGAGTCACTCTTTGCCAGCAAACCTTTCGCCCCCATCTCCTTAGCCAACAACATTCCCGCGATCAGGGACTCATACTCTGCCTGGTTGTTACTGGCTTTGAAAGCGAACCGTAGGGCCTATTCAATCAACAACCCATTTGGCCTTTCCAAAATGACGCCAGCCCCACTACCCCACTGGTTGGAGAAACCATCTACAGAGAATACCCATCTGAAACCTGCTCCTTCTTGGTGCGTGGCTCTCGAGGAGAACTCCGCCACGAAGTCAGCATAAACTTGGCCTTTGATAGGGCGTCTGGGCTCATACTGCACATCAAACTCTGCTAGCTCCACTGCCCAACTCACCATTCTTCCTGCCACATCTGGCTTCTGCAAGACCTTGCGAATGGGAAGGTCTGTCATTACTATCACTGTAAAGCTTTGGAAGTAGTGGTGCATGCTGAGAACACTACTGTCAGAGCTGCTTTCTCAATGGCCTGGTATCTCACCTCAGGCCCCTGCAATACTTTGCTAACAAAGTAGATTGGCTTCTGCACCTGGTCCCGCTCTTGCACAAGGACTGAGCTGATCACCCGTTCTGTGACCGTGAAGTACAGTCGAAGTGGAGTACCCAACTGCAGTTTACATAACACTGGTGGACTGGCCAGGTACTCCTTCAGTTTGAGGAACACCTCTTCGCATTCCCTGGTCCATACGAACCTGCTATTCCTCTTCAGGCATTGGAAATAGGGGTGCCCCTTATCTCCCCCTGCTGACCCTAAACCCTAAACCAGAAAAGGCGTCCAGGAAGTTGAGTAGTCTCTAGCCAGATGCACTATCTACCAAAGCATCAATATTGGGCAACGAATAGGAGTCCTTCGGACAGGCCTTGTTGAGGTCTGTGAAGTCGACGCACATCCTCCATTTTCCACTAGCCTTCTTCACCAATACCACGTTTGCCAGCCACCCAGGGTACTGGACAACGCTGAGCAGCTTCTGCGTCTCTTCTCTGATGACCTGACGCCTCTCTTCATTGAAATTTCTTCTTCTCTGGCGAACAGGTCAGACCTGTGGGTCCATTGTGAGACGATGACACAGGAAGTCAGGATCTATGCCAGACATGTTTGAGGCTGACCATGCAAAAGCATCTAGGTGTTGCGCTATGACTTTGGCGATCTGGTCTTGTGTCTCTTGGCTTAGGGATTTGCCAAGCTTGAACTTCTTCCCACTGATCTCCCTCTCTAACACGTCTTCTGCTGGTTCGGGCTGCCACTCCCGAACGATCTCTGCTCGGGTGACCCTTTCTTCCCTGGGAGGCTGGGTGGTGACAACGAACACCCCTCTCTTTGTCTTGAGGCTATTCTCGTAACACTTCTTAGCCTCCTTCTGGTCAGACTTGATAGTGATCACCATCCCCTCTAGGGAAGGCAAGTTCATCTTCATGTGCCTCGTAAAGGCTATCGCTCCAATCGTGTTCAAAGCAGGTCTACCCAAGAGTATGTTATAAGCTGATCGAGTGTTAACAACAAAGTACCTGATGCTGGCAGTGCGTGAGGTTGTGGTATCTATGAAGGTCGTCCTCATCTCTATGTGTCCACGCACTTCTACTTGGTCTCCAACGAAACCGTACAAGCATCATGTATAAGGTCTCAATTGATTTGGAGACAACTACAACTTGTTGAAGGTCGACCAGAACATCACATCGGCAGAACTTCCCTGGTCCATGAGGACGCGATGCACCCTCCTTCCTGCTATTACTACTGAGATTACCACCGGATCATTGTCATGTGGAACGACGTCCTGGCAGTCGGCCTTGGTGAAGACAAGGTCGACATCGGGAGTTTGATCTACCTCTTGGACTTCTACTGCCATTACCTCTCGTGCATACTTCTTTCGCTGGGAGGCGGTGCATCCTCCTCCTGAGAATCCTCCAGAGATGGTGTTGATCTCACCATGAATGGGCACCTCGTACCCTTGATCTCCTCCTGGGGCTGTTGACGCTTGAGCTCCCTGCAACTCTAGGAGGTAGTCACTCAAGAAGCCGCTCTTTACTAGCTCGTCCAACTGGTATCCTAGTGACAAGCAATTGCGTATGGCATGGCCATAGGCTTGGTGGAACTCGCACCAAGCGTTCTTGTTGGGCCCCAACTTTTTATCAGTCTTCGGGGGCGTCTTCAGCCTTTCCGCTATGTTAGGAATAACGATCAACTCTTTCAACTCTACTCGGAAATTATGTTTGGGAGGCGCGTCCTGCCTTGTGCGTCCCCTAGTTTGGGGCTTCCTTGTCTCATATGGTTGTTGCTTTCCCAAGCCTTTCTTCTCTATTGTCGCCTCGTGCACCCTCATGGGTTAAGGTCGACCTGTTGCTCGAGGTTGGACAGGGCCGATGCTGTCGCGTTTTACTGTGACCCGATCTTCCGCGACAATGTGCGCCATAACCCGACGTCTGATCTCGCAGAACGTCTTCGGGCAATATCTAAGCAGTGAGTCACTGAAGGGCCGTAGTAGCACTCCTTTGGTGAAGGCGTGCACCGTCATGGCTTCATCCTTGGTGTTTAGCCTCACCACTTAGACCTAAACCTGTTTAAGAACTCTTTTAAGGATTCTCTTTGGTACTGTTTTATGTCAAAGACATCGTAAGAGATCGCAGGGGGGGCCCTGTTAATAAGGTACTGCTTTCTGAACAGCGTTGCAAATTGGTCGAAGGTAGTAATGTGTTCGTCAAGGAGACTAACGAACCATTCCAACGCTGCGCCTGCCAATGTGCTCATAAAAAGCTTGCAGTACACAACGTCAAAACCTCCGGTAAGCATCATCTGGGTGTGGAACGCTGTGAGGTGAGCCTCTGGGTCCTCTACACCTGTGAAGGTGACCTTCAGGCCCATGGACGTGGCTGGTAACACAACATCCATTATTGCCTGAGAGAACGGCATGAAATGTGCCCTAGGTGGTATGGGTGGGGCACGTTCATCCACTGCGCGCTCCCCCGCCTGTTGCAAACCCCTGCGGAGTTCCTCATTGGTTTTGCGCAGTTCTTCATTGTTTGCCTGTGACGCGGCTAGGTCAACCTCAAAATGCTCTTGGTCGACCATAGCTGCCACTACTTCCTCCTGAAGGGCACGAATGGTCTCCATGATTTGTTGCATGGTGACGTTGTTGCCTCTTGAGGGCGCAACAGATCCTTGCCTCGTACTCCTCATATTGCTGGTAAGCTCTTAACGCGATTATGAGTGGGACCTAGCTTTATCGGGACCCACAGTGGGCGCCAAATGTTCTCGCCGGTTTACTCGCTTGTCGGTTGACTCAAATGGCAGTCTTGGCCCGCCTATCTCCTTGTGTGAATCAAGCTTCCTTGTGTTGGAGAGCCTCTCACATGCAAAGACAAAGGGCGCCTTGGCGGCCGTTTGCACTCTAACGCTCAAGTCAGTACTGGGGCAAAGAAACAATAAGTGAATAAAGTAGTTTTAGTCTCAGAAGCGGTGTACCTTGCTAGGGTTCTTACCACCGTTTATATAGGTTGTAACTAGGGTTACTTCTGTTTTGTTACCCATATCTAAGGTTCTTGGGAGAATGTCCTTGCGCCGCTATCACACAATCTGAGCGTAATCTGGCGCATAAGACTTCCCTTTACTGGAGTGCAACGACTAACAGAATGGCGGCCAAGGTACCAACTCATGCACCAATGCTGCGGGGCCATCTGTTCTACGGGTGCCCTAAGTATCCACGTGTCATGCATGCAGTCTTCCCTTGGAAATCCTAACCCTAACGGGCCTTAGCGCCTCTAAGGGTTGTTCACTTGTGTTGCGTCCGAATGCTCAATACACCATGCATGCATGGAACCCTCGTGACTTAGGCTCTTTCTTAGTATCTGGGAATTACCTTTACATTAAATCATATTGCTTGTGGGGCCCAGCTTACGTTGCCCATCTTTACTATCTGACACCGATGTCCGATGTCTGAGGTCTTCTCTGGGGTCGATGATCGAGGACTGGTCGGTACAAAACCAAAAAATGGTTTGTTTATCTTGATCTAACATTTTCATTTATTTTCAATTTTTTTTCAATATATTATCTTAAATTTGAATTATCTTGCTGATAATATTGGTATAGATCATTCTTAGTAAAAAAATAAACCTGGTTGGTGACCTTGAGTAAATTATATGTATATTCAAAGTCCTATATGTCAATGATTGTTTTATAGCAAATATTTCATATTAATATTATGATTATAAAAGTAATAAATATGTAGTAGAAATTTACGAAAATGTATATAATTCTAAAAATTGAAAATAATTCATTTATCATCGTTACGAGAGAAAAGAAGTAAGGAAACTCGAAAGGTGATTAAGAAGAGGAAATGGCAATTATTCCATTTTTGGAAAGGATATTCATCGTCATTTGCAATGTAAAAACAATGGCTTCGAGTTGGTTGCGTGTTTTTCGTCCAATTAGAGAATTGTATGAAGTGTCGGCCTCCCCTAAATATACCAAACCATTAATATCCGATAGGCTTCACTCGTGTCGAACATTGTAAGCAAATGGACATAACCTCTGGTGTGCAGTTGATCCCCAATGAACAATATTAATGAATTTGGGTACAAGTTGTTGAGGGAATTGAGAATGTCAAGATTTAAGAACAATGGCCAATATGTTGGTCGAGCTTCTTTCTTCAATGAGGACCTCTTTGACCTGCCAATTAGTTATTGTTGTGGTAACAACCATTAGATCATCTTGCACATGATCGTTGGTGTAAACTCCTCATCTATAAATGTGATGGATGGGAAAGCGCGAGGTGGTAGCAAGCTTATTGAGTTTATACTTCAGATATACTTTTTTCTTGTTAAAATCAAACTTCCTCCCCTATAAATTTGGTAGCGATAGTATTAATTGTCCCTCTAATGTCACTGGGGTTTTATTGAGGTTGCTCTTTTTGCTTATGCTCAAACTGCAACTCGTTCCCTGACCCTCCTAGTAATTTCCTTTTCCTCGATCTTGGAATCCACCATGAAATCTTTTGCTCTGGCCTTCCCCTCCACCCCCTCGACCTCAACCTCATTGATGACTATTTTACGGCAAGTGTACCTGTCATAAGTAATAAATTTGTTCCTAAGGACGGATATCGAACCCACAAGGAACAATTGTTGAATTATTAAGTATAAGACTCACTAAATAAAAAATAATATAATAAAGTTTGTTGTGTATGACTGCAAGAATGTAAATAAAGCAAAGTAAAGAGTTTTTTTATTCAATTGGAAAAATTGGGATTGAGGTTCATCCTTCTCACTCTGTTGTATTTTGAAAAGCATAATAATATTTTATATTTGATTGATATTGATGCTCATAAAAAATCATTTATTTAGATTCCTCACATATTTATAAAAACTCCTTATCGTTATGAGCAGATGTTGATAGTAATTAACATTTCAAATCTAATCCTAGTATTAAAATATGTTAAGTATTATCATTTAGGTGAGATGCTTAGAAGTACCTTTCAGTCAAATTTAAGGATCAAAATCATGATAAAACAAGCATTAAGAATAAAATGACAATACCAATCATCAATCAAGAACAAAATATTATATTTAAATATCACCTCAATACGTAAGAGTTTGAACATATTACCCCCAATTCCAAAGGGTAGAATTAGCCACTCATGTTGTCCATTACAAGCAAGGAAAGCAAGAAAAGAAGATCAAGGATGTTTCTCTTTTACAACTGCCTCCTCTAGGGTTTTTTATCACCTTCTATCCTCCCAATGATGTTTAGGGTTATCGCCTTATATTTAACCTAGTTGGGCTTGGGCTAAGTAACTTCTTGCCTGGGCGAGCTATAACTTGCTTAGGGGAGCTGGACAAGAAAAAGCCCAACTTCTCTGCAGTGATCTTGCTTGGGCGAGATTGGGTTCGCTTGGACGAGTTCCTCTGGAGTGATTTGGCTTAGGCAAGTTGTTAGGCGAGTTTTGAGCGTTCCAACCTTCCCTCTTCATCTTGTTTATTCTCCTTTGGCCCTTTCATCTCCATTTTCCCCTACAATCCTGAAATTAACACAATTTGGGAATAAATCACTCTTATTCATATTATAATCACAAAATATGTAAAAGCATGTCTTTTATCAATAAATTAGGGGTTAAATTATAATTATTTTATCAATAAATATTCATAAGAGCATGTCTTTTAATATGTAATATTACTTAAATTTGTCACTTATCACTCATCCAACCTAGATTTTTGCATAAAACGCCCCAAGGCCTTAATCAAATGAGTTCTTCTATTAGATCATGTACTTTATAACATTGTTTTGTAGTGCGACCTTGGTTTTGGTGATAACCACACCTCTTGGTTGGATCAAAAAAAGAAAGGGATGATGTAGGTTGTGGGACTTGTACTAGTTTGAGCTTATATAAAGGCTTGCACTAGAGGGGGGGGGGGGGAATTTAAATACACCTTTCTTCCTTAACCTTCTGAGGTGATTTTTAAGGACAAAAGTGTGATGGAGTTTCGAGCTCCAAAGCAAACAATACCTCAGATGAAATAATTGACCATATTATTGTTGTCTCAACAAACTTGAGATCAAAATATTGACGTTGTCTATGGAGATGGTCATTTCAATTAGTTTTAAAGATTAAAGTGCTTTTCCATGCAAAGGGAAAAACAACCTATTAAAGTTTCGAAATAATCGGTTGTTTGTAACTTAGCTGGCAAAGAAGGTTTTGAAATTGTTTTATAACTGACAAGAGCATCCAACCAGTTAAATCGTGGTTTTAACCGATTAAATGTAATAGCTTTTTGAAAATTTGTTTCAACTGATTTGGTTGTTTAGATTTGCTTTAACGTTAGCATTTCAAGTATTATAAATATGTTTTTGATTCAAACGTTTAAAGATTGATGAAACAAAAGCTTTTGATACTCTGAGTTGAGATTGATTTGAGAGATTACAAAATTGTTTGTGAAAAGGTTTCTACCAAGTTTTTAGCAAGATTGCATGTTTTGCTGTGGTTAAAAGAACTGATCTATAGGGTGTTGGTGTATTGTGTTTTACCAGGTGTTTTCTAATCCTATTCAAGTTGTAATTGTTCATATAACAGTCTGTATAATTGTGTGAAATCCTGTAAAGTCAATGTGATTCTAGCTTGAGGTGTGTGTTGTGTGCAAGGAGGGTGAGTAGACTTTGTGGGATTCAGAGTCACCTTTTTGTGTGTGGTGTTTGTGTAATCTGTGATTGGTTGCATAGTGAAAACTCAGTGGTTTGACTGAGGACTGGATGTAGCTCTGTGATAGAGGGAACCAGTATAATCTTCGTGTGTAATTCTCTCTATCCCTTCTTTCTATATCTGTTTGTATTTTTCGCTGTCATAAACAACCGGTTATATCGCTATTTTAACCAATTAATATTCTGCTTCTATTTCTGATTGGTAATTTGATTAGCTTTCTGAATTGCTTTCCTGGGTTGATTGAAAAAGTTTTATTTTAAGCCAAGTAGTTGTGAAAATAGTTTGAAAACAATTCACCCCCCCTTGTTGTAGCCATCAAATCTAACATAACTCGCCAAAGATTTAGAGCTTGCTCAACAACAACGTCAAACTAAACTAAAAGGTCTAAAATATCAAAAGAGGAATAGTTTTTCCAACTCGTCAACTAGATAACTTTACAAAGAAAAGTATCAATGAGTACCTTGAGTCATGGTTGTCAGCCTTCCAACCAAAGGGAAGTGTCCTAACAATATGTTGAATCATCAAACTCGAATGCACATCTAAAGGCCTACATGACTCAAATCGACCTATTTTTCGATGACCTAATTGTGCATTGCAGAATCTTTCTAATCAAACTTATAGGACTAGCTCTGCAATGGTATTATACATTGCCTAAGAGCTTGATATACTCCTTCCAAAAAAAAATTGTGCTAGGTTCATAACACATTTTGTAGTTAGTTAACCAATAGTAACTAACTTGTTGACAATCTATCACTCATTTTTCATGGTAGTTAGGATCTTTCCTTTATAGGATTTTTCATGGTCTTGCAAGGAAATAATTACAAGAGATTATTTTTTATAGTAATTGAAATAAAAGTTAACACTAGAATACCTTTGATTTTTTTTTTTGCAAATATGCTTATTAGATGATATCAGGAGGTCATCTAATGGTTTAATAAACAATTTCACAATATCTTTCATAAACATTTTATGATGGTTAAGTGAGCAAGCAAACGTGTAATAGAAAGAAGCAATAATAATTTTTTTTATACTGTTTCCCTATAACCTGAGTTACATCCAATTTTTTTTATGTGAAAGGCAAATGTTTCCACTAATAAAAAAAAGATTAAAATTATTCTATTTGTCACTTTTGACTTACAATAAGAATACAAAAGCCTCATTGGGTTACCCACTAAACTCACCCTAATATTGTGTTGTTAGACGATAACTTATGTGTCGAGCGATCTGTCATTGACATTTCAAAAATCTTTTTCAAAAACTCATTTGATTAACAAATATTAAATAACATGCACAATGTAAAAGGTTAAGAGAAGAAGGATTACTTAATATTTTATATTGGTTCATCTAATAGTGCAAACTATGTCTAGTTCTTGACTAACTAGTCAAGTTCAACTTGGCAGACTATTGTTGCGAAGTACAAACGAGTATTCTTTCTAATAAAAGCCACCCATGGCTAACCTTATACGAGTTTTGGATTGCAACCATTCTTGGTTTACCCTGTTAAGTATTCTTTGACACTTAGCCACTCTACTTATAGCTCAACCCAAGTAATCTTTCAATAAGCTACATCTAGCTTAATCTATGTATTCTTTCAACAATCCACTTTTAGCTTAAAAAAAAAAATATGTCTTTGTGATTAACATCATGATGGAAACCATCCAACCCCAAATTTTTTGGCTAAGAAGATAGAAGAAGATGGAGCTTTGTTGGAGAGAAGCACTCACAAATTGAAGAGTCTTTTTCTTCTTCTTATAGCCTTGTAAAAATTGTACAAGGTAGTTTGGGAATTATTTTTGGGCCTTGTATTTTGGGCCAAGTAGAGTACGGTGTAAATAGGAAAGAAGGTGTAAATAGGAAAAAGTAGTCCACCTAAGCATAAGCAAGGATGACATGAAGGTCCACATGTTCTCTCCTTAATGGAGAAGATTTTCCTCCAATGAAGACATGCCACTTGTCACTCTCCCAATGGAGAGGATTTGTGCCAATAAAGAGGTGACACTTGACACACTCTCATTTGAGAGAATTTGAGAAACTTTACCTATAAATAGTAGTCTATTGTAAATGTATTTTCAACTTTGATTTGAGCAAAAAATTGATGTCCAATTTTTGAGACACTTTTACTTGTCAAAGTTGTATCTAGATTTGTCTTCTTGCTAGACAAATTTCTAGACTCCTCTCATTAGTGTCGATCCAACCTTACTATAGAAACTAAGTGTTGGTCTAACCTCACTTAGATTCAACTCATAATTTCCATTTTCTCTTCAAATTTCTACACTTCTTACATGTTTCTGCTGTCATTCATCCTCTGTTGAAGAAATTCAAATCAAAATATTAAAGAAGAAGATCTACACATTAGCATTCAAAGCCAGATTGCATCACATCACTCGCTTTACTTATATCAACACCCAATTTTATCCAGGTAATAAAAGATATTGAAAAAAAAAAGAATAGAAAAAAATCTAAAAAACTACAATAATAAAAAGATAAGATTGAAAAGCTCGGTAGAAATTTACTTCCGTAATTAAAAAATATACATTGCCTAAAATTGAAAGATTTTTTTAAATCGTGATTCAAGAAAAAAAAATCACAATAAGATTTATCTATTGCTTTTTCTTTTGACATATATATTTTTTCATCTTTTCTCTTTCTTCTAACTAATTCATCCACCATCATTTCACTTTGCACTTTGGGAAATTTACATAAGAAGTATAATTTTTGTGCTTTTAACCTAAATGAATAATTTTTTTAAAAATGACATAAATGAATAAGTTGTGCATTGAGGATGAATTTGAAATGAAAAAATTGTGCTTAGGTCCACGACTTCCATTGGGATATTTCTTTTTTGCAAATTAGAAGTCGTAATTCCATAAATGACTTTTAAATTTCTTTTTGAAGTCGTGTTTTAAAAAATAATTTCTATTTTTTTTAATTTTACTAAAGTTGTGTTTATTGAGATGATTTTCAATTTTTTTATTAAAGTCGTGCTTGGAAGCATGACTTCTATTTTTTTTTTCATTTTTCATTTTATTTTTGTTTTTCAATTATGTTATGTTTTTATGTCTTAAAAATTTAATTAGTTATTTTGTAACTGAATGCTTTTTATGTTATTTATTTTTTAGACTATGTATTTAATTATTTGTAATTAAATATAATTTGGATAATTTATTATTGTAATTTTAAACAAATATTTAGTTAGTTTAAGTAATTAATTAAGTTGGTTATGTTGGATAATTTTTTATTGTAATGAAATGTAAATAAAAATGGCATTTGTAATTGAATATATTTTTTTTTTTAATTTTTAAACTATATTTAATTTTAATATAGTAAAAAATTTAGTTTAGTTAATTCATGAAATTGGTTAAATAGACTGCAATTTCAAAAAATTTAAATAACTAGCATTAATTAGTATGTTATCATACACAGTGAAATTGTGGAATGAATTATTTATCATTGTGAATATGAACAATTTTTACGATTGTGACCTTTGTTGTGACAATAAGAATATTTATTTATTATTATTTTGACCTGATTAATTCATTTCGCTATGGATTCTAATAATTGTTGGTCTTCCTTATTATTTATAACGTATGTGTGGGTCAAGAATGAAGTTTGGGTTGTATATGTTGATCAAAAATAATCTTCATTTCATATTGGATTAAATTGAACCTTGTAAGCCTTGTAGACGTTGTGTAGACTATAAATTGGGTCAGCATATGTTACCTGTTGCAAGTGGCAAGCATAATAAGTGACAATTACACGAGGACAAGTGAGTTGAAGAGCTTAAAAGGCCCCATAATCACACCACGAGTCATTTAATTTGACTATGTATGACATAGGTCGTCGACCAAGTTGGGGAGTTGTTATTTCTTGCACATCAAACTTTGAATTTTTCCGATTAAAGTGTTGGACATGACACATGGTTGATCTCTGTTCATTTTTCCTGTGTAAGATTGTGATATCCTATGGGTATTGATGTCCGACTCGCAACAAGCGCTCTGCCTTCATTCCTCTTTCAACAAACTAGAAATTTGTTCTTTCAAATGTTCTTTTAACAAGAGTAGAAATTGGTAAAAATCATGCTTCCTTTAAAATAGAGTTCATGCATTAAGCTAAGTTGGTTGTCAAGTGTCCATACCTCTTGTCTTAAACAAAAGTTTGAGTTCACTTTTGTACTAGTATTTGTTCTATCCATGTAACTGCCTAACGAAACTCTGATATCATTGTTGATAACTTAGTTTGAATAGTAAATTGTTTCATTTCATTACTTAAAATATATGGTTAGGTTAATAACGATTTTTTTCCGTGTAGCATAATAGGTAATGTTAGTATGAGAAAGTGTAAAACCTATATTAATCAATTACCTTTTAAACTTTGATTTTTTGAATTTCTTGATGAAGTTGGATGCAAAATATTGTTTGCAGTACATTGAGTGTAGGCCTTATTCCTATAAATAATAGGGGAGGGTGAATTGTGTTAGAATATATGGCCGTAAACAAGAGAGGAGGGGGGGGGGGAGTGAATTGTTTAAAAGGGGTTTTTGAAAACTTTTTCTGGTTTAATGAAATTCTATGTATAAATCCAGAATTGGAATGAAGTTAGCCAAGAACTCAAACAATTATGCAGCAATACACATAAAACAATCGGTTGTTTCTTCGAAACAATCGGTTATTTATATCAGTTAAGCTTAAAACATAATTAAAAAGAGTTCAGGGTAACATAAAAAAAATAGCTTATACTGGTTCACTCTTAAACCAAGAGCTACATCCAGTCCCCAGAATACCATTGGGTAATCCACTAAGCAATCAAACCAGATTACAAAACACAAACCACCAAAGTAGTGACCTTGAACCCTTCAAGAAACACACTACCTTTGGCAAACCACACCAAGAGTATTGATCTTGAACACCTCAAGAACACACAATACTCCTTGGCCACACAACACTAGAAATACACTAGGTTTAGAAAGGATTACACCTGTTCACAGTACAATCTGAATTCAATACAATTGCAATCCTATTCCACTTTCTTTGAAAACCCAAAGCTTGATGTGAATGTTCAAATCTTAGAATCAAACTTGTCAAAACTGAAAAACTCAAAACTGTTTCTCTTCCTTGTTTGAAAACATAAACAAACCACAAAACAAAGGTGACCTGTTAATTCCTTTCAATAAAAGATCCATCCTTTTCAAATTTAGGAATAAAAGGGCAATTTTCAATTGCATCCCAAATTCCTTTATCAATAGATTCAACAAAGATTTTCATTATAACCTTCCAAAACTGGTAATTCAATCCACAAAAAAAGGTGGCCTGTTAATTGAGGCACCCTCCCCAAAAGGTAGTTTTTCAGCCATAGAAAAAAGATTTTAGGATCAAACTTGAGTACTTTTCAAGTACCAAGCTCTTAATGCCAATTGTTAGAATATATGGCCTTAAACAAGATGGGGGTGAATAGTTTAAAAGGGGTTTTTGAAAACTTTTTCAGGTTTAATGAAATTCTTTGTATAAATCCATAACAGGAATCAAGTTAGCCAAGAACTTAAGCAATTATGCAGCAATACAAAGAAAACACAATCGGTTGTTTTTTCGAAACAATCGGTTGTTTATATCAGTTAAGCTTAAAACAAAATTAAAAAGAGTTCAGGGTAAGAGAGAATCACAAAAACAACTTTTACTTATTCACTCTTAAACCAAGAGCTACATCCAGTCCCCAGAATACCACTGGGTAATCCACTAAGCAATCAAACCAGATTACAAAACACAAACCACCAAAGTAGTGACCTTGAACCCTTCAAGAAATACACTACCTTTGGCAAACCACACCAAGAATATTGATGTTGAACACCTCAAGAACACACAATACTCCTTGGCCACACAACACCACAAATACAGTAGGTTTAGAAAGGATTACACCTGATCACAGTACAATCTGAATTGAATACAATTGCAATCCTATTCCACTCTCTCTTGAAAATCCAAAGCTTGATGTGAATCTTGAAATCTTAAAATCAAATTCGTAAAACTGAATTTCTCAAAGCTGTTTCTTACATATTTGAAAACATAAACAAACCATTTATATTTTCCAAAGATTGGTCAAAGCATTTAATGAAGGAGCGTATTCTGTTAGAAAACATTTAAAACAGATTCACCATGCAAAACTGAATTTTGTTAGGATTTTCAAAGAAACAATCGGTTGAAATCACAAAACAACCAATTGTTTTGGCTTGACAGTTAAGTCAACCAAACCAAACACCTTTCAACCTTTTTGAAAAACTCCTAAGAGTAAAACAACTGGCTGATTCGACAAAACAACAGGTTGTTTTTCACTTAGTTGGAAAACACTTAATTTCAAACAGGTTTTAATTCACATAAGTTTTAGATTCAATAGAGTGGATCACACTTTATTCTACCCAGATCCCACCCAAACACAACAACAACACCAGCCTTTCATTAAATACTTTGGATTTGGATTCTTCAAAGCACTTGATCACACTTGATCAACAAATTGAGCTTTGAAAACTTTTTGTAGATTAAAAAGAATATTTACTATATTGAAAATTTACTTCACTGAAGCAATATATTAAAAGTTTCATGATATACTTTTAACATATTGATTTACTAAAATCAAAACAAGTAAAAAATTAAGGCAAAAAAAAAATAAAAGATGAAGAAAGAGAGAAAAATATAATAATTTTTATACTAGTTCACCCTTTATCAAGAGCTACATCTAGTTGCTTAGTCACACTAGCTAAGCTCACACTAATCACACACAAAAATCAGATTACAAGATGAACAAGAACCAACTTCTTGTAACCTACAACAACTTATTCACTACAATTTCGCACAACCGTATTATAAAACCTACATTGAACACCTTATTCAGCAAAACAACTTGTGATCTACCGAATAAATAAAGTAGAGAAAATATATAACATGATTTGAGTGATTACACTTAAACCGAGAATCAAGTCAAGTGTTTCTCTTCTTGAACAATCAAATTGACCTCCAAGATTACTAAAGAAAGTTCCAAGAACACATATTTAAATCTCAAATACTCCTTGAAAAGCAAAAAATTTTGTCTTAAAAAATCGCTCAAAACTTTGTTCATTAAAATGTTTAATATATTGAAACTTCGAAACAATATGTTAATTTCACTTTTTAGTGAAATACACAAATTGAATCATAATTTTAGCCTGTTATAAATAGAGCAATAAAGCGTTATGAGAAAATAAGTGATTTCTACCTATTAAAAAATTAATTGAATAAATTAAAAACACTTTGCCATAACTATTTAAGGTTTTAAGTAATTTTAATATATTAACTCGACAATTTAATCAATTAAAGTACTTAGTGTAGTTCTAACGAACTTCAGTTAAGAACACTTCAAAGTACTAGTTAAGAGTATCTCTTTACCCAAATAAGTCTAACTACTTTCTTCGGTAACATTACAAATAAATGACACACATACACAACAGAAACAAAGTCTCCATTCTTCATGAGGGTTAGATTCATCAAATATTGTTTGACTTAAGTTTTATCTCCAACCGTTCCTCCCAACCAACTTCTTTAGATTGCAAAACTGACAAAATGGTTGACCCTCTATTATCATGCATAAGTTTGGTTGTGGCATGACATATTGAAATAATAAATGGAAGAACAAAACAAGGCTTCCTTTATCTCGTCTTCAACAATTGCAAATGCAAATGCGAGAGGATTTATGTTCCTATTGTCATCTTTAGCAACTGTAATCAATAAAGTATTGTGATATTTTCCTATGAAAAATGTCCTGCCCACTTGAACATCCGGTTTGCTATTAAATTTGTTTACTATTTTAATTAAAGATATTTGGACTTAATTTCTATTAATTTTATTTCATTAGTAATATATAACTTAATGATATTGGTTCAAATTTTTAGAAATTGCATTTAATTATAAGTAATTTCATTACAATCATAAATTATCCAAGATAAGAAACTTCATTAATTGATTAAATTAACTAAATGTTTATTTACATTACAATGTCCTAGTCCACGTCCCACAACACCCACCTCCTCACCACGCCCATGCTTTACGCTGTCATTCACGATCCTGCTATTGTCAAGAACTCCGACATTTCAAGCTACCAGCCTTACGTCCACGAAAAGTGCAACCCTCCACGCTCATTCCTCTCCACATGATCGATGTTCACAACAAATTCCTCCAAGAACCTCCTCATACCACCCTCGAAGTCGTCGATGAAACGCTCAATTAAGGGGACAAAATCAATCCCTAAAAGGGAGAAAATTTTAAACCCTAAATGTGGCCTACATGTACGTAATAATGTCCATGTGTACAACACTTCCACATGTACACATCTGTGTGCCACATCAGTAGTTAACACCGTTAGTGGAAATTTAATAGAAAGGACAAACTTACATACATTTAAAAAACCTTGGGACCAAATTGAATTTTTTAAACCATTGTAGTAAATAGAATATTTGCCCTAAATGTAGGGACTAAAAAGGTAATATACCAAAAATATAACAAAATCAATTTCAAACTTTTATTGTTTTAAAATTTTAACTAATACATACATTACTTTTATAAATTTCAGAACTCTTAATGTTGTTGGATGATTTAACCTATATATATATATATTACTTTGGAAAATAATTAATAAAATGATTTTAGACAATAAATGATAATCAATTTTAGAAATATAGTAATAATATCAAATAATTTAAACCTGGATTTATAATATAAGTGTGTTAATTTTTTATTTTTAATATTTTGCAAACAAACTACCATGGTAGAATAGGGAAATAATGTTTTTTTATTGATGCATTTGATTTTTGCATGTGTATAAATGGACAAATTTTCTTTTATTACGGAATTGGGTAAGTCATGCTATTGAGGTAGGACATTACTCTGAGGAAGTCGTGCCAGAGGACACACCATCACTTGAGACCTTGGTAAACACATAAGTCGTGTCAATAATCCACAATTTTGGTTCAAATCGTTATAAACAAAAGTCGTGAGGGTATGAACAAATTTGATTAAGTTTTGAAGTTAAGGTTAAGTAAAGTCGTGTCACCTAAACACAATTACAATGTAAAATAATACAACTAAAGACTTTTGTAATATTATTTTACATTGATGTCGTGCCACCAATGCACAACTTTAGCTTCGTAAGTGAAAAAATCCTGAGAATTGAATGATTAAAAAGGGTTTGGGGTTTAATGAGTAATGTTAAGGGTGTAGTGGTTAAAGTTTATGTATGATGGTTTTAAGGTTATTAAGTTATAGGGTTTAGGATTATAGGGATTAAGGTTTAGAGTTAGGATTAGAGTTTAGGTCTAGGATTAATGTTTACTATTTAGGATTAGGGTTCAGGGTTTTAAACTTACATAGTATAGTGCATACTAATTGTACATATTATGAGAATGAGTGCATACTAATTGTACATATTATGAGAATGGGAAAATTTTGATGTGTAATAATGCGTTAATTATAATTATTTGGAGATTACAATATTACCTACATTTGGTCATGGTATAAATCAATTCAATGACATTTTAGTATGCTAAATAAAGAATATAAGAAAGCAGAAGTTCATTTTCATTATTATTATAAAAAAGAATTGAGATAAACAAAAGAAAAAATTGGAAGACAAAGGATATGAAAAAAAATATTTCTTTTATTTTCTTTTCCTTACTTAAATCCAAGCAAAGAGTCTAAATATATACAAACAATACATTCATTCTAATTCTAGCTAAAGAGTCAAAATGTAAAATAAAGAGCCAATAAAGGCTAGAATAAGAAAAGACAAAATAAAGGCTAAACATATGTATAAAAAGAAACAACTAAGAATTAGAAAATAAAAAAGTTAATATTAGCTTCCTTCTAGAAGTCTTGTATCCATATCCTTTGTTAGCCCCTCGCATGCTGGGGAGAAAATATTGAGGAGACCTAGCTTAGAACAAATACTCTTAAAAGATTAAGGACTTAAGGATTTGGTATAAATGTCATTCACGTGCTCTATGGTAGAAATGGGAAGCAAATGTTTGAGACCCTTCTTCAATTTTTTCCATAACAATGTCACAATCTATTTCTATGTGTTTCATACGCTCTTAAAACACTGGATTTGTTGCAATGTATCTTGTTGAGTCATTATCACAGTTTAAAAGAGATGGTTGCTCAAAAGGAACTTTGAAATCTTGAAGAAGATAAGTTAACCATTAAACTTCACATGTAACAATGGTAATTTCCCTATATTCAACTTCACAGAAACTCTTTGATATTGTTCCTTGCTTCTTTGATTTCAAAGATATGAGGGAATTCCCTAGATACACACTAAAACCAGTCACTGATTGTCTTGAAACAATACAAGTGCCCCAATCACTATCATAAAAGGCTTTTATATGAGTAGAAATGTTGGAAGAGAAAAATAAACTTATATGAACCCAAGAACATGATATGGATATGATATGAATTCAACATGAGTTGGAACATGAATAGGAACCTTTAGAATTGGATCAAGATTCTTTACCCATTCAATAACACAAGAACCAAGTCAAACTCACTTAGAAACCCATCAAGAACAAAGAACCCATGGATAGAAACTCAAGAACACAACATATAGCATTTATACCCATTGAGGTCGTGACCAAAATAGCAAGAACAACCAATTTTCACTGATTAAAATTGAATATAAGTGCAGCAAATGAAAGAGGACATCATAAGGAAGAGATTGAACCGATTGAAAGTGAAAACAAACAAGTAGAACAAAAATGGGTAATTTGGAAAATGAAGGGAAAATGGACTTATGTGGATGAAGCTCTTGGAATTGTGCACGCCACTTGAAGGATGGTTGGCTTCAAGATGAGTGTTGTTGCGACCACTTGAGAGCCCAAGAATTCACTCAAGATAAGACTAGAAGAGAAGAAGACACAAGTCTCTCTCAATCACTCACCAATTTGGTAGAGGTTCTTTACTCTAAAAAATCAATCTTATTATTTCAAAGAGCCATGCACCCCTATATATAGGAGGTGGTGACCGGTTCTACAAGTCAAGAGAAGAGTGAAAAGTCATCTTCTAGCTCCTTCCAAGTCATTCTAGCGCCTAAAGAGAGAAAGAGTGTGAAAAGGCACTCTTCTAGTCCCATACTACCAATACTAGCGCCTAAGGTGCTATACAAAGGAGGTGTATTTTAGGTTTCCCTCTTTAGCACATCCTAAAGCTATTCTATATTATTTACAAATTTATACAAAAGAAATTACAAAGAAAGATATTAATTGGAGCCCATTCTTGAATGCTTGTAGTCTTCTTTTAGGCTTGGTCCTCTCTTTATTTAATTTCTTCTTTACTTTTTGAGAAGACTAAAAGGAAGAACCATAAATGCTTGGGTGGATGGCCTCTTCCTCCATTAGTGAAATCCTCTTCTACTTGATCTTCATCATACTCCCCGAGTTGGAGAGAGTTCGTCCACGAATTCTGAATCCCTGCATATAACAAAGTCAGTTTACTATCAAAATTAATAGTTGAATAAGAGAAAGGTAAACATGACTTAGAATTTGTAAGTTGTGGGAGTTCAAAAAAGGAGGTCCTATATACAGACCAAGTTGGAAAAATTGTTTGGGAATGATGATATTTTTTGGAAAAAGTCCTCTTAAATGGTTAAAACCATTAGGAGGTATGAAAAAATCATCCCTAACATTCTTTAACCAAGATGATGGTGAAGTAAGAACCTTTGGTAATGAAAAAGATAAAGAAGAAGAATACCTTTGAGGCTCAAGTTGAGGCATAGTACGAGCCAACATGATTGATTTAGTGGATAAAGTATGGTGACTCGGTTTATTACTTACTTCTTTTGCTTTCTCATTTTCTCTTTTAGTTTTCATTTTTATTTGGTCCTCATGAACCTCTTTGGGAGAGAGGGGTTTTAAGGTAACTTTGCGTCCTTGGAAGGAAAAAGACATTGTATTGGATAGGCCATCATGTAAAACATGTCTATCATATTGCCAAGGCCTTCCTAAAAGAAGATGAGTTGCTTCCATGGGCACAACATCACATAAAACCTCATCTTTATACTTTCCTATTGCAAAGTTAATGAGGACTTGTTTGTTAACCATGATTTCACCTTTGGTACTAAGCCATTGCAATTTATAAGGCTTGGTATGAGAGATAGTGGGTAAGGCTAACTTCTCCACAACTCTTGTACTAGCCACATTAGTGCAACTACGTTATCAATAATCAAGGAACATAACTTGTTGCTGATAAGACAGCGGGTGTGGAAAATATTTTCCCTTTGAGTATCATCCAAAGTTTTTGGAATTGTTCCCAACATTCGCCTTATCATCAATAAGTCACCTTCACAAGGACTTTCGCTCTCAATCTCACTTGGAAATCTAGAAGGTGAGGAATGTCTAGAGGTTTCGGAATCATGCTCACTAACTACTACCCCATCATGTATAAACATATTTCGTTTAGAAGGGAAATTAGAAGCTATGTGACCATATCTTAAGCATTTAAAACATTTCTTACTAGACGATTTTGTTGGTGATTTATGAGTAGAAGTGGAAGGCTTAGACTCCTTAGGTTTGAAAGATGATTCTTTAGAAGGAAATTTTGAAAAAGATTTTTTATTTTTCCAAGAGTTGTTGTAGTAGCCATCATTAAGAGAGTTTTTGAAAGCATTTTTCTTTGCAAGTTGGGATTCAACCTTGATGACAAGGTGAACCAAGTTTCCCAAAGATGAATACTCATGAATTTCAACAACGTCTTGAATATCCCTTCTAAAACCACTCACAAATCTAGCTATCTTAGCTTCCTCACTATCATGCATTTCTACTTTGATTAAAAGCGTTTCTAACTCTTTAAAGTAAGCATCCACACTTAGCGTGCCTTGTTGAAGCCTTTGGAACTTCAACAATAGGTCTTTCCTAAAGTGTGGTGGCACAAATCTAATGTGCATACACTCTTTCAAATCGTCCCAAGAAACCACGGGAGGTCTCTTGTTTAGTCCAATGTCCATTACAAGTCTATGCCACCATTTCATGGCATAATCTAAGAATTCTAAAGAGGCTATTTTCACCTTTTGGTCATCATTGACCCCATGGGCATAAAAAAATTGTTCACATTTAGCCTCCCAATCTAAATACACATTAGGATCACTATCACCACTAAAGCTAGGTACTTTTACAAAAGATAAATGAGACTTGGCTTTTTGGTGATGTCCTTCTTCACAGTGATGTCTATCTCCATGAGAATATGTCAAAGCAAACCACTCTTTCTCAAAGACAATACACCACAAAACTTAAAGAACAATAAAAGACAATCAAGAAAAGGTTTAAACAAGAAAGGCTATAGCAAAAGGGATACAAGATATGTGACAAACTCAAAGAAGAGTGAAGAAAAGACAATCAAGAAAAATAAGGTACTCAATTAAAGGATGACACACAAAATAAACCTAGAGAAAAGCACTAGAATAGATGAAAAAACAAAAAACAGAACTACTGAAATTTTATGTAAACTGTGCGTGACTTTTACAGATTTATCTGGAACTGAAGAAATCAAACTGGACTATGAAATTTAAACCAATGAAGGTTAAAGATCTTATCTCAACAATGGCACTGGAATCACACAAAAATAGTGTGTCAATTAATTTTGATAAATTTTGCAAAATTACTGCCACTTTACCGTATTTTTTTGTGTGCAAGAATTACACACTGAACGTATTTTGATTTACCATTTTTTTTTTGCACTTGGAATTTTGACTCACTTCTTTTTTCTTTTTTACTTTTTTGTAACACTTTCAACAACTCAAATCCAGAATTTCATAATTTTCCAGTAATCACAGAAATTTTAATAAATTGAAACAGTCAGCACATTTTCAAGAAAATAGAGGAAACCTAATTGGAATGAAAAACAGAATTGAGAACCGCAAAAGACATAATAGAATTGATGTTTCAAGAACTTGTATAGATCTAAAATACAAGTAAGAACTTAAATATAAAAAAGAAAAGGAACCAAAGGAGCAAGAAAACAAACACATAAAACTGCACTCAAATAAAAATCAAGAAACCAAAATTATCAACATAAGGACTACATAGAATTGATAACATTTTTGTTGAAACATGACTATGACAAAAGTTATAAGGATTCAAAAATAAAAATGACACAAACACAATGTATTAAGAACAAGAAAACAACAAGAAATACCCAAAAATAAACCTAAAACAGAAAGGTAAAGACAAGAATATATAGTTCTTGAATTAAAAGTGCCAAAAAACAACTCAACACACAAGAACACACCTAAGACTCATGATACCACATGATATGAACCCAAGAACATGATATGGATATGATATGAATTCAACATAAGTTGGAACATGAATAGGCACCTTTAGAATTGGATCAAGATTCTTTACCCATTCAAGAACTTAATCAAGAACACAAGAACCAAGTCAAACTCACTTAGAAACCCATCAAGAACAACAAATCCCTGGATAGAAACTCAAGAACACAACATATAGCATATATACTTATGGAGGTCGTGACCAAAATAGAAAGAACAACCAATTTTCACCGATTAAAATTGAATATAAGTGCAGAAAATGAAAGAGGACATCATAAGGAAGAGATTGAACCGATTGAAAGTGAAAATAAACAAGTAGAACAAAAATGGGTAATTTGGAAAATGAAGGGAAAATAGACGTATGTGGATGAAGCTCTTGGAATTGTGCACGCCACTTGAAGGATGCTTGGCTTCAAGATGAGTGTTGTTGCCGCCACTTGAGAGCCCAAGAATTCACTCAAGATAAGACTAGAAGAGAAGAAGACACAAGTCTCTCTCAATCACTCACCAATTTGGTAGAGGTTCTTTACTCTAAAAAATCAATCTTATTATTTCAAAGAGCCATGCACCCCTATATATAGGAGGTGGTGACCGGTTCTACAAGTCAAGAGAAGAGTGAAAAGTCATCTTCTAGCTCCTTCCAAGTCATTCTAGCGCCTAAAGAGAGAAGGAGTGTGAAAAGGCACTCTTCTAGTCCCATACTACCAACACTAGCGCCTAAGGTGCTATACAAAGGAGGTGTCTTTTAGGTTTCCCTCTTTAGCACATCCTAAAGCTATTCTATATTATTTACAAATTTATACAAAAGAAACTACAAAGAAAGATATTAATTGGAGCCCATTCTTGAATGCTTGTAGTCTTCTTTTAGGTTTGGTCCTCTCTTTATTTAATTTCTTCTTTACTTTTTAGAAGACTAGAAGGAAGAACTTTAAATGCTTGGGTGGATGGCCTCTTCCTCCATTAGTGAAATCCTCTTCTACTTGATTGTCGAGTCATTATCACAGTATAAAAGAGATGGTTGCTCAAAAGGAACTTTGAAATCTTGAAGAAGATAAGTTAACCATTGAACTTCACATGTATCAATGGTAATTTCCCTGTATTCAACTTCACAGGAATTCTTTGATATTGTTCCTTTCTTCTTTGATTTCCAAGATATGAGGGAATTCCCTAGATACACATTAAACCAGTCACTGATTGTCTTGAAACACTACAAGTGCCACAATCACTATCACAAAAGGCTTTTAAACGAGTAGAAATGTTAGAAGAGAAAAATAAACCAAGACTCGAAGCTCCTTTAATATATTTGAGAATTCAAATTTTGCACTATAGTGAACAATTGCAGGCTTGGTACGAAATTGAAAAAGTTTTTGCACAGAAAAGGTTATGTCAGGTCGAGTATTAATGAGATACATAAGCCTTCCATAAAATCTTATGTAGGCTTGAACATCTATGAAAGGAACATTTCATGTAGAAGATAATTTTGTATGATTATCAATTGGAGTAAGTGCAGGCTTGCAGGCTAAAAGACCTATATTTGTTAACAATTCCAATGCATATTTGCTTTGATTCATCATTATCCCTTTCTTACTTCTTGCTATTTCAAGACGAAGAAAATATCTTAAATCCCTAAGATCCTTAATCTTGAATGTTTGATTCACTCAATCTTCTCTTTATTTTCCTTCCAATATCATCCACATACACCAATAATGTTGTAAATGATCCTTTAGAAGAATTAATGAACAAGGAATGATCATTCATAGATTGATTATATCGCACAAAAATAAAAAAGGACGACAATTTGGCAAACCACTCTATGTTGGCTTGCTTAAGGCCATATAAGGCTTTTTTTTTTTAATTTACAAACTTGTCCTGGATGAATAGAAGTCAATCTAAGAGGAGCAACCATGTATACATTTGTTGAACAAGATGTTTTGATGCATCCAAATCTGTGTGGAAAGCTTGAAGACCATGTTGCCTTGTGTGTGTGTTGTCTAGTAGTTTTTGACTTATTAATTCACACCTTGTATTGATTCAAGCTCACTTGGTTCTTTATCTCTTAAAAAGAAGTTTTTTCTAAAAACCTGTGAAATTTCAACCCATTGAATTGTCCAAACAACTGGTTGTTTGACACTTAGTGGTTTTCAAAATGATTTCGAAAAACTTTGCTTTGTTTTGTCTTTTCTGTTAAATTGAAACAACCGGTTATTTCGATAAAAACAACCTGTTATTTCTTATGAAAACCTTAACAAAAAATTTATTTCAATTTGTTGTTTTTATAACAGAATTTTGTTAAGAATTTGAAACTATTTTAAATGATTCCAATTGCTTTTGATTTATCATCTAATATCTTTGACCACTTGCTTAAGTCTATATAAAGGCTGTTTGATATTCTTTTCAAGACCTTTTGCAAGAGTTCAAAAGCTTTGGATCATCACTTGAGTATGGAATAAGACTAGGTCTTTGTACACTTCTATTCTTCTACTTTGTTTAGCCCATATGTGTTCTATTCTCTTCACTTTGAACACTATAATTCTGTGTGTTTGGTGTAAAGCAGTTTCAGAAAAGGGTTTCTGAAAACTGTGGTGTTTCCAAGGAGTGGTGTGTGTTCTTGAGGGGTTCAAGATCATCACTCTTGGTGTGTGTTTTGTAATCTAGGTTTGATTACATAATGAATTCTTAGTGGTTAGTTGAGGTCTAGATGTAACTCTTGGTTAAGAGTGAACCAGTATAAATATCGTTGTGTGATTCTCTCTATCTCTTCTCTTTTATATTGTTTTTAACATTGTTCTTTCTCTGTTGATATAAACAACCTGTTGTTTCGTGAAAACAACCAGTTGAATTTCTTTAAAGAACATTAAAACTGAACTTTTATCAAGTTGAATAGAAAATCAATTGGTTAATTTTTCAGAAATTTTCACTTTACTTCCAAGCTTTGTGAAAATTTTGTGAAAACAATCCACCCCCTATTGTTTAGGCCACTAATTCTAGCAATTGGCATCAGGAGTTGAGTTCTTGAAAGTTACTCAAGTTTCGACCCTAAAACCTTTTTAAAAATGGCTTAGAAACTACCCTTTGGGGAGGGTGCTTCTATAAACAGGTCACCTGTGTTTTGTGGATTGAACTATTAATTTTGGAAAGTAAGAATGAAAATTTGTGTTGAATCAATTGATAGAGGAATCTGGGATGCTGTCACAAATGACCCTTTTGTATCTAAGCTTGAAAAAGATTATGCTTTTATTGGAAAAAACTTAGTCCTATTGGATTGAGATTGAAAATAAAAAAAGCTTAATATGATTGCATTGCCAAGAATATTATCACTTTTGATTTGAATTTAGGTGATGTGGGACATCCTTAAAGTTACCTATGAATGCACAACTGATGTGAAGAAGGCAAAGAAGCATGCCTTGATCCAAGAATATGAAATGTTCAGAATGATGAAAGGGGAAACCATCTCGGATGTGCAGAAGAGATTTATTCACATAATAAATCACCTCATTAGCCTTGGCAAAATCTTTGAAAGGAACAAGTTGAACATCAAGATCCTCAAATGCTTAGATAGATCTTGGAAACCAAAGGTCACTCCTATTTCAGAATCCAAGGATTTGACTACATTGACCACTGCCTCCTTGTTTGGAAAGCTAAAAGAGCATGAGATTAAAATGAACCGACTTAATGACCAAGAAAATGAAGAAAAGCATGTGAAAAGCATTGCTTTAAGAGCTGTAGGTCAAAAAGGTAATCAAGACTCAAGTGAGTGCAGTGATACTTAGACTCTCAACCTGCTCATAAGAAAGTTTGGCAAGTTCTTGAAGAAGAACAACATGGACAAAAATCAACCATCAAACAGGTACAATAGTAAGAAAGTCAATGAATTTAATTCTACAAACTATACTTGTTTTGGATGTGGTAAACAAGGTCACATCAAGGCTGATTGTCCAAACAATGAGAGCAAAGAGAAAGGGGCTAACAAGAAGTTTGAAAAGAGAGGCAAAGCAAGAAGAGCCTACATAGCTTGGAAAGACAATGATGACTCATCCTTAATTTCATCATCAAAGGAAGATGAAGAAGCCAATTTGTGTTTGATGGAAAAAAAACATTCAAAAACCATCAGTGTAAGTTATAACACTTCTGTGAATTTTGAAAAATATAGTCAACTTCTTGATGCCTTCAAAAGAAACTCACAAGGAAGCTAACAGGCTGGCCCTATTGAATAACCGATTCAAAGGGTTAAACAACTGGTTTGAAAATAGAGTCAAGACCTTAGAAGAAGAGTTGAGAGCAATTCAAAAACTAATTTTGAAAACCTAGAAATGATTTATCAAAACTCTTCTTGTAAGTGTATTCAGTCAAGCTTTTGTGAAAATTGTGATTCCCTTCAAAAGAAGGTTCACTATCTTTTATAAACTGTAGACAAGTTTTCCAAAGACCAATCCAATCTTGAAACTATTCTTGCTTTTCAAAAATGTGTTTTTGGTAAGGCTAAACTGGAATTTAATCAAACGGCAAGAACAAACCTTTTGCAAAACCTTTCTCAAGTTTCTTTGAAAACAAACTGTTGTTTTGTCGAAACAACCAACTAAAATGTGCTTTTATTGCATGAAAATGGGCCACACTGTTAAATTATGCAAAGTTAGGATGTTTTCTATTCCTAAAGGTCTTTTGAAATGGGTTTCTAAGATTTCTAAGGTTTCTACTAACATCATTGGACCCACATTCATAAGGGGACCAAATCTTGCTTCTTAACCTTTTCTTGTAGGTATCCTTGGCAGCCAAGAAACATCTTGAGTTTAAAGAATACTACTCAAACATCTGCAATTTTCAATTGTATGTCTTGCAGGGCTCTTTGAAAGTGAAAAGACATCCTTGACACATGCATAGTGGTTGCTCAAAAGAGAAACTTCAAGAATAAAAAAGAGTATGTATGTTTTCATTTCTCAACTTATGTAAGTGTCCCACGTGACCATATGAACATCTCAAAGTATTCTCTTGGTTGAATCTATTGAGGTTATCTCTATGCAAAGGTATGAGCAAATTACGTACTGCATTTTTTCATCACTTTGGAAGATTTTTTTAGTTATAGAAAACTTTCACTTTGTTGTCACAGTAAAACAATCGTTTGAAAGCTCGAAACAACCTGTTGTTTGCCTCTGACACCTCTGAGTAAACCCGCCATGACTGCTTATGCATGGTTACAACTGTTTCTACTTTTCAAAACTGATTGTTGGTCAAATATGCAATAAATGTGCCTCAGAATCTGATCATAAGGGAATATATTATGTTTCTTTATTGGAAATTCAAGTTTTCTTGTGAAGGGTCATGCGTAATAAAATTTCAATCAAGACTTTTTCTGCTGGGACTGACACACTGCCTTTTTTCACTGCTGAAAATTCTTTTTCATTGGAAAAACAACTCATTAAAAGCCAATTTATCTTAGGGCAGCTTTTTTCGTTATATATATGTGTGTGATTTCAACAGAATATTTCATTGAAACAACTTGTTTTTTTTCTGCACCTTCACTTGAAATTGTTTTTCCACTACATCTTCATACATTCATTTGTGCATCATGGCCTCTTCATGCCCCTCACCAAAGAGAAAGAAATCATGTGCTGTCAAAAGGGTTGACATCTTGAAAATTGGTTTTCGGATGGCAATGAGAAAATTGATTTTTTTTTTTGCATGATTCAAGTAGAAAAGTCATCAATAATCCAAAGTTGATATGCTTCAACTGGTTAAAGGAGCAGAATCTCAAAGAGGTGAGGAAGGCCTTGAAAGATTAGAAGCTAAGAAGGTTTCTTGGGATTTCTGGAAACACTTATCCAGATCTTGTAAAGGTATTATACACAAATCTACTTATTGATGATGATAACATGTATTCACATGTCAAAAGGGTAAATATGAAGATCACTCCTGCTCTGTGGACTATAATCACTGGACTAAAATACATAGGGATAAGGATCAACAAAGGGAACATAGGTAATGTGGAGGACTTCTGTTGATCAAGTGCTTTGAAGAATTCAAATTGTGCTTTGAAGAATCCAAACCCTTTGTGCTCGATGCAAGGCTGTGTTGCTGCTGTGTTTTGGGAGGGATCTGGGTAGTTTTATATGTAACCCACTCCTTTGTTGAATCTAAAGCTGACGTGTTTTAAATCCTTTTTAAAATAAAGTGTTTTTCAAACTAAGTGAAAAACAACCTGTTGTTTTGTCGAATCAACCAGTTGTTTTACTCTTAGGAGTTTTTGAAAAGGTTGAAAATTGTTTGAGTTTGGTTGACTCAACTGCCAAACCAAACAATCGTTTGTTTCGTGGTTTCAACCAATTGTTTCTTTGAAAATCCTAACAGAATTTTGTTTTGATGGTTGAATGAGATTTAAATGATTTCCAACTGAATACGCTCCTTCATTGAATGCTTTGACCAATCTTTGGAAAATATAAATAGTTTGTTTATGTTTTCAAACAAGTAAGAGAAACATATTTGATTTTTTTTATTTGTGAAAAAGTTGATTCAAGATTTGAACATTCACATCAAAGCTTTAGGTTTTCTAAGAGAGTGGAATAGGATTGCATTTGTATTGATTTTAGATTCTTATGTAAACAAGTGTAATCTCTTCTCAACCTTCTGTATTTCTAGTACGAGTGTTATGTGCTCTTGAGGGGATCAAGATCAATACTCTTGGTGTGTGAATTGCCAAAGTGAGTGTGTTTCTTGAAGGGTTCAGGGTCACTGCTTTGGTGGATTGTGTGTTGTAATCTGGTTTGATTACTTAGTGGATTATCCAGTGGTTTTCTGAGGAATGGATGTATCTCTTGGTTTAAGAGTGAACCAGTATAAACTGTTGGTGTATCATTCTCTTACCCTTAAACTCATTTACATTATGTTTTTAGTTTTTACTGGTATAAACAACCGATTGTTTTTTTGTTGCTTTGTTGTTTTATTGATCTTGTTCTTGACTAACCTGATTTCTCTTCGGGATTCATACAAAAAATTTTGTTAAAGCTTAAAATGTTTCAAAAACCCCTCTTAAACTATTCACCCCCTCTCGTTTAAGGCCATATATTCTAACAACTGGCATCAAGAGCTTGGTACTTGAAAAATATTCAAGTTTGATCCTAAAATCCTTTTTTCTATGGCTGGAAAACTACCTTTTGAGGAGGGTGCTTCAATTATCAAACCACCTTTGTTTTGTGGTTTGAATTATAAGTATTGGGAAGCTATAATGAAAATCTTTGTTGAATCCATTGATCAGGGAATTTGGGATGCAATTTAAAATGGCCCTTTCATTCCTAAGATTAAAAAGAGTGGATCTTTTATTAAAAAACCTTGGTCCCAATGGACTAATGAAGAAAGTGAAAAGGCCAAGTTTGATTGCATTGCCAAGAATATCATAACTTCTGCTTTGACTTCAGATGAATTTTTCAGGATCTCACAATGTGCATCGGCTAAGGAAATGTGTGATACTCTAGAAGTCACCCATGAAGGAACAAATGATGTGAAGAGAGCTAGGAAACATACTCTAATACAAGAGTATGAGATGTTTAGAATGGTCAAGGGAGAATCAATTGCTGAAGTACAAAAGAGATTCACTCACATCATCAACCATCTAATGAGTCTTGGAAAAACCTTTGATAAAGAGGAGCTAAACATCAAGATTCTCAAGTGTCTTGATAGATCTTGGAAACCAAAGGTAACTGCAATCTCTGAATCAAAAGACTTGACATCCTTGATTACAACTTCCTTGTTTGGTAAGCTTAGAGAACATGAGTTGGAAATGAATAGACTCAATGTTCAAGAAAGTGAGGATAAGCATGTAAGGAACATTTCTTTGAAAGCTGGCAAGCACAAGAAGAAGCAAGATTCAAGTGATGAAAGTTAGGAAGAAAATCTAAGCTTGTTGTCCAAAAAGTTCAGAAAATTCTTGAAGAGAAATCGCAACAAAGAAGCCAACAAAGAAAGGTATGGAAACAAGAAAACTAGTAATTTCAATTCTAACAATTATACTTGCTTTGGTTGTGGTGAACAAGGGCATATAAAAGTTGATTGCGCAAATAAAGAAAGCAATGAAAAGAAGTCAAGCAATAAGGAAAAGAGAGGGAAATCAAAAAGAGCATATATTGCTTGGGATGAAAACGAAGTCTCCTCATAAAGTGAAGATGAAAAAGCCAATCTTTGTTTAATAGCAGAAGGAGATGATGATTTAAGCAGCTCAAGCAGTGTAAGTTCTTGTGTTTCCTTAAGTGCTGAAAATTATAGCCAACTTCTTCAAGCTTTTAAAGAAACTCATGAAGAAGCTAACCGATTGGCTCTCTCAAACAATCGATTGATAGGGTTGAATAATTGGCTTGAAAATAGAGTCAAGACACTTGAAGAAGAACTGGAAAAATCAAAAAATGATTTTGAAAACCTTGAAATGCATTGCAAAAATCTTCTTGCAAGTGTGACTCTTTTGTTTGTGAAAATTGTGAAAACCTTGAAAATAAAGTTCATTATCTTATTATAACTGTGATAAGCTTTCAAAGGGTAAATCGGATCCAACTTTGAGAATGTCTTGCATCTCAAAATTGTGTTTTTGGAAAAGCAGGATTAGGTTTTAATCCACAGAACAAGCAAGATAAGTTTTCAAAGTCTTTTTTAAAACTGCCAGGAAAACAACCGATTGTTAAGTCGAAACAACCGATTGTTACATGCTTTTATTGCATGAAAAGAGACCACTCAGTTAGATTTTTTAAAATCAAGAAATATTCAGTTCCTAAAGGTATTTTACAATGGATTCCCAAAGGTTGTGAGGTTTCAAATGATAAAGATAAATCAAAAGGACCTACATTTGTAAGGGGACCAAATCTTGCTGTTTGAATTCATTTTGATGCAGGGATACTAGAGAAACATGAAGTCCTGAGTTATTTGATCAAGTCCTTGGAAGAAAAGAAGTGTGGCTGGAACTAAATTAAGGGTGTGTATCAGCCCAAGATGTCTTGAAAGGCAAAAAGAAGCATTCTTGATCACAAACAATGACTCATTGAAGGAACTTCATAAAAGGATAAGACCTTCCATATCTTTGTTTTTCAATTTATAAATTCATGCATTCTATCTTTTGCAGATTCAAAATTCGGGTTTCCTACACAAATTTGAAGTTTGAAGGTAACAATCTTGTTTCTCATGTTAAGGGGGTAGATATGGAGATTACCCATGATGTATGGGCTGCTGTAACTGGTTTAAAATATGTTGGGCTGAGAATGAATAAAGGAAATATTGGTGTGGTGGAAAACTTCAACAAAGTTCAGTACTATAGAAGTTGTTTGAAAAATCCTCAAACTCAAATAAGAACTTTTTCTGTTGGAGGTTTGAAGTTAAATGAAAGGTTGTTAGCTCTCATTGTTATATGGATTTTAACACTTAGAGGAAGCAACCATTCTGTTTTAACTGAGGAAGATCTTGTCTATATCTATTGCATCATGAACAAAGTCAAGATCAATTGGATTCATATCATCAAGGAGCATATGCAAAAAGAAATGAGGTTAAGTGATTACCATTATCCTTATGTTGTCTTGATTTATAAGTTTTTACTCTATTTTGAAGTGAATCTTGAGGATGAAACATCTGAGTTGGTGAAATCAACTCTTGAAGTGAACAATGGTTCACTAAGCAAGATGGGTTTCACCAAGATCAATGGAAGATGGGTAAGCAAGAATGCTGGACATGGTGGTTCCTCAAGTGTTGCTCAAGCTGAAAATGATGACGAAGATCAATAAGGTGTTGATATGAATGTTCAAGATGTAGAACAACCTGCAACTGAATTTGGTGCTGGGACAAGTGCTGGACATCAAGGAGATGGGACTCCCTCAATGTCTTCCTTTGAAAGATACATGGTGGATAGGCTTGATGGCTTTGCGAAAAATCAAAGGAATCTTCATGATCTTTGTGTCTCAAACTTTCAGAACTTTGATAACAGATTCCAGAGTATGGACACTCGCTTTCAGACCCTTGATGAACAGATTGAAGCTGTTCAGAATCAGATTTTTGAGCTACAGTATGGAAAGGAAGACTGAAGAAAAACAACCGATTGATCTCTCGAAACAACCAATTGTTTTGTCAATCTGTCAAAGCTTTGTTGCTATTTCTTTCTATATTTTGTTTTTTCTGGAACAATTCTATTTTCTCTCTTTCTAAAGTCTATTTGTGAAGACAAATAGGGGGAGATTATTTGGTTTTTGTGTTGTTCTTAAACTCTGCCAAACTCTATTTGTTTGAATGTTTATTATTCTACTATTGTTGTTGATGTTTAGAGTTTGTTTTTGGCTTGCTGTTTATGCTGGTTTTTATGCTCTAAGGTTTATGTAGAAAACTAGTTAATGTTATATTCTAACCTGCTGTTAAAGATGCTCTGGTTTGCATAAGTTTTGCCTTGCAGGTGCTGCTTCAGATTCAAACAAAGTCCAACACAAGCAACCAGGGATTTGTCTTCATCAAATAGGGGGAGATTGTTGATCAAGAGTGATCAAGTGCTTTGAAGAATTCAAATTGTGCTTTGAAGAATCCAAACCCTTTGTGCTTGATGGAAGGCTGTGTTGCTGCTGTGTTTTGGGAGGGATCTGGGTAGTTTTATATGTAATCCACTCCTTTGTTGAATCTAAAGTTAATGTGTTTTAAATCCTTTTTAAAATAAAGTGTTTTTCAAACTAAGTGAAAAACAACCTGTTGTTTTGTCGAATCAACCGGTTGTTTTACTCTTAGGAGTTTTTGAAAAGGTTGAAAATTGTTTGAGTTTGGTTGACTCAACTACCAAACCAAACAATCAGTTTTTTCGTGGTTTCAACCGATTGTTTCTTTGAAAATCCTAACAGAATTTTGTGTCGATGGTTGAATGAGATTTAAATGATTTCCAACTGAATACGCTCCTTCATTAAATGTTTTGACCATTGAAAAATATAAATAGTTTGTTTATGTTTTCAAACAAGTAAGAGAAACAGATTTGAGTTTTTCAGTTGTGAAAAAGTAGATTCAAGATTTGAACATTCACATCAAAGCTTTGGGTTTTCTAATAGAGTGGAATAGGTTTGCATTTGTATTGATTTTAGATTCTTATGTAAACAAGTGTAATCTCTTCTCAACCTTCTGTATTTCTGGTGTTGTGTTGCCAAGGAGTGTTGTGTGCTCTTGAGGGGATCAAGATCAATACTCTTGGTGTGTGAATTGCCAAAGTGAGTGTGTTTCTTGAAGGGTTCAAGGTCGCTGCTTTGGTGGATTGCGTGTTGTAATCTGGTTTGATTACTTAGTGGATTATCCAGTGGTTTTCTGGGGACTAGATGTAGCTCTTGGTTTAAGAGTGAACCAGTATAAACTGTTGGTGTATCTTTCTCTTACCCTTAAACTCATTTTCATTATGTTTTTAGCTTTTACTGGTATAAACAATCGATTGTTTCGTAGAAACAACCGATTATTTTTCTGTTGCTTTGTTGTTTTATCAATCTTGTTCTTGGCTAACTTGATTTCTATTTTGGATTCATACAAAGAATTTTGTTAAAACTTAAGTTTCAAAAACCCGTCTTAAACAATTCACCCCCCGTCTCGTTTAAGGCCATATATTCTAACAACTTTAACAAAATTCAATTCTATGTGAGATGTCTCGAAAATCCTCACTTGAGAGTGAATGGTTTTTCTATAGGTGCTTTAAAATTGAATGAGAGGATTATTGCCTTCACTGTCACATGGATGTTAACTCCAAGGGTAAGTAATCATGTTGTTCTTATTGAAGAAGACCTTGTCCTAATCTACTGCATAATGAAGAACATCAAAGTAAATTGGATTCATGTCTTCAAGGAGCATATGAAAAATTCTATAAGGTTAAGTGATTATTATTTCCCTTATGTTGTTCTTATATCTAAATTTTTTCAATATTTTGAAATTAATCTTGATGAAGAATTGTCAGAGATAGTAAAACCATCTCATGAAATCAATAATGGGTCACTTAACAAGATAGGATTCACCAAAATTGGTGAAAAATGGGTTATCAAAGAGGAAGAACATGTGGGTCCTTCTCAAAAAGATCAAACCGGAACAAATGATGGACACCAATCTGCACCAAATGTTAGGAATCAATATGGACATGAACAAGAAGAACAAGGCACTGGAAATCCAAATGAACAAGCTGTTGATGAAACCTATGAAGTTAGTCCAAGTGCTTGAAATGCAGATGAATATGTTATGCATGCACTTGTGAGTTATGATCCACCCATCGATTCTGGGATTCCTATGTCACAATTTAAAAGCATGATGATCAATTGCTTGGACAACATGGCCAGTGATAAAAGGAACCACTATGAGTTATGTGCTTTCAGGTTTCAGTATATAGATGAGCAAATTAAAGTTGTGCAAACCTAGTTCTTTGAATTCTAATATGGGAAGGATGATTGAAAGTTCAAATTATCACTTTCTACTTCTGATTTACATTTTATGCTTTCTGTGTTGTTGGGCTGTCATATTTTCAATTTTGTTTTATGCTCCTTGATCTATTCTCTTTGTCTATTTGTGAAGACAAATAGGGGGAGAAATTAGTGGTTCATTTGGTTGTAATTTTGGCTACACTATGGTATATTTAATTTTGGATAATTTGTTGCACTGCCACACTCTGATCACACTTTGATTATGTTGCACATACTCTGGTTCTTCTACTGCTATCAAACTGGTTTTTCTTCTTATGGGTTATGTAGAAACTGGTTTTGAGTGTGCTTGGCAAAACGGTTTTATCCTTCTGCTATACTTGCTTTGTATGGTGCACAATTCTGTTTTGCAGGACCTCTCAAGTTCAAAAACTACAACAAAAACAAACCAGGGATTTGTCTTCATCAAATAGGGGGAGATTGTTGAACAATATGCTTTGATGCCTCCAAATCTGTGTGGAAAACTTGAAGACCCTGCTGCCTTGTGTGTGTGTGTTGTCTAGTAGTTTTTTACTTGTTAATTCACACCTTGTATTGATCCAAGCCCATTTGATTCTTTATATCTTTGAAAAGAAGTGTTATCTACAAAGCTGTAAAATTTCAACCTGTTGAATTGTCGAAAGAACTAGTTGTTTGACACTTAGTGATGGTGTTTTCCTTCATGATCGATTGGAATCCTTGGATTATTTAGATGATTGGCGGAATCTAATGGATGAAGTAGACAAGGATGGCTCCAATGGAGCTATGGTTTCCTAAAGGTGCATGAAAGGTAGGGAGAGTGAATTGTTGGTCCATATCACTTGGAGAGGTAAAGAAGAAGATCAAGGTGTCAATCCTAGAGAGGTCTAAATAAGGGAGTGAGAAAGCTTGAAAACTTGGGCAACAATTCACTCATATATTGATATTAGAAAAATGAGAGTCAAGCACCCCATTATATAATGTTGAGGTCCGGCCAATGTACAAGGAAAAAAGTGGGAAAATGTAAACAAATTAAGTTTGAATTAGGCGCTTAAAATGAGCTCATAATGTAAGCATGACTAGGTGTGCTTCATGTGACTCCTTTAGGTCTAAATGAGCGACCTAAGTTAATTAGGAGTCTTCTAGAAACCCTTTTTAGATGCCTAATTTCAACCCTAATTCGATTTAAGAAAAATTACAAGTAAAATTCCTATTATACTTTTAGCCAAAAAAATAAATTATACTTTAGAAATTTTACACTAGGTTATGGCATTTTTTAACATGTATAAGAGAGTGTCTCTGACATCAGTAACAGAGTCTCAGTCTTCTTGTATCTTCCTTGTCATTGACCTAGTGGTTGGTCCTGAGCCTGGTCTTCTTCCATCACTTAGTGGCTTTTAAAATGATTTTGAAAAACTTGGCTTTATTTTGTCTTTTCTGTCAAACTGAAACAACCTATTATTTCGATAAAACAACCTGATATTTTTTATGAAAACCTAAACAAAAAATTTATTTTAATCTGTTGTTTTGGAAAACAATCTGTTGTGTTTATAACATAATTCTATTAAGAGTTTGAAATTGTTTTTAAATGATTCCAACTACTTTTGATTTATGGTCTAACAACTTTGACCACTTTCTTAAGTCTATATAAAGGTTGTTTGATAATCTTTTCAAGAGCCTAAGAAAGAGAGATTATTAAAAACATTTTTCAAGAGTTCAAGAGCTTTGGATCATCACTTGTGTGTGGAATAGGACTAGGTCTTTGTACATTTTTGTTCTTCTACTTTCTATAGCCCAAGTGTATTATATTCTCTTCACTAGGATGATGAGAAATGTGGCCTTTAGCATATTTTTGTTATATTGTGTGGGCTTTAGCATCGACCTACCCCACACATAAATAATTTTTATTAATTTGCGTGGACTTTAGTGTTAGTCTAGTTCACGTATATTTTTTTGCATGGACATTAGCGTCAGTCTAGCCCACACTTCATAAATATTAAAATAGTTTGTGTCACCTTAGCATCAGTCTTACCCACACTACTTGCGTCCCTTCCAAGATCAACACTAAGTGAACTAACTTCCAAGGTTTTAGCATTCGTTGTTAAACTGACGCACTACCCATGCTTGGGCGACGGTTTTTTCACTTTTGTGTTCGCTTTTGACCAACTTTAATATTTACTTTTCTTGTGGTGAACATTTTTAATCTTTTAATTTCTCAAGTTTTTTTCCACTTACCAGGCCGAAGTTGTGCATGAGTGACATGACATTAGTTGTATTCTTTTATACTGAAATCGTGTCTGGGTGGTAGGAGTTTACTTAACCTTAAATTCAAAACTTAATCAAAGTCACGACTTCTATTTAGAACCATTTGAACCAAGGTCATGGATAATTGATACGACTTCTATGTTGACTAGTGTCTAAAGTGAAGTCGTGTGTCTTTAGCATGACTTCTTGAGAATAAAATTGTGCATCAATAACATGACTTACTCAATCCTATAATAAAAAATTCTACCTATTTACATGATAAACAAAAAGAATTGCACAATTCTAATAAAAAACCGTCAAGGAACTCAATTACATCCACATTGAAATTTAATATAGTGAAAAACCGCCAAGAAAATTCACTTATACATATATATTGAAAAGTAATATAGAACCTATTACACCTTATAAACGCTTGATGGATGAACAACTAAAGTGAATATGAAAAGTAACTGCAAAAAAAACACTTTGAATCAATTGAAATTAACACAAACATCATGATGAGATGATTAGTAAAATAAAATTGAAATAAGACAATTAAGAACACCATATGAACAACACGAAATTAAAGTGAAGAAAATTAGGATAAAAAAACACTTTATTTTTTAAAAAACCAAAACTTTAGATTCCAAATGATAGATCATCCGGTTGTAACTGAGGACGAATAATGCACCAAAAAACAACCATACACGAATGAAGAAGTCGTCC